>NW_026691718.1:0-1200000 GCF_020826845.1 Diceros bicornis minor
CCCACAGCCGGGTCCCTGTCCTGCCCAGGCCCCCCGAGGGAGGACGATGGTCGGGCAGTGGCGAGCGTGGTGGGGCTGGCGCCGAGCCTGCCCTTGGATGCCCCGGGGAAGGGCGCCGGGGGATGGGCTGCCCCTGGCCAGGTCTGAGGGAGCGACCCAGCTCGGGGCTGTCGGGGGCAGAGAGAGAACCCCCCTCCGCCCTTTCCCTTCAGGTTCTTAGGGCTGGCCAAATCCTTCCCAAGACAGCTTGTCTGGAGAAAATCAGACCCAGCTGAAGAACATGTGTCCATGGGGGAAACCCGGGAAACTGAGTCTCCCCACACAATAGCAGAGATTCTCATCTTGCATCCTCTCCTGAGCTAATGACCAAGGTGGATGTCCCGGGTGGGCCTGTGGAATGGGAGAGGGGAGGAAGTCTATTGTCATGCAGAGGGACATGGAAAGACTTGTCTGAAGCTTATCCCCTGCACTGGAGTCAGGTCGGGAAGGGAAGGCACAGAGGGGAGCAGGAAGCGGCCTCTCTGTGGTGGGGCTGGCTCCGGGGCAGGCGTGGGGGTGATGGCTGGAAGTGGGATGGCGCGTGAGTTGGCACCAGCCAGCGGTAGAGGCCTAGACTCAGAGGTCATGGATCTCTCTCTCTGTCTCTGTCTTTCTCTCTCTCCCTCAGGGAGCTGAGGAGAGTAAGGTGGCTCCCCCTACCCACCTCGCCTACCTCTCCATGGGCCCTTCTTTCTCTGGCCGCTCCGGGAGCCCTGCGGGCTTGGCTTCAACCCTCCACCCACCGCACAGGCCAAGGGCGCCTGCGCGACCGCCGGGGCCTAGGGCTGACCTCGGGGGTCCTCAGTGAATGCCCCGCCCTCCCTCCAGGCTCTGACCCAGCTGCAGCTGTTCCTTTGCCGCCCTTCTGGACTCGGCTTCAGCTGTCTCCCTCCCCTCCCCCACTCCCACTCAGCTTGCAGGCCGCTTCCCTGCCTTGAAAGCATTGCTCTGGCCCTGAGGGCCACAGACCTACTGGGCTTCAAGCTCAAGGCTCTGCCTGGGCCTGCTGCTTCGGCCAGGGGCTCATTTCTTCCTGGAAAGACAAAGCCATGGCCTCACCCCACGCCTGCACTTTGCCACGGCAGGCAGCCCAGGTGTAGGAAAGGCTCTGTGGAGTCAGAAGTGCCGAGACAGGCAGATGGCACCAGAGGGTTTGGGGGACAGGGCGTAACTGGGCTAGCCCCTCCTCCCCCAAGTCGGGGAGGCCCGGCCTTCCTAGTGCCCAGGCCACGGCTCCGGGGAGAAATCCGCCATGGAGGGCACGCGGGAGGCCCTCTGCCTGAGGTGGCAGGTGTCACGCCAGGGCCACTGCAAGCCTGGCTCGGCTTGCCTGCTTTCTCCAAAGGAGGCTGGCCGACCAGCCGAACCTGGCACCTGGGCCAGCCCCTTCCAAGGGGACGAGTTCCAGAGGATAGAGCCCTGGGGGCGGCTGCCAAGTCTCCTGGGGCGTGTGCTGGGCCCCCGTCAGAGGAGGAAGCAGCCTGGTAAACGGTGTGCCAGGCCTGAGATCTGGAGGCCTCCCACAGCCGGGTCCCTGTCCTGCCCAGGCCCCCCCGAGGGAGGACGATGGTCGGGCAGTGGCGAGCGTGGTGGGGCTGGCGCCGAGCCTGCCCTTGGATGCCCCGGGGAAGGGCGCCGGGGGATGGGCTGCCCCTGGCCAGGTCTGAGGGAGCGACCCAGCTCGGGGCTGTCGGGGGCAGAGAGAGAACCCCCCTCCGCCCTTTCCCTTCAGGTTCTTAGGGCTGGCCAAATCCTTCCCAAGACAGCTTGTCTGGAGAAAATCAGACCCAGCTGAAGAACATGTGTCCATGGGGGAAACCCGGGAAACTGAGTCTCCCCACACAATAGCAGAGATTCTCATCTTGCATCCTCTCATGAGCTAATGACCAAGGTGGATGTCCCGGGTGGGCCTGTGGAATGGGAGAGGGGAGGAAGTCTATTGTCATGCAGAGGGACATGGAAAGACTTGTCTGAAGCTTATCCCCTGCACTGGAGTCAGGTCGGGAAGGGAAGGCACAGAGGGGAGCAGGAAGCGGCCTCTCTGTGGTGGGGCTGGCTCCGGGGCAGGCGTGGGGGTGATGGCTGGAAGTGGGATGGCGCGTGAGTTGGCACCAGCCAGCGGTAGAGGCCTAGACTCAGAGGTCATGGATCTCTCTCACTGTCTCTGTCTTTCTCTCTCTCCCTCAGGGAGCTGAGGAGAGTAAGGTGGCTCCCCCTACCCACCTCGCCTACCTCTCCATGGGCCCTTCTTTCTCTGGCCGCTCCGGGAGCCCTGCGGGCTTGGCTTCAACCCTCCACCCACCGCACAGGCCAAGGGCGCCTGCGCGACCGCCGGGGCCTAGGGCTGACCTCGGGGGTCCTCAGTGAATGCCCCGCCCTCCCTCCAGGCTCTGACCCAGCTGCAGCTGTTCCTTTGCGGCCCTTCTGGACTCGGCTTCAGCTGTCTCCCTCCCCTCCCCCACTCCCACTCAGCTTGCAGGCCGCTTCCCTGCCTTGAAAGCATTGCTCTGGCCCTGAGGGCCACAGACCTACTGGGCTTCAAGCTCAAGGCTCTGCCTGGGCCTGCTGCTTCGGCCAGGGGCTCATTTCTTCCTGGAAAGACAAAGCCATGGCCTCACCCCACGCCTGCACTTTGCCACGGCAGGCAGCCCAGGTGTAGGAAAGGCTCTGTGGAGTCAGAAGTGCCGAGACAGGCAGATGGCACCAGAGGGTTTGGGGGCCAGGGCGTAACTGGGCTAGCCCCTCCTCCCGGAAGTCGGGGAGGCCCGGCCTTCCTAGTGCCCAGGCCACGGCTCCGGGGAGAAATCCGCCATGGAGGGCACGCGGGAGGCCCTCTGCCTGAGGTGGCAGGTGTCACGCCAGGGCCACTGCAAGCCTGGCTCGGCTTGCCTGCTTTCTCCAAAGGAGGCTGGCCGACCAGCCGAACCTGGCACCTGGGCCAGCCCCTTCCAAGGGGACGAGTTCCAGAGGATAGAGCCCTGGGGGCGGCTGCCAAGTCTCCTGGGGCGTGTGCTGGGCCCCCGTCAGAGGAGGAAGCAGCCTGGTAAACGGTGTGCCAGGCCTGAGATCTGGAGGCCTCCCACAGCCGGGTCCCTGTCCTGCCCAGGCCCCCCGTGGGAGGACGATGGTCGGGCAGTGGCGAGCGTGGTGGGGCTGGCGCCGAGCCTGCCCTTGGATGCCCCGGGGAAGGGCGCCGGGGGATGGGCTGCCCCTGGCCAGGTCTGAGGGAGCGACCCAGCTCGGGGCTGTCGGGGGCAGAGAGAGAACCCCCCTCCGCCCTTTCCCTTCAGGTTCTTAGGGCTGGCCAAATCCTTCCCAAGACAGCTTGTCTGGAGAAAATCAGACCCAGCTGAAGAACATGTGTCCATGGGGGAAACCCGGGAAACTGAGTCTCCCCACACAATAGCAGAGATTCTCATCTTGCATCCTCTCCTGAGCTAATGACCAAGGTGGATGTCCCGGGTGGGCCTGTGGAATGGGAGAGGGGAGGAAGTCTATTGTCATGAAGAGGGACATGGAAAGACTTGTCTGAAGCTTATCCCCTGCACTGGAGTCTGGTCCCGAAGGGAAGGCACAGAGGGGAGCAGGAAGCGGCCTCTCTGGGGTGGGGCTGGCTCCGGGGCAGGCGTGGGGGTGATGGCTGGAAGTGGGATGGCGCGTGAGTTGGCACCAGCCAGCGGTAGAGGCAGAGACTCAGATGTCATGGATCTCTCTCCCTGTCTCTGTCTCTCTCTCTCTCCCTCAGGGAGCTGAGGAGAGTAAGGTGGCTCCCCCTACCCACCTCGCCTACCTCTCCAAGGGCCCTTCTTTCTCTGGCCGCTCCGGGAGCCCTGCGGGCTTGGCTTCAACCCCCCACCCACCGCTCAGGCCAAGGGCGCCTGCGCGACCGCCAGGGCCTAGGGCTGACCTCGGGGGTCCTCAGTGAATGCCCCGCCCTCCCTCCAGGCTCTGACCCAGCTGCAGCTGTTCCTTTGCCGCCCTTCTGGACTCGGCTTCAGCTGTCTCCCTCCCCTCCCCCACTCCCACTCAGCTTGCAGGCCGCTTCCCTGCCTTGAAAGCATTGCTCTGGCCCTGAGGGCCACAGACCTACTGGGCTTCAAGCTCAAGGCTCTGCCTGGGCCTGCTGCTTCGGCCAGGGGCTCATTTCTTCCTGGAAAGACAAAGCCATGGCCTCACCCCACGCCTGCACTTTGCCACGGCAGGCAGCCCAGGTGTAGGAAAGGCTCTGTGGAGTCAGAAGTGCCGAGACAGGCAGATGGCACCAGAGGGTTTGGGGGCCAGGGCGTAACTGGGCTAGCCCCTCCTCCCCCAAGTCGGGGAGGCCCGGCCTTCCTAGTGCCCAGGCCACGGCTCCGGGGAGAAATCCGCCATGGAGGGCACGCGGGAGGCCCTCTGCCTGAGGTGGCAGGTGTCACGCCAGGGCCACTGCAAGCCTGGCTCGGCTTGCCTGCTTTCTCCAAAGGAGGCTGGCCGACCAGCCGAACCTGGCACCTGGGCCAGCCCCTTCCAAGGGGACGAGTTCCAGAGGATAGAGCCCTGGGGGCGGCTGCCAAGTCTCCTGGGGCGTGTGCTGGGCCCCCGTCAGAGGAGGAAGCAGCCTGGTAAACGGTGTGCCAGGCCTGAGATCTGGAGGCCTCCCACAGCCGGGTCCCTGTCCTGCCCAGGCCCCCCGAGGGAGGACGATGGTCGGGCAGTGGCGAGCGTGGTGGGGCTGGCGCCGAGCCTGCCCTTGGATGCCCCGGGGAAGGGCGCCGGGGGATGGGCTGCCCCTGGCCAGGTCTGAGTTAGCGACCCAGCTCGGGGCTGTCGGGGGCAGAGAGAGAACCCCCCTCCGCCCTTTCCCTTCAGGTTCTTAGGGCTGGCCAAATCCTTCCCAAGACAGCTTGTCTGGAGAAAATCAGACCCAGCTGAAGAACATGTGTCCATGGGGGAAACCCGGGAAACTGAGTCTCCCCACACAATAGCAGAGATTCTCATCTTGCATCCTCTCCTGAGCTAATGACCAAGGTGGATGTCCCGGGTGGGCCTGTGGAATGGGAGAGGGGAGGAAGTCTATTGTCATGCAGAGGGACATGGAAAGACTTGTCTGAAGCTTGTCCTCTGCACTGGGGTCAGGTAGGGAAGGTATGGCACAGACGTGACCAGGAACCAACCGGCCTCTCCATGGTGGGGCTGGCACCAAGGCAGGCGTGGGGGTGATGGCTGGAAGTGGGATGGCGCGTGAGTTGGCACCAGCCAGCGGTAGAGCCGAGACTCAGAGGTCATGGATCTCTCTCCTCTGTCTCTGTCTCTCTCTCTCTCCCTCAGGGAGCTGAGGAGAGTAAGGTGGCTCCCCCTACCCACCTCGCCTACCTCTCCATGGGCCCTTCTTTCTCTGGCCGCTCCGGGAGCCCTGCGGGCTTGGGTTCAAGCCCCCACACACCGCACAGTCCAAGGGCGCATGCGCGACCGCCGGGGCCTAGGTCTGGCCTGGGGGGGGTCCTCAGTGAATGCCCCGCCCTCCCTCCAGGCTCTGACCCAGCTGCAGCTCTTCCATCGCCGCCCTTCTGGACTAGGCTTCAGCTGTCTCCCTCCCCTCCCCCACTCCCACTCAGCTTGCAGGCCGCTTCCCTGCCTTGAAAGCATTGCTCTGGCCCTGAGGGCCACAGACCTACTGGGCTTCAAGCTCAAGGCTCTGCCTGGGCCTGCTTCTTCCGCCAGGGGCTCACTTTTTCCTGGAAAGAGAAGGCATGGCCTCACCCACGCCTGCACTTGTAAGCAAGTACTTTCTCATTCCAAGTAGCAAGTTACTATGTAGGAACAAGTTTGTATAGGTATTTCAAAGATGCCCAGAACTGAGCTAAACTTGGTATGTCTCCAACTCCTAGAAATAACTTCATGCCCCATCTCCCTTACTTCCAGCTAGTAAGGATCACATAATTCCTAACAAAGATTTGACACAGATTCCCAATTCGGGCATTCAGAACATATAGCACGTTGCTGTAAGCAAGCACATTCTCATTCAAAGTTGCAAGTTACTATGTAGGAACAAGTTTGTATAGGTATTTCAAAGATGCTCAGAACTGAGCTAAACTTGGTATGTGTCCAACTCCTAGGAATAACTTCATGCCCCATCTCCCTTACTTCCAGCTAGTAAGGATCACATAATTCCTAACAAAGTTTTGACACAGATTCCCAATTCGGGCATTCAGAACATATAGCACGTTGCTGTAAGCAAGCACATTCTCATTCAAAGTTGCAAGTTACTATGTAGGAACAAGTTTGTATAGGTATTTCAAAGATGCCCAGAACTGAGCTAAACTTGGTATGCCTCCAACTCCTAGAAATAACTTCATGCCCCATCTCCCTTACTTCCAGCTAGTAAGGATCACATAATTCCTAACAAAGTTTTGACACAGATTCCCAATTCGGGCATTCAGAACATATAGCACGTTGCTGTAAGCAAGCACATTCTCATTCAAAGTTGCAAGTTACTATGTAGGAACAAGTTTGTATAGGTATTTCAAAGATGCCCAGAACAGAGCTAAAAGTTGTAGTTCTCCAACTCCTAGAAATAACTTCATGCCCCATCTCCCTTACTTCCAGCTAGTAAGGATCACATAATTCCTAACAAAGTTTTGACACAGATTCCCAATTCGGGCATTCAGAACATATAGCACGTTGCTGCAAGCAAGCACATTCTCATTCAAAGTTGCAAGTTACTATGTAGGAACAAGTTTGTATAGGTATTTCAAAGATGCCCAGAACTGAGCTAAACTTGGTATGTGTCCAACTCCTAGAAATAACTTCATGCCCCATCTCCCTTACTTCCAGCTAGTAAGGATCACATAATTCCTAACAAAGTTTTGACACAGATTACTAATTCGGGCATTCAGAACATATAGCACGTTGCTGTAAGCAAGCACATTCTCATTCAAAGTTGCAAGTTACTATGTAGGAACAAGTTTGTATAGGTATTTCAAAGATGCCCAGAACTGAGGTAAACTTGGTATGTGTCCAACTCCTAGAAATATCTTCATGCCCCATCTCCCTTACTTCCAGCTAGTAAGGATCACATAATTCCTAACAAAGTTTTGACACAGATTCCCAATTCGGGCATTCAGAACATATAGCACATTGCTGTAAGCAAGCACATTCTCATTCAAAGATGCAAGATACTATGTAGGAACAAGTTTGTATAGGTATTTCAAATATGCCCAGAACTGAGCTAAACTTGGTATGTGTCCAACTCCTAGAAATAACTTCATGCCCCAACTCCCTTACTTCCAGCTAGTAAGGATCACATAATTCCTAACAAAGTTTTGACACAGATTCCCAATTCGGGCATTCACAACATATAGCACGTTGCTGTAAGCAAGCACATTCTCATTCAAAGTTGGCAGTTCCTATGTAGGAACAAGTTTGTATAGGTATTTCAAAGATGCCCAGAACTGAGCTAAACGTTGTATGTCTCCAACTCCTAGAAATAACTTCATGCCCCATCTCGCTTACTTCCAGCTAGTAAGGATCACATAATTCCTAACAAAGTTTTGACACAGATTCTCAATTCGGGCATTCAGAACATATAGCACGTTGCTGTAAGCAAGCACATTCTCATTCAAAGTTGCAAGTTACTATGTAGGAACAAGTTTGTATAGGTATTTCAAAGATGCCCAGAACTGAGCTAAACGTTGTATGTGTCCAACCTCTAGAAATAACTTCATGACCCATCTCCCTTACTTCCATCTAGTAAGGATCACATAATTCCTAACAAAGTTTTGACACAGATTCCCAATTCGGGCATTCAGAACATATAGTACATTGCTGTAAGCAAGCACATTCTCATTCAAAGTTGGAAGTTACTATGTAGGAACAAGTTTGTATAGGTATTTCAAAGATGCCCAGAACAGAGCTAAAAGTTGTAGGTCTCCAACTCCTAGAAATAACTTCATGCCCCATCTCCCTTACTTCCACCTAGTAAGGATCACATAATTCCTAACAAAGTTTTGACACAGATTCCCAATTCGGGTATTCAGAACATATAGCACGTTGCTGTAAGCAAGCACATTCTCATTCAAAGTTGCAAGTTACTATGTAGGAACAAGTTTGTATAGGTATTTCAAAGATGCCCAGAACTGAGCTAAACTTGGTATGTGTCCAACTCCTAGAAATATCTTCATGCCCCATCTCCCTTACTTCTAGCTAGTAAGGATCACATAATTCCTAACAAAGTTTTGACACAGATTCCCAATTCGGGCATTCAGAACATATAGCACATTGCTGTAAGCAAGCACATTCTCATTCAAAGTTGCAAGATACTATGTAGGAACAAGTTTGTATAGGTATTTCAAATATGCCCAGAACTGAGCTAAACTTGGTATGTGTCCAACTCCTAGAAATAACTTCATGCCCCAACTCCCTTACTTCCAGCTAGTAAGGATCACATAATTCCTAACAAAGTTTTGACACAGATTCCCAATTCGGGCATTCAGAACATATAGCACGTTGCTGTAAGCAAGCACATTCTCATTCAAAGTTGGCAGTTACTATATAGGAACAAGTTTGTATAGGTATTTCAAAGATGCCCAGAACTGAGCTAAACGTTGTATGTCTCCAACTCCTAGAAATAACTTCATGCCCCATCTCGCTTACTTCCAGCTAGTAAGGATCACATAATTCCTAACAAAGTTTTGACACAGATTCTCAATTCGGGCATTCAGAACATATAGCACATTGCTGTAAGCAAGCACATTCTCATTCAAAGTTGCAAGTTACTATGTAGGAACAAGTTTGTATAGGTATTTCAAAGATGCTCAGAACTGAGCTAAACTTGGTATGTGTCCAACTCCTAGGAATAACTTCATGCCCCATCTCCCTTACTTCCAGCTAGTAAGGATCACATAATTCCTAACAAAGTTTTGACACAGATTCCCAATTCGGGCATTCAGAACATATAGCACGTTGCTGTAAGCAAGCACATTCTCATTGAAAGTTGCAAGTTACTATGTAGGAACAAGTTTGTATAGGTATTTCAAAGATGCCCAGAACTGAGCTAAACTTGGTATGCCTCCAACTCCTAGAAATAACTTCATGCCCCATCTCCCTTACTTCCAGCTAGTAAGGATCACATAATTCCTAACAAAATTTTGACACAGATTCCCAATTCGGGCATTCAGAACATATAGCACGTTGCTGTAAGCAAGCACATTCTCATTCAAAGTTGCAAGTTAGTATGTAGGAACAAGTTTGTATAGGTATTTCAAAGATGCTCAGAACTGAGCTAAACTTGGTATGTGTCCAACTCCTAGGAATAACTTCATGCCCCATCTCCCTTACTTCCAGCTAGTAAGGATCACATAATTCCTAACAAAGTTTTGACACAGATTCCCAATTCGGGCATTCAGAACATATAGCACGTTGCTGTAAGCAAGCACATTCTCATTCAAAGTTGCAAGTTACTATGTAGGAACTAGTTTGTATAGGTATTTCAAAGATGCCCAGAACTGAGCTAAAGTGGGTATGTCTCCAACTCCTAGAAATAACTTCATGCCCCATCTCCCTTACTTCCATCTAGTAAGGATCACATAATTCCTAACAAAGTTTTGACACAGATTCCCAATTCGGGCATTCAGAACATATAGCACGTTGCTGTAAGCAAGCACTTTCTCATTCAAAGTTGCAAGTTACTATGTAGGAACAATTTTGTATAGGTATTTCAAAGATGCCCAGAACTGTGCTAAACTTGGTATGTGTCCAACTCCTAGAAATACCTTCATGCCCCAACTCACTTACTTCCAGCTAGTAAGGATCATATAATTCCTAACAAAGTTTTGACACAGATTCCCTATTCGGGCATTCAGAACATATAGCACATTGCTGTAAGCAAGCACATTCTCATCCAAAGTTACAAGTTACTATGTAGGAACAAGTTTGTATAGGTATTTCAAAGATGCCCTGAACAGAGCTAAAAGTTGTAGGTCTCCAACTCCTAGAAATAACTTCATGCCCCGTCTTCCTTACTTACAGCTAGTAAGGATCACATAATTCCTAACAAAGTTTTGACACAGATTCCCAATTCGGGCATTCAGAACATATAGCACGTTGCTGCAAGCAAGCACATTCTCAGTCAAAGTTGCAAGTTACTATGTAGGAACAAGTTTGTATAGGTATTTCAAAGATTCCCAGAACTGAGCTAAACTTGGTATGTGTCCAACTCCTAGAAATAACTTCATGCCCCAACTCCCTTACTTCCAGCTAGTAAGGATCACATAATTCCTAACAAAGTTTTGACACAGATTCCCAATTCGGGCATTCACAACATATAGCACGTTGCTGTAAGCAAGCACATTCTCATTCAAAGTTGCAAGTTACTATGTAGGAACAAGTTTGTATAGGTATTTCAAAGATGCCCAGAACTGAGCTAAACTTGGTATGTGTCCAACTCCTAGAAATAACTTCATGCCCCAACTCCCTTACTTTCAGCTAGTAAGGATCACATAATTCCTAACAAAGTTTTGACACAGATTCCCAATTCGGGCATTCAGAACATATAGCACGTTGCTGTAAGCAAGCTCATTCTCATTCAAAGTTGCAAGTTACTATGTAGGAAGAAGTTTGTATAGGTATTTCAAAGATGCCCAACACTGAGCTAAACTTGGTATGTCTCCAACTCCTAGAAATAACTTCATGCCCCATCTCCCTTACTTCCATCTAGTAAGGATCACATAATTCCTAACAAGGTTTTGACACAGATTCCCAATTCGGGCATTCAGAACATATAGCACGTTGTTGTAAGCAAGCACATTCTCATTCAAAGTTGCAAGTTACTATGTAGGAACAAGTCTGTATAGGTATTTCAAAGATGCCCAGAACTGAGCTAAACTTGGTATGTGTCCAACTCCTAGAAATAACTTCATGCCCCAACTCCCTTACTTCCAGCTAGTAAGGATCACATAATTCCTAACAAAGTTTTGACACAGATTCCCAATTCGGGCATTCAGAACATATAGCACGTTGCTGTAAGCAAGCACATTCTCATTCAAAGTTGCAAGTTACTATGTAGGAACAAGTTTGTATAGGTATTTCAAAGATGCCCAGAACTGAGCTAAAGTGGGTATGTGTCCAACTCCTAGAAATAACTTCATGCCCCAACTCCCTTACTTTCAGCTAGTAAGGATCACATAATTCCTAACAAAGTTTTGACACAGATTCCCAATTCGGGCATTCAGAACATATAGCACGTTGCTGCAAGCAAGCACATTCTCATTCAAAGTTGCAAGTTACTATGTAGGAACAAGTTTGTATAGGTATTTCAAAGATGCCCAGAACTGAGCTAAACTTGGTATGTGTCCAACTCCTAGAAATAACTTCATGCCCCATCTCCCTTACTTCCATCTAGTAAGGATCACATAATTCCTAACAAGGTTTTGACACAGATTAACAATTCGGGCATTCAGAACATATAGCACGTTGCTGTAAGCAAGCTCATTCTCATTCAAAGTTGCAAGTTACTATGTAGGAACAAGTTTGTATAGGTATTTCAAAGATGCCCAGAACTGAGCTAAACTTGGTATGTGTCCAACTCCTAGAAATAACTTCATGCCCCATCTCCCTTACTTCCAGCTAGTAAGGATCACATAATTCCTAACAAATTTTGACACAGATTCCCAATTCGGGCATTCAGAACATATAGCACGTTGCTCTAAGCAAGCACATTCTCATTCAATGTTGCAAGTTAATATGTAGGAACAAGTTTGTATAGGTATTTCAAAGATGCCCAGAACTGAGCTAAACTTGGTATGTGTCCAACTCCTAGAAATAACTTCATGCCCCATCTCCCTTACTTCCAGCTAGTAAGGATCACATAATTCCTAACAAAGTTTTGACACAGATTCCCAATTCGGGCATTCAGAACATATAGCACGTTGCTGTAAGTAAGCACATTCTAATTCAAAGTTGCATGTTACTATCTAGGAACAAGTTTGTATAGGTATTTCAAAGATGCCCACAACTGAGCTAAACGTTGTATGTCTCCAACTCCTAGAAATAACTTCATGCCCCATCTCGCTTACTTCCAGCTAGTAAGGATCACATACTTCCTAACAAAGTTTTGACACAGATTCCCAATTCGGGCATTCACAACATATAGCACGTTGCTGTAAGCAAGCACATTCTCATTCAAAGTTGCAAGTTACTATGTAGGAACAAGTTTGTATAGGTATTTCAAAGATGCCCAGAACTGAGCTAAACGTTGTATGTGTCCAACCTCTAGAAATAACTTCATGCCCCATCTCCCTTACTTCCATCTAGTAAGGATCACATAATTCCTAACAAAGTTTTGACACAGATTCCCAATTCGGGCATTCAGAACATATAGTACATTGCTGTAAGCAAGCACATTCTCATTCAAAGTTGGAAGTTACTATGTAGGAACAAGTTTGTATAGGTATTTCAAAGATGCCCAGAACAGAGCTAAAAGTTGTAGGTCTCCAACTCCTAGAAATAACTTCATGCCCCATCTCCCTTACTTCCAGCTAGTAAGGATCACATAATTCCTAACAAAGTTTGACACAGATTCCCAATTCGGGCATTCAGAACATATAGCACGTTGCTGTAAGCAAGCACATTCTCATTCAAAGTTGCAAGTTACTATGTAGGAACAAGTTTGTATAGGTATTTCAAAGATGCCCAGAACTGAGGTAAACTTGGTATGTGTCCAACTCCTAGAAATATCTTCATGCCCCATCTCCCTTACTTCCAGCTAGTAAGGATCACATAATTCCTAACAAAGTTTTGACACAGATTCTCAATTCGGGCATTCAGAACACGTAGCACGTTGCTGTAAGCAAGCACATTCTCATTCAAAGTTGGCAGTTACTATGTAGGAACAAGTTTGTATAGGTATTTCAAAGATGCCCAGAACTGAGCTAAACTTGGTATGTCTCCAACTCCTAGAAATAACTTCATGCCCCATCTCGCTTACTTCCAGCTAGTAAGGATCACATAATTCCTAACAAAGTTTTGACACAGATTCCCAATTCGGGCATTCAGAACATATAGCACGTTGCTGTAAGCAAGCTCATTCTCATTCAAAGTTGCAAGTTACTAAGTAGGAACAAGTTTGTATAGGTATTTCAAAGATGCCCAGAACTGAGCTAAACGTTGTATGTCTCCAACTCCTAGAAATAACTTCATGCCCCATCTCGCTTACTTCCAGCTAGTAAGGATCACATAATTCCTAACAAAGTTTTGACACAGATTCTCAATTCGGGCATTCAGAACATATAGCACGTTGCTGTAAGCAAGCACATTCTCATTCAAAGTTGCAAGTTACTATTTAGGAACAAGTTTGTATAGGTATTTCAAAGATGCTCAGAACTCAGCTAAACTTGGTATGTGTCCAACTCCTAGGAATAACTTCATGCCCCATCTCCCTTACTTCCAGCTAGTAAGGATCACATAATTCCTAACAAAGTTTTGACACAGATTCCCAATTCGGGCATTCAGAACATATAGCACGTTGCTGTAAGCAATCTCATTCTCATTCAAAGTTGGCAGTTACTATGTAGGACCAAGTTTGTATAGGTATTTCAAAGATGCCCAGAACTGAGCTAAACGTTGTATGTCTCCAACTCCTAGAAATAACTTCATGCCCCATCTCGCTTACTTCCAGCTATTAAGGATCACATAATTCCTAACAAAGTTTTGACACAGATTCTCAATTCGGGCATTCAGAACATATAGCACGTTGCTGTAAGCAAGCACATTCTCATTCAAAGTTGCAAGTTACTATGTAGGAACAAGTTTGTATAGGTATTTCAAAGATGCTCAGAACTGAGCTAAACTTGGTATGTGTCCAACTCCTAGGAATAACTTCATGCCCCATCTCCCTTACTTCCAGCTAGTAAGGATCAAATAATTCCTAACAAAGTTTTGACACAGATTCCCAATTCGGGCATTCAGAACATATAGCACGTTGCTGTAAGCAAGCACATTCTCATTCAAAGTTGCAAGTTACTATGTAGGAACAAGTTTGTATAGGTATTTCAAAGATGCCCAGAACTGAGCTAAACTTGGTATGCCTCCAACTCCTAGAAATATCTTCATGCCCCATCTCCCTTACTTCCAGCTAGTAAGGATCACATAATTCCTAACAAAGTTTTGACACAGATTCCCAATTCGGGCATTCAGAACATATAGCACGTTGCTGTAAGCAAGCACATTCTCGTTCAAAGTTGCAAGTTACTATGTAGGAACAAGTTTGTATAGGTATTTCAAAGATGCTCAGAACTGAGCTAAACTTGGTATGTGTCCAACTCCTAGGAATAACTTCATGCCCCATCTCCCTTACTTCCAGCTAGTAAGGATCACATAATTCCTAACAAAGTTTTGACACAGATTCCCAATTCGGGCATTCAGAACATATAGCACGTTGCTGTAAGCAAGCACATTCTCATTCAAAGTTGCAAGTTACTATGTAGGAACAAGTTTGTATAGGTATTTCAAAGATGCCCAGAACTGAGCTAAAGTGGGTATGTCTCCAACTCCTAGAAATAACTTCATGCCCCATCTCCCTTACTTCCATCTAGTAAGGATCACATAATTCCTAACAAAGTTTTGACACAGATTCCCAATTCGGGCATTCAGAACATATAGCACGTTGCTGTAAGCAAGCACTTTCTCATTCAAAGTTGCAAGTTACTATGTAGGAACAAGTTTGTATAGGTATTTCAAAGATGCCCAGAACTGTGCTAAACTTGGTATGTGTCCAACTCCTAGAAATACTTCATGCCCCAACTCACTTACTTCCAGCTAGTAAGGATCACATAATTCCTAACAAAGATTTGACACAGATTCCCAATTCGGGCATTCAGAACATATAGCACGTTGCTGTAAGCAAGCACATTCTCATTCAAAGTTGCAAGTTACTATGTAGGAACAAGTTTGTATAGGTATTTCAAAGATGCCCAGAACTGTGCTAAACTTGGTATGTGTCAACTCCTAGAAATACCTTCATGCCCCAACTCACTTACTTTCAGCTAGTAAGGATTACATAATTCCTAACAAAGTTTTGACACAGATTCCCAATTCGGGCATTCAGAACATATAGTACATTGCCGTAAGCAAGCACATTCTCATTCAAAGTTGCAAGTTACTATGTAGGAACAAGTTTGTATAGGTATTTCAAAGATGCCCAGAACAGAGCTAAAATTTGTAGGTCTCCAACTCCTAGAAATAACTTCATGCCCCATCTCCCTTACTTCCAGCTAGTAAGGATCACATAATTCCTAACAAAGTTTTGACACAGATTCTCAATTCGGGCATTCAGAACATATAGCACGTTGCTGTAAGCAAGCACATTCTCATTCAAAGTTGCAAGTTACTATGTAGGAATAAGTTTGTATAGGTATTTCAAAGATGCCCAGAACTGAGCTAAACTTGGTATGTGTCCAACTCCTAGAAATATCTTCATGCCCCATCTCCCTTACTTCCAGCTAGTAAGGATCACATAATTCCTAACAAAGTTTTGACACAGATTCCCAATTCGGGCATTCAGATCATATAGCACATTGCTGTAAGCAAGCACATTCTCATTCAAAGTTGCAAGTTACTATGTAGGAACAAGTTTGTATAGGTATTTCAAAGAGGCCCAGAACTGACCTAAACTTGGTGTGTCTCCAACTCCTAGAAATAACTTCATGCCCCAACTCCCTTACTTCCAGCTAGTAAGGATCACATAATTCCTAACAAAGTTTTGACACAGATTCCCAATTCGGGAATTCACCACATATAGCACGTTGCTGTAAGCAAGCACATTCTCATTCAAAGTTGGCAGTTACTATGTAGGAACAAGTTTGTATAGGTATTTCAAAGATGCCCAGAACTGAGCTAAACTTGGTATGTGTCCAATTCCTAGAAATAACTTCATGCCCCAACTCCCTTACTTCCAGCTAGTAAGGATTACATAATTCCTAACAAAGTTCTGACACTGATTCCCAATTCGGGCATTCAGAACATATAGCACGTTGCTGTAAGCAAGCTCATTCTCATTCAAAGTTGCAAGTTACTATGTAGGAACAAGTTTGTATAGGTATTTCAAAGATGCCCAGAACTGAGCTAAAGTGGGTATGTCTCCAACTCCTAGAAATAACTTCATGCCCCATCTCCCTTACTTCCATCTAGTAAGGAGCACATAATTCCTAACAAAGTTTTGACACAGATTCCCAATTCGGGCATTCAGAACATATAGCACGTTGCTGTAAGCAAGCACTTTCTCATTCAAAGTTGCAAGTTACTATGTAGGAACAAGTTTGTATAGGTATTTCAAAGATGCCCAGAACTGTGCTAAACTTGGTATGTGTCCAACTCCTAGAAATACTTCATGCCCCAACTCACTTACTTCAGGTAGTAAGGATCACATAATTCCTAACAAAGTTTTGACACAGATTCCCTATTCGGGCATTCAGAACATATAGCACATTGCTGTAAGCAAGCACATTCTCATTCAATGTTGCAAGTTACTATGTAGGAACAAGTTTGTATAGGTATTTCAAAGATGCCCAGAACAGAGCTAAAAGTTGTAGGTCTCCAACTCCTAGAAATAACTTCATGCCCCATCTCCCTTACTTCCAGCTAGTAAGGATCACATAATTCCTAACAAAGTTTTGACACAGATTCCCAATTCGGGCATTCAGAACATATAGCACGTTGCTGTAAGCAAGCTCATTCTCATTCAAAGTTGCAAGTTACTATGTAGGAACAAGTTTGTATAGGTATTTCAAAGATGCCCAGAACTGAGCTAAACTTGGTATGTCTCCAACTCCTAGAAATAACTTCATGCCCCATCTCCCTTACTTCCAGCTAGTAAGGATCACATAATTCCTACCAAATTTTGACACAGATTCCCAATTCGGGCCTTCAGAACATATAGCACGTTGCTCTAAGCAAGCACATTCTCATTCAAAGTTGCAAGTTAATATGTAGGAACAAGTTTGTATAGGTATTTCAAAGATGCCCAGAACTGAGCTAAACTTGGTATGTGTCCAACTCCTAGAAATAACTTCATGCCCCATCTCCCTTACTTCCAGCTAGTAAGGATCACATAATTCCTAACAAAAGTTTTGACACAGATTCCCAACTCGGGCATTCAGAACATATAGCACGTTGCTGTAAGCAAGCTCATTCTCATTCAAAGTTGCAAGTTACTATGTAGGAACAAGTTTGTATAGGTATTTCAAAGATGCCCAGAACTGAGCTAAACTTGGTATGTGTCCAACTCCTAGAAATAACTTCATGCCCCATTTCCCTTACTTCCAGCTAGTAAGGATCACATAATTCCTAACAAAATTTTGACACAGATTCCCAATTCGGGCATTCAGAACATATAGCACGTTGCTATAAGCAAGCACATTCTCATTCAAAGTTGCAAGTTACTATGTAGGAACAAGTTTGTATAGGTATTTCAAAGATGCCCAGAACTGTGCTAAACTTGGTATGTGTCAACTCCTAGAAATACCTTCATGCCCCAACTCACTTACTTTCAGCTAGTAAGGATCACATAATTCCTAACAAAGTTTTGACACAGATTCCCAATTCGGGCATTCAGAACATATAGTACATTGCTGTAAGCAAGCACATTCTCATTCAAAGTTGCAAGTTACTATGTAGGAACAAGTTTGTATAGGTATTTCAAAGATGCCCAGAACAGAGCTAAAATTTGTAGGTCTCCAACTCCTAGAAATAACTTCATGCCCCATCTCCCTTACTTCCAGCTAGTAAGGATCACATAATTCCTAACAAAGTTTTGACACAGATTCTCAATTCGGGCATTCAGAACATATAGCACGTTGCCGTAAGCAAGCACATTCTCATTCAAAGTTTCAAGTTACTATGTAGGAATAAGTTTGTATAGGTATTTCAAAGATGCCCAGAACTGAGCTAAACTTGGTATGTGTCCAACTCCTAGAAATATCTTCATGCCCCATCTCCCTTACTTCCAGCTAGTAAGGATCACATAATTCCTAACAAAGTTTTGACACAGATTCCCAATTCGGGCATTCAGAACATATAGCACATTGCTGTAAGCAAGCACATTCTCATTCAAAGTTGCAAGTTACTATGTAGGAACAAGTTTGTATAGGTATTTCAAAGATGCTCAGAACTGACCTAAACTTGGTGTGTCTCCAACTCCTAGAAATAACTTCATGCCCCAACTCCCTTACTTCCAGCTAGTAAGGATCACATAATTCCTAACAAAGTTTTGACACAGATTCCCAATTCGGGAATTCACAACATATAGCACGTTGCTGTAAGCAAGCACATTCTCATTCAAAGTTGGCAGTTACTATGTAGGAACAAGTTTGTATAGGTATTTCAAAGATGCCCAGAACTGAGCTAAACTTGGTATGTGTCCAATTCCTAGAAATAACTTCATGCCCCAACTCCCTTACTTCCAGCTAGTAAGGATTACATAATTCCTAACAAAGTTCTGACACTGATTCCCAATTCGGGCATTCAGAACATATAGCACGTTGCTGTAAGCAAGCTCATTCTCATTCAAAGTTGCAAGTTACTATGTAGGAACAAGTTTGTATAGGTATTTCAAAGATGCCCAGAACTGAGCTAAAGTGGGTATGTCTCCAACTCCTAGAAATAACTTCATGCCCCATCTCCCTTACTTCCATCTAGTAAGGAGCACATAATTCCTAACAAAGTTTTGACACAGATTCCCAATTCGGGCATTCAGAACATATAGCACGTTGCTGTAAGCAAGCACTTTCTCATTCAAAGTTGCAAGTTACTATGTAGGAACAACTTTGTATAGGTATTTCAAAGATGCCCAGAACTGTGCTAAACTTGGTATGTGTCCAACTCCTAGAAATACTTCATGCCCCAACTCACTTACTTCAGGTAGTAAGGATCACATAATTCCTAACAAAGTTTTGACACAGATTCCCTATTCGGGCATTCAGAACATATAGCACATTGCTGTAAGCAAGCACATTCTCATTCAAAGTTGCAAGTTACTATGTAGGAACAAGTTTGTATAGGTATTTCAAAGATGCCCAGAACAGAGCTAAAAGTTGTAGGTCTCCAACTCCTAGAAATAACTTCATGCCCCATCTCCCTTACTTCCAGCTAGTAAGGATCACATAATTCCTAACAAAGTTTTGACACAGATTCCCAATTCGGGCATTCAGAACATATAGCACGTTGCTGTAAGCAAGCACATTCTCATTCAAAGTTGCAAGTTACTATGTAGGAACAAGTTTGTATAGGTATTTCAAAGATGCCCAGAACTGAGCTAAACTTGATATGTCTCCAACTCCTAGAAATAACTTCATGCCCCATCTCCCTTACTTCCAGCTAGTAAGGATCACATAATTCCTACCAAATTTTGACACATATTCCCAATTCGGGCATTCAGAACATATAGCGCGTTGCTCTAAGCAAGCACATTCTCATTCAAAGTTGCAAGTTAATATGTAGGAACAAGTTTGTATAGGTATTTCAAAGATGCCCAGAACTGAGCTAAACTTGGTATGTGTCCAACTCCTAGAAATAACTTCATGCCCCATCTCCCTTACTTCCAGCTAGTAAGGATCACATAATTCCTAACAAATTTTTGACACAGATTACCAATTCGGGCATTCAGAACATATAGCACGTTGCTGTAAGCAAGCTCATTCTCATTCAAAGTTGCAAGTTACTATGTAGGAACAAGTTTGTATAGGTATTTCAAAGATGCCCAGAACTGAGCTAAACTTGGTATGTCTCCAACTCCTAGAAATAACTTCATGCCCCATTTCCCTTACTTCCAGCTAGTAAGGATCACATAATTCCTAACAAAGTTTTGACACAGATTCCCAATTCGGGCATTCAGAACATATAGCACGTTGCTATAAGCAAGCACATTCTCATTCAAAGTTGCAAGTTACTATGTAGGAACAAGTTTGTATAGGTATTTCAAAGATGCTCAGAACTGAGCTAAACTTGGTATGTGTCCAACTCCTAGGAATAACTTCATGCCCCATCTCCCTTACTTCCAGCTAGTAAGGATCACATAATTCCTAACAAAGTTTTGACACAGATTCCCAATTCGGGCATTCAGAACATATAGCACGTTGCTGTAAGCAAGCACATTCTCATTCAAAGTTGCAAGTTACTATGTAGGAACAAGTTTGTATAGGTATTTCAAAGATGCCCAGAACTGAGCTAAAGTGGGTATGTCTCCAACTCCTAGAAATAACTTCATGCCCCATCTCCCTTACTTCCATCTAGTAAGGATCACATAATTCCTAACAAAGTTTTGACACAGATTCCCAATTCGGGCATTCAGAACATATAGCACGTTGCTGTAAGCAAGCACTTTCTCATTCAAAGTTGCAAGTTACTATGTAGGAACAAGTTTGTATAGGTATTTCAAAGATGCCCAGAACTGTGCTAAACTTGGTATGTGTCCAACTCCTAGAAATACTTCATGCCCCAACTCACTTACTTCCAGCTAGTAAGGATCACATAATTCCTAACAAAGATTTGACACAGATTCCCAATTCGGGCATTCAGAACATATAGCACGTTGCTGTAAGCAAGCACATTCTCATTCAAAGTTGCAAGTTACTATGTAGGAACAAGTTTGTATAGGTATTTCAAAGATGCCCAGAACTGTGCTAAACTTGGTATGTGTCAACTCCTAGAAATACCTTCATGCCCCAACTCACTTACTTTCAGCTAGTAAGGATTACATAATTCCTAACAAAGTTTTGACACAGATTCCCAATTCGGGCATTCAGAACATATAGTACATTGCCGTAAGCAAGCACATTCTCATTCAAAGTTGCAAGTTACTATGTAGGAACAAGTTTGTATAGGTATTTCAAAGATGCCCAGAACAGAGCTAAAATTTGTAGGTCTCCAACTCCTAGAAATAACTTCATGCCCCATCTCCCTTACTTCCAGCTAGTAAGGATCACATAATTCCTAACAAAGTTTTGACACAGATTCTCAATTCGGGCATTCAGAACATATAGCACGTTGCTGTAAGCAAGCACATTCTCATTCAAAGTTGCAAGTTACTATGTAGGAATAAGTTTGTATAGGTATTTCAAAGATGCCCAGAACTGAGCTAAACTTGGTATGTGTCCAACTCCTAGAAATATCTTCATGCCCCATCTCCCTTACTTCCAGCTAGTAAGGATCACATAATTCCTAACAAAGTTTTGACACAGATTCCCAATTCGGGCATTCAGATCATATAGCACATTGCTGTAAGCAAGCACATTCTCATTCAAAGTTGCAAGTTACTATGTAGGAACAAGTTTGTATAGGTATTTCAAAGAGGCCCAGAACTGACCTAAACTTGGTGTGTCTCCAACTCCTAGAAATAACTTCATGCCCCAACTCCCTTACTTCCAGCTAGTAAGGATCACATAATTCCTAACAAAGTTTTGACACAGATTCCCAATTCGGGAATTCACCACATATAGCACGTTGCTGTAAGCAAGCACATTCTCATTCAAAGTTGGCAGTTACTATGTAGGAACAAGTTTGTATAGGTATTTCAAAGATGCCCAGAACTGAGCTAAACTTGGTATGTGTCCAATTCCTAGAAATAACTTCATGCCCCAACTCCCTTACTTCCAGCTAGTAAGGATTACATAATTCCTAACAAAGTTCTGACACTGATTCCCAATTCGGGCATTCAGAACATATAGCACGTTGCTGTAAGCAAGCTCATTCTCATTCAAAGTTGCAAGTTACTATGTAGGAACAAGTTTGTATAGGTATTTCAAAGATGCCCAGAACTGAGCTAAAGTGGGTATGTCTCCAACTCCTAGAAATAACTTCATGCCCCATCTCCCTTACTTCCATCTAGTAAGGAGCACATAATTCCTAACAAAGTTTTGACACAGATTCCCAATTCGGGCATTCAGAACATATAGCACGTTGCTGTAAGCAAGCACTTTCTCATTCAAAGTTGCAAGTTACTATGTAGGAACAAGTTTGTATAGGTATTTCAAAGATGCCCAGAACTGTGCTAAACTTGGTATGTGTCCAACTCCTAGAAATACTTCATGCCCCAACTCACTTACTTCAGGTAGTAAGGATCACATAATTCCTAACAAAGTTTTGACACAGATTCCCTATTCGGGCATTCAGAACATATAGCACATTGCTGTAAGCAAGCACATTCTCATTCAAAGTTGCAAGTTACTATGTAGGAACAAGTTTGTATAGGTATTTCAAAGATGCCCAGAACAGAGCTAAAAGTTGTAGGTCTCCAACTCCTAGAAATAACTTCATGCCCCATCTCCCTTACTTCCAGCTAGTAAGGATCACATAATTCCTAACAAAGTTTTGACACAGATTCCCAATTCGGGCATTCAGAACATATAGCACGTTGCTGTAAGCAAGCACATTCTCATTCAAAGTTGCAAGTTACTATGTAGGAACAAGTTTGTATAGGTATTTCAAAGATGCCCAGAACTGAGCTAAACTTGGTATGTCTCCAACTCCTAGAAATAACTTCATGCCCCATCTCCCTTACTTCCAGCTAGTAAGGATCACATAATTCCTACCAAATTTTGACACATATTCCCAATTCGGGCATTCAGAACATATAGCACGTTGCTCTAAGCAAGCACATTCTCATTCAAAGTTGCAAGTTAATATGTAGGAACAAGTTTGTATAGGTATTTCAAAGATGCCCAGAACTGAGCTAAACTTGGTATGTGTCCAACTCCTAGAAATAACTTCATGCCCCATCTCCCTTACTTCCAGCTAGTAAGGATCACATAATTCCTAACAAAGTTTTGACACAGATTCCCAATACGGGCATTCAGAACATATAGCACGTTGCTGTAAGCAAGCTCATTCTCATTCAAAGTTGCAAGTTACTATGTAGGAACAAGTTTGTATAGGTATTTCAAAGATGCCCAGAACTGAGCTAAACTTGGTATGTCTCCAACTCCTAGAAATAACTTCATGCCCCATCTCCCTTACTTCCAGCTAGTAAGGATCACATAATTCCTACCAAATTTTGACACAGATTCCCAATTCGGGCCTTCAGAACATATAGCACGTTGCTCTAAGCAAGCACATTCTCATTCAAAGTTGCAAGTTAATATGTAGGAACAAGTTTGTATAGGTATTTCAAAGATGCCCAGAACTGAGCTAAACTTGGTATGTGTCCAACTCCTAGAAATAACTTCATGCCCCATCTCCCTTACTTCCAGCTAGTAAGGATCACATAATTCCTAACAAAAGTTTTGACACAGATTCCCAACTCGGGCATTCAGAACATATAGCACGTTGCTGTAAGCAAGCTCATTCTCATTCAAAGTTGCAAGTTACTATGTAGGAACAAGTTTGTATAGGTATTTCAAAGATGCCCAGAACTGAGCTAAACTTGGTATGTGTCCAACTCCTAGAAATAACTTCATGCCCCATTTCCCTTACTTCCAGCTAGTAAGGATCACATAATTCCTAACAAAATTTTGACACAGATTCCCAATTCGGGCATTCAGAACATATAGCACGTTGCTATAAGCAAGCACATTCTCATTCAAAGTTGCAAGTTACTATGTAGGAACAAGTTTGTATAGGTATTTCAAAGATGCCCAGAACTGTGCTAAACTTGGTATGTGTCAACTCCTAGAAATACCTTCATGCCCCAACTCACTTACTTTCAGCTAGTAAGGATCACATAATTCCTAACAAAGTTTTGACACAGATTCCCAATTCGGGCATTCAGAACATATAGTACATTGCTGTAAGCAAGCACATTCTCATTCAAAGTTGCAAGTTACTATGTAGGAACAAGTTTGTATAGGTATTTCAAAGATGCCCAGAACAGAGCTAAAATTTGTAGGTCTCCAACTCCTAGAAATAACTTCATGCCCCATCTCCCTTACTTCCAGCTAGTAAGGATCACATAATTCCTAACAAAGTTTTGACACAGATTCTCAATTCGGGCATTCAGAACATATAGCACGTTGCCGTAAGCAAGCACATTCTCATTCAAAGTTTCAAGTTACTATGTAGGAATAAGTTTGTATAGGTATTTCAAAGATGCCCAGAACTGAGCTAAACTTGGTATGTGTCCAACTCCTAGAAATATCTTCATGCCCCATCTCCCTTACTTCCAGCTAGTAAGGATCACATAATTCCTAACAAAGTTTTGACACAGATTCCCAATTCGGGCATTCAGAACATATAGCACATTGCTGTAAGCAAGCACATTCTCATTCAAAGTTGCAAGTTACTATGTAGGAACAAGTTTGTATAGGTATTTCAAAGATGCCCAGAACTGACCTAAACTTGGTGTGTCTCCAACTCCTAGAAATAACTTCATGCCCCAACTCCCTTACTTCCAGCTAGTAAGGATCACATAATTCCTAACAAAGTTTTGACACAGATTCCCAATTCGGGAATTCACCACATATAGCACGTTGCTGTAAGCAAGCACATTCTCATTCAAAGTTGGCAGTTACTATGTAGGAACAAGTTTGTATAGGTATTTCAAAGATGCCCAGAACTGAGCTAAACTTGGTATGTGTCCAATTCCTAGAAATAACTTCATGCCCCAACTCCCTTACTTCCAGCTAGTAAGGATTACATAATTCCTAACAAAGTTCTGACACTGATTCCCAATTCGGGCATTCAGAACATATAGCACGTTGCTGTAAGCAAGCTCATTCTCATTCAAAGTTGCAAGTTACTATGTAGGAACAAGTTTGTATAGGTATTTCAAAGATGCCCAGAACTGAGCTAAAGTGGGTATGTCTCCAACTCCTAGAAATAACTTCATGCCCCATCTCCCTTACTTCCATCTAGTAAGGAGCACATAATTCCTAACAAAGTTTTGACACAGATTCCCAATTCGGGCATTCAGAACATATAGCACGTTGCTGTAAGCAAGCACTTTCTCATTCAAAGTTGCAAGTTACTATGTAGGAACAAGTTTGTATAGGTATTTCAAAGATGCCCAGAACTGTGCTAAACTTGGTATGTGTCCAACTCCTAGAAATACTTCATGCCCCAACTCACTTACTTCAGGTAGTAAGGATCACATAATTCCTAACAAAGTTTTGACACAGATTCCCTATTCGGGCATTCAGAACATATAGCACATTGCTGTAAGCAAGCACATTCTCATTCAAAGTTGCAAGTTACTATGTAGGAACAAGTTTGTATAGGTATTTCAAAGATGCCCAGAACAGAGCTAAAAGTTGTAGGTCTCCAACTCCTAGAAATAACTTCATGCCCCATCTCCCTTACTTCCAGCTAGTAAGGATCACATAATTCCTAACAAAGTTTTGACACAGATTCCCAATTCGGGCATTCAGAACATATAGCACGTTGCTGTAAGCAAGCACATTCTCATTCAAAGTTGCAAGTTACTATGTAGGAACAAGTTTGTATAGGTATTTCAAAGATGCCCAGAACTGAGCTAAACTTGATATGTCTCCAACTCCTAGAAATAACTTCATGCCCCATCTCCCTTACTTCCAGCTAGTAAGGATCACATTATTCCTACCAAATTTTGACACATATTCCCAATTCGGGCATTCAGAACATATAGCGCGTTGCTCTAAGCAAGCACATTCTCATTCAAAGTTGCAAGTTAATATGTAGGAACAAGTTTGTATAGGTATTTCAAAGATGCCCAGAACTGAGCTAAACTTGGTATGTGTCCAACTCCTAGAAATAACTTCATGCCCCATCTCCCTTACTTCCAGCTAGTAAGGATCACATAATTCCTAACAAAGTTTTGACACAGATTCCCAATACGGGCATTCAGAACATATAGCACGTTGCTGTAAGCAAGCTCATTCTCATTCAAAGTTGCAAGTTACTATG
The DNA here is from genome assembly GCF_020826845.1 of Diceros bicornis minor. NCBI lineage: Eukaryota > Metazoa > Chordata > Mammalia > Perissodactyla > Rhinocerotidae > Diceros > Diceros bicornis. The sequence continues at coordinate 25,879 of NW_026691718.1, forward strand.
TAGGAACAAGTTTGTATAGGTATTTCAAAGATGCCCAGAACTGAGCTAAACTTGGTATGTCTCCAACTCCTAGAAATAACTTCATGCCCCATCTCCCTTACTTCCAGCTAGTAAGGATCACATAATTCCTACCAAATTTTGACACAGATTCCCAATTCGGGCCTTCAGAACATATAGCACGTTGCTCTAAGCAAGCACATTCTCATTCAAAGTTGCAAGTTAATATGTAGGAACAAGTTTGTATAGGTATTTCAAAGATGCCCAGAACTGAGCTAAACTTGGTATGTGTCCAACTCCTAGAAATAACTTCATGCCCCATCTCCCTTACTTCCAGCTAGTAAGGATCACATAATTCCTAACAAAAGTTTTGACACAGATTCCCAACTCGGGCATTCAGAACATATAGCACGTTGCTGTAAGCAAGCTCATTCTCATTCAAAGTTGCAAGTTACTATGTAGGAACAAGTTTGTATAGGTATTTCAAAGATGCCCAGAACTGAGCTAAACTTGGTATGTGTCCAACTCCTAGAAATAACTTCATGCCCCATTTCCCTTACTTCCAGCTAGTAAGGATCACATAATTCCTAACAAAATTTTGACACAGATTCCCAATTCGGGCATTCAGAACATATAGCACGTTGCTATAAGCAAGCACATTCTCATTCAAAGTTGCAAGTTACTATGTAGGAACAAGTTTGTATAGGTATTTCAAAGATGCCCAGAACTGTGCTAAACTTGGTATGTGTCAACTCCTAGAAATACCTTCATGCCCCAACTCACTTACTTTCAGCTAGTAAGGATCACATAATTCCTAACAAAGTTTTGACACAGATTCCCAATTCGGGCATTCAGAACATATAGTACATTGCTGTAAGCAAGCACATTCTCATTCAAAGTTGCAAGTTACTATGTAGGAACAAGTTTGTATAGGTATTTCAAAGATGCCCAGAACAGAGCTAAAATTTGTAGGTCTCCAACTCCTAGAAATAACTTCATGCCCCATCTCCCTTACTTCCAGCTAGTAAGGATCACATAATTCCTAACAAAGTTTTGACACAGATTCTCAATTCGGGCATTCAGAACATATAGCACGTTGCCGTAAGCAAGCACATTCTCATTCAAAGTTTCAAGTTACTATGTAGGAATAAGTTTGTATAGGTATTTCAAAGATGCCCAGAACTGAGCTAAACTTGGTATGTGTCCAACTCCTAGAAATATCTTCATGCCCCATCTCCCTTACTTCCAGCTAGTAAGGATCACATAATTCCTAACAAAGTTTTGACACAGATTCCCAATTCGGGCATTCAGAACATATAGCACATTGCTGTAAGCAAGCACATTCTCATTCAAAGTTGCAAGTTACTATGTAGGAACAAGTTTGTATAGGTATTTCAAAGATGCCCAGAACTGACCTAAACTTGGTGTGTCTCCAACTCCTAGAAATAACTTCATGCCCCAACTCCCTTACTTCCAGCTAGTAAGGATCACATAATTCCTAACAAAGTTTTGACACAGATTCCCAATTCGGGAATTCACAACATATAGCACGTTGCTGTAAGCAAGCACATTCTCATTCAAAGTTGGCAGTTACTATGTAGGAACAAGTTTGTATAGGTATTTCAAAGATGCCCAGAACTGAGCTAAACTTGGTATGTGTCCAATTCCTAGAAATAACTTCATGCCCCAACTCCCTTACTTCCAGCTAGTAAGGATTACATAATTCCTAACAAAGTTCTGACACTGATTCCCAATTCGGGCATTCAGAACATATAGCACGTTGCTGTAAGCAAGCTCATTCTCATTCAAAGTTGCAAGTTACTATGTAGGAACAAGTTTGTATAGGTATTTCAAAGATGCCCAGAACTGAGCTAAAGTGGGTATGTCTCCAACTCCTAGAAATAACTTCATGCCCCATCTCCCTTACTTCCATCTAGTAAGGAGCACATAATTCCTAACAAAGTTTTGACACAGATTCCCAATTCGGGCATTCAGAACATATAGCACGTTGCTGTAAGCAAGCACTTTCTCATTCAAAGTTGCAAGTTACTATGTAGGAACAAGTTTGTATAGGTATTTCAAAGATGCCCAGAACTGTGCTAAACTTGGTATGTGTCCAACTCCTAGAAATACTTCATGCCCCAACTCACTTACTTCAGGTAGTAAGGATCACATAATTCCTAACAAAGTTTTGACACAGATTCCCTATTCGGGCATTCAGAACATATAGCACATTGCTGTAAGCAAGCACATTCTCATTCAAAGTTGCAAGTTACTATGTAGGAACAAGTTTGTATAGGTATTTCAAAGATGCCCAGAACAGAGCTAAAAGTTGTAGGTCTCCAACTCCTAGAAATAACTTCATGCCCCATCTCCCTTACTTCCAGCTAGTAAGGATCACATAATTCCTAACAAAGTTTTGACACAGATTCCCAATTCGGGCATTCAGAACATATAGCACGTTGCTGTAAGCAAGCACATTCTCATTCAAAGTTGCAAGTTACTATGTAGGAACAAGTTTGTATAGGTATTTCAAAGATGCCCAGAACTGAGCTAAACTTGATATGTCTCCAACTCCTAGAAATAACTTCATGCCCCATCTCCCTTACTTCCAGCTAGTAAGGATCACATTATTCCTACCAAATTTTGACACATATTCCCAATTCGGGCATTCAGAACATATAGCGCGTTGCTCTAAGCAAGCACATTCTCATTCAAAGTTGCAAGTTAATATGTAGGAACAAGTTTGTATAGGTATTTCAAAGATGCCCAGAACTGAGCTAAACTTGGTATGTGTCCAACTCCTAGAAATAACTTCATGCCCCATCTCCCTTACTTCCAGCTAGTAAGGATCACATAATTCCTAACAAATTTTTGACACAGATTACCAATTCGGGCATTCAGAACATATAGCACGTTGCTGTAAGCAAGCTCATTCTCATTCAAAGTTGCAAGTTACTATGTAGGAACAAGTTTGTATAGGTATTTCAAAGATGCCCAGAACTGAGCTAAACTTGGTATGTCTCCAACTCCTAGAAATAACTTCATGCCCCATTTCCCTTACTTCCAGCTAGTAAGGATCACATAATTCCTAACAAAGTTTTGACACAGATTCCCAATTCGGGCATTCAGAACATATAGCACGTTGCTATAAGCAAGCACATTCTCATTCAATGTTGCAAGTTACTATGTAGGAACAAGTTTGTATAGGTATTTCAAAGATGCCCAGAACTGTGCTAAACTTGGTATGTGTCAACTCCTAGAAATACCTTCATGCCCCAACTCACTTACTTTCAGCTAGTAAGGATCACATAATTCCTAACAAAGTTTTGACACAGATTCCCAATTCGGGCATTCAGAACATATAGCACGTTGCTGTAAGCAAGCACATTCTCATTCAAAGTTGCAAGTTACTATGTAGGAACAAGTTTGTATAGGTATTTCAAAGATGCCCAGAACAGAGCTAAAATTTGTAGGTCTCCAACTCCTAGAAATAACTTCATGCCCCATCTCCCTTACTTCCAGCTAGTAAGGATCACATAATTCCTAACAAAGTTTTGACACAGATTCTCAATTCGGGCATTCAGAACATATAGCACGTTGCTGTAAGCAAGCACATTCTCATTCAAAGTTGCAAGTTACTATGTAGGAATAAGTTTGTATAGGTATTTCAAAGATGCCCAGAACTGAGCTAAACTTGGTATGTGTCCAACTCCTAGAAATATCTTCATGCCCCATCTCCCTTACTTCCAGCTAGTAAGGATCACATAATTCCTAACAAAGTTTTGACACAGATTCCCAATTCGGGCATTCAGAACATATAGCACATTGCTGTAAGCAAGCACATTCTCATTCAAAGTTGCAAGTTACTATGTAGGAACAAGTTTGTATAGGTATTTCAAAGATGCCCAGAACTGACCTAAACTTGGTATGTCTCCAACTCCTAGAAATAACTTCATGCCCCAACTCCCTTACTTCCAGCTAGTAAGGATCACATAATTCCTAACAAAGTTTTGACACAGATTCCCAATTCGGGCATTCACAACATATAGCACGTTGCTGTAAGCAAGCACATTCTCATTCAAAGTTGGCAGTTACTATGTAGGAACAAGTTTGTATAGGTATTTCAAAGATGCCCAGAACTGAGCTAAACTTGGTATGTGTCCAACTCCTAGAAATAACTTCATGCCCCAACTCCCTTACTTCCAGCTAGTAAGGATTACATAATTCCTAACAAAGTTCTGACACTGATTCCCAATTCGGGCATTCAGAACATATAGCACGTTGCTGTAAGCAAGCTCATTCTCATTCAAAGTTGCAAGTTACTATGTAGGAACAAGTTTGTATAGGTATTTCAAAGATGCCCAGAACTGAGCTAAACTTGGTATGTCTCCAACTCCTAGAAATAACTTCATGCCCCATCTCCCTTACTTCCAGCTAGTAAGGATCACATAATTCCTACCAAATTTTGACACAGATTCCCAATTCGGGCATTCAGAACATATAGCACGTTGCTCTAAGCAAGCACATTCTCATTCAAAGTTGCAAGTTAATATGTAGGAACAAGTTTGTATAGGTATTTCAAAGATGCCCAGAACTGAGCTAAACTTGGTATGTGTCCAACTCCTAGAAATAACTTCATGCCCCATCTCCCTTACTTCCAGCTAGTAAGGATCACATAATTCCTAACAAAGTTTTGACACAGATTCCCAATTCGGGCCTTCAGAACATATAGCACGTTGCTGTAAGCAAGCACATTCTCATTCAAAGTTGCAAGTTACTATGTAGGAACAAGTTTGTATAGGTATTTCAAAGATGCCCAGAACTGAGCTAAACGTTGTATGTGTCCAACCTCTAGAAATAACTTCATGCCCCATCTCACTTACTTCCAGCAAGTAAGGATCACATAATTCCTAACAAAGTTTTGACACAGATTCCCAATTCGGGCATTCAGAACATATAGCACGTTGCTGTAAGCAAGCTCATTCTCATTCAAAGTTGCAAGTTACTATGTAGGAACAAGTTTGTATAGGTATATCAAAGATGCCCAGAACTGAGCTAAACTTGGTATGTCTCCAACTCCTAGAAATAACTTCATGCCCCATTTCCCTTACTTCCAGCTAGTAAGGATCACATAATTCCTAACAAAGTTTTGACACAGATTCCCAATTCGGGCATTCAGAACATATAGCACGTTGCTATAAGCAAGCACATTCTCATTCAAAGTTGCAAGTTACTATGTAGGAACAAGTTTGTATAGGTATTTCAAAGATGCCCAGAACTGTGCTAAACTTGGTATGTGTCAACTCCTAGAAATACCTTCATGCCCCAACTCACTTACTTTCAGCTAGTAAGGATCACATAATTCTTAACAAAATTTTGACACAGATTCCCAATTCGGGCATTCAGAACATATAGTACATTGCTGTAAGCAAGCACATTCTCATTCAAAGTTGCAAGTTACTATGTAGGAACAAGTTTGTATAGGTATTTCAAAGATGCCCAGAACAGAGCTAAAATTTGTAGGTCTCCAACTCCTAGAAATAACTTCATGCCCCATCTCCCTTAATTCCAGCTAGTAAGGATCACATAATTCCTAACAAAGTTTTGACACAGATTCTCAATTCGGGCATTCAGAACATATAGCACGTTGCTGTAAGCAAGCACATTCTCATTCAAAGTTGCAAGATACTATGTAGGAATGAGTTTGTATAGGTATTTCAAAGATGCCCAGAACTGAGCTAAACTTGGTATGTGTCCAACTCCTAGAAATATCTTCATGCCCCATCTCCCTTACTTCCAGCTAGTAAGGATCACATAATTCCTAACAAAGTTTTGACACAGATTCCCAATTCGGGCATTCAGAACATATAGCACATTGCTGTAAGCAAGCACATTCTCATTCAAAGTTGCAAGTTACTATGTAGGAACAAGTTTGTATAGGTATTTCAAAGATGCCCAGAACTGACCTAAACTTGGTATGTCTCCAACTCCTAGAAATAACTTCATGCCCCAACTCCCTTACTTCCAGCTAGTAAGGATCACATAATTCCTAACAAAGTTTTGACACAGATTCCCAATTCGGGCCTTCAGAACATATAGCACGTTGCTGTAAGCAAGCACATTCTCATTCAAAGTTGCAAGTTACTATGTAGGAACAAGTTTGTATAGGTATTTCAAAGATGCCCAGAACTGAGCTAAACGTTGTATGTGTCCAACCTCTAGAAATAACTTCATGCCCCATCTCACTTACTTCCAGCAAGTAAGGATCACATAATTCCTAACAAAGTTTTGACACAGATTCCCAATTCGGGCATTCAGAACATATAGCACGTTGCTGTAAGCAAGCTCATTCTCATTCAAAGTTGCAAGTTACTATGTAGGAACAAGTTTGTATAGGTATTTCAAAGATGCCCAGAACTGAGCTAAACTTGGTATGTCTCCAACTCCTAGAAATAACTTCATGCCCCATCTCCCTTACTTCCAGCTAGTAAGGATCACATAATTCCTACCAAATTTTGACACAGATTCCCAATTCGGGCATTCAGAACATATAGCACGTTGCTCTAAGCAAGCACATTCTCATTCAAAGTTGCAAGTTAATATGTAGGAACAAGTTTGTATAGGTATTTCAAAGATGCCCAGAACTGAGCTAAACTTGGTATGTGTCCAACTCCTAGAAATAACTTCATGCCCCATCTCCCTTACTTCCAGCTAGTAAGGATCACATAATTCCTAACAAAGTTTTGACACAGATTCCCAATTCGGGCATTCAGAACATATAGCACGTTGCTGTAAGCAAGCTCATTCTCATTCAAAGTTGCAAGTTACTATGTAGGAACAAGTTTGTATAGGTATTTCAAAGATGCCCAGAACTGAGCTAAACTTGGTATGTCTCCATCTCCTAGAAATAACTTCATGCCCCATCTCCCTTACTTCCAGCTAGTAAGGATCACATAATTCCTAACAAAGTTTTGACACAGATTCCCAATTCGGGCATTCAGAACATATAGCACGTTGCTGTAAGCAAGCTCATTCTCATTCAAAGTTGCAAGTTACTATGTAGGAACAAGTTTGTATAGGTATTTCAAAGATGCCCAGAACTGTGCTAAACTTGGTATGTGTCAACTCCTAGAAATACCTTCATGCCCCAACTCACTTACTTCCAGCTAGTAAGGATCACATAATTCCTAACAAAGTTTTGACACAGATTCCCAATTCGGGCATTCAGAACATATAGCACATTGCTGTAAGCAAGCACATTCTCATTCAAAGTTGCAAGATACTATGTAGGTACAAGTTTGTATAGGTATTTCAAAGATGCCCAGAACTGACCTAAACTTGGTATGTCTCCAACTCCTAGAAATAACTTCATGCCCCAACTCCCTTACTTCCAGCTAGTAAGGATCACATAATTCCTAACAAAGTTTTGACACAGATTCCCAATTCGGGCATTCACAACATATAGCACGTTGCTGTAAGCAAGCACATTCTCATTCAAAGTTGGCAGTTACTATGTAGGAACAAGTTTGTATAGGTATTTCAAAGATGCCCAGAACTGAGCTAAACTTGGTATGTCTCCAACTCCTAGAAATAACTTCATGCCCCAACTCCCTTACTTCCAGCTAGTAAGGATTACATAATTCCTAACAAAGTTCTGACACTGATTCCCAATTCGGGCATTCAGAACATATAGCACGTTGCTGTAAGCAAGCTCATTCTCATTCAAAGTTGCAACTTACTATGTAGGAACAAGTTTGTATAGGTATTTCAAAGATGCCCAGAACTGAGCTAAACTTGGTATGTCTCCAACTCCTAGAAATAACTTCATGCCCCATCTCCCTTACTTCCAGCTAGTAAGGATCACATAATTCCTACCAAATTTTGACACAGATTCCCAATTCGGGCATTCAGAACATATAGCACGTTGCTCTAAGCAAGCACATTCTCATTCAAAGTTGCAAGTTAATATGTAGGAACAAGTTTGTATAGGTATTTCAAAGATGCCCAGAACTGAGCTAAACTTGGTATGTGTCCAACTCCTAGAAATAACTTCATGCCCCATCTCCCTTACTTCCAGCTAGTAAGGATCACATAATTCCTAACAAAGTTTTGACACAGATTCCCAATTCGGGCATTCAGAACATATAGCACGTTGCTGTAAGCAAGCACATTCTCATTCAAAGTTGCAAGTTACTATGTAGGAACAAGTTTGTATAGGTATTTCAAAGATGCCCAGAACTGAGCTAAACGTTGTATGTGTCCAACCTCTAGAAATAGCTTCATGCCCCATCTCACTTACTTCCAGCAAGTAAGGATCACATAATTCCTAACAAAGTTTTGACACAGATTCCCAATTCGGGCATTCAGAACATATAGCACGTTGCTGTAAGCAAGCTCATTCTCATTCAAAGTTGCAAGTTACTATGTAGGAACAAGTTTGTATAGGTATTTCAAAGATGCCCAGAACTGAGCTAAACTTGGTATGTCTCCAACTCCTAGATATACCTTCATGCCCCATCTCCCTTACTTCCAGCTAGTAAGGATCACATAATTCCTAACAAAGTTTTGACACAGATTCCCAATTCGGGCATTCAGAACATATAGCACGTTGCTGTAAGCAAGCTCATTCTCATTCAAAGTTGCAAGTTACTATGTAGGAACAAGTTTGTATAGGTATTTCAAAGATGCCCAGAACTGAGCTAAACTTGGTATGTCTCCATCTCCTAGAAATAACTTTATGCCCCATCTCCCTTACTTCCAGCTAGTAAGGATCACATAATTCCTAACAAAGTTTTGACACAGATTCCCAATTCGGGCATTCAGAACATATAGCACGTTGCTGTAAGCAAGCTCATTCTCATTCAAAGTTGCAAGTTACTATGTAGGAACAAGTTTGTACAGGTATATCAAAGATGCCCAGAACTGAGCTAAACTTGGTATGTCTCCAACTCCTAGAAATAACTTCATGCCCCATTTCCCTTACTTCCAGCTAGTAAGGATCACATAATTCCTAACAAAGTTTTGACACAGATTCCCAATTCGGGCATTCAGAACATATAGCACGTTGCTATAAGCAAGCACATTCTCATTCAAAGTTGCAAGTTACTATGTAGGAACAAGTTTGTATAGGTATTTCAAAGATGCCCAGAACTGTGCTAAACTTGGTATGTGTCAACTCCTAGAAATACCTTCATGCCCAACTCACTTACTTTCAGCTAGTAAGGATCACATAATTCCTAACAAAATTTTGACACAGATTCCCAATTCGGGCATTCAGAACATATAGTACATTGCTGTAAGCAAGCACATTCTCATTCAAAGTTGCAAGTTACTATGTAGGAACAAGTTTGTATAGGTATTTCAAAGATGCCCAGAACAGAGCTAAAATTTGTAGGTCTCCAACTCCTAGAAATAACTTCATGCCCCATCTCCCTTACTTCCAGCTAGTAAGGATCACATAATTCCTAACAAAGTTTTGACACAGATTCTCAATTCGGGCATTCAGAACATATAGCACGTTGCTGTAAGCAAGTACATTCTCATTCAAAGTTGCAAGTTACTATGTAGGAATAAGTTTGTATAGGTATTTCAAAGATGCCCAGAACTGAGCTAAACTTGGTATGTGTCCAACTCCTAGAAATATCTTCATGCCCCATCTCCCTTACTTCCAGCTAGTAAGGATCACATAATTCCTAACAAAGTTTTGACACAGATTCCCAATTCGGGCATTCAGAACATATAGCACATTGCTGTAAGCAAGCACATTCTCATTCAAAGTTGCAAGTTACTATGTAGGAACAAGTTTGTATAGGTATTTCAAAGATGCCCAGAACTGACCTAAACTTGGTATGTCTCCAACTCCTAGAAATAACTTCATGCCCCAACTCCCTTACTTCCAGCTAGTAAGGATCACATAATTCCTAACAAAGTTTTGACACAGATTCCCAATTCGGGCATTCACAACATATAGCACGTTGCTGTAAGCAAGCACATTCTCATTCAAAGTTGGCAGTTACTATGTAGGAACAAGTTTGTATAGGTATTTCAAAGATGCCCAGAACTGAGCTAAACTTGGTATGTGTCCAACTCCTAGAAATAACTTCATGCCCCAACTCCCTTACTTCCAGCTAGTAAGGATTACATAATTCCTAACAAAGTTCTGACACTGATTCCCAATTCGGGCATTCAGAACATATAGCACGTTGCTGTAAGCAAGCTCATTCTCATTCAAAGTTGCAAGTTACTATGTAGGAACAAGTTTGTATAGGTATTTCAAAGATGCCCAGAACTGAGCTAAACTTGTTATGTCTCCAACTCCTAGATATACCTTCATGCCCCATCTCCCTTACTTCCAGCTAGTAAGGATCACATAATTCCTAACAAAGTTTTGACACAGATTCCCAATTCGGGCATTCAGAACATATAGCACGTTGCTGTAAGCAAGCACATTCTCATTCAAAGTTGCAAGTTACTATGTAGGAACAAGTTTGTATAGGTATTTCAAAGATGCCCAGAACTGAGCTAAACTTGGTATGTCTCCATCTCCTAGAAATAACTTCATGCCCCATCTCCCTTACTTCCAGCTAGTAAGGATCACATAATTCCTAACAAAGTTTTGACACAGATTCCCAATTCGGGCATTCAGAACATATAGCACGTTGCTGTAAGCAAGCTCATTCTCATTCAAAGTTGCAAGTTACTATGTAGGAACAAGTTTGTATAGGTATATCAAAGATGCCCAGAACTGAGCTAAACTTGGTATGTCTCCAACTCCTAGAAATAACTTCATGCCCCATTTCCCTTACTTCCAGCTAGTAAGGATCACATAATTCCTAACAAAGTTTTGACACAGATTCCCAATTCGGGCATTCAGAACATATAGCACGTTGCTATAAGCAAGCACATTCTCATTCAAAGTTGCAAGTTACTATGTAGGAACAAGTTTGTATAGGTATTTCAAAGATGCCCAGAACTGTGCTAAACTTGGTATGTGTCAACTCCTAGAAATACCTTCATGCCCCAACTCACTTACTTTCAGCTAGTAAGGATCACATAATTCCTAACAAAGTTTTGACACAGATTCCCAATTCGGGCATTCAGAACATATAGTACATTGCTGTAAGCAAGCACATTCTCATTCAAAGTTGCAAGTTACTATGTAGGAACAAGTTTGTATAGGTATTTCAAAGATGCCCAGAACAGAGCTAAAATTTGTAGGTCTCCAACTCCTAGAAATAACTTCATGCCCCATCTCCCTAACTTCCAGCTAGTAAGGATCACATAATTCCTAACAAAGTTTTGACACAGATTCTCAATTCGGGCATTCAGAACATATAGCACGTTGCTGTAAGCAAGCACATTCTCATTCAAAGTTGCAAGTTACTATGTAGGAATAAGTTTGTATAGGTATTTCAAAGATGCCCAGAACTGAGCTAAACTTGGTATGTGTCCAACTCCTAGAAATATCTTCATGCCCCATCTCCCTTACTTCCAGCTAGTAAGGATCACATAATTCCTAACAAAGTTTTGACACAGATTCCCAATTCGGGCATTCAGAACATATAGCACATTGCTGTAAGCAAGCACATTCTCATTCAAAGTTGCAAGTTACTATGTAGGAACAAGTTTGTATAGGTATTTCAAAGATGCCCAGAACTGACCTAAACTTGGTATGTCTCCAACTCCTAGAAATAACTTCATGCCCCAACTCCCTTACTTCCAGCTAGTAAGGATCACATAATTCCTAACAAAGTTTTGACACAGATTCCCAATTCGGGCATTCACAACATATAGCACGTTGCTGTAAGCAAGCACATTCTCATTCAAAGTTGGCAGTTACTATGTAGGAACAAGTTTGTATAGGTATTTCAAAGATGCCCAGAACTGAGCTAAACTTGGTATGTGTCCAACTCCTAGAAATAACTTCATGCCCCAACTCCCTTACTTCCAGCTAGTAAGGATCACATAATTCCTACCAAATTTTGACACAGATTCCCAATTCGGGCCTTCAGAACATATAGTACATTGCTGTAAGCAAGCACATTCTCATTCAAAGTTGCAAGTTACTATGTAGGAACAAGTTTGTATAGGTATTTCAAAGATGCCCAGAACAGAGCTAAAATTTGTAGGTCTCCAACTCCTAGAAATAACTTCATGCCCCATCTCCCTTACTTCCAGCTAGTAAGGATCACATAATTCCTAACAAAGTTTTGACACAGATTCTCAATTCGGGCATTCAGAACATATAGCACGTTGCTGTAAGCAAGCACATTCTCATTCAAAGTTGCAAGTTACTATGTAGGAATAAGTTTGTATAGGTATTTCAAAGATGCCCAGAACTGAGCTAAACTTGGTATGTGTCCAACTCCTAGAAATATCTTCATGCCCCATCTCCCTTACTTCCAGCTAGTAAGGATCACATAATTCCTAACAAAGTTTTGACACAGATTCCCAATTCGGGCATTCAGAACATATAGCACATTGCTGTAAGCAAGCACATTCTCATTCAAAGTTGCAAGTTACTATGTAGGAACAAGTTTGTATAGGTATTTCAAAGATGCCCAGAACTGACCTAAACTTGGTATGTGTCCAACTCCTAGAAATAACTTCATGCCCCAACTCCCTTACTTCCAGCTAGTAAGGATCACATAATTCCTAACAAAGTTCTGACACTGATTCCCAATTCGGGCATTCAGAACATATAGCACGTTGCTGTAAGCAAGCTCATTCTCATTCAAAGTTGCAAGTTACTATGTAGGAACAAGTTTGTATAGGTATTTCAAAGATGCCCAGAACTGAGCTAAACTTGGTATGTCTCCAACTCCTAGAAATAACTTCATGCCCCATCTCCCTTACTTCCAGCTAGTAAGGATCACATAATTCCTACCAAATTTTGACACAGATTCCCAATTCGGGCCTTCAGAACATATAGCACGTTGCTCTAAGCAAGCACATTCTCATTCAAAGTTGCAAGTTAATATGTAGGAACAAGTTTGTATAGGTATTTCAAAGATGCCCAAAACTGAGCTAAACTTGGTATGTGTCCAACTCCTAGAAATAACTTCATGCCCCATCTCCCTTACTTCCAGCTAGTAAGGATCACATAATTCCTAACAAAGTTTTGACACAGATTCCCAACTCGGGCATCAGAACATATAGCACGTTGCTGTAAGCAAGCTCATTCTCATTCAAAGTTGCAAGTTACTATGTAGGAACAAGTTTGTATAGGTATTTCAAAGATGCCCAGAACTGAGCTAAACTTGGTATGTCTCCAACTCCTAGAAATAACTTCATGCCCCATTTCCCTTACTTCCAGCTAGTAAGGATCACATAATTCCTAACAAAATTTTGACACAGATTCCCAATTCGGGCATTCAGAACATATAGCACGTTGCTGTAAGCAAGCACATTCTCATTCAAAGTTGCAAGTTACTATGTAGGAATAAGTTTGTATAGGTATTTCAAAGATGCCCAGAACTGAGCTAAACTTGGTATGTGTCCAACTCCTAGAAATATCTTCATGCCCCATCTCCCTTACTTCCACCTAGTAAGGATCACATAATTCCTAACAAAGTTTTGACACAGATTCCCAATTCGGGCATTCAGAACATATAGCACATTGCTGTAAGCAAGCACATTCTCATTCAAAGTTGCAAGTTACTATGTAGGAACAAGTTTGTATAGGTATTTCAAAGATGCCCAGAACTGACCTAAACTTGGTGTGTCTCCAACTCCTAGAAATAACTTCATGCCCCAACTCCCTTACTTCCATCTAGTAAGGATCACATAATTCCTAACAAAGTTTTGACACAGATTCCCAATTCGGGAATTCACAACATATAGCACGTTGCTGTAAGCAAGCACATTCTCATTCAAATTTGGCAGTTACTATGTAGGAACAAGTTTGTATAGGTATTTCAAAGATGCCCAGAACTGAGCTAAACTTGGTATGTGTCCAATTCCTAGAAATAACTTCATGCCCCAACTCCCTTACTTCCAGCTAGTAAGGATTACATAATTCCTAACAAAGTTCTGACACTGATTCCCAATTCGGGCATTCAGAACATATAGCACGTTGCTGTAAGCAAGCTCATTCTCATTCAAAGTTGCAAGTTACTATGTAGGAACAAGTTTGTATAGGTATTTCAAAGATGCCCAGAACTGAGCTAAACTTGGTATGTCTCCAACTCCTAGAAATAACATCATGCCCCATCTCCCTTACTTCCAGCTAGTAAGGATCACATAATTCCTACCAAATTTTGACACAGATTCCCAATTCGGGCATTCAGAACATATAGCACGTTTCTCTAAGCAAGCACATTCTCATTCAAAGTTGCAAGTTAATATGTAGGAACAAGTTTGTATAGGTATTTCAAAGATGCCCAGAACTGAGCTAAACTTGGTATGTGTCCAACTCCTAGAAATAACTTCATGCCCCATCTCCCTTACTTCCAGCTAGTAAGGATCACATAATTCCTAACAAAGTTTTGACACAGATTCCCAATTCGGGCATTCAGAACATAGAGCACGTTGGTGTAGGTAAGCACATTCTCATTCAAAGTTGCACGTTACTATGTAGGAACAAGTTTGTATAGGTATTTCAAAGATGCCCACAACTGAGCTAAACGTTGTATGTCTCCAACTCCTAGAAATAACTTCATGCCCCATCTCGCTTACTTCCAGCTATTAAGGATCACATACTTCCTAACAAAGTTTTGACACAGATTCCCAATAAGGGCATTCACAACATATAGCACGTTGCTGTAAGCAAGCACATTCTCATTCAAAGTTGCAAGTTACTATGTAGGAACAAGTTTGTATAGGTATTTCAAAGATGCCCAGAACTGAGCTAAACGTTGTATGTGTCCAACCTCTAGAAATAACTTCATGCCCCATCTCACTTACTTCCAGCAAGTAAGGATCACATCATTCCTAACAAAGTTTTGACACAGATTCCCAATTCGGGCATTCAGAACATATAGCACGTTGCTGTAAGCAAGCTCATTCTCATTCAAAGTTGCAAGTTACTATGTAGGAACAAGTTTGTATAGGTATTTCAAAGATGCCCAGAACTGAGCTAAACTTGTTATGTCTCCAACTCCTAGATATACCTTCATGCCCCATCTCCCTTACTTCCAGCTAGTAAGGATCACATAATTCCTAACAAAGTTTTGACACAGATTCCCAATTCGGGCATTCAGAACATATAGCACGTTGCTGTAAGCAAGCTCATTCTCATTCAAAGTTGCAAGTTAATATGTAGGAACAAGTTTGTATAGGTATTTCAAAGATGCCCAGAACTGAGCTAAACTTGGTATGTCTCCATCTCCTAGAAATAACTTCATGCCCCATCTCCCTTACTTCCAGCTAGTAAGGATCACATAATTCCTAACAAAGTTTTGACACAGATTCCCAATTCGGGCATTCAGAACATATAGCACGTTGCTGTAAGCAAGCTCATTCTCATTCAAAGTTGCAAGTTACTATGTAGGAACAAGTTTGTATAGGTATTTCAAAGATGCCCAGAACTGAGCTAAACTTGGTATGTCTCCAACTCCTAGAAATAACTTCATGCCCCATTTCCCTTACTTCCAGCTAGTAAGGATCACATACTTCCTAACAAAGTTTTGACACAGATTCCCAATTCGGGCATTCAGAACATATAGCACGTTGCTATAAGCAAGCACATTCTCATTCAAAGTTGCAAGTTACTATGTAGGAACAAGTTTGTATAGGTATTTCAAAGATGCCCAGAACTGTGCTAAACTTGGTATGTGTCAACTCCTAGAAATACCTTCATGCCCCAACTCACTTACTTTCAGCTAGTAAGGATCACATAATTCCTAACAAAGTTTTGACACAGATTCCCAATTCGGGCATTCAGAACATATAGTACATTGCTGTAAGCAAGCACATTCTCATTCAAAGTTGCAAGTTACTATGTAGGAACAAGTTTGTATAGGTATTTCAAAGATGCCCAGAACAGAGCTAAAATTTGTAGGTCTCCAACTCCTAGAAATAACTTCATGCCCCATCTCCCTTACTTCCAGCTAGTAAGGATCACATAATTCCTAACAAAGTTTTGACACAGATTCTCAATTCGGGCATTCAGAACATATAGCACGTTGCTGTAAGCAAGCACATTCTCATTCAAAGTTGCAAGTTACTATGTAGGAATAAGTTTGTATAGGTATTTCAAAGATGCCCAGAACTGAGCTAAACTTGGTATGTGTCCAACTCCTAGAAATATCTTCATGCCCCATCTCCCTTACTTCCAGCTAGTAAGGATAACATAATTCCTAACAAAGTTTTGACACAGATTCCCAATTCGGGCATTCAGAACATATAGCACATTGCTGTAAGCAAGCACATTCTCATTCAAAGTTGCAAGTTACTATGTAGGAACAAGTTTGTATAGGTATTTCAAAGATGCCCAGAACTGACCTAAACTTGGTATGTCTCCAACTCCTAGAAATAACTTCATGCCCCAACTCCCTTACTTCCAGCTAGTAAGGATCACATAATTCCTAACAATGTTTTGACACAGATTCCCAATTCGGGCATTCACAACATATAGCACGTTGCTGTAAGCAAGCACATTCTCATTCAAAGTTGGCAGTTACTATGTAGGAACAAGTTTGTATAGGTATTTCAAAGATGCCCAGAACTGAGCTAAACTTGGTATGTGTCCAACTCCTAGAAATAACTTCATGCCCCAACTCCCTTACTTCCAGCTAGTAAGGATCACATAATTCCTAACAAAGTTCTGACACTGATTCCCAATTCGGGCATTCAGAACATATAGCACGTTGCTGTAAGCAAGCTCATTCTCATTCAAAGTTGCAAGTTAATATGTAGGAACAAGTTTGTATAGGTATTTCAAAGATGCCCAGAACTGAGCTAAACTTGGTATGTGTCCAACTCCTAGAAATAACTTCATGCCCCATCTCCCTTACTTCCAGCTAGTAAGGATCACATAATTCCTAACAAAGTTTTGACACAGATTCCCAACTCGGGCATTCAGAACATATAGCACGTTGCTGTAAGCAAGCTCATTCTCATTCAAAGTTGCAAGTTACTATGTAGGAACAAGTTTGTATAGGTATTTCAAAGATGCCCAGAACTGTGCTAAACTTGGTATGTGTCAACTCCTAGAAATACCTTCATGCCCCAACTCACTTACTTTCAGCTAGTAAGGATCACATCATTCCTAACAAAGTTTTGACACAGATTCCCAATTCGGGCATTCAGAACATATAGTACATTGCTGTAAGCAAGCACATTCTCATTCAAAGTTGCAAGTTACTATGTAGGAACAAGTTTGTATAGGTATTTCAAAGATGCCCAGAACAGAGCTAAAATTTGTAGGTCTCCAACTCCTAGAAATAACTTCATGCCCCATCTCCTTTACTTCTAGCTAGTAAGGATCACATAATTCCTAACAAAGTTTTGACACAGATTCTCAATTCGGGCATTCAGAACATATAGCACGTTGCTGTAAGCAAGCACATTCTCATTCAAAGTTGCAAGTTACTATGTAGGAATAAGTTTGTTTAGGCATTTCAAAGATGCCCAGAACTGAGCTAAACTTGGTATGTGTCCAACTCCTAGAAATATCTTCATGCCCCATCTCCCTTACTTCCAGCTAGTAAGGATCACATAATTCCTAACAAAGTTTTGACACAGATTCCCAATTCGGGCATTCAGAACATATAGCACATTGCTGTAAGCAAGCACATTCTCATTCAAAGTTGGCAGTTACTATGTAGGAACAAGTTTGTATAGGTATTTCAAAGATGCCCAGAACTGACCTAAACTTGGTATGTCTCCAACTCCTAGAAATAACTTCATGCCCCAACTCCCCTACTTCCAGCTAGTAAGGATCACATAATTCCTAACAAAGTTTTGACACAGATTCCCAATTCGGGCATTCACAACATATAGCACGTTGCTGTAAGCAAGCACATTCTCATTCAAAGTTGGCAGTTACTATGTAGGAACAAGTTTGTATAGGTATTTCAAAGATGCCCAGAACTGAGCTAAACTTGGTATGTGTCCAACTCCTAGAAATAACTTCATGCCCCAACTCCCTTACTTCCAGCTAGTAAGGATTACATAATTCCTAACAAAGTTCTGACACTGATTCCCAATTCGGGCATTCAGAACATATAGCACGTTGCTGTAAGCAAGCTCATTCTCATTCAAAGTTGCAAGTTACTATGTAGGAACAAGTTTGTATAGGTATTTCAAAGATGCCCAGAACTGAGCTAAACTTGGTATGTCTCCAACTCCTAGAAATAACTTCATGCCCCATCTCCCTTACTTCCAGCTAGTAAGGATCACATAATTCCTACCAAATTTTGACACAGATTCCCAATTCGGGCATTCAGAACATATAGCACGTTGCTATAAGCAAGCACATTCTCATTGAAAGTTGCAAGTTAATATGTAGGAACAAGTTTGTATAGGTATTTCAAAGATGCCCAGAACTGAGCTAAACTTGGTATGTGTCCAACTCCTAGAAATAACTTCATGCCCCATCTCCCTTACTTCCAGCTAGTAAGGATCACATAATTCCTAACAAAGTTTTGACACAGATTCCCAATTCGGGCATTCAGAACATAGAGCACCTTGGTGTAGGTAAGCACATTCTCATTCAAAGTTGCAAGTTACTATGTAGGAACAAGTTTGTATAGGTATTTCAAAGATGCCCACAACTGAGCTAAACGTTGTATGTCTCCAACTCCTAGAAATAACTTCATGCCCCATCTCGCTTACTTCCAGCTATTAAGGATCACATACTTCCTAACAAAGTTTTGACACAGATTTCCAATTCGGGCATTCACAACATATAGCACGTTGCTGTAAGCAAGCACATTCTCATTCAAAGTTGCAAGTTACTATGTAGGAACAAGTTTGTGTAGGTATTTCAAAGATGCCCAGAACTGAGCTAAACGTTGTATGTGTCCAACCTCTAGAAATAACTTCATGCCCCATCTCCCTTACTTCCAGCTAGTAAGGATCACATAATTCCTAACAAAGATTTGACACAGATTCCCAATTCGGGCATTCAGAACATATAGCACGTTGCTGTAAGCAAGCTCATTCTCATTCAAAGTTGCAAGTTACTATGTAGGAACAAGTTTGTATAGGTATTTCAAAGATGCCCAGAACTGAGCTAAACTTGTTATGTCTCCAACTCCTAGATATACCTTCATGCCCCATCTCCCTTACTTCCAGCTAGTAAGGATCACATAATTCCTAACAAAGTTTTGACACAGATTCCCAATTCGGGCATTCAGAACATATAGCACGTTGCTGTAAGCAATCATATTCTCATTCAAAGTTGCAAGTTACTATGTAGGAACAAGTTTGTATAGGTATTTCAAAGATGCCCAGAACTGAGCTAAACTTGGTATGTCTCCAACTCCTAGAAATAACTTCATGCCCCATCTCCCTTACTTCCAGCTAGTAAGGATCACATAATTCCTAACAAATTTTTGACACAGATTCCCAATTCGGGCATTCAGAACATATAGCACGTTGCTATAAGCAAGAACATTCTCATTCAAATTTGCAAGTTACTATGTTGGAACAAGTTTGTATTGGTATTTCAAAGATGCCCAGAACTGTGCTAAACTTGGTATGTGTCAACTCCTAGAAATACCTTCATGCCCCAACTCACTTACTTCCAGCTAGTAAGGGTCACATAATTCCTAACAAAGTTTTGACACAGATTCCCAATTCCGACATTCAGAACATATAGTACATTGCTGTAAGCAAGCACATTCTCATTCAAAGTTGCAAGTTACTATGTAGGAACAAGTTTGTATAGGTATTTCAAAGATGCCCAGAACAGAGCTAAAAGTTGTAGGTCTCCAACTCCTAGAAATAACATCATGCCCCATCTCCCTTACTTCCAGCTAGTAAGGATCACATAATTCCTAACAAAGTTTTGACACAGATTCCCAATTCGGGCATTCAGAACATATAGTACGTTGCTGTAAGCAAGCACATTCTCATTCAAAGTTGGAAGTTACTATGTAGGAACAAGATTGTATAGGTATTTCAAAGATGCCCAGAACTGAGCTAAACTTGGTATGTGTCCAACTCATAGAAATATCTTCATGCCCCATCTCCCTTACTACCAGCTAGTAAGGATCACATAATTCCTAACAAAGATTTGACACAGATTCCCAATTCGGGCATTCAGAACATATAGCACATTGTTGTAAGCAAGCACATTCTCATTCAAAGTTGGCAGTTACTATGTAGGAACAAGTTTGTATAGGTATTTCAAAGATGCCCACAACTGAGCTAAACGTTGTATGTCTCCAACTCCTAGAAATAACTTCATGCCCCAACTCCCTTACTTCCAGCTAGTAAGGATCACATACTTCCTAACAAAGTTTTGACACAGATTCCCAATTCGGGCATTCACAACATATAGCACGTTGCTGTAAGCAAGCACATTCTCATTCAAAGTTGCAAGTTACTATGTAGGAACAAGTTTGTATAGGTATTTCAAAGATGCCCAGAACTGAGCTAAACGTTGTATGTGTCCAACCTCTAGAAATAACTTCATGCCCCAACTCCCTTACTTCCAGCTAGTAAGGATCACATAATTCCTAACAAAGTTTTGACACAGATTCCCAATTCGGGCATTCAGAACATATAGCACGTTGCTGTAAGCAAGCTCATTCTCATTCAAAGTTGCAAGTTACTATGTAGGAACAAGTTTGTATAGGTATTTCAAAGATGCCCAGAACTGAGCTAAACTTGGTATGTCTCCAACTCCTAGATATAACTTCATGCCCCATCTCCCTTACTTCCAGCTAGTAAGGATCACATAATTCCTAACAAAGTTTTGACACAGATTCCCAATTCGTGCATTCACAACATATAGCACGTTGCTGTAAGCAAGCATATTCTCATTCAAAGTTGCAAGTTACTATGTAGGAACAAGTTTGTATAGGTATTTCAAAGATGCCCAGAACTGAGCTAAACTTGGTATGTCTCCAACTCCTAGAAATAACTTCATGCCCCATCTCCCTTACTTCCAGCTAGTAAGGATCACATAATTCCTAACAAATTTTTGACACAGATTCCCAATTCGGGCATTCAGAACCTATAGCACGTTGCTATAAGCAAGCACATTCTCATTCAAAGTTGCAAGTTACTATGTAGGAACAAGTTTGTATTGGTATTTCAAAGATGCCCAGAACTGTACTAAACTTGGTATGTGTCAACTCCTAGAAATACCTTCATGCCCCAACTCACTTACTTTCAGCTAGTAAGGATCACATAATTCCTAACAAAGTTTTGACACAGATTCCCAATTCGGGCATTCAGAACATATAGTACATTGCTGTAAGCAAGCACATTCTCATTCAAAGTTGCAAGTTACTATGTAGGAACAAGTTTTTATAGGTATTTCAATGATGCCCAGAACAGAGCTAAAAGTTGTAGGTCTCCAACTCCTAGAAATAACTTCATGCCCCATCTCCCTTACTTCCAGCTAGTAAGGGTCACATAATTCCTAACAAAGTTTTGACACAGATTCCCAATTCGGGCATTCAGAACATATAGCACGTTGCTGTAAGCAAGCACATTCTCATTCAAAGTTGCAAGTTACTGTGTAGGAACAAGATTGTATAGGTATTTCAAAGATGCCCAGAACTGAGCTAAACTTGGTATGTGTCCAACTCCTAGAAATATCTTCATGCCCCATCTCCCTTACTTCCAGCTAGTAAGGATCACATAATTCCTAACAAATTTTGACACATATTCCCAATTCGGGCATTCAGAACATATAGCACATTGTTGTAAGCAAGCACATTCTCATTCAAAGTTGGCAGTTACTATGTAGGAACAAGTTTGTATAGGTATTTCAAAGATGCCCAGAACTGAGCTAAACTTGGTATGTCTCCAACTCCTAGAAATAACTTCATGCCCCAACTCCCTTACTTCCAGCTAGTAAGGCTCACATAATTCCTAACAAAGTTTTCACACAGATTCCCAATTCGGGCATTCAGAACATATAGCACGTTGCTATAAGCAAGCACATTCTCATTCAAAGTTGCAAGTTACTATGTAGGAACAAGTTTGTATAGGTATTTCAAAGATGCCCAGAACTGTGCTAAACTTGGTATGTGTCAACTCCTAGAAATACCTTAATGCCCCAACTCACTTACTTCCAGCTTGTAAGGATCACATAATTCCTAACAATGTTTTGACACAGATTCCCTATTCGGGCATTCAGAACATATAGCACGTTGCTGTAAGCAAGCACATTCTCATTCAAAGTTGCAAGTTACTATGTAGGAACAAGTTTGTATAGGTATTTCAAAGATGGCCAGAACTGAGCTAAACGTTGTATGTGTCCAACCTCTAGAAATAATTTCATGCCCCATCTCCCTTACTTCCAGCTAGTAAGGATCACATAATTCCTAACAAAGTTTTGACACAGATTCCCAATTCGGGCATTCAGAACATATAGCACGTTGCTATAAGCAAGCACATTCTCATTCAAAGTTGCAAGTTACTATGTAGGAACAAGTTTGTATTGGTATTTCAAAGATGCCCAGAACTGTACTAAACTTGGTATGTGTCAACTCCTAGAAATACCTTCATGCCCCAACTCACTTACTTTCAGCTAGTAAGGATCACATAATTCCTAACAAAGTTTTGACACAGATTCCCAATTCGGGCATTCAGAACATATAGTACATTGCTGTAAGCAAGCACATTCTCATTCAAAGTTGCAAGTTACTATGTAGGAACAAGTTTTTATAGGTATTTCAATGATGCCCAGAACAGAGCTAAAAGTTGTAGGTCTCCAACTCCTAGAAATAACTTCATGCCCCATCTCCCTAACTTCCAGCTAGTAAGGATCACATAATTCCTAACAAATTTTGACACATATTCCCAATTCGGGCATTCAGAACATATAGCACATTGTTGTAAGCAAGCACATTCTCATTCAAAGTTGGCAGTTACTATGTAGGAACAAGTTTGTATAGGTATTTCAAAGATGCCCAGAACTGAGCTAAACTTGGTATGTCTCCAACTCCTAGAAATAACTTCATGCCCCAACTCCCTTACTTCCAGCTAGTAAGGCTCACATAATTCCTAACAAAGTTTTGACACAGATTCCCAATTCGGGCATTCAGAACATATAGCACGTTGCTATAAGCAAGCACATTCTCATTCAAAGTTGCAAGTTACTATGTAGGAACAAGTTTGTATAGGTATTTCAAAGATGCCCAGAACTGTGCTAAACTTGGTATGTGTCAACTCCTAGAAATACCTTAATGCCCCAACTCACTTACTTCCAGCTTGTAAGGATCACATAATTCCTAACAATGTTTTGACACAGATTCCCTATTCGGGCATTCAGAACATATAGCACGTTGCTGTAAGCAAGCACATTCTCATTCAAAGTTGCAAGTTACTATGTAGGAACAAGTTTGTATAGGTATTTCAAAGATGGCCAGAACTGAGCTAAACGTTGTATGTGTCCAACCTCTAGAAATAATTTCATGCCCCATCTCCCTTACTTCCAGCTAGTAAGGATCACATAATTCCTAACAAAGTTTTGACACAGATTCCCAATTCGGGCATTCAGAACATATAGCACGTTGCTGTAAGCAAGCTCATTCTCATTCAAAGTTGCAAGTTACTATGTAGGAACAAGTTTGTATAGGTATTTCAAAGATGCCCAGAACTGAGCTAAACTTGGTATGTCTCCAACTCCTAGAAATATCTTCATGCCCCATCTCCCTTACTTCCAGCTAGTAAGGATCACATAATTCCTAACAAAGTTTTGACACAGATTCCCAATTCGGGCATTCAGAACATATAGCACATTGCTGTAAGCAAGCACATTCTCATTCAAAGTTGCAAGTTACTATGTAGGAACAAGTTTGTATAGGTATTTCAAAGATGCCCAGAACTGAGCTAAACTTGGCATGTCTCCAACTCCTAGAAATAACTTCATGCCCCAACTCCCTTACTTCCAGCTAGTAAGGATCACATAATTCCTAACAAAGTTTTGACACAGATTCCCAATTCGGGCATTCACAACATATAGCACGTTGCTGTAAGGAAGCACATTCTCATTCAAAGTTGGCAGTTACTATGTAGGAACAAGTTTGTATAGGTATTTCAAAGATGCCCAGAACTGAGCTAAACTTGGTATGTGTCCAACTCCTAGAAATAACTTCATGCCCCAACTCCCTTACTTCCAGCTAGTAAGGATCACATAATTCCTAACAAGGTTTTGACACAGATTCCCAATTCGGGCATTCAGAACATATAGCACGTTGTTGTAAGCAAGCACATTCTCATTCAAAGTTGCAAGTTACTATGTAGGAACAAGTTTGTATAGGTATTTCAAAGATGCCCAGAACTGACCTAAACTTGGTATGTGTCCAACTCCTAGAAATAACTTCATGCCCCATCTCACTTACTTCCAGCTAGTAAGGATCACATAATTCCTAACAAAGTTTTGACACAGATTCCCAATTCGGGCATTCAGAACATATAGCACATTGCTGTAAGCAAGCACATTCTCATTCAAAGTTGCAAGCTACTATGTAGGAACAAGTTTGTATAGGTATTTCAAAGATGCCCAGAACTGAGCTAAACTTGGTATGTGTCCAACTCCTAGAAATAACTTCATGCCCCAACTCCCTTACTTCCAGCTAGTAAGGATCACATAATTCCTAACAAAGTTTTGACACAGATTCCCAATTCGGGCATTAAGAACATATAGCACGTTGCTGTAAGCAAGCTCATTCTCATTCAAAGTTGCAAGTTACTATGTAGGAACAAGTTTCTATAGGTATTTCAAAGATGCCCAGAACTGAGCTAAACTTGGTATGTGTCCAACTCCTAGAAATAACTTCATGCCCCATCTCCCTTACTTCCATCTAGTAAGGATCACAAAATTCCTAACAAGGTTTTGACACAGATTCCCAATTCGGGCATTCAGAACATAGAGCACGTTGTTGTAAGCAAGCACATTCTCATTCAAAGTTGCAACTTACTATGAAGGAACAAGTTTGTATAGGTATTTCAAAGATGCCCAGAACTGAGCTAAACTTGGTATGTGTCCAACTCCTAGAAATAACTTCATGCCTCATCTCCCTTACTTCCAGCTAGTAAGGATCACATAATTCCTAACAAAGTTTTGACACAGATTCCCAATTCGGGCATTCAGAACATATAGCACGTTGCTGTAAGCAAGCTCATTCTCATTCAAAGTTGCAAGTTACTATGAAGGAACAAGTTTGTATAGGTATTTCAAAGATGCCCAGAACTGAGCTAAACTTGGTATGTGTCCAACTCCTAGAAATAACTTCATGCCTCATCTCCCTTACTTCCAGCTAGTAAGAATCACATAATTCCTACCAAATTTTGACACAGATTCCCAATTCGGGCATTCAGAACATTTAGCACGTTGCTCTAAGGAAGCACATTCTCATTCAAAGTTGCAAGTTAATATGTAGGAACAAGTTTGTATAGGTATTTCAAAGATGCCCAGAACTGAGCTAAACTTGGTATGTGTCCAACTCCTAGAAATAACTTCATGCCCCAACCCCATACTTCCAGCTAGTAAGGATCACATAATTACTAACAAAGTTTTGACACAGATTCCCAATTCGGGCATTCACAACATATAGTACGTTGCTGAAGCAAGCACATTCTCATTCAAAGTTGGCAGTTACTATGTAGGAACAAGTTTGTATAGGTATTTCAAAGATGCCCAGAACTGAGCTAAACTTGGTATGTGTCCAACTCCTAGAAATAACTTCATGCCCCAACTCCCTTCCTCCAGCTAGTAAGGATCACATAATTCCTAACAAAGTTTTGACACAGATTCCCTATTCGGGCATTCAGAACATATAGCACGTTGCTGTAAGCAAGCACATTCATTCAAAGTTGCAAGTTACTATGTAGGAACAAGTTTGTATAGGTATTTCAAAGATGCCCAGAACTGAGCTAAACTTGGTATGTGTCCAACTCCTAGAAATAACTTCATGCCCCATCTCCCTTACTTCCAGCTAGTAAGGATCACATAATTCCTAACAAGGTTTTGACACAGATTCCCAATTCGGGCATTCAGAACATATAGCACGTTGTTGTAAGCAAGCACATTCTCATTCAAAGTTGCAAGTTACTATGTAGGAACAAGTTTGTATAGGTATTTCAAAGATGCCCAGAACTGAGCTAAACTTGGTATGTGTCCAACTCCTAGAAATAACTTCATGCCCCATCTCCCTTACTTCCAGCTAGTAAAGATCACATAATTCCTAACAAAGATTTGACACAGATTCCCAATTCGGGCATTCAGAACATATAGTACATTGCTCTAAGCAAGCACATTCTCATTCAAAGTTGCAAGTTACTATGTAGGAACAAGTTTGTATAGGTATTTCAAAGATGCCCAGAACTGACCTAACCTTGGTATGTGTCCAACTCCTAGAAATAACTTCATGCCCCATCTCCCTTAAATCCAGATAGTAAGGATCACATAATTCCTAACAAAGTTTTGACACAGATTCCCAATTCGGGCATTCAGAACATATAGCACGTTGCTGTAAGCAAGCTCATTCTCATTCAAAGTTGCAAGTTACTATGTAGGAACAAGTTTGTATAGGTATTTCAAAGATGCCCAGAACTGAGCTAAACGTTGTATGTGTCCAACCTCTAGAAATAATTTCATGCCCCATCTCCCTTACTTCCAGCTAGTAAGGATCACATAATTCCTAACAAAGTTTTGACACAGATTCCCAATTCGGGGATTCAGAACATATAGCACGTTGCTGTAAGCAAGCTCATTCTCATTCAAAGTTGCAAGTTACTATGTAGGAACAAGTTTGTATAGGTATTTCAAAGATGCCCAGAACTGAGCTAAACTTGGTATGTCTCCAACTCCTAGAAATATCTTCATGCCCCATCTCCCTTACTTCCAGCTAGTAAGGATCACATAATTCCTAACAAAGTTTTGACACAGATTCCCAATTCGGGCATTCAGAACATATAGCACATTCCTGTAAGCAAGCACATTCTCATTCAAAGTTGCAAGTTACTATGTAGGAACAAGTTTGTATAGGTATTTCAAAGATGCCCAGAACTGAGCTAAACTTGGTATGTCTCCAACTCCTAGAAATATCTTCATGCTCCAACTCCCTTACTTCCAGCTAGTAAGGATCACATAATTCCTAACAAAGTTTTGACACAGATTCCCAATTCGGGCATTCACAACATATAGCACGTTGCTGTAAGCAAGCACATTCTCATTCAAAGTTGGCAGTTACTATGTAGGAACAAGTTTGTATAGGTATTTCAAAGATGCCCAGAACTGAGCTAAACTTGGTATGTGTCCAACTCCTAGAAATAACTTCATGCCCCAACTCCCTTACTTCTAGCTATTAAGGATCACATAATTCCTAACAAAGTTTTGACACAGATTCCCAATTCGGGCATTAAGAACATATAGCACGTTGCTGTAAGCAAGCTCATTCACATTCAAAGTTGCAAGTTACTATGTAGGAACAAGTTTCTATAGGTATTTCAAAGATGCCCAGAACTGAGCTAAACTTGGTATGTGTCCAACTCCTAGAAATAACTTCATGCCCCATCTCCCTTACTTCCATCTAGTAAGGATCACATAATTCCTAACAAGGTTTTGACACAGATTCCCAATTCGGGCATTCAGAACATATAGCACGTTGTTGTAAGCAAGCACATTCTCATTCAAAGTTTCAAGTTACTATGTAGGAACAAGTTTGTATAGGTATTTCAAAGATGCCCAGAACTGAGCTAAACTTGGTATGTGTCCAACTCCTAGAAATAACTTCATGCCCCATCTCCCTTACTTCCAGCTAGTAAGGATCACATAATTCCTAACAAAGTTTTGACACAGATTCCCAATTCTGGCATTCAGAACATATAGCACATTGCTGTAAGCAAGCACATTCTCATTCAAAGTTGCAAGCTACTATGTAGGAACAAGTTTGTATAGGTATTTCAAAGATGCCCACAACTGAGCTAAACTTGGTATGTGTCCAACTCCTAGAAATAACTTCATGCCCCAACTCCCTTACTTCCATCTAGTAAGGATCACATAATTCCTAATAAAGTTTTGACACAGATTCCCAATTCGGGCATTCACAACATATAGCACGTTGCTGTAAGCAAGCACATTCTCATTCAAAGTTGGCAGTTACTATGTAGGAACAAGTTTGTATAGGTATTTCAAAGATGCCCAGAACTGAGCTAAACTTGGTATGTGTCCAACTCCTAGAAATAACTTCATGCCCCAACTCCCTTACTTCCAGCTAGTAAGGATCACATAATTCCTAACAAAGTTTTGACACAGATTCCCAATACGGGCATTAAGAACATATAGCACGTTGCTGTAAGCAAGCTCATTCTCATTCAAAGTTGCAAGTTACTATGTAGGAACAAGTTTCTATAGGTATTTCAAAGATGCCCAGAACTGAGCTAAACTTGGTATGTGTCCAACTCCTAGAAATAACTTCATGCCCCATCTCCATTACTTCCATCTAGTAAGGATCACATAATTCCTAACAAGGTTTTGACACAGATTCCCAATTCGGGCATTCAGAACATATAGCACGTTGTTGTAAGCAAGCACATTCTCATTCAAAGTTGCAAGTTACTATGTAGGAACAAGTTTGTATAGGTATTTCAAAGATGCCCAGAACTGAGCTAAACTTGGTATGTGTCCAACTCCTAGAAATAACTTCATGCCCCATCTCCCTTACTTCCAGCTAGTAAGGATCACATAATTCCTAACAAAGTTTTGACACAGATTCCCAATTCGGGCATTCAGAACATATAGCACGTTGCTGTAAGCAAGCTCATTCTCATTCAAAGTTGCAAGTTACTATGTAGGAACAAGTTTGTATAGGTATTTCTAAGATGCCCAGAACTGAGCTAAACTTGGTATGTGTCCAACTCCTAGAAATAACTTCATGCCCCATCTCCCTTACTTGCAGCTAGTAAGGATCACATAATTCCTAACAAAGTTTTGACACAGATTCCCCATTCGGGCATTCACAACATATAGCACGTTGCTGTAAGCAAGCACATTCTCATTCAAAGTTGCAAGTTACTATGTAGGAACAAGTTTGTATAGGTATTTCAAAGATGCCCAGAACAGAGCTAAACTTGGTATGTGTCCAACTCCTCGAAATATCTTCATGCCCCATCTCCCTTACTTCCAGCTAGTAAGGATCACATAATTCCTAACAAAGTTTTGACACAGATTCCCAGTTCGGGCATTCAGAACATATAGCACATTGCTGTAAGCAAGCACATTCTCATTCAAAGTTGCAAGTTACTATGTAGGAACAAGTTAGTATAGGTATTTCAAAGATGCCCAGAACTGAGCTAAACTTGGTATGTCTCCAACTCCTAGAAATATCTTCATGCCCCAACTCCCTTACTTCCAGCTAGTAAGGATCACATAATTCCTAACAAAGTTTTGACACAGATTCCCAATTCGGGCATTCACAACATATAGCACGTTGCTGTAAGCAAGCACATTCTCATTCAAAGTTGGCAGTTACTATGTAGGAACAAGTTTGTATAGGTATTTCAAAGATGCCCAGAACTGAGCTAAACTTGGTATGTGTCCAACTCCTAGAAATAACTTCATGCCCCAACTCCCTTACTTCTAGCTATTAAGGATCACATAATTCCTAACAAAGTTTTGACACAGATTCCCAATTCGGGCATTAAGAACATATAGCACGTTGCTGTAAGCAAGCTCATTCACATTCAATGTTGCAAGTTACTATGTAGGAACAAGTTTCTATAGGTATTTCAAAGATGCCCAGAACTGAGCTAAACTTGGTATGTGTCCAACTCCTAGAAATAACTTCATGCCCCATCTCCCTTACTTCCATCTAGTAAGGATCACATAATTCCTAACAAGGTTTTGACACAGATTCCCAATTCGGGCATTCAGAACATATAGCACGTTGTTGTAAGCAAGCACATTCTCATTCAAAGTTGCAAGTTACTATGTAGGAACAAGTTTGTATAGGTATTTCAAAGATGCCCAGAACTGAGCTAAACTTGGTATGTGTCCAACTCCTAGAAATAACTTCATGCCACATCTCCCTTACTTCCAGCTAGTAAGGATCACATAATTCCTAACAAAGTTTTGACACAGATTCCAAATTCTGGCATTCAGAACATATAGCACATTGCTGTAAGCAAGCACATTCTCATTCAAAGTTGCAAGCTACTATGTAGGAACAAGTTTGTATAGGTATTTCAAAGATGCCCACAACTGAGCTAAACTTGGTATGTGTCCAACTCCTAGAAATAACTTCATGCCCCAACTCCCTTACTTCCATCTAGTAAGGATCACATAATTCCTAATAAAGTTTTGACACAGATTCCCAATTCGGGCATTCACAACATATAGCACGTTGCTGTAAGCAAGCACATTCTCATTCAAAGTTGGCAGTTACTATGTAGGAACAAGTTTGTATAGGTATTTCAAAGATGCCCAGAACTGAGCTAAACTTGGTATGTGTCCAACTCCTAGAAATAACTTCATGCCCCAACTCCCTTACTTCCAGCTAGTAAGGATCACATAATTCCTAACAAAGTTTTGACACAGATTCCCAATTCGGGCATTAAGAACATATAGCACGTTGCTGTAAGCAAGCTCATTCTCATTCAAAGTTGCAAGTTACTATGTAGGAACAAGTTTCTATAGGTATTTCAAAGATGCCCAGAACTGAGCTAAACTTGGTATGTGTCCAACTCCTAGAAATAACTTCATGCCCCATCTCCATTACTTCCATCTAGTAAGGATCACATAATTCCTAACAAGGTTTTGACACAGATTCCCAATTCGGGCATTCAGAACATATAGCACGTTGTTGTAAGCAAGCACATTCTCATTCAAAGTTGCAAGTTACTATGTAGGAACAAGTTTGTATAGGTATTTCAAAGATGCCCAGAACTGAGCTAAACTTGGTATGTGTCCAACTCCTAGAAATAACTTCATGCCCCATCTCCCTTACTTCCAGCTAGTAAGGATCACATAATTCCTAACAAAGTTTTGACACAGATTCCCAATTCGGGCATTCAGAACATATAGCACGTTGCTGTAAGCAAGCACATTCTCATTCAAAGTTGCAAGTTACTATGTAGGAACAAGTTTGTATAGGTATTTCAAAGATGCCCAGAACTGAGCTAAACTTGGTATGTGTCCAACTCCTAGAAATAACTTCATGCCCCATCTCCTTTACTTGCAGCTAGTAAGGATCACATAATTCCTAACAAAGTTTTGACACAGATTCCCCATTCGGGCATTCACAACATATAGCACGTTGCTGTAAGCAAGCACATTCTCATTCAAAGTTGCAAGTTACTATGTAGGAACAAGTTTGTATAGGTATTTCAAAGATGCCCAGAACAGAGCTAAACTTGGTATGTGTCCAACTCCTCGAAATATCTTCATGCCACATCTCCCTTACTTCCAGCTCGTAAGGATCACATAATTCCTAACAAAGTTTTGACACAGATTCCCAGTTCGGGCATTCAGAACATATAGCACATTGCTGTAAGCAAGCACATTCTCATTCAAAGTTGCAAGTTACTATGTAGGAACAAGTTAGTATAGGTATTTCAAAGATGCCCAGAACTGAGCTAAACTTGGTATGTCTCCAACTCCTAGAAATAACTTCATGCCCCAACTCCCTTACTTCCAGCTAGTAAGGATCACATAATTCCTAACAAAGTTTTGACACAGATTCCCAATTCGGGCATTCACAACATATAGCACGTTGCTGTAAGCAAGCACATTCTCATTCAAAGTTGGCAGTTACTATGTAGGAACAAGTTTGTATAGGTATTTCAAAGATGCCCAGAACTGAGCTAAACTTGGTATGTCTCCAACTCCTACAAATAACTTCATGCCCCAACTCCCTTACTTCCAGCTAGTAAGGATCACATAATTCCTAACAAAGTTTTGACACAGATTCCCAATTCGGGCATTCAGAACATATAGCACGTTGCTGTAAGCAAGCTCATTCTCATTCAAAGTTGCAAGTTACTATGTAGGAACAAGTTTGTATAGGTATTTCAAAGATGCCCAGAACTGAGCTAAACTTGGTATGTCTCCAACTCCTAGAAATAACTTCATGCCCCATCTCCCTTACTTCCAGCTAGTAAGGATCACATAATTCCTACCAAATTTTGACACAGATTCCCAATTCGGGCATTCAGAACATATAGCACGTTGCTCTAAGGAAGCACATTCTCATTCAAAGTTGCAAGTTAATATGTAGGAACAAGTTTGTATAGGTATTTCAAAGATGCCCAGAACTGAGCTAAACTTGGTATGTGTCCAACTCCTAGAAATAACTTCATGCCCCATCTCCCTTACTTCCACCTAGTAAGGATGACATAATTCCTAACAAAGTTTTGACACAGATTCCCAATTCGGGCATTCAGAACATAGAGCACTTTGCTGTAAGTAAATACATTCTCATTCAAATTTGCAAGTTACTATATAGGAACAAGTTTGTATAGGTATTTCAAAGATGCCCACAACTGAGCTAAACGTTGTATGTCTCCAACTCCTAGAAATAACTTCATGCCCCATCTCCCTTACTTCCAGCTAGTAAGGATCACATAATTCCTAACAAAGTTTTGACACAGATTCCCAATTCGGGCATTCAGAACATATAGCACATTGCTGTAAGCAAGCACATTCTCATTCAAAGATGCAAGTTATTATGTAGGAACAAGTTTTTATAGGTATTTCAAAGATGCCCAGAACTGAGCTAAACTTGGTATGTCTCCAACTCCTAGAAATAACTTCATGCCCCAACTCCCTTACTTCCAGCTAGTAAGGATCACATAATTCCTAACAAAGTTTTGACACAGATTCCCAATTCGGGCATTCACAACATATAGCACGTTGCTGTAAGCAAGCACATTCTCATTCAAAGTTGGCAGTTACTATGTAGGAACAAGTTTGTATAGGTATTTCAAAGATGCCCAGAACTGAGCTAAACTTGGTATGTGTCCAACTCCTAGAAATAACTTCATGCCCCAACTCCCTTACTTTCTAGCTAGTAAGGATCACATAATTCCTAACAAAGTTTTGACACAGATTCCCAATACGGGCATTCAGAACATATAGCACGTTGCTGTAAGCAAGCTCATTCTCATTCAAAGTTGCAAGTTACTATGTAGGAACAAGTTTGTATAGGTATTTCAAAGATGCCCAGAAC
Source organism: Diceros bicornis minor (assembly GCF_020826845.1). Classification (NCBI taxonomy): domain Eukaryota; kingdom Metazoa; phylum Chordata; class Mammalia; order Perissodactyla; family Rhinocerotidae; genus Diceros; species Diceros bicornis. Next base: position 59,175 of record NW_026691718.1, read on the forward strand.
TGAGCTAAACTTGGTATGTGTCCAACTCCTAGAAATAACTTCATGCCCCATCTCCCTTACTTCCAGCTAGTAAGTATCACATAATTCCTAACAAAGATTTGACACAGATTCCCAATTCGGGCATTCAGAACATATAGCACGTTGCTGTAAGCAAGCTCATTCTCATTCAAAGTTGCAAGTTACTATGTAGGAACAAGTTTGTATAGGTATTTCAAAGATGCCCAGAACTGAGCTAAACTTGGTATGTGTCCAACTCCTAGAAATAACTTCATGCCCCATCTCCCTTACTTCCAGCTAGTAAGGATCACATAATTCCTACCAAATTTTGACACAGATTCCCAATTCGGGCATTCAGAACATATAGCACGTTGCTCTAAGCAAGCACATTCTCATTCAAAGTTGCAAGTTACTATGTAGGAACAAGTTTGTGTAGGTATTTCAAAGATGCCCAGAACTGAGCTAAACTTGGTATGTGTCCAACTCCTAGAAATAACTTCATGCCACATCTCCCTTACTTCCATCTAGTAAGGATCACATAATTCCTAACAAAGTTTTGACACAGATTCCCAATTTGTGCATTCAGAACATATAGCACGTTGCTGTAAGTAAGCACATTCTCATTCAAAGTTGCAAGTTACAATGTAGGAACAAGTTTGTATAGGAATTTCAAAGATGCCCACAACTGAGCTAAATGTTGTATGTCTCCAACTCCTAGAAATAACTTCATGCCCCATCACGCTTATTTCCAGCTAGTAAGGATCACATAATTCCTAACAAAGTTTTGACACAGATTCCCAATTCGGGCATTCACAACATATAGCACGTTGCTGTAAGCAAGCTCATTCTCATTCAAAGTTGCAAGTTACTATGTAGGAACAAGTTTCTATAGGTATTTCAAAGATGCCCAGAACGGAGCTAAACTTGGTATGTGTCCAACTCCTAGAAATAACTTCATGCCCCATCTCCCTTACTTCCAGCTAGTAAGGATCACATAATTCCTACCAAATTTTGACACAGATTCCCAATTCGGGCATTCAGAACATATAGCACGTTGCTCTAAGCAAGCACATTCTCATTCAAAGTTGCAAGTTACTATGTAGGAACAAGTTTGTATAGGTATTTCAAAGATGCCCAGAACTGAGCTAAACTTGGTATGTGTCCAACTCCTAGAAATAACTTCATGCCCCATCTCCCTTACTTCCATCTAGTAAGGATCACATAATTCCTTACAAAGTTTTGACACAGATTCCCAATTCGTGCATTCAGAACATATAGCACGTTGCTGTAAGTAAGCACATTGTCATTCAAAGTTGCAAGTTACAATGTAGGAACAAGTTTGTATAGGTATTTCAAAGATGCCCACAACTGAGCTAAATGTTGTATGTCTCCAACTCGTAGAAATAACTTCATGTCCCATCACGCTTATTTCCAGCTAGTAATGATCACATACTTCCTAACAAAGTTTTGACACAGATTCCAAATTCGGGCATTCACAACATATAGCACGTGGCTGTAAGCAAGCTCATTCTCATTCAAAGTTGCAAGTTACTATGTAGGAACAAGTTTCTATAGGTATTTCAAAGATGCCCAGAACTGAGCTAAACTTGGTATGTGTCCAACTCCTAGAAATAACTTCATGCCCCATCTCCCTTACTTCCATCTAGTAAGGATCACATAATTCCTAACAAGGTTTTGTCACAGATTCCCAATTCGGGCATTCAGAACATATAGCACGTTGCTGTAAGCAAGCTCATTCTCATTCAAAGTTGCAAGATACTATGTAGGAACAAGTTTGTATAGGTATTTCAAAGATGCCCAGAACTGAGCTAAACGTTGTATGTGTCCAACTCCTAGAAATAACTTCATGCCCCATCTCCCTTACTTCCAGCTAGTAAGGATCACATAATTCCTAACAAAGTTTTGACACAGATTCCCAATTCGGGCATTCAGAACATATAGCACGTTGCTGTAAGCAAGCTCATTCTCATTCAAAGTTGCAAGTTACTATGTAGGAACAAGTTTGTATAGGTATTTCAAAGATGCCCAGAACTGAGCTAAACTTGGTATCCGTCCAACTCCTAGAAATAACTTCATGCCCCATCTCCCTTACTTGCAGCTAGTAAGGATCACATAATTCCTAACAAAGTTTTGACACAGATTCCCCATTCGGGCATTCAGAACATATAGCACGTTGCTGTAAGTAAGCACATTCTCATTCAAAGTTGCAAGTTACTATGTAGGAACAAGTTTGTATAGGAATTTCAAAAATGCCCACAACTGAGCTAAATGTTGTATGTCTCCAACTCCTAGAAATAACTTCATGCCCCATCACGCTTATTTCCAGCTAGTAAGGATCACATACTTCCTAACAAAGTTTTGACACAGATTCCCAATTCGGGCATTCACAACATATAGCACGTTGCTGTAAGCAAGCACATTCTCATTCAAAGTTGCAAGTTACTATGTAGGAACAAGTTTGTATAGGTATTTCAAAGATGCCCAGAACTGAGCTAAACGTTGTATGTGTCCAACTTCTAGAAATACCTTCATGCCCCATCTCCCTTACTTCCAGCTAGTAAGGATCACATAATTCCTAACAAAGTTTTGACACAGATTCCCAATTCGGGCATTCAGAACATATAGCACGTTGCTGTAAGCAAGCTCATTCTCATTCAAAGTTGCAAGTTACTATGTAGGAACAAGTTTGTATAGGTCTTTCAAAGATGCCCAGAACTGAGCTAAACTTGGTATGTGTCCAACTCCTAGAAATAACTTCATGCCCCATCTCCCTTATTTCCAGCTAGTAAGAATCACATAATTCCTACCAAATTTTGACACAGATTCCCAATTCGGGCATTCAGACCATATAGCACGTTGCTCTAAGCAAGCACATTCTCATTCAAAGTTGCAAGTTAATATGTAGGAACAAGTTTGTATAGGTATTTCAAAGATGCCCAGAACTGAGCTAAACTTGGTATGTGTCCAACTCCTAGAAATAACTTCATGCCTCATCTCCCTTACTTCCACCTAGTAAGGATCACATAATTCCTAACAAAGTTTTGACACAGATTCCCAATTCGGGCATTCAGAACATATAGCACGTTGCTGTAAGCAAGCACATTCTCATTCAAAGTTGCAAGTTAGTATTTAGGAACAAGTTTGTATAGGTATTTCAAAGATGCCCAGAACTGAGCTAAACGTTGTATGTGTCCAACCTCTAGAAATAAATTCATGCCCCATCTCCCATACTTCCAGCTAGTAAGGATCACATAATTCCTACCAAAGTTTTGACACAGATTCCCAATTCGGGCATTCAGAACATATAGCACGTTGCTGTAAGCAAGCACATTCTCATTCAAAGTTGCAATTTACTATGAAGGAACAAGTTTGTATAGGTATTTCAAAGATGCCCAGAACTGAGCTAAACTTGGTATGTGTCCAACTCCTAGAAATAACTTCATGCCCCATCTCCCTTACTTCCAGCTAGTAAGGATCACATAATTCCTAACAAAGTTTTGACACAGATTCCCAATTCGGGCATTCAGAACATATAGCACATTGCTGTAAGCAAGCACATTCTCATTCAAAGTTGCAAGTTACTATGTAGGAACAAGTTTGTATAGGTATTTCAAAGATGCCCAGAACAGAGCTAAAATTTGTAGGTCTCCAACTCCTAGAAATAACTTCATGCCCCATCTCCCTTACTTCCAGCTAGTGAGGATCACATAATTCCTAACAAAGTTTTGACACAGATTCCCAATTCGGGCATTCAGAACATATAGCACGTTGCTGCAAGCAAGCACATTCTCATTCAAAGTTGCAAGTTACTATGTAGGAACAAGTTTGTATAGGTATTTCAAAGATGCCCACAACTGAGCTAAACGTTGTATGTCTCCAACTCCTAGAAATAACTTCATGCCCCATCTCGTTTACTTCCAGCTAGTAAGGATCACATACTTCCTAACAAATTTTTGACACAGATTCCCAATTCGGGCATTCACAACATATAGCACGTTGCTGTAAGCAGGCACATTCTCATTCAAAGTTGCAAGTTAGTATGTAGGAACAAGTTTGTATAGGTATTTCAAAGATGCCCAGAACTGAGCTAAACGTTGTATGTGTCCAACCTCTAGAAATAACTTCATGCCCCATCTCCCATACTTCCAGCTAGTAAGGATCACATAATTCCTACCAAAGTTTTGACACAGATTCCCAATTCGGGCATTCAGAACATATAGCACGTTGCTGTAAGCAAGCACATTCTCATTCAAAGTTACAAGTTACTATGAAGGAACAAGTTTGTATAGGAATTTCAAAGATGCCCAGAACTGAGCTAAACTTGGTATGTGTCCAACTCCTAGAAATAACTTCATGCCCCATCTCCCTTACTTCCAGCTAGTAAGGATCACATAATTCCTAACAAAGTTTTGACACAGATTCCCAATTCGGGCATTCAGAACATATAGCAGATTGCTGTAAGCAAGCACATTCTCATTCAAAGTTGCAAGTTACTATGTAGGAACAAGTTTGTATAGGTATTTCAAAGATGCCCAGAACAGAGTTAAAAGTTGTAGGTCTCCAACTCCAAGAAATAACTTCATGCCACATCTCCCTTACTTCCAGCTAGTGAGGATCACATAATTCCTAACAAAGTTTTGACACAGATTCCCAATTCGGGCATTCAGAACATATAGCACGTTGCTGCAAGCAAGCACATTCTCATTATAAGAAGCAAGTTACTATGTAGGAACAAGTTTGTATAGGTATTTCAAAGATGCCCAGAACTGAGCTGAACTTGGTATGTCTCCAACTCCTAGAAATAACTTCATGCCCCATCTCCCTTACTTCCAGCTAGTAAGGATCACATAATTCCTAACAACGTTTTGACACAGATTCCCAATTCGGGCATTCAGAACATATAGCACGTTCCTGCAAGCAAGCACATTCTCATTCAAAGTTGCAAGTTACCATGTAGGAACAAGTTTGTATAGGTATTTCAAAGATGCCCAGAACTGAGCTAAACTTCGTATGTCTCCAACTCCTAGAAATAACTTCATGCCCCATCTCCCTTACTTCCATCTGGTAAGGATCATATAATTCCTAACAAAGTTTTGACACAGATTCCCAATTCGGGCATTCAGAACATATAGCACGTTGCTGTAGGCAAGCACATTCTCATTCAAAGATGCAAGTTACTATGTAGGAACAAGTTTGTATAGGTATTTCAAAGATACCCAGAACTGAGGTAAAATTGGTATGTCTCCAACTCGTAGAAATAACTTCAGGCCCCATCTCCCTTACTTCCAGCTCGTAAGGATCACATAATTCCTAACAAATTTTTGACACAGATTCCCAATTCGGGCATTTAGAACATATATCACGTTGCTGCAAGCAATCACATTCTCATTCAAAGTTGCAAGTTACTATGTAGGAACAAGTTTGTATAGGTATTTCAAAGATGCCCAGAACTGAGCTAAAAGTTGTATGTCTCCAACTCCTAGAAATACCTTCATGACCCAACTCACTTACTTCCAGCTAGTAAGGATCACATAATTCCTAACAAAGTTTTGACACAGATTCCCAATTCGGGCATTCCGAACATATAGCACGTTGCTGTAAGCAAGCACATTCTCATTCAAAGTTGCAAGTTACTATGTAGGAACAAGTTTGATTAGGACTTTCAAAGATGCCCAGTACTGAGCTAAACTTGGTATGTCTCCAACTCCTAGAAATAACTTCATGCCCCATATCCCTTACTTCCAGCTAGTAAGGATCACATAATTCCTAACAAAGTTTTGACACAGATTCCCAATTCGGGCATTCAGAACATGTAGCACGTTGCTGTAAGCAAGCACATTCTCATTCAAAGATGCAAGTTACTATGTAGGAACAAGTTTGTATAGGTATTTCAAAGATGCCCAGAACTGAGCTAAACTTGGTTTGTCTCCAACTTCTAGAAATAAATTCATGCCCCATCTCCCTTACTTCCAGCTAGTAAGGATCACATAATTTCTAACAAAGTTTTGACACATATTCCCAATTCGGGCATTCAGAAAATATAGCACGTTGCTGTAAGCAAGCACTTTCTCATTCAAAGTTGCAAGTTACTATGTAGGAACAAGTTTGTATAGGTATTTCAAAGATGCCCAGAACTGAGCTAAACTTGGTATGTGTCCAACTCCTAGAAACAACTTCATGCCCCATCTCCCTTACTTCCAGCTAGTAAGGATCACATAATTCCTAACAAAGTTTTGACACAGATTCCCAATTCGGGCATTCAGAACATATAGCGCGTTGCTGTAAGCAAGCACATTCTCATTCAAAGTTGCAAGTTACTATGTAGGAACAAGTTTGTATAGGTATTTCAAAGATGCCCAGAACTGAGCTAAACTTGATATGTGTCCAACTCCTAGAAATAACTTCATGCCCCATCTCCCTTACTTCCAGCTAGTAAGGATCACATAATTCCTAACAAAGTTTTGACACAGATTCCCAATTCGGGCATTCAGAACGTATAGCACGTTGCTGTAAGCAAGCACATTCTCATTCAAAAATGCAAGTTACTATGTAGGAACAAGTTTGTATAGGTATTTCAAAGATGCCCAGAACTGAGCTAAACTTGGTATGTCTCCAACTCCTAGAAATAACTTCATGCCCCATCTCCCTTACTTCCAGATAGTAAGGATCACATAATTCCTAACAAAGTTTTGACACAGATTCCCAATTCGGGCATTCAGAACATATAGCACGTTGCTGCAAGCAAGCACATTCTCATTCAAAGTTGCAAGTTACTATGTAAGAATAAGTTTGTATAGGTATTTCAAAGATGCCCAGAACTGAGCTAAACTTGGTATGTCTCCAACTCCTAGAAATAACTTCATGCCCCATCTCCCTTACTTCCAGCTAGTAAGGATCACATAATTCCTAACAAAGTTTTGACACAGATTCCCAATTCGGGCATTCAGAACATATAGCACGTTGCTGTAAGCAAGCACATTCTCATTCAAAGTTGCAAGTTACTATGTAGGAACAAGTTTGTATAGGTATTTCAAAGATTCCCAGAACTGAGCTAAACTTGGTATGTGTCCAACTCCTAGAAATAATTTCATGCCCCATCTCCCTTACTTCCAGCTAGTAAGGATCACATATTTCCTAACAAAGTTTTGACACAGATTCCCAATTAGGGCATTCAGAACATATAGCACGTTGCTGTAAGCAAGCACATTCTCATTCAAAGTTGCAATTACTATGTAGGAACAAGTTTGTATAGGTATTTCAAAGATTCCCAGAACTGTGCTAAACTTGGTATGTGTCCAACTCCTAGAAATACCTTCATGCCCCAACTCCCTTACTTCCAGCTAGTAAGGATCACATAATTCCTAACAAAGTTTTGACACAGATTCCCAATTCGGGCATTCAGAACATATAGCACGTTGCTGCAAGCAAGCACATTCTCATTCAAAGTTGCAAGTTACTATGTAGGAACAAGTTTGTATAGGTATTTCAAAGATGCCCAGAACTGAGCTAAACTTGGTATGTGTCCAACTCCTAGAAATAACTTCATGCCCCGTCTCCCTTTCTTCCAGCTGGTAAGGATCACATAATCCCTAACAAAGTTTTGACACAGATTCCCAATTCGTGCATTCAGAACCTATAGCACGTTGCTGTAAGCAAGCACATTCTCATTCAAAGTTGCAAGGTACTAATTAGGAACAAGTTGTATAGATATTTCAAAGATGCCCAGAACTGAGCTAAACTTGGTATGTGTCCAACTCCTAGAAATAACTTCATGCCCCATCTCCCTTAAGTCCAGCTAGTAAGGATCACATAATACCTAACAAAGTTTTGACACAGATTCCCAATTCGGGCATTCAGAAGATATAGCACGTTGCTGTAAGCAAGCACATTCTGATTCAAAGATGCAAGTTACTATGTAGGAACAAGTTTGTATAGGTATTTCAATGATGCCCAGAACTGAGCTAAACTTGGTATGTCTCCAACTCCTAGAAATAACTTCATGCCCCATCTCCCTTACTTCCAGCTAGTAAGGATCACATAATTCCTAACAAAGTTTTGACACAGATTCCCAATTCGGGCATTCAGAACATATAGCACGTTGCTGCAAGCAAGCACATTCTCATTCAAAGTTGCAAGTTACTATGGAGGAACAAGTTTGTATAGGTATTTCAAAGATGCCCAGAACTGAGCTAAACTTGGTATGTGTCCAACTCCTAGAAATAACTTCATGCCCCATCTCCTTTACTTCCAGCTAGTAAGGATCACATAATTTCTAACAAAATTTTGACACAGATTCCCAATTCGGGCATTCAGAACATATAGCACGTTGCTGTAAGCAAGCACATTCTCATTCAAAGTTGCAAGTTACTATGTAGGAACAAGTTTGTATAGGTATTTCAAAGATGCCCAGAACTGAGCTAAACTTGATATGTGTCCAACTCCTACAAATAACTTCATGCCCCATCTCCCTTACTTCCAGCTAGTAAGGATCACATAATTCCTAACAAAGTTTTGACACAGATTCCCAATTCGGGCATTCAGAACATATAGCACGTTGCTGTAAGCAAGCACATTCTCATTCAAAAATGCAAGTTACTATGTAGGAACAAGTTTGTATAGGTATTTCAAAGATGCCCAGAACTGAGCTAAACTTGGTATGTCTCCAACTCCTAGAAATAACTTCATGCCCCATCTCCCTTACTTCCAGATAGTAAGGATCACATAATTCCTAACAAAGTTTTGACACAGATTCCCAATTCGGGCATTCAGAACATATAGCACGTTGCTGCAAGCAAGCACATTCTCATTCAAAGTTGCAAGTTACTATGTAAGAATAAGTTTGTATAGGTATTTCAAAGATGCCCAGAACTGAGCTAAACTTGCTATTTGTCCAACTCCTAGAAATAACTTCATGCCCCAACTCCCTTACTTCCAGCTAGTAAGGATCACATAATTCCTAACAAAGTTTTGACACAGATTCCTAATTCGGGCATTCAGAACATATAGCACGTTGCTGTAAGCAAGCACATTCTCATTCAAAGTTGCAAGTTACTATGTAGGAACAAGTTTGTATAGGTATTTCAAAGATGCCCAGAACTGAGCTAAAGGTTGTATTTCTCCAACTCCTAGAAATAACTTCATGCCCCATCTCCCTTAAGTCCAGCTAGTAAGGATCACATAATTCCTAACAAAGTTTTGACACAGATTCCCAATTCGGGCATTCAGAAGATATAGCACGTTGCTGTAAGCAAGCACATTCTGATTCAAAGATGCAAGTTACTATGTAGGAACAAGTTTGTATAGGTATTTCAATGATGCCCAGAACTGAGCTAAACTTGGTATGTCTCCAACTCCTAGAAATAACTTCATGCCCCATCTCCCTTACTTCCAGCTAGTAAGGATCACATAATTCCTAACAAAGTTTTGACACAGATTCCCAATTCGGGCATTCAGAACATATAGCACGTTGCTGCAAGCAAGCACATTCTCATTCAAAGTTGCAAGTTACTATGTAGGAACAAGTTTGTATAGGTATTTCAAAGATGCCCAGAACTGAGCTAAACTTGGTATGTGTCCAACTCCTAGAAATAACTTCATGCCCCATCTCCTTTACTTCCAGCTAGTAAGGATCACATAATTTCTAACAAAATTTTGACACAGATTCCCAATTCGGGCATTCAGAACATATAGCACGTTGCTGTAAGCAAGCACATTCTCATTCAAAGTTGCAAGTTACTATGTAGGAACAAGTTTGTATAGGTATTTCAAAGATGCCCAGAACTGAGCTAAACTTGATATGTGTCGAACTCCTACAAATAACTTCATGCCCCATCTCCCTTACTTCCAGCTAGTAAGGATCACATAATTCCTAACAAAGTTTTGACACAGATTCCCAATTCGGGCATTCAGAACATATAGCACGTTGCTGTAAGCAAGCACATTCTCATTCAAAAATGCAAGTTACTATGTAGGAACAAGTTTGTATAGGTATTTCAAAGATGCCCAGAACTGAGCTAAACTTGGTATGTCTCCAACTCCTAGAAATAACTTCATGCCCCATCTCCCTTACTTCCAGATAGTAAGGATCACATAATTCCTAACAAAGTTTTGACACAGATTCCCAATTCGGGCATTCAGAACATATAGCACGTTGCTGCAAGCAAGCACATTCTCATTCAAAGTTGCAAGTTACTATGTAAGAATAAGTTTGTATAGGTATTTCAAAGATGCCCAGAACTGAGCTAAACTTGCTATTTGTCCAACTCCTAGAAATAACTTCATGCCCCAACTCCCTTACTTCCAGCTAGTAAGGATCACATAATTCCTAACAAAGTTTTGACACAGATTCCCAATTCGGGCATTCAGAACATATAGCACGTTGCTGTAAGCAAGCACATTCTCATTCAAAGTTGCAAGTTACTATGTAGGAACAAGTTTGTATAGGTATTTCAAAGATGCCCAGAACTGTGCTAAACTTGGTATGTGTCCAACTCCTAGAAATACCTTCATGACCCAACTCCCTTACTTCCAGCTAGTAAGGATCACATAATTCCTAACAAAGTTTTGACACAGATTCCCAATTCGGGCATTCAGAACATATAGCACGTTGCTGTAAGCAAGCACATTCTCATTCAAAGTTGCAAGTTACTATGTAGGAACAAGTTTGTATAGGTATTTCAAAGATGCCCAGAACTGAGCTAAACTTGGTATGTGTCCAACTCCTAGAAATAACTTCATGCCCCATCTCCCTTTCTTCCAGCTGGTAAGGATAACATAATCCCTAACAAAGTTTTGACACAGATTCCCAATTCGTGCATTCAGAACCTATAGCACGTTGCTGTAAGCAAGCACATTCTCATTCAAAGTTGCAAGGTACTAATTAGGAACAAGTTTGTATAGGTATTTCAAAGATGCCCAGAACTGAGCTAAACTTGGTATGTGTCCAACTCCTAGAAATAACTTCATGCCCCATCTCCCTAACTTCCAGTTAGTAAGTATCACATAATTCCTAACAAAGTGTTGACACAGATTCCCAATTCGGGCATTCAGAACATATAGCACGTTGCTGTAAGCAAGCACATTCTCATTCAAAGTTGCAAGTTACTATGTAGGAACAAGTTTGTATAGGTATTTCAAAGATGCCCAGAACTGAGCTAAAGGTTGTATTTCTCCAACTCCTAGAAATAACTTCATGCCCCATCTCCCTTAAGTCCAGCTAGTAAGGATCACATAATTCCTAACAAAGTTTTGACACAGATTCCCAATTCGGGCATTCAGAACATATAGCACGTTGCTGTAAGCAAGCACATTCTGATTCAAAGATGCAAGTTACTATGTAGGAACAAGTTTGTATAGGTATTTCAATGATGCCCAGAACTGAGCTAAACTTGGTATGTCTCCAACTCCTAGAAATAACTTCATGCCCCATCTCCCTTACTTCCAGCTAGTAAGGATCACATAATTCCTAACAAAGTTTTGACACAGATTCCCAATTCGGGCATTCAGAACATATAGCACGTTGCTGCAAGCAAGCACATTCTCATTCAAAGTTGCAAGTTACTATGTAGGAACAAGTTTGTATAGGTATTTGAAAGATGCCCAGAACTGAGCTAAACTTGGTATGTGTCCAACTCCTAGAAATAACTTCATGCCCCATCTCCCTTACTTCCAGCTAGTAATGATCACATAATTTCTAACAAAATTTTGACACAGATTCCCAATTCGGGCATTCAGAACATATAGCACGTTGCTGTAAGCAAGCACATTCTCATTCAAAGTTGCAAGTTACTATGTAGGAACAAGTTTGTATAGGTATTTCAAAGATGTCCAGAACTGAGCTAAACTTGGTATGTGTCCAAATCCTAGAAATAATTTCATGCCCCATCTCCCTTACTTCCAGCTAGTAAGGATCACATAATTCCTAACAAAGTTTTGACACAGATTCCCAATTAGAGCATTCAGAACATATAGCACGTTGCTGTAAGCAAGCACATTCTCATTCAAAGTTGCAAGTTACTATGTAGGAACAAGTTTGTATAGGTATTTCAAAGCTGCCCAGAACTGAGCTAAACTTGGTATGTGTCCAACTCCTAGAAATAACTTCATGCCCCATCTCCCTTACTTCCAGCTAGTAAGGATCACATAATTCCTAACAAAGTTTTGACACAGATTCCCAATTCGGGCATTCAGAACATATAGCACGTTGCTGTAAGCAAGCACATTCTCATTCAAAGTTGCAAGTTACTATGTAGGAACAAGTTTGTATAGGTATTTCAAAGATGCCCAGAACTGAGCTAAACTTGCTATTTGTCCAACTCCTAGAAATAACTTCATACCCCAACTCCCTTACTTCCAGCTAGTAAGGATCACATAATTCCTAACAAAGTTTTGACACAGATTCCCAATTCGGGCATTCAGAACATATAGCACGTTGCTGCAAGCAAGCACATTCTCATTCAAAGTTGCAAGTTACTATGTAGGAACAAGTTTGTATAGGTATTTCAAAGATGCCCAGAACTGAGCTAAACTTGGTATGTGTCCAACTCCTAGAAATAACTTCATGCCCCGTCTCCCTTTCTTCCAGCTGGTAAGGATCACATAATCCCTAACAAAGTTTTGACACAGATTCCCAATTCGTGCATTCAGAACCTATAGCACGTTGCTGTAAGCAAGCACATTCTCATTCAAAGTTGCAAGGTACTAATTAGGAACAAGTTTGTATAGGTATTTCAAAGATGCCCAGAACTGAGCTAAACTTGGTATGTGTCCAACTCCTAGAAATAACTTCATGCCCCATCTCCCTAACTTCCAGCTAGTAAGTATCACATAATTCCTAACAAAGTGTTGACACAGATTCCCAATTCGGGCATTCAGAACATATAGCACGTTGCTGTAAGCAAGCACATTCTCATTCAAAGTTGCAAGTTACTATGTAGGATCAAGTTTGTATAGGTATTTCAAAGATGCCCAGAACTGAGCTAAAGGTTGTATTTCTCCAACTCCTAGAAATAACTTCATGCCCCATCTCCCTTAAGTCCAGCTAGTAAGGATCACATAATTCCTAACAAAGTTTTGACACAGATTCCCAATTCGGGCATTCAGAACATATAGCACGTTGCTGTAAGCAAGCACATTCTCATTCAAAAATGCAAGTTACTATGTAGGAGCAAGTTTGTATAGGTATTTCAAAGATGCCCAGAACTGAGCTAAACTTGGTATGTCTCCAACTCCTAGAAATAACTTCATGCCCCATCTCCCTTACTTCCAGATAGTAAGGATCACATAATTCCTAACAAAGTTTTGACACAGATTCCCAATTCGGGCATTCAGAACATATAGCACGTTGCTGCAAGCAAGCACATTCTCATTCAAAGTTGCAAGTTACTATGTAAGAATAAGTTTGTATAGGTATTTCAAAGATGCCCAGAACTGAGCTAAACTTGCTATTTGTCCAACTCCTAGAAATAACTTCATTCCCAACTCCCTTACTTCCAGCTAGTAAGGATCAATAATTCCTAACAAAGTTTTGACACAGATTCCCAATTCGGGCATTCAGAACATATAGCACGTTGCTGTAAGCAAGCACATTCTCATTCAAAGTTGCAAGTTACTATGTAGGAACAAGTTTGTATAGGTATTTCAAAGATGCCCAGAACTGAGCTAAACTTGGTATGTGTCCAACTCCTAGAAATAACTTCATGCCCCATCTCCCTTTCTTCCAGCTGGTAAGGATAACATAATCCCTAACAAAGTTTTGACACAGATTCCCAATTCGTGCATTCAGAACCTATAGCACGTTGCTGTAAGCAAGCACATTCTCATTCAAAGTTGCAAGGTACTAATTAGGAACAAGTTTGTATAGGTATTTCAAAGATGCCCAGAACTGAGCTAAACTTGGTATGTGTCCAACTCCTAGAAATAACTTCATGCCCCATCTCCCTAACTTCCAGTTAGTAAGTATCACATAATTCCTAACAAAGTTTTGACACAGATTCCCAATTCGGGCATTCAGAACATATAGCACGTTGCTGTAAGCAAGCACATTCTCATTCAAAGTTGCAAGTTACTATGTAGGAACAAGTTTGTATAGGTATTTCAAAGATGCCCAGAACTGAGCTAAAGGTTGTATTTCTCCAACTCCTAGAAATAACTTCATGCCCCATCTCCCTTAAGTCCAGCTAGTAAGGATCACATAATTCCTAACAAAGTTTTGACACAGATTCCCAATTCGGGCATTCAGAACATATAGCACGTTGCTGTAAGCAAGCACATTCTGATTCAAAGATGCAAGTTACTATGTAGGAACAAGTTTGTATAGGTATTTCAATGATGCCCAGAACTGAGCTAAACTTGGTATGTCTCCAACTCCTAGAAATAACTTCATGCCCCATCTCCCTTACTTCCAGCTAGTAAGGATCACATAATTCCTAACAAAGTTTTGACACAGATTCCCAATTCGGGCATTCAGAACATATAGCACGTTGCTGCAAGCAAGCACATTCTCATTCAAAGTTGCAAGTTACTATGTAGGAACAAGTTTGTATAGGTATTTCAAAGATGCCCAGAACTGAGCTAAACTTGGTATGTGTCCAACTCCTAGAAATAACTTCATGCCCCATCTCCCTTACTTCCAGCTAGTAAGGATCACATAATTTCTAACAAAATTTTGACACAGATTCCCAATTCGGGCATTCAGAACATATAGCACGTTGCTGTAAGCAAGCACATTCTCATTCAAAGTTGCAAGTTACTATGTAGGAACAAGTTTGTATATGTATTTCAAAGATGTCCATAACTGAGCTAAACTTGGTATGTGTCCAAATCCTAGAAATAATTTCATGCCCCATCTCACTTACTTCCAGCTAGTAAGGATCACATAATTCCTAACAAAGTTTTGACACAGATTCCCAATTAGAGCATTCAGAACATATAGCACGTTGCTGTAAGCAAGCACATTCTCATTCAAAGTTGCAAGTTACTATGTAGGAACAAGTTTGTATAGGTATTTCAAAGATGCCCAGAACTGAGCTAAACTTGGTATGTGTCCAACTCCTAGAAATAACTTCATGCCCCATCTCCCTTACTTCCAGCTAGTAAGGATCACATAATTCCTAACAAAGTTTTGACACAGAGTCCCAATTCGGGCATTCAGAACATATAGCACGTTGCTGTAAGAAAGCACATTCTCATTCAAAGTTGCAAGTTACTATGTAGGAACAAGTTTGTATAGGTATTTCAAAGATGCCCAGAACTGAGCTAAACTTGCTATTTGTCCAACTCCTAGAAATAACTTCATGCCCCAACTCCCTTACTTCCAGCTAGTAAGGCTCACATAATTCCTAACAAAGTTTTGACACAGATTCCCAATTCGGGCATTCAGAACATATAGCACGTTGCTGCAAGCAAGCACATTCTCATTCAAAGTTGCAAGTTACTATGTAGGAACAAGTTTGTATAGGTATTTCAAAGATGCCCAGAACTGAGCTAAACTTGGTATGTGTCCAACTCCTAGAAATAACTTCATGCCCCGTCTCCCTTTCTTCCAGCTGGTAAGGATCACATAATCCCTAACAAAGTTTTGACACAGATTCCCAATTCGTGCATTCAGAACCTATAGCACGTTGCTGTAAGCAAGCACATTCTCATTCAAAGTTGCAAGGTACTAATTAGGAACAAGTTTGTATAGGTATTTCAAAGATGCCCAGAACTGAGCTAAACTTGGTATGTGTCCAACTCCTAGAAATAACTTCATGCCCCATCTCCCTAACTTCCAGCTAGTAAGTATCACATAATTCCTAACAAAGTGTTGACACAGATTCCCAATTCGGGCATTCAGAACATATAGCACGTTGCTGTAAGCAAGCACATTCTCATTCAAAGTTGCAAGTTACTATGTAGGATCAAGTTTGTATAGGTATTTCAAAGATGCCCAGAACTGAGCTAAAGGTTGTATTTCTCCAACTCCTAGAAATAACTTCATGCCCCATCTCCCTTAAGTCCAGCTAGTAAGGATCACATAATTCCTAACAAAGTTTTGACACAGATTCCCAATTCGGGCATTCAGAACATATAGCACGTTGCTGTAAGCAAGCACATTCTCATTCAAAAATGCAAGTTACTATGTAGGAACAAGTTTTTATAGGTATTTCAAAGATGCCCAGAACTGAGCTAAACTTGGTATGTCTCCAACTCCTAGAAATAACTTCATGCCCCATCTCCCTTACTTCCAGATAGTAAGGATCACATAATTCCTAACAAAGTTTTGACACAGATTCCCAATTCGGGCATTCAGAACATATAGCACGTTGCTGCAAGCAAGCACATTCTCATTCAAAGTTGCAAGTTACTATGTAAGAATAAGTTTGTATAGGTATTTCAAAGATGCCCAGAACTGAGCTAAACTTGCTATTTGTCCAACTCCTAGAAATAACTTCATTCCCAACTCCCTTACTTCCAGCTAGTAAGGATCAATAATTCCTAACAAAGTTTTGACACAGATTCCCAATTCGGGCATTCAGAACATATAGCACGTTGCTGTAAGCAAGCACATTCTCATTCAAAGTTGCAAGTTACTATGTAGGAACAAGTTTGTATAGGTATTTCAAAGATGCCCAGAACTGAGTTAAACTTGGTATGTCTCCAACTCCTAGAAATAACTTCATGCCCCATCTCCCTTACTTCCAGCTAGTAAGGATCACATAATTCCTAACAAAGTTTTGACACAGATTCCCAATTCGGGCATTCAGAACATATAGCACGTTGCTGTAAGCAAGCACATTCTCATTCAAAGTTGCAAGTTACTATGTAGGAACAAGTTTGTATAGGTATTTCAAAGATGCCCAGAACTGAGCTAAACTTGGTATGTGTCCAACTCCTAGAAATAATTTCATGCCCCATCTCCCTTACTTCCAGCTAGTAAGGATCACATAATTCCTAACAAAGTTTTGACACAGATTCCCAATTAGGGCATTCAGAACATATAGCACGTTGCTGTAAGCAAGCACATTCTCATTCAAAGTTGCAAGTTACTATGTAGGAACAAGTTTGTATAGGTATTTCAAAGATGCCCAGAACTGTGCTAAACTTGGTATGTGTCCAACTCCTAGAAATACCTTCATGACCCAACTCCCTTACTTCCAGCTAGTAAGGATCACATAATTCCTAACAAAGTTTTGACACAGATTCCCAATTCGGGCATTCAGAACATATAGCACGTTGCTGTAAGCAAGCACATTCTCATTCAAAGTTGCAAGTTACTATGTAGGAACAAGTTTGTATAGGTATTTCAAAGATGCCCAGAACTGAGCTAAACTTGGTATGTGTCCAACTCCTAGAAATAACTTCATGCCCCATCTCCCTTTCTTCCAGCTGGTAAGGATAACATAATCCCTAACAAAGTTTTGACACAGATTCCCAATTCGTGCATTCAGAACCTATAGCACGTTGCTGTAAGCAAGCACATTCTCATTCAAAGTTGCAAGGTACTAATTAGGAACAAGTTTGTATAGGTATTTCAAAGATGCCCAGAACTGAGCTAAACTTGGTATGTGTCCAACTCCTAGAAATAACTTCATACCCCATCTCCCTAACTTCCAGCTAGTAAGTATCACATAATTCCTAACAAAGTGTTGACACAGATTCCCAATTCGGGCATTCAGAACATATAGCACGTTGCTGTAAGCAAGCACATTCTCATTCAAAGTTGCAAGTTACTATGTAGGAACAAGTTTGTATAGGTATTTCAAAGATGCCCAGAACTGAGCTAAACTTGGTATGTCTCCAACTCCTAGAAATAACTTCATGCCACATCTCCCTTACTTCCAGCTAGTAATGATCACATAATTCCTAACAAAGTTTTGACACAGATTCCCAATTTGGGCATTCAGAACATATAGCACGTTGCTGTAAGCAAGCACATTCTGATTCAAAGTTGCAAGTTACTATGTAGGAACAAGTTTGTATAGGTATTTCAAAGATGCCCAGAACTGAGCTAAACGTTCTATGTCTTCCAACTCCTAGAAATAACTTCATGTCCCATCTCCCTTACTTCCAGCTAGTAAGGATCACATAATTCCTAACAAATTTTTGACACAGATTCCCAATTCGGGCATTCAGAACATATAGCACGTTGCTGTAAGCAAGCACATTCTCATTCAAAGTTGCAAGTTACTATGTAGGAACAAGTTTGTATAGGTATTTCAAAGATGCCCAGAACTGAGCTAAACTTGGTATGTCTCCAACTCCTAGAAATAAATTCATGCCCCATCTCCCTTACTTCCAGCTAGTAAGGATCACATAATTCCTAACAAAGTTTTGACACAGATTCCCCATTCGGGCATTCAGAACATATAGCACTTTGCTGCAAGTAAGCACATTCTCATTTAAAGTTGCAAGTTACTATGTAGGAACAAGTTTGTATAGGTATTTCAAAGATGCCCAGAACTGAGCTAAACGGTGTATGTGTCCAACTCCTAGAAATAACTTCATGCCCCAACTCCCTTACTTCCAGCTAGTAAGGATCACATAATTCCTAACAAAGTTTTGACACAGATTCCCAATTCGGGCATTCAGAACCTATAGCACGTTGCTGTAAGCAAGCACATTCTCATTCAAAGTTGCAAGTTACTATGTAGGAACAAGTTTGTATAGGTATTTCAAAGATGCCCAGAACTGAGCTAAACTTCGTATGTCTCCAACTCCTAGAAATAACTTCATGCCCCATCTCCCTTACTTCCAGCTAGTAAGGATCACATAATTTCTAACAAAGTTTTGACACAGATTCCCAATTCGGGCATTCAGAACATGTAGCACGTTGCTGTAAGCAAGCACATTCTCATGCAAAGTTGCAAGTTACTATGTAGGAACAAGTGTGTATAGGTATTTCAAAGATGCCCAGAACTGAGCTAAACTTGGTATGTGTCCCACTCCTGGAAATAATTTCATGCCCCATCTCCCTTACTTCCAGCTAGTAAGGATCACATAATTCCTAACAGAGTTTTGACACAGATTCCCAATTCGGGCATTCAGAACATATAGCACGTTGCTGTAAACAAGAACATTCTCATTCAAAGTTGCAAGTTACTATGTAGGAACAAGTTTGTAAAGGTATTTCAAAGATGCCCAGAACTGAGCTAAACTTGGTATGTCTCCAAATCCTAGAAATAACTTCATGCCCCATCTCCCTTACTTCCAGCTAGTAAGGATCACATAATTCCTAACAAAGTTTTGACACAGATTCCCAATTCGGGCATTCAGAACATATAGCACGTTGCTGTAAGCAAGCACATTCTCATTCAAAGTTGCAAGTTACTATATAGGAAGAAGTTTGTATAGGTATTTTAAAGATGCCCAGAACTGAGCTAAACTTGGTATGTGTCCTACCTCTGGAAATAACTTCATGCCCCAACTCCCTTACTTCCAGCTAGTAAGGATCACATAATTCCTAACAAAGTTTTGAGACAGATTCCCAATTCGGGCATTCAGAACATATAGCACGTTGCTGTAAGCAAGCACATTCTCATTCAAAGTTGCAAGTTACTATGTAGGAACAAGTTTGTATAGGTATTTCAAAGATGCCCAGAACTGAGCTAAACTTGGTATGTGTCCTACCTCTGGAAATAACTTCATGCCCCAACTCCCTTTCTTCCAGCTAGTAAGGATCACATAATTCCTAACAAAGTTTTGACACAGATTCCCAATTCGGGCATTCAGAACATACAGCACGTTGCTGTAAGCAAGCACATTCTCATTCAAAGTTGCAAGTTACTATGTAGGAACAAGTTTGTATAGGTATTTCAAAGATGCCCAGAACTGAGCTAAACTTGGTATGTGTCCAACTCCTAGAAATAACTTCATGCCCCAACTCCCTTACTTCCAGCTAGTGAGGATCACATAATTCCTAACAAAGTTTTGACACAGATTCCCAATTCGGGCATTCAGAACATATAGCACGTTGCTGTAAGCAAGCACATTCTCATTCAAAGTTGCAAGTTACTATGTAGGAACAAGTTTGAATAGGACTTTCAAAGATGCCCAGAACTGACCTAAACTTGGTATGTCTCCAACTCCTAGAAATAACTTCATGCCCCATCTCCCTTACTTCCATCTATTAATGATCACATAATTCCTAACAAAGTTTTGACACAGATTCCCAATTCGGGCATTCAGAACATATAGCATGTTGCTGTAAGTAAGCACATTCTCATTCAAAGATGCAAGTTACTATGTAGGAACAAGTTTTTATAGGTATTTCAAAGATGCCCAGAACTGAGCTAAACTTGGTATGTGTCCAACTCCTAGAAATAACTTCATGCCCCAACTCCCTTACTTCCAGCTAGTGAGGATCACATAATTCCTAACAAAGTTTTGACACAGATTCCCAATTCGGGCATTCAGAACATATAGCACGTTGCTGTAAGCAAGCACATTCTCATTCAAAGTTGCAAGTTACTATGTAGGAACAAGTTTGAATAGGACTTTCAAAGATGCCCAGAACTGACCTAAACTTGGTATGTCTCCAACTCCTAGAAATAACTTCATGCCCCATCTCCCTTACTTCCATCTATTAATGATCACATAATTCCTAACAAAGTTTTGACACAGATTCCCAATTCGGGCATTCAGAACATATAGCATGTTGCTGTAAGTAAGCACATTCTCATTCAAAGATGCAAGTTACTATGTAGGAACAAGTTTTTATAGGTATTTCAAAGATGCCCAGAACTGAGCTAAACTTGGTATGTCTCCAACTCCTAGAAATAACATCGTGCCCCATCTCCCTTACTTCCATCTAGTAAGGATCAAATAATTCCTAACAAAGTTGTGACACAGATTCCCAATTCGGGCATTCAGAACATATAGCACGTTGCTGTAAGCAAGCACATTCTCATTCAAAGTTGCAAGTTACTATGTAGGAACAAGTTTGTATAGGTATTTCAAAGATGCCCAGAACTGAGCTAAACGTTGTATGTCTCCAACTCCTAGAAATAAGTTCATGCCCCATCTCCCTTACTTCCATCTAGTAAGGATCACATAATTCCTAACAAAGTTTTGACACAAATTCCCAATTCGGGCATTCAGAACATACAGCACGTTGCTGTAAGCAAGCACATTCTCATTCAAAGTTGCAAGTTACTATGTAGGAACAAGTTTGTATAGGTATTTCAAAGATGCCCAGAACTGAGCTAAACTTGGTATGTGTCCAACTCCTAGAAATAACTTCATGCCCCAACTCCCTTACTTCCAGCTAGTGAGGATCACATAATTCCTAACAAAGTTTTGACACAGATTCCCAATTCGGGCATTCAGAACATATAGCACGTTGCTGTAAGCAAGCACATTCTCATTCAAAGTTGCAAGTTACTGTGTAGGAACAAGTTTGTATAGGTATTTCAAAGAGGTCGAGAACTGTGCTAAACTTGGTATGTGTCCAACTCCTAGAAATACCTTCATGCCCCAACTCCCTTACTTCCAGCTAGTAAGTATCACATAATTCCTAACAAAGTTTTGACACAGATTCCCAATTCGGGCATTCAGAACATATAGCACGTTGCTGTAAGCAAGCACATTCTCATTCAAAGTTGCAAGTTACTGTGTAGGAACAAGTTTGTATAGGTATTTCAAAGATGCCCAGAACTGAGCTAAACGTTGTATGTCTCCAACTCATAGAAATAACTTCATGCCCCATCTCCCTTACTTCCATCTAGTAAGGATCAAATAATTCCTAACAAAGTTTTGACACAGATTCCCAATTCGGGCATTCAGAACATATAGCACGTTGCTGTAAGCAAGCACATTCTCATTCAAAGTTGCAAGTTACTATGTAGGAACAAGTTTGTATAGGTATTTCAAAGATGCCCAGAACTGAGCTAAACGTTGTATGTCTCCAACTCCTAGAAATAAGTTCATGCCCCATCTCCCTTACTTCCATCTAGTAAGGATCACATAATTCCTAACAAAGTTTTGACACAAATTCCCAATTCGGGCATTCAGAACATACAGCACGTTGCTGTAAGCAAGCACATTCTCATTCAAAGTTGCAAGTTACTATGTAGGAACAAGTTTGTATAGGTATTTCAAAGATGCCCAGAACTGAGCTAAACTTGGTATGTGTCCAACTCCTAGAAATAACTTCATGCCCCAACTCCCTTACTTCCAGCTAGTGAGGATCACATAATTCCTAACAAAGTTTTGACACAGATTCCCAATTCGGGCATTCAGAACATATAGCACGTTGCTGTAAGCAAGCACATTCTCATTCAAAGTTGCAAGTTACTGTGTAGGAACAAGTTTGTATAGGTATTTCAAAGAGGTCGAGAACTGTGCTAAACTTGGTATGTGTCCAACTCCTAGAAATACCTTCATGCCCCAACTCCCTTACTTCCAGCTAGTAAGTATCACATAATTCCTAACAAAGTTTTGACACAGATTCCCAATTCGGGCATTCAGAACATATAGCACGTTGCTGTAAGCAAGCACATTCTCATTCAAAGTTGCAAGTTACTGTGTAGGAACAAGTTTGTATAGGTATTTCAAAGAGGTCGAGAACTGTGCTAAACTTGGTATGTGTCCAACTCCTAGAAATACCTTCATGCCCCAACTCCCTTACTTCCAGCTAGTAAGTATCACATAATTCCTAACAAAGTTTTGACACAGATTCCCAATTCGGGCATTCAGAACATATAGCACGTTGCTGTAAGCAAGCACATTCTCATTCAAAGTTGCAAGTTACTATGTAGGAACAAGTTTGTATAGGTATTTCAAAGATGCCCAGAACTGAGCTAAACTTGGTATGTGTCCAACTCCTAGAAATAACTTCATGCCACATCTCCCTTACTTCCAGCTAGTAAGGATCACATAATTCCTAACAAAGTTTTGACACAGACTCCCAATTTGGGCATTCAGAACATATAGCACGTTGCTGTAAGCAAGCACATTCTCATTCAAAGTTGCAAGTTACTATGTAGGAACATGTTTGTATAGGTATTTCAAAGATGCCCAGAACTGAGCTAAACTTGGTATGTGTCCAACTCCTAGAAATAACTTCATGCCCCATCTCCCTTACTTCCAGCTAGTAAGGATCACATAATTCCTAACAAAGTTTTGACACAGATTCCCAATTCGGGCATTCAGAACATATAGCACGTTGCTGTAAGCAAGCACATTCTCATTCAAAGTTGCAAGTTACTATGTAGGAACACGTTTGTATAGGTATTTCAAAGATGCCCAGAACTGAGCTAAACGTTCTATGTCTCCAACTCCTAGAAATAACTTCATGTCCCATCTCCCTTACTTCCAGCTAGTAAGGATCACATAATTCCTAACAAAGTTTTGACACAGATTCCCAATTCGGGCATTCAGAACATATAGCACGTTGCTGTAAGCAAGCACATTCTCATTCAAAGGTGCAAGTTACTATGTAGGAACAAGTTTGTATAGGTATTTCAAAGATGCCCAGAACTGAGCTAAACTTGGTATGTCTCCAACTCCTAGAAATAACTTCATGCCCCATCTCCCTTACTTCCAGCTAGTAAGGATCACATAATTCCTAACAAAGTTTTGACACAGATTCCCAATTCGGGCATTCAGAACCTATAGCACGTTGCTGTAAGCAAGCACATTCTCATTCAAAGTTGCAAGTTACTATGTAGGAAAAAGTTTGTATAGGTATTTCAAAGATGCCCAGAACTGAGCTAAACTTCGTATGTCTCCAAATCCTAGAAATAACTTCATGCCCCATCTCCCTTACTTCCAGCTAGTAAGAATCACATAATTCCTAACAAAGTTTTGACACAGATTCCCAATTCGGGCATTCAGAACATATAGCACGTTGCTGTAAGCAAGCACATTCTCATTCAAAGTTGCAAGTTACTATATAGGAAGAAGTTTGTATAGGTATTTTAAAGATGCCCAGAACTGAGCTAAACTTGGTATGTGTCCTACCTCTGGAAATAACTTCATGCCCCAACTCCCTTACTTCCAGCTAGAAAGGATCACATAATTCCTAACAAAGTTTTGACACAGATTCCCAATTCGGGCATTCAGAACATATAGCACGTTGCTGTAAGCAAGCACATTCTCATTCAAAGTTGCAAGATACTATGTAGGAACAAGTTTGTATAGGTATTTCAAAGATGCCCAGAACTGAGCTAAACGTTGTATGTCTCCAACTCATAGAAATAACTTCATGCCCCATCTCCCTTACTTCCATCTAGTAAGGATCAAATAATTCCTAACAAAGTTGTGACACAGATTCCCAATTCGGGCATTCAGAACATATAGCACGTTGCTGTAAGCAAGCACATTCTCATTCAAAGTTGCAAGTTACTATGTAGGAACAAGTTTGTATAGGTATTTCAAAGATGCCCAGAACTGAGCTAAACGTTGTATGTCTCCAACTCCTAGAAATAAGTTCATGCCCCATCTCCCTTACTTCCATCTAGTAAGGATCACATAATTCCTAACAAAGTTTTGACACAGATTCCCAATTCGGGCATTCAGAACATACAGCACGTTGCTGTAAGCAAGCACATTCTCATTCAAAGTTGCAAGTTACTATGTAGGAACAAGTTTGTATAGGTATTTCAAAGATGCCCAGAACTGAGCTAAACTTGGTATGTGTCCAACTCCTAGAAATAACTTCATGCCCCAACTCCCTTACTTCCAGCTAGTGAGGATCACATAATTCCTAACAAAGTTTTGACACAGATTCCCAATTCGGGCATTCAGAACATATAGCACGTTGCTGTAAGCAAGCACATTCTCATTCAAAGTTGCAAGTTACTATGTAGGAACAAGTTTGAATAGGACTTTCAAAGATGCCCAGAACTGACCTAAACTTGGTATGTCTCCAACTCCTAGAAATAACTTCATGCCCCATCTCCCTTACTTCCATCTATTAATGATCACATAATTCCTAACAAAGTTTTGACACAGATTCCCAATTCGGGCATTCAGAACATATAGCATGTTGCTGTAAGTAAGCACATTCTCATTCAAAGATGCAAGTTACTATGTAGGAACAAGTTTTTATAGGTATTTCAAAGATGCCCAGAACTGAGCTAAACTTGGTATGTCTCCAACTCCTAGAAATAACATCGTGCCCCATCTCCCTTACTTCCATCTAGTAAGGATCACATAATTTCTAACAAAGTTTTGACACAGATTCCCAATTCGGGCATTCAGAACATATAGCATGTTGCTGTAAGCAAGCACATTCTCATTCAAAGTTGCAAGATACTATGTAGGAACAAGTTTGTATAGGTCTTTCAAAGATGCCCTGTACTGAGCTAAACTTGGTATGTGTGCAACTCCTAGAAATATCTTCATGCCCCAACTCCCTTACTTCCAGCTAGTAAGGATCACATAATTCCTAACAAAGATTTGACACAGATTCCCAATTCGGGCATTCAGACCATATAGCACGTTGCTGTAAGCAAGCACATTCTCATTCAAAGTTGCAAGTTACTGTGTAGGAACAAGTTTGTATAGGTATTTCAAAGAGGTCGAGAACTGTGCTAAACTTGGTATGTGTCCAACTCCTAGAAAAACCTTCATGCCCCAACTCCCTTACTTCCAGCTAGTAATGATCACATAATTCCTAACAAAGTTTTGACACAGATTCCCAATTCGGGCATTCAGAACATAAAGCACGTTGCTGTAAGCAAGCACATTCTCATTCAAAGTTGCAAGTTACTATGTAGGAACAAGTTTGTATAGGTATTTCAAAGATGCCCAGAACTGAGCTAAACTTGGTATGTGTCCAACTGCTAGAAATAACTTCATGCCACATCTCCCTTACTTCCAGCTAGTAAGGATCACATAATTCCTAACAAAGTTTTGACACAGATTCCCAATTTGGGCATTCAGAACATATAGCACGTTGCTGTAAGCAAGCACATTCTCATTCAAAGTTGCAAGTTACTATGTAGGAACATGTTTGTATAGGTATTTCAAAGATGCCCAGAACTGAGCTAAACTTGGTATGTGTCCAACTCCTAGAAATAACTTCATGCCCCATCTCCCTTACTTCCAGCTAGTAAGGATCACATAATTCCTAACAAAGTTTTGACACAGATTCCCAATTCGGGCATTCAGAACATAGAGCACGTTGCTGTAAGCAAGCACATTCTCATTCAAAGTTGCAAGTTACTATGTAGGAACACGTTTGTATAGGTATTTCAAAGATGCCCAGAACTGAGCTAAACGTTCTATGTCTCCAACTCCTAGAAATAACTTCATGTCCCATCTCCCTTACTACCAGCTAGTAAGGATCACATAATTCCTAACAAAGTTTTGACACAGATTCCCAATTCGGGCATTCAGTACATATAGCACGTTGCTGTAAGCAAGCACATTCTCATTCAAAGATGCAAGTTACTATGTAGGAACAAGTTTGTATAGGTATTTCAAAGATGCCCAGAACTGAGCTAAACTTGGTATGTCTCCAACTCCTAGAAATAACTTCATGCCCCATCTCCCTTACTTCCAGCTAGTAAGGATCACATAATTCCTAACAAAGTTTTGACACAGATTCCCAATTCGGGCATTCAGAACCTATAGCACGTTGCTGTAAGCAAGCACATTCTCATTCAAAGTTGCAAGTTACTATGTAGGAAAAAGTTTGTATAGGTATTTCAAAGATGCCCAGAACTGAGCTAAACTTCGTATGTCTCCAACTCCTAGAAATAACTTCATGCCCCATCTCCCTTACTTCCAGCTAGTAAGGATCACATAATTTCTAACAATGTTTTGACACAGATTCCCAATTCGGGCATTCAGAACATATAGCACGTTGCTGTAAGCAAGCACATTCTCATTCAATGTTGCAAGTTACTATGTAGGAACAAGTTTGTATAGGTATTTCAAAGATGCCCAGAACTGAGCTAAACTTGGTATGTGTCCCACTCCTGGAAATAATTTCATGCCCCATCTCCCTTACTTCCAGCTAGTAAGGATCACATAATGCCTAACAGAGTTTTGACACATTTTCCCAATTCGGGCATTCAGAACATATAGCACGTTGCTGTAAACAAGCACATTCTCATTCAAAGTTGCAAGTTACTATGTAGGAACAAGTTTGTATAGGTATTTCAAAGATGCCCAGAACTGAGCTAAACTTGGTATGTCTCCAAATCCTAGAAATAAATTCATGCCCCATCTCCCTTACTTCCAGCTAGTAAGAATCACATAATTCCTAACAAAGTTTTGACACAGATTCCCAATTCGGGCATTCAGAACATATAGCACGTTGCTGTAAGCAAGCACATTCTCATTCAAAGTTGCAAGTTACTATATAGGAAGAAGTTTGTATAGGTATTTTAAAGATGCCCAGAACTGAGCTAAACTTGGTATGTGTCCTACCTCTGGAAATAACTTCATGCCCCAACTCCCTTACTTCCAGCTAGTAAGGATCACATAATTCCTAAAAAAGTTTTGACACAGATTCCCAATTCGGGCATTCAGAACATATAGCACGTTGCTGTAAGCAAGCACATTCTCATTCAATGTTGCAAGATACTATGTAGGAACAAGTTTGTATAGGTATTTCAAAGATGCCCAGAACTGAGCTAAACGTTGTATGTCTCCAACTCATAGAAATAACTTCATGCCCCATCTCCCTTACTTCCATCTAGTAAGGATCAAATAATTCCTAACAAAGTTGTGACACAGATTCCCAATTCGGGCATTCAGAACATATAGCACGTTGCTGTAAGCAAGCACATTCTCATTCAAAGTTGCAAGTTACTATGTAGGAACAAGTTTGTATAGGTATTTCAAAGATGCCCAGAACTGAGCTAAACGTTGTATGTCTCCAACTCCTAGAAATAAGTTCATGCCCCATCTCCCTTACTTCCATCTAGTAAGGATCACATAATTCCTAACAAAGTTTTGACACAAATTCCCAATTCGGGCATTCAGAACATATAGCACGTTGCTGTAAGCAAGCACATTCTCATTCAAAGTTGCAAGTTACTATGTAGGAACAAGTTTGTATAGGTATTTCAAAGATGCCCAGAACTGAGCTAAACTTGATATGTGTCCAACACTTAGAAATAACTTCATGCCCCAACTCCCTTACTTCCAGCTAGTAAGGATCACATAATTCCTAACAAAGTTTTGACACAGATTCCCAATTCGGGCATTCAGAACATAAAGCACGTTGCTGTAAGCAAGCACATTCTCATTCAAAGTTGCAAGTTACTATGTAGGAACAAGTTTGTATAGGTATTTCAAAGATGCCCAGAACTGAGCTAAATTTGGTATGTGTCCTACCTCTGGAAATAACTTCATGCCCCAACTCCCTTACTTCCAGCTAGTAAGGATCACATAATTCCTAACAAAGATTTGACACAGATTCCCAATTCGGGCATTCAGAACATATAGCACGTTGCTGTAAGCAAGCACATTCTCATTCAAAGTTGCAAGTTACTGTGTAGGAACAAGTTTGTATAGGTATTTCAAAGAGGTCGAGAACTGTGCTAAACTTGGTATGTGTCCAACTCCTAGAAATACCTTCATGCCCCAACTCCCTTACTTCCAGCTAGTAAGTATCACATAATTCCTAACAAAGTTTTGACACAGATTCCCAATTCGGGCATTCAGAACATATAGCACGTTGCTGTAAGCAAGCACATTCTCATTCAAAGATGCAAGTTACTATGTAGGAACAAGTTTGTATAGGTATTTCAAAGATGCCCAGAACTGAGCTAAACTTGGTATGTGTCCTACCTCTGGAAATAACTTCATGCCCCAACTCCCTTTCTTCCAGCTAGTAAGGATCACATAATTCCTAACAAAGTTTTGACACAGATTCCCAATTCGGGCATTCAGAACATACAGCACGTTGCTGTAAGCAAGCACATTCTCATTCAAAGTTGCAAGTTACTATGTAGGAACAAGTTTGTATAGGTATTTCAAAGATGCCCAGAACTGAGCTAAACTTGGTATGTGTCCAACTCCTAGAAATAACTTCATGCCCCAACTCCCTTACTTCCAGCTAGTGAGGATCACATAATTCCTAACAAAGTTTTGACACAGATACCCAATTCGGGCATTCAGAACATATAGCACGTTGCTGTAAGCAAGCACATTCTCATTCAAAGTTGCAAGTTACTATGTAGGAACAAGTTTGAATAGGACTTTCAAAGATGCCCAGAACTGAGCTAAACTTGGTATGTCTCCAACTCCTAGAAATAACTTCATGCCCCATCTCACTTACTTCCATCTATTAAGGATCACATAATTCCTAACAAAGTTTTGACACAGATTCCCAATTCGGGCATTCAGAACATATAGCATGTTGCTGTAAGTAAGCACATTCTCATTCAAAGATGCAAGTTACTATGTAGGAACAAGTTTTTATAGGTATTTCAAAGATGCCCAGAACTGAGCTAAACTTGGTATGTCTCCAACTCCTAGAAATAACATCGTGCCCCATCTCCCTTACTTCCATCTAGTAAGGATCACATAATTCCTAACAAAGATTTGACACAGATTCCCAATTCGGGCATTCAGACCATATAGCACGTTGCTGTAAGCAAGCACATTCTCATTCAAAGTTGCAAGTTACTGTGTAGGAACAAGTTTGTATAGGAATTTCAAAGAGGTCGAGAACTGTGCTAAACTTGGTATGTGTCCAACTCCTAGAAAAACCTTCATGCCCCAACTCCCTTACTTCCAGCTAGTAAGGATCACATAATTCCTAACAAAGTTTTGACACAGATTCCCAATTCGGGCATTCAGAACATAAAGCACGTTGCTGTAAGCAAGCACATTCTCATTCAAAGTTGCAAGTTACTATGTAGGAACAAGTTTGTATAGGTATTTCAAAGATGCCCAGAACTGAGCTAAACTTGGTATGTGTCCTACCTCTGGAAATAACTTCATGCCCCAACTCCCTTACTTCCAGCTAGTAAGGATCACATAATTCCTAACAAAGTTTTGACACAGATTCCCAATTCGGGCATTCAGAACATATAGCACGTTGCTGTAAGCAAGCACATTCTCATTCAAAGTTGCAAGTTACTATGTAGGAACAAGTTTGTATAGGTATTTCAAAGATGCCCAGAACTGAGCTAAACTTGGTATGTGTCCAACTCCTGGAAATAATTTCATGCCCCATCTCCCTTACTTCCAGCTAGTAAGGATCACATAATTCCTAACAAAGTTTTGACACAGATTCCCAATTCGGGCATTCAGAACATATAGCACGTTGCTGTAAGCAAGCACATTCTCATTCAAAGTTGCAAGTTACTATGTAGGAACAAGTTTGTATAGGTATTTCAAAGATGCCCAGAACTGAGCTAAACTTGGTATGTCTCCAACTCCTAGAAATAACTTCATGCCCCATCTCCCTTACTTCCAGCTAGTAAGGATCACATAATTCCTAACAAAGTTTTGACACAGATTCCCAATTCGGGCATTCAGATCATATAGCACGTTGCTGTAAGCAAGCACATTCTCATTCAAAGTTGCAAGTTACTATGTAGGAACAAGTTTGAATAGGACTTTCAAAGATTCCCAGAACTGACCTAAACTTGGTATGTCTCCAACTCCTAGAAATAACTTCATGCCCCATCTCCCTTACTTCCATCTATTAAGGATCACATAATTCCTAACAAAGTTTTGACACAGATTCCCAATTCGGGCATTCAGAACATATAGCACGTTGCTGTAAGTAAGCACATTCTCATTCAAAGATGCAAGTTGCTATGTAGGAACAAGTTTTTATAGGTATTTCAAAGATGCCCAGAACTGAGCTAAACTTGGTATGTCTCCAACTCCTAGAAATAACATCGTGCCCCATCTCCCTTACTTCCATCTAGTAAGGATCACATAATTTCTAACAAAGTTTTGACACAGATTCCCAAATCGGGCATTCAGAACATATAGCATGTTGCTCTAAGCAAGCACATTCTCATTCAAAGTTGCAACTACTATGTAGGAACAAGTTTGTATAGGTATTTCAAAGATGCCCTGAACTGAACTAAACTTGGTATGTGTGCAACTCCTAGAAATAACTTCATGCCCCAACTCCCTTACTTCCAGCTAGTAAGGATCACATAATTCCTAACAAAGATTTGACACAGATTCCCAATTCGGGCATTCAGAACATATAGCACGTTGCTGTAAGCAAGCACATTCTCATTCAAAGTTGCAAGTTACTGTGTAGGAACAAGTTTGTATAGGTATTTCAAAGAGGTCGAGAACTGTGCTAAACTTGGTATGTGTCCAACTCCTAGAAATACCTTCATGCCCCAACTCCCTTACTTCCAGCTAGTAAGTATCACATAATTCCTAACAAAGTTTTGACACAGATTCCCAATTCGGGCATTCAGAACATATAGCACGTTGCTGTAAGCAAGCACATTCTCATTCAAAGTTGCAAGTTACTATGTAGGAACAAGTTTGTATAGGTATTTCAAAGATGCCCAGAACTGAGCTAAACTTGGTATGTGTCCAACTCCTAGAAATAACTTCATGCCACATCTCCCTTACATCCAGCTAGTAAGGATCACATAATTCCTAACAAAGTTTTGACACAGACTCCCAATTTGGGTATTCAGAACATATAGCACGTTGCTGTAAGCAAGCACATTCTCATTCAAAGTTGCAAGTTACTATGTAGGAACATGTTTGTATAGGTATTTCAAAGATGCCCAGAACTGAGCTAAACTTGGTATGTGTCCAACTCCTAGAAATAACTTCATGCCCCATCTCCCTTACTTCCAGCTAGTAAGGATCACATAATTCCTAACAAAGTTTTGACACAGATTCCCAATTCGGGCATTCAGAACATATAGCACGTTGCTGTAAGCAAGCACATTCTCATTCAAAGTTGCAAGTTACTATGTAGGAACACGTTTGTATAGGTATTTCAAAGATGCCCAGAACTGAGCTAAACGTTCTATGTCTCCAACTCCTAGAAATAACTTCATGTCCCATCTCCCTTACTTCCAGCTAGTAAGGATCACATAATTCCTAACAAAGTTTTGACACAGATTCCCAATTCGGGCATTCAGAACATATAGCACGTTGCTGTAAGCAAGCACATTCTCATTCAAAGGTGCAAGTTACTATGTAGGAACAAGTTTGTATAGGTATTTCAAAGATGCCCAGAACTGAGCTAAACTTGGTATGTCTCCAACTCCTAGAAATAACTTCATGCCCCATCTCCCTTACTTCCAGCTAGTAAGGATCACATAATTCCTAACAAAGTTTTGACACAGATTCCCAATTCGGGCATTCAGAACCTATAGCACGTTGCTGTAAGCAAGCACATTCTCATTCAAAGTTGCAAGTTACTATGTAGGAAAAAGTTTGTATAGGTATTTCAAAGATGCCCAGAACTGAGCTAAACTTCGTATGTCTCCAAATCCTAGAAATAACTTCATGCCCCATCTCCCTTACTTCCAGCTAGTAAGAATCACATAATTCCTAACAAAGTTTTGACACAGATTCCCAATTCGGGCATTCAGAACATATAGCACGTTGCTGTAAGCAAGCACATTCTCATTCAAAGTTGCAAGTTACTATATAGGAAGAAGTTTGTATAGGTATTTTAAAGATGCCCAGAACTGAGCTAAACTTGGTATGTGTCCTACCTCTGGAAATAACTTCATGCCCCAACTCCCTTACTTCCAGCTAGAAAGGATCACATAATTCCTAACAAAGTTTTGACACAGATTCCCAATTCGGGCATTCAGAACATATAGCACGTTGCTGTAAGCAAGCACATTCTCATTCAAAGTTGCAAGATACTATGTAGGAACAAGTTTGTATAGGTATTTCAAAGATGCCCAGAACTGAGCTAAACGTTGTATGTCTCCAACTCATAGAAATAACTTCATGCCCCATCTCCCTTACTTCCATCTAGTAAGGATCAAATAATTCCTAACAAGTTGTGACACAGATTCCCAATTCGGGCATTCAGAACATATAGCACGTTGCTGTAAGCAAGCACATTCTCATTCAAAGTTGCAAGTTACTATGTAGGAACAAGTTTGTATAGGTATTTCAAAGATGCCCAGAACTGAGCTAAACGTTGTATGTCTCCAACTCCTAGAAATAAGTTCATGCCCCATCTCCCTTACTTCCATCTAGTAAGGATCACATAATTCCTAACAAAGTTTTGACACAAATTCCCAATTCGGGCATTCAGAACATATAGCACGTTGCTGTAAGCAAGCACATTCTCATTCAAAGTTGCAAGTTACTATGTAGGAACAAGTTTGTATAGGTATTTCAAAGATGCCCAGAGCTGAGCTAAACTTGATATGTGTCCAACACTTAGAAATAACTTCATGCCCCAACTCCCTTACTTCCAGCTAGTAAGGATCACATAATTCCTAACAAAGTTTTGACACAGATTCCCAATTCGGGCATTCAGAACATAAAGCACGTTGCTGTAAGCAAGCACATTCTCATTCAAAGTTGCAAGTTACTATGTAGGAACAAGTTTGTATAGGTATTTCAAAGATGCCCAGAACTGAGCTAAACTTGGTATGTGTCCTACCTCTGGAAATAACTTCATGCCCCAACTCCCTTACTTCCAGCTAGTAAGGATCACATAATTCCTAACAAAGTTTTGACACAGATTCCCAATTCGGGCATTCAGAACATATAGCACGTTGCTGTAAGCAAGCACATTCTCATTCAAAGTTGCAAGTTACTATGTAGGAACAAGTTTGTATAGGTATTTCAAAGATGCCCAGAACTGAGCTAAACTTGGTATGTGTCCAACTCCTGGAAATAATTTCATGCCCCATCTCCCTTACTTCCAGCTAGTAAGGATCACAAAATTCCTAACAAAGTTTTGACACAGATTCCCAATTCAGGCATTCAGAACATATAGCACGTTGCTGTAAGCAAGCACATTCTCATTCAAAGTTGCAAGTTACTATGTAGGAACAAGTTTGTATAGGTATTTCAAAGATGCCCAGAACTGAGCTAAACTTGGTATGTCTCCAACTCCTAGAAATAACTTCATGCCCCAAATCCCTTACTTCCAGCTAGTAAGGATCACATAATTCTTAACAAAGTTTTGACACAGATTCCCAATTCGGGCATTCAGATCATATAGCACGTTGCTGTAAGCAAGCACATTCTCATTCAAAGTTGCAAGTTACTATGTAGGAACAAGTTTGAATAGGACTTTCAAAGATGCCCAGAACTGAGCTAAACTTGGTATGTCTCCAACTCCTAGAAATAACTTCATGCCCCATCTCCCTTACTTCCATCTATTAAGGATCACATAATTCCTAACAAAGTTTTGACACAGATTCCCAATTCGGGCATTCAGAACATATAGCACGTTGCTGTAAGTAAGCACATTCTCATTCAAAGATGCAAGTTACTATGTAGGAACAAGTTTTTATAGGTATTTCAAAGATGCCCTGAACTGAACTAAACTTGGTATGTGTGCAACTCCTAGAAATAACTTCATGCCCCAACTCCCTTACTTCCAGCTAGTAAGGATCACATAATTCCTAACAAAGATTTGACACAGATTCCCAATTCGGGCATTCAGAACATATAGCACGTTGCTGTAAGCAAGCACATTCTCATTCAAAGTTGCAAGTTACTGTGTAGGAACAAGTTTGTATAGGTATTTCAAAGAGGTCGAGAACTGTGCTAAATTTGGTATGTGTCCAACTCCTAGAAATACCTTCATGCCCCAACTCCCTTACTTCCAGCTAGTAAGTATCACATAATTCCTAACAAAGTTTTGACACAGATTCCCAATTCGGGCATTCAGAACATATAGCACGTTGCTGTAAGCAAGCACATTCTCATTCAAAGTTGCAAGTTACTATGTAGGAACAAGTTTGTATAGGTATTTCAAAGATGCCCAGAACTGAGCTAAACTTGGTATGTGTCCAACTCCTAGAAATAACTTCATGCCACATCTCCCTTACTTCCAGCTAGTAATGATCACATAATTCCTAACAAAGTTTTGACACAGATTCCCAATTTGGGCATTCAGAACATATAGCACGTTGCTGTAAGCAAGCACATTCTCATTCAAAGTTGCAAGTTACTATGTAGGAACATGTTTGTATAGGTATTTCAAAGATGCCCAGAACTGAGCTAAACTTGGTATGTGTCCAACTCCTAGAAATAACTTCATGCCCCATCTCCCTTACTTCCAGCTAGTAAGGATCACATAATTCCTAACAAAGTTTTGACACAGATTCCCAATTCGGGCATTCAGAACATATAGCACGTTGCTGTAAGCAAGCACATTCTCATTCAAAGTTGCAAGTTACTATGTAGGAACACGTTTGTATAGGTATTTCAAAGATGCCCAGAACTGAGCTAAACGTTCTATGTCTCCAACTCCTAGAAATAACTTCATGTCCCATCTCCCTTACTTCCAGCTAGTAAGGATCACATAATTCCTAACAAAGTTTTGACACAGATTCCCAATTCGGGCATTCAGAACATATAGCACGTTGCTGTAAGCAAGCACATTCTCATTCAAAGATGCAAGTTACTATGTAGGAACAAGTTTGTATAGGTATTTCAAAGATGCCCAGAACTGAGCTAAACTTGGTATGTCTCCAACTCCTAGAAATAACTTCATGCCCCATCTCCCTTACTTCCAGCTAGTAAGGATCACATAATTCCTAACAAAGTTTTGACACAGATTCCCAATTCGGGCATTCAGAACCTATAGCACGTTGCTGTAAGCAAGCACATTCTCATTCAAAGTTGCAAATTACTATGTAGGAAAAAGTTTGTATAGGTATTTCAAAGATGCCCAGAACTGAGCTAAACTTCGTATGTCTCCAACTCCTAGAAATAACTTCATGCCCCATCTCCCTTACTTCCAGCTAGTAAGGATCACATAATTTCTAACAAAGTTTTGACACAGATTCCCAATTCGGGCATTCACAACATATAGCACGTTGCTGTAAGCAAGCACATTCTCATTCAATGTTGCAAGTTACTATGTAGGAACAAGTTTGTATAGGTATTTCAAAGATGCCCAGAACTGAGCTAAACTTGGTATGTGTCCCACTCCTGGAAATAATTCCATGCCCCATCTCCCTTACTTCCAGCTAGTAAGGATCACATAATGCCTAACAGAGTTTTGACACATTTTCCCAATTCGGGCATTCAGAACATATAGCACGTTGCTGTAAACAAGCACATTCTCATTCAAAGTTGCAAGTTACTATGTAGGAACAAGTTTGTATAGGTATTTCAAAGATGTCCAGAACTGAGCTAAACTTGGTATGTCTCCAAATCCTAGAAATAACTTCATGCCCCATCTCCCTTACTTCCAGCTAGTAAGAATCACATAATTCCTAACAAAGTTTTGACACAGATTCCCAATTCGGGCATTCAGAACATATAGCACGTTGCTGTAAGCAAGCACATTCTCATTCAAAGTTGCAAGTTACTATATAGGAAGAAGTTTGTATAGGTATTTTAAAGATGCCCAGAACTGAGCTAAACTTGGTATGTGTCCTACCTCTGGAAATAACTTCATGCCCCAACTCCCTTACTTCCAGCTAGTAAGGATCACATAATTTCTAACAAAGTTTTGACACAGATTCCCAATTCGGGCATTCAGAACATATAGCACGTTGCTGTAAGCAAGCACATTCTCATTCAAAGATGCAAGATACTATGTAGGAACAAGTTTGTATAGGTATTTCAAAGATGCCCAGAACTGAGCTAAACGGTGTATGTCTCCAACTCATAGAAATAACTTCATGCCCCATCTCCCTTACTTCCATCTAGTAAGGATCAAATAATTCCTAACAAAGTTGTGACACAGATTCCCAATTCGGGCATTCAGAACATATAGCACGTTGCTGTAAGCAAGCACATTCTCATTCAAAGTTGCAAGTTACTATGTAGGAACAAGTTTGTATAGGTATTTCAAAGATGCCCAGAACTGAGCTAAACGTTGTATGTCTCCAACTCCTAGAAATAAGTTCATGCCCCATCTCCCTTACTTCCATCTAGTAAGGATCACATAATTCCTAACAAAGTTTTGACACAAATTCCCAATTCGGGCATTCAGAACATATAGCACGTTGCTGTAAGCAAGCACATTCTCATTCAAAGTTGCAAGTTACTATGTAGGAACAAGTTTGTATAGGTATTTCAAAGATGCCCAGAACTGAGCTAAACTTGATATGTGTCCAACACTTAGAAATAACTTCATGCCCCAACTCCCTTACTTCCAGCTAGTAAGGATCACCTAATTCCTAACAAAGTTTTGACACAGATTCCCAATTCGGGCATTCAGAACATATAGCACGTTGCTGTAAGCAAGCACATTCTCATTCAAGCTGCAAGTTACTATGTAGGAACAAGTTTGAATAGGACTTTCAAAGATGCCCAGAACTGAGCTAAACTTGGTATGTCTCCAACTCCTAGAAATAACTTCATGCCCCATCTCCCTTACTTCCATCTACTAAGGATCACATAATTCCTAACAAAGTTTTGACACAGATTCCCAATTCGGGCATTCAGAACATATAGCATGTTGCTGTAAGTAAGCACATTCTCATTCAAAGATGCAAGTTACTATGTAGGAACAAGTTTTTATAGGTATTTCAAAGATGCCCAGAACTGAGCTAAACTTGGTATGTCTCCAACTCCTAGAAATAACATCGTGCCCCATCTCCCTTACTTCCATCTAGTAAGGATCACATAATTTCTAACAAAGTTTTGACACAGATTCCCAATTCGGGCATTGAGAACATATAGCATGTTGCTGTAAGCAAGAACATTCTCATTCAAAGTTGCAAGTTACTATGTAGGAACAAGTTTGTATAGGTATTTCAAAGATGCCCTGAACTGAGCTAAACTTGGTATGTGTGCAACTCCTAGAAATAACTTTATGCCCCAACTCCCTTACTTCCAGCTAGTAAGGATCACATAATTCCTAACAAAGATTTGACACAGATTCCCAATTCGGGCATTCAGAACATATAGCACGTTGCTGTAAGCAAGCACATTCTCATTCAAAGTTGCAAGTTACTGTGTAGGAACAAGTTTGTATAGGTATTTCAAAGAGGTCGAGAACTGTGCTAAACTTGGTATGTGTCCAACTCCTAGAAATACCTTCATGCCCCAACTCCCTTACTTCCAGATAGTAAGTATCACATAATTCCTAACAAAGTTTTGACACAGATTCCCAATTCGGGCATTCAGAACATATAGCACGTTGCTGTAAGCAAGCACATTCTCATTCAAAGTTGCAAGTTACTATGTAGGAACATGTTTGTATAGGTATTTCAAAGATGCCCAGAACTGAGCTAAACTTGGTATGTGTCCAACTCCTAGAAATAACTTCGCGCCCCATCTCCCTTACTTCCAGCTAGTAAGGATCACATAATTCCTAACAAAGTTTTGACACAGATTCCCAATTCGGGCATTCAGAACATATAGCACGTTGCTGTAAGCAAGCACATTCTCATTCAAAGTTGCAAGTTACTATGTAGGAACACGTTTGTATAGGTATTTCAAAGATGCCCAGAACTGAGCTAAACGTTCTATGTCTCCAACTCCTAGAAATAACTTCATGTCCCATCTCCTTTACTTCCAGCTAGTAAGGATCACATAATTCCTAACAAAGTTTTGACACAGATTCCCAATTCGGGCATTCAGAACATATAGCACGTTGCTGTAAACAAGCACATTCTCATTCAAAGTTGCAAGTTACTATGTAGGAACAAGTTTGTATAGGTATTTCAAAGATGCCCAGAACTGAGCTAAACTTGGTATGTCTCCAAATCCTAGAAATAACTTCATGCCCCATCTCCCTTACTTTCAGCTAGTAAGAATCACATAATTCCTAACAAAGTTTTGACACAGATTCCCAATTCGGGCATTCAGAACATATAGCACGTTGCTGTAAGCAAGCACATTCTCATTCAAAGTTGCAAGTTACTATATAGGAAGAAGTTTGTATAGGTATTTTAAAGATGCCCAGAACTGAGCTAAACTTGGTATGTGTCCTACCTCTGGAAATAACTTCATGCCCCAACTCCCTTACTTCCAGCTAGTAAGGATCACATAATTCCTAACAAAGTTTTGACACAGATTCCCAATTCGGGCATTCAGAACATATAGCACGTTGCTGTAAGCAAGCACATTCTCATTCAAAGTTGCAAGATACTATGTAGGAACAAGTTTGTATAGGTATTTCAAAGATGCCCAGAACTGAGCTAAACTTGATATGTGTCCAACACTTAGAAATAACTTCATGCCCCAACTCCCTTACTTCCAGCTAGTAAGGATCACATAATTCCTAACAAAGTTTTGACACAGATTCCCAATTCGGGCATTCAGAACATATAGCACGTTGCTGTAAGCAAGCACATTCTCATTCAAAGTTGCAAGTTACTATGTAGGAACAAGTTTGAATAGGACTTTCAAAGATGCCCAGAACTGAGCTAAACTTGGTATGTCTCCAACTCCTAGAAATAACTTCATGCCCCATCTCCCTTACTTCCATCTACTAAGGATCACATAATTCCTAACAAAGTTTTGACACAGATTCCCAATTCGGGCATTCAGAACATATAGCATGTTGCTGTAAGTAAGCACATTCTCATTCAAAGATGCAAGTTACTATGTAGGAACAAGTTTTTATAGGTATTTCAAAGATGCCCAGAACTGAGCTAAACTTGGTATGTCTCCAACTCCTAGAAATAACATCGTGCCCCATCTCCCTTACTTCCATCTAGTAAGGATCACATAATTTCTAACAAAGTTTTGACACAGATTCCCAATTCGGGCATTGAGAACATATAGCATGTTGCTGTAAGCAAGAACATTCTCATTCAAAGTTGCAAGTTACTATGTAGGAACAAGTTTGTATAGGTATTTCAAAGATGCCCTGAACTGAGCTAAACTTGGTATGTGTGCAACTCCTAGAAATAACTTTATGCCCCAACTCCCTTACTTCCAGCTAGTAAGGATCACATAATTCCTAACAAAGATTTGACACAGATTCCCAATTCGGGCATTCAGAACATATAGCATGTTGCTGTAAGCAAGCACATTCTCATTCAAAGTTGCAAGTTACTGTGTAGGAACAAGTTTGTATAGGTATTTCAAAGAGGTCGAGAACTGTGCTAAACTTGGTATGTGTCCAACTCCTAGAAATACCTTCATGCCCCAACTCCCTTACTTCCAGCTAGTAAGTATCACATAATTCCTAACAAAGTTTTGACACAGATTCCCAATTCGGGCATTCAGAACATATAGCACGTTGCTGTAAGCAAGCACATTCTCATTCAAAGTTGCAAGTTACTATGTAGGAACATGTTTGTATAGGTATTTCAAAGATGCCCAGAACTGAGCTAAACTTGGTATGTGTCCAACTCCTAGAAATAACTTCGCGCCCCATCTCCCTTACTTCCAGCTAGTAAGGATCACATAATTCCTAACAAAGTTTTGACACAGATTCCCAATTCGGGCATTCAGAACATATAGCACGTTGCTGTAAGCAAGCACATTCTCATTCAAAGTTGCAAGTTACTATGTAGGAACACGTTTGTATAGGTATTTCAAAGATGCCCAGAACTGAGCTAAACGTTCTATGTCTCCAACTCCTAGAAATAACTTCATGTCCCATCTCCTTTACTTCCAGCTAGTAAGGATCACATAATTCCTAACAAAGTTTTGACACAGATTCCCAATT
The DNA here is from genome assembly GCF_020826845.1 of Diceros bicornis minor. Classification (NCBI taxonomy): domain Eukaryota; kingdom Metazoa; phylum Chordata; class Mammalia; order Perissodactyla; family Rhinocerotidae; genus Diceros; species Diceros bicornis. Next base: position 99,865 of record NW_026691718.1, read on the forward strand.
CGGGCATTCAGAACATATAGCACGTTGCTGTAAACAAGCACATTCTCATTCAAAGTTTCAAGTTACTATGTAGGAACAAGTTTGTATAGGTATTTCAAAGATGCCCAGAACTGAGCTAAACTTGGTATGTCTCCAAATCCTAGAAATAACTTCATGCCCCATCTCCCTTACTTCCAGCTAGTAAGAATCACATAATTCCTAACAAAGTTTTGACACAGATTCCCAATTCGGGCATTCAGAACATATAGCACGTTGCTGTAAGCAAGCACATTCTCATTCAAAGTTGCAAGTTACTATATAGGAAGAAGTTTGTATAGGTATTTTAAAGATGCCCAGAACTGAGCTAAACTTGGTATGTGTCCTACCTCTGGAAATAACTTCATGCCCCAACTCCCTTACTTCCAGCTGGTAAGGATCACATAATTCCTAACAAAGTTTTGACACAGATTCCCAATTCGGGCATTCAGAACATATAGCACGTTGCTGTAAGCAAGCACATTCTCATTCAAAGTTGCAAGATACTATGTAGGAACAAGTTTGTATAGGTATTTCAAAGATGCCCAGAACTGAGCTAAACGTTGTATGTATCCAACTCATAGAAATAACTTCATGCCCCATCTCCCTTACTTCCATATAGTAAGGATCAAATAATTCCTAAAAATTTTGACACAGAATCCCAATTCGGGCATTCAGAACATATAGCACGTTGCTGTAAGCAAGCACATTCTCATTCAAAGTTGCAAGTTACTATGTAGGAACAAGTTTGTATAGGTATTTCAAAGATGCCCAGAACTGTGCTAAAGTTGATATGTGTCCAACTCCTAGAAATACCTTCATGCCCCAACTCCCTTACTTCCAGCTAGTAAGGATCACATAATTTCTAACAAAGTTTTGACACAGATTCCCAATTCGGGCATTCAGAACATATAGCACGTTGCTGTAAGCAAGCACATTCTCATTCAAAGTTGCAAGTTACTATGTAGGAACAAGTTTGTATAGGTATTTCAAAGATGCCCAGAACTGAGCTAAACTTGGTATGTCTCCAACTCCTAGAAATAACTTCATGCCCCATCTCCATTACTTCCAGCTAATAAGGATCACATAATTCCTAACAAAGTTTTGACACAGATTCCCAATTCGGGCATTCAGAACATATAGCACGTTGCTGTAAGCAAGCACATTCTCATTCAAAGTTGCAAGTTACTATGTAGGAACAAGTTTGTATAGGTATTTCAAAGATGCCCAGAACTGAGCTAAATTTGGTATGTGTCCAACTCCTAGAAATAACTTCATGCCCCATCTCCCTTCCTTCCGGCTAGTAAGGATCACATAATTCCTAACAAAGTTTTGACACAGATTCCCAATTCGGGCATTCAGAACATATAGCACGTTGCTGTAAGCAAGCACATTCTCATTCAAAGATGCAAGATACTATGTAGGAACAAGTTTGTATAGGTATTTCAAAGATGCCCAGAACTGAGCTAAACTTGGTATGTCTCCAACTCCTAGAAATAACTTCATGCCCCATCTCCCTTACTTCCAGCTAGTAAGGATCACATAATTCCTAACAAAGTTTTGACACAGATTCCCAATTCGGGCATTCAGAACATATAGCACGTTGCTGCAAGCAAGCACATTCTCATTCAAAGTTGCAAGTTACTATGTAGGAACAAGTTTGTATAGGTATTTCAAAGATGCCCAGAACTGAGCTAAACTTGGTATGTGTCCAACTCCTAGAAATAACTTCATGCCCCAACTCCCTTACTTCCAGCAAGTAAGGATCACATAATTCCTAACAAAGTTTTGACACAGATTCCCAATTCGGGCATTCAGATCCTATAGCACGTTGCTGTAAGCAAGCACATTCTCATTCAAAGTTGCAAGTTACTAGGTAGGAACAAGTTTGTATAGGTATTTCAAAAATGCCCAGAACTGAGCTAAACTTGGTATGTCTCCAACTCCTAGAAATAACTTCATGCCCCATCTCCCTTACTTCCAGCTAGTAAGGATCACATAATTTCTAACAAAGTTTTGACACAGATTCCCAATTCGGGCATCAGAACATATAGCACGTTGCTGTAAGCAAGCACATTCTCATTCAAAGTTGCAAGTTACTATGTAGGAACAAGTTTGTATAGGTATTTCAAAGATGCCCAGAACTGAGCTAAACTTGGTATGTCTCCAACTCCTAGAAATAACTTCATGCCCCATCTCCCTTACTTCCATCTATTAAGGATCACATAATTCCTAACAAAGTTTTACACAGATTCCCAATTTGGGCATTCAGAACATATAGCACGTTGCGGTAAGCAAGCACATTCTCATTCAAAGTTGCAAGTTACTATGTAGGAACAAGTTTGTATAGGTATTTCAAAGATGCCCAGAACTGAGCTAAATTTGGTATGTGTCCAACTCCTAGAAATAACTTCATGCCCCATCTCCCTTACTGCCATCTAGTAAGGATCACATAATTCCTAACAAAGTTTTGACACAGATTCCCAATTCGGGCATTCAGAACATATAGCACGTTGCTGTAAGCAAGCACATTCTCATTCAAAGTTGCAAGTTACTATGTAGGAACAAGTTTATATAGGTATTTCAAAGATGCTCAGAACTGAGCTAAACTTGGTATGTGTGCAACTCCTAGAAATAACTTCATGCCCCAACTCCCTTACTTCTAGCTAGTAAGGATCACATAATTCCTAACAAGGTTTGACACAGATTCCCAATTCGGGCATTCAGAACATATAGCACGTTGCTGTAAGCAAGCACATTCTCATTCAAAGTTGCAAGTTACTATGTATGAACAAGTTTGAATAGGACTTTCAAAGATGCCCTGAACTGAGCTAAACTTGGTATGTCTCCAACTCCTAGAAATAACTTCATGCCCCATCTCCCTTACTTCCTGCTAGTAAGGATCACATAATTCCTAACAAAGTTTTGACACAGATTCCCAATTCGGGCATTCAGAACATATAGCACATTGCTGTAAGCAACACATTCTCATTCAAAGTTGCAAGTTACTATGTAGGAACAAGTTTGTATAGGTATTTCAAAGATGCCCAGAACTGAGCTAAACTTCGTATGTCTCCAACTCCTAGAAATAACTTCATGCCCCATCTCACTTACTTCCAGCTAGTAAGGATCACATAATTTCTAACAAAGTTTTGACACAGATTCCCAATTCGGGCATTCAGAACATATAGCACGTTGCTGTAAGCAAGCACATTCTCATTCAATGTTGCAAGTTACTATGTCGGAACAAGTTTGTATAGGTATTTCAAAGATGCCCAGAACTGAGCAAAACTTGGTATGTGTCCCACTCCTGGAAATAATTTCATGCCCCATCTCCCTTACTTCCAGCTAGTAAGGATCACATAATTCCTAACAGAGTTTTGACACAGATTCCCAATTCGGGCATTCAGAACATATAGCACGTTGCTGTAAACAAGCACATTCTCATTCAATGTTGCAAGTTACTATGTAGGAACAAGTTTGTATAGGTATTTCAAAGATGCCCAGAACTGAGCTAATCTTGGTATGTCTCCAAATCCTAGAAATAACTTCATGCCCCATCTCCCTTACTTCCAGCTAGTAAGAATCACATAATTCCTAACAAAGTTTTGACACAGATTCCCAATTCGGGCATTCAGAACATATAGCACGTTGCTGTAAGCAAGCACATTCTCATTCAAAGTTGCAAGTTACTATATAGGAAGAAGTTTGTATAGGTATTTTAAAGATGCCCAGAACTGAACTAAACTTGGTATGTGTCCTACCTCTGGAAATAACTTCATGCCCCAACTCCCTTACTTCCAGCTAGTAAGGATCACATAATTCCTAACAAAGTTTTGACACAGATTCCCAATTCGGGCATTCAGAACATATAGCACGTTGCTGTAAACAAGCACATTCTCATTCAAAGTTGCAAGTTACTATGTAGGAACAAGTTTGTATAGGTATTTCAAAGATGCCCAGAACTGAGCTAAACTTGGTATGTCTCCAAATCCTAGAAATAACTTCATGCCCCATCTCCCTTACTTCCAGCTAGTAAGAATCACATAATTCCTAACAAAGTTTTGACACAGATTCCCAATTCGGGCATTCAGAACATATAGCACGTTGCTGTAAGCAAGCACATTCTCATTCAATGTTGCAAGTTACTATATAGGAAGAAGTTTGTATAGGTATTTTAAAGATGCCCAGAACTGAGCTAAACTTGGTATGTGTCCTACCTCTGGAAATAACTTCATGCCCCAACTCCCTTACTTCCAGCTAGTAAGGATCACATAATTCCTAACAAAGTTTTGACACAGATTCCCAATTCGGGCATTCAGAACATATAGCACGTTGCTGTAAGCAAGCACATTCTCATTCAAAGTTGCAAGATACTATGTAGGAACAAGTTTGTATAGGTATTTCAAAGATGCCCAGAACTGAGCTAAACGTTGTATGTCTCCAACTCATAGAAATAACTTCATGCCCCATCTCCCTTACTTCCATATAGTAAGGATCAAATAATTCCTAATAATTTTGACACAGAATCCCAATTCGGGCATTCAGAACATATAGCACGTTGCTGTAAGCAAGCACATTCTCATTCAAAGTTGCAAGTTACTATGTAGGAACAAGTTTGTATAGGTATTTCAAAGATGCCCAGAACTGTGCTAAAGTTGATATGTGTCCAACTCCTAGAAATACCTTCATGCCCGAACTCCCTTACTTCCAGCTAGTAAGGATCACATAATTTCTAACAAAGTTTTGACACAGATTCCCAATTCGGGCATTCAGAACATATAGCACGTTGCTGTAAGCAAGCACATTCTCATTCAAAGTTGCAAGTTACTATGTAGGAACAAGTTTGTATAGGTATTTCAAAGATGCCCAGAACTGAGCTAAACTTGGTATGTCTCCAACTCCTAGAAATAACTTCATGCCCCATCTCCATTACTTCCAGCTAATAAGGATCACATAATTCCTAACAAAGTTTTGACACAGATTCCCAATTCTGGCATTCAGAACATATAGCACGTTGCTGTAAGCAAGCACATTCTCATTCAAAGTTGCAAGTTACTATGTAGGAACAAGTTTGTATAGGTATTTCAAAGATGCCCAGAACTGAGCTAAATTTGGTATGTGTCCAACTCCTAGAAATAACTTCATGCCCCATCTCCCTTCCTTCCGGCTAGTAAGGATCACATAATTCCTAACAAAGTTTTGACACAGATTCCCAATTCGGGCATTCAGAACATATAGCACGTTGCTGTAAGCAAGCACATTCTCATTCAAACATGCAAGATACTATGTAGGAACAAGTTTGTATAGGTATTTCAAAGATGCCCAGAACTGAGCTAAACTTGGTATGTCTCTAACTCCTAGAAATAACTTCATGCCCCATCTCCCTTACTTCCAGCTAGTAAGGATCACATAATTCCTAACAAAGTTTTGACACAGATTCCCAATTCGGGCATTCAGAACATATAGCACGTTGCTGCAAGCAAGCACATTCTCATTCAAAGTTGCAAGTTACTATGTAGGAACAAGTTTGTATAGGTATTTCAAAGATGCCCAGAACTGAGCTAAACTTGGTATGTGTCCAACTCCTAGAAATAACTTCATGCCCCAACTCCCTTACTTCCAGCAAGTAAGGATCACATAATTCCTAACAAAGTTTTGACACAGATTCCCAATTCGGGCATTCAGATCCTATAGCACGTTGCTGTAAGCAAGCACATTCTCATTCAAAGTTGCAAGTTACTAGGTAGGAACAAGTTTGTATAGGTATTTCAAAAATGCCCAGAACTGAGCTAAACTTGGTATGTCTCCAACTCCTAGAAATAACTTCATGCCCCATCTCCCTTACTTCCAGCTAGTAAGGATCACATAATTTCTAACAAAGTTTTGACACAGATTCCCAATTCGGGCATCAGAACATATAGCACGTTGCTGTAAGCAAGCACATTCTCATTCAAAGTTGCAAGTTACTATGTAGGAACAAGTTTGTATAGGTATTTCAAAGATGCCCAGAACTGAGCTAAACTTGGTATGTCTCCAACTCCTAGAAATAATTTCATGCCCCATCTCCCTTACTTCCAGCTAGTAAGGATCACATAATTCCTAACAAAGTTTTGACACAGATTCCCAATTAGGGCATTCAGAACATATAGCACGTTGCTGTAAGCAAGCACATTCTCATTCAAAGTTGCAAGTTACTATGTAGGAACAAGTTTGTATAGGTATTTCAAAGATGCCCAGAACTGAGCTAAACTTGGTATGTCTCCAACTCCTAGAAATAACTTCATGCCCCATCTCCCTTACTTCCATCTATTAAGGATCACATAATTCCTAACAAAGTTTTACACAGATTCCCAATTTGGGCATTCAGAACATATAGCACGTTGCGGTAAGCAAGCACATTCTCATTCAAAGTTGCAAGTTACTATGTAGGAACAAGTTTGTATAGGTATTTCAAAGATGCCCAGAACTGAGAATACGTTGTATGTCTCCAACTCCTAGAAATAACTTCATGCCCCATCTCCCTTACTGCCATCTAGTAAGGATCACATAATTCCTAACAAAGTTTTGACACAGATTCCCAATTCGGGCATTCAGAACATATAGCACGTTGCTGTAAGCAAGCACATTCTCATTCAAAGTTGCAAGTTACTATGTAGGAACAAGTTTATATAGGTATTTCAAAGATGCTCAGAACTGAGCTAAACTTGGTATGTGTGCAACTCCTAGAAATATCTTCATGCCCCAACTCCCTTACTTCTAGCTAGTAAGGATCACATAATTCCTAACAAGGTTTGACACAGATTCCCAATTCGGGCATTCAGAACATATAGCACGTTGCTGTAAGCAAGCACATTCTCATTCAAAGTTGCAAGTTACTATGTAGGAACAAGTTTGAATAGGACTTTCAAAGATGCCCAGAACTGAGCTAAACTTGGTATGTCTCCAACTCCTAGAAATAACTTCATGCCCCATCTCCCTTACTTCCTGCTAGTAAGGATCACATAATTCCTAACAAAGTTTTGACACAGATTCCCAATTCGGGCATTCAGAACATATAGCACGTTGCTGTAAGCAAGCACATTCTCATTCAAAGATGCAAGTTACTATGTAGGAACAAGTTTGTATAGGTATTTCAAAGATGCCCAGAACTGAGCTAAACTTGGTATGTCTCCAACTCCTAGAAATAACTTCATGCCCCATCTCCATTACTTCCATCTAGTAAGGATCACATAATTTCTAAGAAAGATTTGACACAGATTCCCAATTCGGGCATTCAGAACATATAGCATGTTGCTGTTAGCAAGCACATTCTCATTCAAAGTTGCAAGTTACTATGTAGGAACAAGTTTGTATAGGTATTTCAAAGATGCCCAGAACTGTGCTAAAGTTGATATGTGTCCAACTCCTAGAAATACCTTCATGCCCCAACTCCCTTACTTCCAGCTAGTAAGGATCACATAATTTCTAACAAAGTTTTGACACAGATTCCCAATTCGGGCATTCAGAACATATAGCACGTTGCTGTAAGCAAGCACATTCTCATTCAAAGTTGCAAGTTACTATGTAGGAACAAGTTTGTATAGGTATTTCAAAGATGCCCAGAACTGAGCTAAACTTGGTATGTCTCCAACTCCTAGAAATAACTTCATGCCCCATCTCCATTACTTCCAGCTAATAAGGATCACATAATTCCTAACAAAGTTTTGACACAGATTCCCAATTCTGGCATTCAGAACATATAGCACGTTGCTGTAAGCAAGCACATTCTCATTCAAAGTTGCAAGTTACTATGTAGGAACAAGTTTGTATAGGTATTTCAAAGATGCCCAGAACTGAGCTAAACTTGGTATGTGTCCAACTCCTAGAAATAACTTCATGCCCCAACTCCCTTACTTCCAGCAAGTAAGGATCACATAATTCCTAACAAAGTTTTGACACAGATTCCCAATTCGGGCATTCAGATCCTATAGCACGTTGCTGTAAGCAAGCACATTCTCATTCAAAGTTGCAAGATACTATGTAGGAACAAGTTTGTATAGGTATTTCAAAGATGCCCAGAACTGAGCTAAACGTTGTATGTCTCCAACTCATAGAAATAACTTCATGCCCCATCTCCCTTACTTCCATATAGTAAGGATCAAATAATTCCTAATAATTTTGACACAGAATCCCAATTCGGGCATTCAGAACATATAGCACGTTGCTGTAAGCAAGCACATTCTCATTCAAAGTTGCAAGTTACTATGTAGGAGCAAGTTTGTATAGGTATTTCAAAGATGCCCAGAACTGTGCTAAAGTTGATATGTGTCCAACTCCTAGAAATACCTTCATGCCCCAACTCCCTTACTTCCAGCTAGTAAGGATCACATAATTTCTAACAAAGTTTTGACACAGATTCCCAATTCGGGCATTCAGAACATATAGCACGTTGCTGTAAGCAAGCACATTCTCATTCAAAGTTGCAAGTTACTATGTAGGAACAAGTTTGTATAGGTATTTCAAAGATGCCCAGAACTGAGCTAAACTTGGTATGTCTCCAACTCCTAGAAATAACTTCATGCCCCATCTCCATTACTTCCAGCTAATAAGGATCACATAATTCCTAACAAAGTTTTGACACAGATTCCCAATTCTGGCATTCAGAACATATAGCACGTTGCTGTAAGCAAGCACATTCTCATTCAAAGTTGCAAGTTACTATGTAGGAACAAGTTTGTATAGGTATTTCAAAGATGCCCAGAACTGAGCTAAATTTGGTATGTGTCCAACTCCTAGAAATAACTTCATGCCCCATCTCCCTTCCTTCCGGCTAGTAAGGATCACATAATTCCTAACAAAGTTTTGACACAGATTCCCAATTCGGGCATTCAGAACATATAGCACGTTGCTGTAAGCAAGCACATTCTCATTCAAACATGCAAGATACTATGTAGGAACAAGTTTGTATAGGTATTTCAAAGATGCCCAGAACTGAGCTAAACTTGGTATGTCTCTAACTCCTAGAAATAACTTCATGCCCCATCTCCCTTACTTCCAGCTAGTAAGGATCACATAATTCCTAACAAAGTTTTGACACAGATTCCCAATTCGGGCATTCAGAACATATAGCACGTTGCTGCAAGCAAGCACATTCTCATTCAAAGTTGCAAGTTACTATGTAGGAACAAGTTTGTATAGGTATTTCAAAGATGCCCAGAACTGAGCTAAACTTGGTATGTGTCCAACTCCTAGAAATAACTTCATGCCCCAACTCCCTTACTTCCAGCAAGTAAGGATCACATAATTCCTAACAAAGTTTTGACACAGATTCCCAATTCGGGCATTCAGATCCTATAGCACGTTGCTGTAAGCAAGCACATTCTCATTCAAAGTTGCAAGATACTATGTAGGAACAAGTTTGTATAGGTATTTCAAAGATGCCCAGAACTGAGCTAAACGTTGTATGTCTCCAACTCATAGAAATAACTTCATGCCCCATCTCCCTTACTTCCATATAGTAAGGATCAAATAATTCCTAATAATTTTGACACAGAATCCCAATTCGGGCATTCAGAACATATAGCACGTTGCTGTAAGCAAGCACATTCTCATTCAAAGTTGCAAGTTACTATGTAGGAACAAGTTTGTATAGGTATTTCAAAGATGCCCAGAACTGTGCTAAAGTTGATATGTGTCCAACTCCTAGAAATACCTTCATGCCCCAACTCCCTTACTTCCAGCTAGTAAGGATCACATAATTTCTAACAAAGTTTTGACACAGATTCCCAATTCGGGCATTCAGAACATATAGCACGTTGCTGTAAGCAAGCACATTCTCATTCAAAGTTGCAAGTTACTATGTAGGAACAAGTTTGTATAGGTATTTCAAAGAAGCCCAGAACTGAGCTAAACTTGGTATGTCTCCAACTCCTAGAAATAACTTCATGCCCCATCTCCATTACTTCCAGCTAATAAGGATCACATAATTCCTAACAAAGTTTTGACACAGATTCCCAATTCTGGCATTCAGAACATATAGCACGTTGCTGTAAGCAAGCACATTCTCATTCAAAGTTGCAAGTTACTATGTAGGAACAAGTTTGTATAGGTATTTCAAAGATGCCCAGAACTGAGCTAAATTTGGTATGTGTCCAACTCCTAGAAATAACTTCATGCCCCATCTCCCTTCCTTCCGGCTAGTAAGGATCACATAATTCCTAACAAAGTTTTGACACAGATTCCCAATTCGGGCATTCAGAACATATAGCACGTTGCTGTAAGCAAGCACATTCTCATTCAAACATGCAAGATACTATGTAGGAACAAGTTTGTATAGGTATTTCAAAGATGCCCAGAACTGAGCTAAACTTGGTATGTCTCTAACTCCTAGAAATAACTTCATGCCCCATCTCCCTTACTTCCAGCTAGTAAGGATCACATAATTCCTAACAAAGTTTTGACACAGATTCCCAATTCGGGCATTCAGAACATATAGCACGTTGCTGCAAGCAAGCACATTCTCATTCAAAGTTGCAAGTTACTATGTAGGAACAAGTTTGTATAGGTATTTCAAAGATGCCCAGAACTGAGCTAAACTTGGTATGTGTCCAACTCCTAGAAATAACTTCATGCCCCAACTCCCTTACTTCCAGCAAGTAAGGATCACATAATTCCTAACAAAGTTTTGACACAGATTCCCAATTCGGGCATTCAGATCCTATAGCACGTTGCTGTAAGCAAGCACATTCTCATTCAAAGTTGCAAGTTACTAGGTAGGAACAAGTTTGTATAGGTATTTCAAAAATGCCCAGAACTGAGCTAAACTTGGTATGTCTCCAACTCCTAGAAATAACTTCATGCCCCATCTCCCTTACTTCCAGCTAGTAAGGATCACATAATTTCTAACAAAGTTTTGACACAGATTCCCAATTCGGGCATCAGAACATATAGCACGTTGCTGTAAGCAAGCACATTCTCATTCAAAGTTGCAAGTTACTATGTAGGAACAAGTTTGTATAGGTATTTCAAAGATGCCCAGAACTGAGCTAAACTTGGTATGTCTCCAACTCCTAGAAATAACTTCATGCCCCATCTCCCTTACTTCCAGCTAGTAAGGATCACATAATTCCTAACAAAGTTTTGACACAGATTCCCAATTAGGGCATTCAGAACATATAGCACGTTGCTGTAAGCAAGCACATTCTCATTCAAAGTTGCAAGTTACTATGTAGGAACAGGTTTGTATAGGTATTTCAAAGATGCCCAGAACTGAGCTAAACTTGGTATGTCTCCAACTCCTAGAAATAACTTCATGCCCCATCTCCCTTACTTCCATCTATTAAGGATCACATAATTCCTAACAAAGTTTTACACAGATTCCCAATTTGGGCATTCAGAACATATAGCACGTTGCGGTAAGCAAGCACATTCTCATTCAAAGTTGCAAGCTACTATGTAGGAACAAGTTTGTATAGGTATTTCAAAGATGCCCAGAACTGAGAAAACGTTGTATGTCTCCAACTCCTAGAAATAACTTCATGCCCCATCTCCCTTACTGCCATCTAGTAAGGATCACATAATTCCTAACAAAGTTTTGACACAGATTCCCAATTCGGGCATTCAGAACATATAGCAAGTTGCTGTAAGCAAGCACATTCTCATTCAAAGTTGCAAGTTACTATGTAGGAACAAGTTTATATAGGTATTTCAAAGATGCTCAGAACTGAGCTAAACTTGGTATGTGTGCAACTCCTAGAAATATCTTCATGCCCCAACTCCCTTACTTCTAGCTAGTAAGGATCACATAATTCCTAACAAGGTTTGACACAGATTCCCAATTCGGGCATTCAGAACATATAGCACGTTGCTGTAAGCAAGCACATTCTCATTCAAAGTTGCAAGTTACTATGTAGGAACAAGTTTGAATAGGACTTTCAAAGATGCCCAGAACTGAGCTAAACTTGGTATGTCTCCAACTCCTAGAAATAACTTCATGCCCCATCTCCCTTACTTCCTGCTAGTAAGGATCACATAATTCCTAACAAAGTTTTGACACAGATTCCCAATTCGGGCATTCAGAACATATAGCACGTTGCTGTAAGCAAGCACATTCTCATTCAAAGATGCAAGTTACTATGTAGGAACAAGTTTGTATAGGTATTTCAAAGATGCCCAGAATTGAGCTAAACTTGGTATGTCTCCAACTCCTAGAAATAACTTCATGCCCCATCTCCATTACTTCCATCTAGTAAGGATCACATAATTTCTAAGAAAGATTTGACACAGATTCCCAATTCGGGCATTCAGAACATATAGCATGTTGCTGTTAGCAAGCAAATTCTCATTCAAAGTTGCAAGTTACTATGTAGGAACAAGTTTGTATAGGTATTTCAAAGATGCCCAGAACTGAGCTAAACTTGGTATGTGTCCAACTCCTCGAAATAACTTCATGCCCCAACTCCCTTACTTCCAGCTAGTAGGGATCACATAATTCCTAACAAAGTTTTGACACAGATTCCCAATTCGGGCATTCAGAACATATAGCACGTTGCTGTAAGCAAGCACATTCTCATTCAAAGTTGCAAGTTAATATGTAGGAACAAGTTTGTATAGGTATTTCAAAGATGCCCAGAACTGAACTAAAGTTGGTATGTCTCCAACTCCTAGAAGTACCTTCATGCCCCAACTCCCTTACTTCCAGCTAGTAAGGATCATATAATTCCTAACAAATTTTGACACAGATTCCCAATTCGGGCATTCAGAACATATAGCACGTTGCTGTAAGCAAGCACATTCCCATTCAAAGTTGCCAGTTAATATGCAGGAACAAGTTTGTATAGGTATTTCAAAGATGCCCAGAACTGAGCTAAACTTGGTATGTCTCCAACTCCTAGAAATAACTTCATGCCCCATCTCCCTTACTTCCATCTAGTAAGGATCACATAATTCCTTACAAAGTTTTGACACAGATTCCCAATTCGGGCATTCAGAACCTATAGCACGTTGCTGTAAGCAAGCACATTCTCATTCAAAGTTGCAAGTTACTATGTAGGAACAAGTTTGTATAGGTATTTCAAAGATGCCCAGAACTGAGCTAAACCTTGTATGTCTCCAACTCCTAGAAATAACTTCATGCCCCATCTCCCTTACTTCCATCTAGTAAGGATCACATAATTCCTAACAAAGATTTGACACAGATTCCCAATTCCGGCATTCAGAACATATAGCACGTTGCTGTAAGCAAGCACATTCTCATTCAAAGTTGCAAGTTACTATGTAGGAACAAGTTTGTATAGGTATTTCAAAGATGCCCAGAACTGAGCTAAACTTGGTATGTGTCCAACTCCTAGAAATAATTTCATGCCCCATCTCCCTTACTTCCAGCTAGTAAGGATCACATAATTCCTAACAAAGTTTTGACACAGATTCCCAATTAGGGCATTCAGAACATATAGCACGTTGCTGTAAGCAAGCACATTCTCATTCAAAGTTGCAAGTTACTATTTAGGAACAAGTTTGTATAGGTATTTCAAAGATGCCCAGAACTGTGCTAAACTTGGTATGTGTCCAACTCCTAGAAATACCTACATGCCCCAATTCCCTTACTTCCAGCTAGTAAGGATCACATAATTCCTAACAAAGTTTTGACACAGATTCCCAATTCGGGCATTCAGAACATATAGCACATTGCTGTAAGCAACACATTCTCATTCAAAGTTGCAAGTTACTATGTAGGAACAAGTTTGTATAGGTATTTCAAAGATGCCCAGAACTGAGCTAAACTTCGTATGTCTCCAACTCCTAGAAATAACTTCATGCCCCATCTCACTTACTTCCAGCTAGTAAGGATCACATAATTTCTAATAAAGTTTTGACACAGATTCCCAATTCGGGCATTCAGAACATATAGCACGTTGCTGTAAGCAAGCTCATACTCATTCAATGTTGCAAGTTACTATGTAGGAACAAGTTTGTATAGGTATTTCAAAGATGCCCAGAACTGAGCTAAACTTGGTATGTGTCCCACTCCTGGAAATAATTTCATGCCCCATCTCCCTTACTTCCAGCTAGTAAGGATCACATAATTCCTAACAGAGTTTTGACACAGATTCCCAATTCGGGCATTCAGAACATATAGCACGTTGCTGTAAACAAGCACATTCTCATTCAAAGTTGCAAGTTACTATGTAGGAACAAGTTTGTATAGGTATTTCAAAGATGCCCAGAACTGAGCTAAACTTGGTATGTCTCCAAATCCTAGAAATAACTTCATGCCCCATCTCCCTTACTTCCAGCTAGTAAGAATCACATAATTCCTAACAAAGTTTTGACACAGATTCCCAATTCGGGCATTCAGAACATATAGCACGTTGCTGTAAGCAAGCACATTCTCATTCAAAGTTGCAAGTTACTATATAGGAAGAAGTTTGTATAGGTATTTTAAAGATGCCCAGAACTGAGCTAAACTTGGTATGTGTCCTACCTCAGGAAATAACTTCATGCCCCAACTCCCTTACTTCCAGCTAGTAAGGATCACATAATTCCTAACAAAGTTTTGACACAGATTCCCAATTCGGGCATTCAGAACATATAGCACGTTGCTGTAAGCAAGCACATTCTCATTCAAAGTTGCAAGATACTATGTAGGAACAAGTTTGTATAGGTATTTCAAAGATGCCCAGAACTGAGCTAAACGTTGTATGTCTCCAACTCATAGAAATAACTTCATGCCCCATCTCCCTTACTTCCATATAGTAAGGATCAAATAATTCCTAAAAAGTTTTGACACAGAATCCCAATTCGGGCATTCAGAACATATAGCACGTTGCTGTAAGCAAGCACATTCTCATTCAAAGTTGCAAGTTACTATGTAGGAACAAGTTTGTATAGGTATTTCAAAGATGCCCTGAACTGTGCTAAAGTTGATATGTGTCCAACTCAGAGAAATACCTTCATGCCCCAACTCCCTTACTTCCAGCTAGTAAGGATCACATAATTCCTAACAAAGTTTGACACAGATTCCCAATTCGGGCATTCAGAACATATAGCACGTTGCTGTAAGCAAGCACATTCTCATTCAAAGTTGCAAGTTACTATGTAGGAACAAGTTTGTATAGGTATTTCAAAGATGCCCAGAACTGAGCTAAACTTGGTATGTCTCCAACTCCTAGAAATAACTTCATGCCCCATCTCCCTTACTTCCAGCTAGTAAGGATCACATAATTCCTAACAAAGTTTTGACACAGATTCCCAATTCGGGCATTCAGAACCTATAGCACGTTGCTGTAAGCAAGCACATTCTCATTCAAAGTTGCAAGTTACTATGTAGGAACAAGTTTGTATAGGTATTTCAAAGATGCCCAGAACTGAGCTAAACTTGGTATGTGTCCAACTCCTAGAAATAACTTCATGCCCCATCTCCCTTACTTCCAGCTAGTAAGGATCACATAATTCCTAACAAAGTTTTGACACAGATTCCCAATTCGGGCATTCAGAACATATAGCACGTTGCTGTAAGCAAGCACATTCTCATTCAAAGATGCAAGTTACTATGTAGGAACAAGTTTGTATAGGTATTTCAAAGATGCCCAGAACTGAGCTAAACTTGGTATGTCTCCAACTCCTAGAAATAACTTCATGCCCCATCTCCCTTACTTCCAGCTAGTAAGGATCACATAATTCCTAACAAAGTTTTGACACAGATTCCCAATTCGGGCATTCAGAACATATAGCACGTTGCTGCAAGCAAGCACATTCTCATTCAAAGTTGCAAGTTACTATGTAGGAACAAGTTTGTATAGGTATTTCAAAGATGCCCAGAACTGAGCTAAACTTGGTATGTGTCCAACTCCTAGAAATAACTTCATGCCCCAACTCCCTTACTTCCAGCAAGTAAGGATCACATAATTCCTAACAAAGTTTTGACACAGATTCCCAATTCGGGCATTCAGATCCTATAGCACGTTGCTGTAAGCAAGCACATTCTCATTCAAAGTTGCAAGTTACTAGGTAGGAACTAGTTTGTATAGGTATTTCAAAGATGCCCAGAACTGAGCTAAACTTGGTATGTCTCCAACTCCTAGAAATAACTTCATGCCCCATCTCCCTTACTTCCAGCTAGTAAGGATCACATAATTTCTAACAAAGTTTTGACACAGATTCCCAATTCGGGCATCAGAACATATAGCACGTTGCTGTAAGCAAGCACATTCTCATTCAAAGTTGCAAGTTACTATGTAGGAACAAGTTTGTATAGGTATTTCAAAGATGCCCAGAACTGAGCTAAACTTGGTATGTCTCCAACTCCTAGAAATAATTTCATGCCCCATCTCCCTTACTTCCAGCTAGTAAGGATCACATAATTCCTAACAAAGTTTTGACACAGATTCCCAATTAGGGCATTCAGAACATATAGCACGTTGCTGTAAGCAAGCACATTCTCATTCAAAGTTGCAAGTTACTATGTAGGAACAAGTTTGTATAGGTATTTCAAAGACCCCCAGAACTGAGCTAAACTTGGTATGTCTCCAACTCCTAGAAATAACTTCATGCCGAATCTCTGTTACTTCCATCTATTAAGGATCACATAATTCCTAACAAAGTTTTGACACAGATTCCCAATTCGGGCATTCAGAACATATAGCACGTTGCTGTAAGCAAGCACATTCTCATTCAAAGTTGCAAGTTACTATGTAGGAACAAGTTTGTATAGGTATTTCAAAGATGCCCAAAACTGAGCTAAACGTTGTATGTCTCCAACTCCTAGAAATAACTTCATGCCCCATCTCCCTTACTTCCAGCTAGTAAGGATCACATAATTCCTAACAAAGTTTTTACACAGATTCCCAATTCGGGCATTCAGAACATATAGCACGTTGCTGTAAGCAAGCACATTCTCATTCAAAGTTGCAAGTTACTATGTAGGAACAAGTTTGTATAGGTATTTCAAAGATGCCCAGAACTGAGCTAAACTTGGTATGTGTCCTACCTCTGGAAATAACTTCATGCCCCAACTCCCTTACTTCCAGCTAGTAAGGATCACATAATTCCTAACAAAGTTTTGACACAGATTCCCAATTCGGGCATTCAGAACATATAGCACGTTGCTGTAAGCAAGCACATTCTCATTCAAAGTTGCAAGTTACTATGTAGGAACAAGTTTGTATAGGTATTTCAAAGATGCCCAGAACTGAGCTAAACGTTGTATATCTCCAACTCCTAGAAATAACTTCATGCCCCATCTCCCTTACTTCCAGCTAGTAAGGATCACATAATTCCTAACAAAGTTTTGACACAGATTCCCAATTCGGGCATTCAGAACATATAGCACGTTGCTGTAAGCAAGCACATTCTCATTCAAAGTTGCAAGTTACTATGTAGAAACAAGTTTCAATAGGACTTTCAAAGATGCCCAGAACTGAGCTAAACTTGGTTTGTCTCCAACTCCTAGAAATAACTTCATGCCCCATCTCCCTTACTTCCAGCTAGTAAGGATCACATAATTCCTAACAAAGTTTTGACAAAGATTCCCAATTCGGGCATTCAGAACATATAGCATGTTGCTGTAAGCAAGCACATTCTCATTCAAACATGCAAGTTACTATGTAGGAACAAGTTTGTATAGGTATTTCAAAGATGCCCAGAACTGAGCTAAACTTGGTATGTGTCCAAATCCTAGAAATAAATTCATGCTCCATCTCCCTTACTTCCAGCTAGTAAGGATCACATAATTCCTAACAAAGTTTTGACACAGATTCCCAATTCGGGCATTCAGAACATATAGCACGTTGCTGTAAGCAAGCACATTCTCATTCAACGTTGCAAGTTACTATGTAGGAACAAGTTTGTATAGGTATTTCAAAGATGCCCAGAACTGAGCTAAACTTGGTATGTGTCCTACCTCTGGAAATAACTTCATGCCCCAACTCCCTTACTTCCAGCTAGTAAGGATCACATAATTCCTAACAAAGTTTTGACACAGATTCCCAATTCGGGCATTCAGAACATATAGCACGTTGCTGTAAGCAAGCACATTCTCATTCAAAGTTGCAAGTTACTATGTAGGAACAAGTTTGTATAGGTATTTCAAAGATGCTCAGAACTGAGCTAAACTTGGTATGTGTCCTACCTCTGGAAATAACTTCATGCCCCAACTCCCTTACTTCCAGCTAGTAAGGATCACATAATTCCTAACAAAGTTTTGACACAGATTCCCAATTCGGGCATTCAGAACATATAGCACGTTGCAGTAAGCAAGCACATTCTCATTCAAACATGCAAGTTACTATGTAGGAACAAGTTTGTATAGGTATTTCAAAGATGCCCAGAACTGAGCTAAACTTGGTATGTGTCCAAATCCTAGAAATAAATTCATGCTCCATCTCCCTTACTTCCAGCTAGTAAGGATCACATAATTCCTAACAAAGTTTTGACACAGATTCCCAATTCGGGCATTCAGAACATATAGCAAGTTGCTGTAAGCAAGCACATTCTCATTCAACGTTGCAAGTTACTATGTAGGAACAAGTTTGTATAGGTATTTCAAAGATGCCCAGAACTGAGCTAAACTTGGTATGTGTCCTACCTCTGGAAATAACTTCATGCCCCAACTCCCTTACTTCCAGCTAGTAAGGATCACATAATTCCTAACAAAGTTTTGACACAGATTCCCAATTCGGGCATTCAGAACATATAGCACGTTGCTGTAAGCAAGCACATTCTCATTCAACGTTGCAAGTTACTATGTAGGAACAAGTTTGTATAGGTATTTCAAAGATGCCCAGAACTGAGCTAAACTTGGTATGTGTCCTACCTCTGGAAATAACTTCATGCCCCAACTCCCTTACTTCCAGCTAGTAAGGATCACATAATTCCTAACAAAGTTTTGACACAGATTCCCAATTCGGGCATTCAGAACATATAGCACGTTGCTGTAAGCAAGCACATTCTCATTCAAAGATGCAAGTTACTATGTAGGAACAAGTTTGTATAGGTATTTCAAAGATGCCCAGAACTGAGCTAAACTTGGTATGTCTCCAACTCCTAGAAATAACTTCATGCCCCATCTCCCTTACTTCCAGCTAGTAAGGATCACATAATTCCTAACAAAGTTTTGACACAGATTCCCAATTCGGGCATTCAGAACATATAGCACGTTGCTGCAAGCAAGCACATTCTCATTCAAAGTTGCAAGTTACTATGTAGGAACAAGTTTGTATAGGTATTTCAAAGATGCCCAGAACTGAGCTAAACTTGGTATGTGTCCAACTCCTAGAAATAACTTCATGCCCCAACTCCCTTACTTCCAGCAAGTAAGGATCACATAATTCCTAACAAAGTTTTGACACAGATTCCCAATTCGGGCATTCAGATCCTATAGCACGTTGCTGTAAGCAAGCACATTCTCATTCAAAGTTGCAAGTTACTAGGTAGGAACTAGTTTGTATAGGTATTTCAAAGATGCCCAGAACTGAGCTAAACTTGGTATGTCTCCAACTCCTAGAAATAACTTCATGCCCCATCTCCCTTACTTCCAGCTAGTAAGGATCACATAATTTCTAACAAAGTTTTGACACAGATTCCCAATTCGGGCATCAGAACATATAGCACGTTGCTGTAAGCAAGCACATTCTCATTCAAAGTTGCAAGTTACTATGTAGGAACAAGTTTGTATAGGTATTTCAAAGATGCCCAGAACTGAGCTAAACTTGGTATGTCTCCAACTCCTAGAAATAATTTCATGCCCCATCTCCCTTACTTCCAGCTAGTAAGGATCACATAATTCCTAACAAAGTTTTGACACAGATTCCCAATTAGGGCATTCAGAACATATAGCACGTTGCTGTAAGCAAGCACATTCTCATTCAAAGTTGCAAGTTACTATGTAGGAACAAGTTTGTATAGGTATTTCAAAGACCCCCAGAACTGAGCTAAACTTGGTATGTCTCCAACTCCTAGAAATAACTTCATGCCGAATCTCTGTTACTTCCATCTATTAAGGATCACATAATTCCTAACAAAGTTTTGACACAGATTCCCAATTCGGGCATTCAGAACATATAGCACGTTGCTGTAAGCAAGCACATTCTCATTCAAAGTTGCAAGTTACTATGTAGGAACAAGTTTGTATAGGTATTTCAAAGATGCCCAAAACTGAGCTAAACGTTGTATGTCTCCAACTCCTAGAAATAACTTCATGCCCCATCTCCCTTACTTCCAGCTAGTAAGGATCACATAATTCCTAACAAAGTTTTTACACAGATTCCCAATTCGGGCATTCAGAACATATAGCACGTTGCTGTAAGCAAGCACATTCTCATTCAAAGTTGCAAGTTACTATGTAGGAACAAGTTTGTATAGGTATTTCAAAGATGCCCAGAACTGAGCTAAACTTGGTATGTGTCCTACCTCTGGAAATAACTTCATGCCCCAACTCCCTTACTTCCAGCTAGTAAGGATCACATAATTCCTAACAAAGTTTTGACACAGATTCCCAATTCGGGCATTCAGAACATATAGCACGTTGCTGTAAGCAAGCACATTCTCATTCAAAGTTGCAAGTTACTATGTAGGAACAAGTTTGTATAGGTATTTCAAAGATGCCCAGAACTGAGCTAAACGTTGTATATCTCCAACTCCTAGAAATAACTTCATGCCCCATCTCCCTTACTTCCAGCTAGTAAGGATCACATAATTCCTAACAAAGTTTTGACACAGATTCCCAATTCGGGCATTCAGAACATATAGCACGTTGCTGTAAGCAAGCACATTCTCATTCAAAGTTGCAAGTTACTATGTAGAAACAAGTTTCAATAGGACTTTCAAAGATGCCCAGAACTGAGCTAAACTTGGTTTGTCTCCAACTCCTAGAAATAACTTCATGCCCCATCTCCCTTACTTCCAGCTAGTAAGGATCACATAATTCCTAACAAAGTTTTGACAAAGATTCCCAATTCGGGCATTCAGAACATATAGCATGTTGCTGTAAGCAAGCACATTCTCATTCAAACATGCAAGTTACTATGTAGGAACAAGTTTGTATAGGTATTTCAAAGATGCCCAGAACTGAGCTAAACTTGGTATGTGTCCAAATCCTAGAAATAAATTCATGCTCCATCTCCCTTACTTCCAGCTAGTAAGGATCACATAATTCCTAACAAAGTTTTGACACAGATTCCCAATTCGGGCATTCAGAACATATAGCACGTTGCTGTAAGCAAGCACATTCTCATTCAACGTTGCAAGTTACTATGTAGGAACAAGTTTGTATAGGTATTTCAAAGATGCCCAGAACTGAGCTAAACTTGGTATGTGTCCTACCTCTGGAAATAACTTCATGCCCCAACTCCCTTACTTCCAGCTAGTAAGGATCACATAATTCCTAACAAAGTTTTGACACAGATTCTCAATTCGGGCATTCAGAACATATAGCACGTTGCTGTAAGCAAGCACATTCTCATTCAAAGTTGCAAGTTACTATGTAGGAACAAGTTTGTATAGGTATTTCAACGATGCCCAGAACTGAGCTAAACTTGGTATGTCTCCAACTCCTAGAAATAACTTCATGCCCCATCTCCCTTACTGCCAGCTAGTAAGGATCACATAATTTCTAACAAAGTTTTGACTCAGATTCCCAATTCGGGCATTCAGAACATATAGCACGTTGCTGTAAGCAAGCACATTCTCATTCAAAGTTGCAAGTTACTATGTAGGAACAAGTTTGTATAGGTATTTCAAAGATGCCCAGAACTGAGCTAAACGTTGTATGTCTCCAACTCCTAGAAATAACTTCATGCCCCATCTCCCTTACTTCCATCTAGTAAGGATCACATAATTCCTAACAAAGATTTGACACAGATTCCCAATTCGGGCATTCAGAACATATAGCACGTTGCTGTAAGCAAACACATTCTCATTCAAAGATGCAAGTTACTATGTAGGAACAAGTTTGTATAGGTATTTCAAAGATGCCCAGAACTGAGCTAAACGTTGTATGTCTCCAACTCCTAGAAATAACTTCATGCCCCATCTCCCTTACTTCCAGCTAGTAAGGATCACATAATTCTTAACAAATTTTGACACAGATTCCCAATTCGGGCATTCAGAACATATAGCACGTTGCTGTAAGCAAGCACATTCTCATTCAAAGTTGCCAGTTAATATGTAGGAACATGTTTGTATAGGTATTTCAAAGATGCCCAGAACTGAGCTAAACTTGGTATGTGTCCAACTCCTAGAAATAACTTCATGCACCATCTCCCTTACTTCCAGCTAGTAAGGATCACATAATTCCTAACAAATTTTGACACAGATTCCCAATTCGGGCATTCAGAACATATAGCACGTTGCTGTAAGCAAGCACATTCTCATTCAAAGATGCAAGTTACTATGTAGGAACAAGTTTGTATAGGTATTTCAAAGATGCCCAGAACTGATCTAAACTTGGTATGTCTCCAACTCCTAGAAATAACTTCATGTCCCATCTCCCTTACTTCCAGCTAGTAAGGATCACATAATTCCTAACAAAGTTTTGACACAGATTCCCAATTCGGGCATTCAGAACATATAGCACGTTGCTGCAAGCAAGCACATTCTCATTCAAAGTTGCAAGTTACTACGTAGGAACAAGTTTGTATAGGTATTTCAAAGATGCCCAGAACTGAGCTAAACGATGTATGTCTCTAACTCCTAGAAATAACTTCATGCCCCATCTCCCTTACTTCCATCTAGTAAGGATCACATAATTCCTAACAAAGTTTTGACACAGATTCCCAATTCGGGCATTCAGAACATATAGCACGTTGCTGTAAGCAAGCACATTCTCATTCAAAGTTGCAAGTTCCTATGTAGGAACAAGTTTGTATAGGTATTTCAAAGATGCCCAGAACTGAGCTAAAGTTGGTATGTCTCCAAATCCTAGAAATAACTTCATGCCCCATCTCCCTTACATCCAGCTAGTAAGGATCACATAATTTCTAACAAAGTTTTGACTCAGATTCCCAATTCGGGCATTCAGAACACATAGCTCGTTGCTGTAAGCAAGCACATTCTCATTCAAAGTTGCAAGTTACTATGTAGGAACAAGTTTGTATAGGTATTTCAAAGATGCCCAGAACTGAGCTAAACGTTGTATGTCTCCAACTCCTAGAAATAACTTCATGCCCCATCTCCCTTACTTCCATCTAGTAAGGATCACATAATTTCTAACAAAGATTTGACACAGATTCCCAATTCGGGCATTCAGAACATATAGCACGTTGCTGTAAGCAAGCACATTCTCATTCAAAGATGCAAGTTACTATGTAGGAACAAGTTTGTATAGGTATTTCAAAGATGCCCAGAACTGAGCTAAACGTTGTATGTCTCCAACTCCTAGAAATAACTTCATGCCCCATCTCCCTTACTTCCAGCTAGTAAGGATCACATAATTCCTAACAAAGTTTTGACACAGATTCCCTATTCGGGCATTCAGAACATATAGCACGTTGCTGTAAGCAAGCACATTCTCATTCAAAGTTGCAAGTTACTATGTAGGAACAAGTTTGTATAGGTATTTCAAAGATGCCCAGAACTGAGCTAAAAGTTGTATGTCTCTAACTCCTAGAAATAACTTCATGCCCCATCTCACTTATCTCCAGCTAGTAAGGATCACATAATTCCTAACAAAGTTTTGACACAGATTCCCAATTCGGGCATTCACAACATATAGCACGATCTGTAAGCAAGCACATTCTCATTCAAAGTTGCAAGTGACTATGTAGGAACATGTTTGTATAGGTATTTCAAAGTTGCCCAGAACTGAGCTAAACTTGGTATGTGTCCTACCTCTGTAAATAACTTCATGCCCCAACTCCCTTACTTCCAGCTAGTAAGGATCACATAATTCCTAACAAAGTTTTGACACAGATTCCCAATTCGGGCATTCAGAACATATAGCACGTTGCTGTAAGCAAGCACATTCTCATTCAAATTTGCAAGTTACTATGTAGGAACAAGTTTGTATAGGTATTTCAAAGATGCCCAGAACTGAGCTAAACGTTGTATATCTCCAACTCCTAGAAATAACTTCATGCCCCATCTCCCTTACTTCCAGCTATTAAGGATCACATAATTCCTAACAAAGTTTTGACACAGATTCCCAATTCGGGCATTCAGAACATATAGCACGTTGCTGTAAGCAAGCACATTCTCATTCAAAGTTGCAAGTTACTATGTAGAAACAAGTTTGAATAGGACTTTCAAAGATGCCCAGAACTGAGCTAAACTTGGTTTGTCTCCAACTCCTAGAAATAACTTCATGCCCCATCTCCCTTACTTCCAGCTAGTAAGGATCACATAATTCCTAACAAAGTTTTGACAAAGATTCCCAATTCGGGCATTCAGAACATATAGCATGTTGCTGTAAGCAAGCACATTCTCATTCAAACATGCAAGTTACTATGTAGGAACAAGTTTGTATAGGTATTTCAAAGATGCCCAGAACTGAGCTAAACTTGGTATGTGTCCAACTCCTAGAAATAAATTCATGCCCCATCTCCCTTACTTCCAGCTAGTAAGGATCACATAATTCCTAACAAAGTTTTGACACAGATTCCCAATTCGGGCATTCAGAACATATAGCACGTTGCTGTAAGCAAGCACATTCTCATTCAACGTTGCAAGTTACTATGTAGGAACAATTTTGTATAGGTATTTCAAAGATGCCCAGAACTGAGCTAAACTTGGTATGTGACCAACTCCTAGAAATAACTTCATGCCCCATCTCCCTTACTTCCAGCTAGTAAGGATCACATAATTCCTAACAATGTTTTGACACAGATTCCCAATTCGGGCATTCAGAACATATAGCACGTTGCTGTAAGCAAGCACATTCTCATTCAAAGATGCAAGTTACTATGTAGGAACAAGTTTGTATAGGTATTTCAAAGATGCCCAGAACTGAGCTAAACTTGGTATGTCTCCAACTCCTAGAAATAACTTCATGTCCCATCTCCCTTACTTCCAGCTAGTAAAGATCACATAATTCCTAACAAAGTTTTGACACAGATTCCAAATTCGGGCATTCAGAACATATAGCACGTTGCTGCAAGCAAGCACATTCTCATTCAAAGTTACAAGTTACTATGTAGGAACAAGTTTGTATAGGTATTTCAAAGATGCCCAGAACTGAGCTAAACTTGGTATGTCTCCAACTCCAAAAATAACTTCATGCCCCATCTCCCTTACTTCCAGCTAGTAAGGATCACATAATTCCTAACAAAGTTTTGACACAGATTTCCAATTCGGGCATTCAGAACATATAGCACGTTGCTGTAAGCAAGCACATTCTCATTCAAAGTTGCAAGTTACTATGTAGGAACAAGTTTGTATAGGTATTTCAAAGATGCCCAGAACTGAGCTAAACGTTGTATGTCTCCAACTCCTAGAAATAACTTCATGCCCCATCTCCCTTACTTCCAGCTAGTAGGGATCACATTATTCCTAACAAATTTTTGACACAGATTCCCAATTCGGGCATTCAGAACATATAGCACGTTGCTGTAAGCAAGCACATTCTCATTCAAAGGTGCAAGTTACTATGTAGGAACAAGTTTGTATAGGTATTTCAAAGATGCCCAGAACTGAGCTAAACTTGGTATGTGTCCTACCTCTGGAAATAACTTCATGCCCCAACTCCCTTACTTCCAGCTAGTAAGGATCACATAATTCCTAACAAAGTTTTGACACAGATTCCCAATTCGGGCTTTCAGAACATATAGCACGTTGCTGTAAGCAACCACATTCTCATTCAAAGTTGCAAGTTACTATGTAGGAACAAGTTTGTATAGGTATTTCAAAGATGCCCAGAAGTGAGCTAAACGTTGTATGTCTCCAACTCCTAGAAATAACTTCATGCCCCATCTCCCTTACTTGCATCTAGTAAGAATCACATAATTCCTAACAAAGTTTTGACACAGATTCACAATTCGGGCATTCAGAACATATAGCACGTTGCTGTAAGCAAGCACATTCTCATTCAAAGTTGGAAGTTACTATGTAGGAACAAGTTTGTATAGGTATTTCAAAGATGCCCAGAACTGAGCTAAACGTTGTATGTCTCCAACTCCTAGAAATAACTTCATGCCCCATCTCCCTTACTTCCATCTAGTAAGGATCACATAATTCCTAACAAAGTTTTGACACAGATTCCCAAATCGGGCATTCAGAACACATAGCACGTTGCTGTAAGCAAGCACATTCTCATTCAAAGTTGCAAGTTACTATGTAGGAACAAGTTTGTATAGGTATTTCAAAGATGCCCAGAACTGTGCTAAACTTGGTATGTGTCCAACTCCTAGAAATACCTTCATGCTCCAAGTCCCTTACTTCCAGCTAGTAAGGATCACATAATTCCTAAAAAAGTTTTGACACAGATTCCCAATTCGGGCATTCAGAACATATAGCACGTTGCTGTAAGCAAGCACATTCTCATTCAAAGTTGCAAGTTACTATGTAGGAACAAGTTTGTATAGGTATTTCAAAGATGCCCAGAACTGAGCTAAAAGTTGTATGTCTCCAACTCCTACAAATAACTTCATGCCCCATCTCCCTTACTTCCAGCTAGTAAGGATCACAAAATTCCTAACAAAGTTTTGACACAGATTACCAATTCGGGCATTCAGAACACATACCACGATTCTGCAAGCAAAAACTTTCTCATTCAAAGTTGCAAGTAAATATCTAGGAACAAGTTTGTGCAAGACTTTCCAAGATCCCCAGAAGTGAGCAAATGTGGGTATGTCTCCAACTCCTAGAAATAACTTCATGCCCCATTTCCCTTACTTCCAGCTAGTAGGGATCACATAGTTTCTAACAAAGTTTTGACACAGATTCGCAATTCGGGCATTCAGAACATAGAGCACGTTGCAGTAAGCAAGCACATTCTCATGCAAAGATGCAAGTTACTATGTAGGAACAAGTTTGTATAGGTATTTCAAAGATGCCCAGAACTGAGCTAAACTTGGTATGTCTCCAACTCCTAGAAATACCTTCATGCACCAACTCCCTTACTTCCAGCTAGTAAGGATCACATAATTCCTAACAAAGATTTGACACAGATTCCCAATTCGAGCATTCAGAACATATAGCACGTTGCTGTAAGAAAGCACATTCTCATTCAAATTTGCAAGTTACTATGTAGGAACAAGTTTGTATAGGTATTTCAAAGATGCCCAGAACTGAGCTAAACTAGGTATGTGTCCAACTCCTAGAAATAATTTCATGCCCCATCAACCTTACTTCCAGCTAGTAAGGATCACATAATTCCTTACAAAGTTTTGACACAGATTCCCAATTAGGGCATTCAGAACATATAGCACGTTGCTGTATGCAAGCACATTCTCATTCAAAGTTGCAAGTTACTATGTGGGAACAAGTTTGTATAGGTATTTCAAAGATGCCCAGAACTGTGCTAAACTTGGTATGTGTCCAACTCCTAGAAATACCTTCATGCCCCAACTCCCTTACTTCCAGCTAGTAAGGATCACATAATTCCTAACAAAGTTTTGACACAGATTCCCAATTCGGGCATTCAGAACACATAGCACGTTGCTGTAAGCAAGCACATTCTCATTCAAAGTTGCAAGTTACTATGTAGGAACAAGTTTGTATAGGTATTTCAAAGATGCCCAGAACTGAGCTAAACGTTGTATGTCTCCAACTCCTAGAAATAACTTCATGGCCCATCTCCCTTACTTCCAGCTAGTAAGGATCAGATAATTCCTAACAAAGATTTGACACAGATTCCCAATTCGGGCATTCAGAACATATAGCACGTTGCTGTAAACAAGCACATTCTCATTCAAAGTTGCAAGTTACTATGTAGGAACAAGTTTGTATAGGTATTTCAAAGATGCCCAGAACTGAGCTAAACTTGGTATGTGTTCTACCTCTGGAAATAACTTCATGCCCCAACTCCCTTACTTCCAGCTAGTAAGGATCACATAATTCCTAACAAAGTTTTGACACAGATTCCCAATTCGGGCATTCAGAACATATAGCACGTTGCTGTAAGCAAGCACATTCTCATTCAAAGTTGCAAGTTACTATGTAGGAACAAGTTTGTATAGGTATTTCAAAGATGACCAGAACTGAGCTAAACGTTGTATGTCTCCAACTCCTAGAAATAACTTCATGCCCCATCTCCCTTACTTGCAGCTAGTAAGGATCACATAATTCCTAACAAAGTTTTGACACAGATTCCCAATTCGGACATTCAGAACATATAGCACGTTGCTGTAAGCAAGCACATTCTCATTCAAAGTTGCAAGTTACTATGTAGGAACAAGTTTGTATAGGTATTTCAAAGATGCCCAGAACTGAGCTAAACGTTGTATGTCTCCAACTCCTAGAAATAACTTCATGCCCCATCTCCCTTACATACATCTAGTAAGGATCACATTATTCCTAACAAAGTTTTGACACAGATTCCAAATTCGGGCATTCAGAACATATAGCAAGTTGCTGTAAGCAAGCACATTCTCATTCAAAGTTGCAAGTTACTATGTAGGAACAAGTTTGTATAGGTATTTCAAAGATGCCCAGAACTGAGCTAAACTTGGTATGTGTCCAACTCCTAGAAATAACTTCATGCCTCATCTCCATTACTTGCATCTAGTAAGGATCATATAATTCCTAATAAAGTTTTGACACAGATTCCCAATTCGGGCATTCAGAACATATAGCGCGTTGCTGTAAGCAACCACATTCTCATTCAAAGTTGCAAGTTACTATGTAGGAACAAGTTTGTATAGGTATTTCAAAGATGCCCAGAACTGAGCTAAACTTGGTATGTGTCCAACTCCTAGAAATAACTTCATGCCCCATCTCCCTTACTTCAGCTAGTAAGGATCACATAATTCCTAACAAATTTTGACACAGATTCCCAATTCGGGCATTCAGAACATATAGCACGTTGCTGTAAGCAAGCACATTCTCATTCAAAGTTGCAAGTTACTATGTAGGAACAAGTTTGTATAGGTATTTCAAAGATGCCCAGAACTGAGCTAAACTTGGTATGTGTCCAACTCCTAGAAATAACTTCATGCCCCATCTCCATTACTTGCATCTAGTAAGGATTATATAATTCCTAATAAAGTTTTGACACAGATTCCCAATTCGAGCATTCAGAACATATAGCGCGTTGCTGTAAGCAACCACATTCTCATTCAAAGTTGCAAGTTACTATGTAGGAAGTAGTTTGTATAGGTATTTCAAAGATGCCCAGAACTGAGCTAAACTTGGTATGTGTCCAACTCCTAGAAATAACTTCATGCCCCATCTCCCTTACTTGCATCTAGTAAGGATCATATAATTCCTAATAAAGATTTGACACAGATTCCCAATTCGGGCAT
Source organism: Diceros bicornis minor (assembly GCF_020826845.1). NCBI lineage: Eukaryota > Metazoa > Chordata > Mammalia > Perissodactyla > Rhinocerotidae > Diceros > Diceros bicornis. Next base: position 129,252 of record NW_026691718.1, read on the forward strand.
TCAGAACATATAGCGCGTTGCTGTAAGCAACCACATTCTCATTCAAAATTGCAAGTTACTATGTAGGAACAAGTTTGTATAGGTATTTCAAAGATGCCCAGAACTGAGCTAAACTTGGTATGTCTGCAACTCCTAGAAATAACTTCATGCCCCATCTCCCTTACTTCCAGCTAGTAAGGATCACATAATTCCTAACAAAGTTTTGACACAGATTCCCAATTCGGGCATTCAGAACATATAGCACGTTGCTGTAAGCAAGCACATTCTCATTCAAAGTTGCAAGTTACTATGTAGGAACAAGTTTGAATAGGACTTTCAAAGATGCCCAGAACTGAGCTAAACTTAGTTTGTCTCCAACTCCTAGAAATAACTTCATGCCCCATCTCCCTTACTACCAGCTAGTAAGGATCACATAATTCCTAACAAAGTTTTGACACAGATTCCCAATTCGGGCATTCAGAACATGTAGCACGTTGCTGTAAGCAAGAACATTCTCATTCAAAGTTGCAAGTTACTATGTAGGAACAAGTTTGTATAGGTATTTCAAAGATGCCCAGAACTGAGCTAAACTTGGTATGTCTCCAACTCCTAGAAATAACTTCATGCCCCATCTCCCTTACTTCCAGCTAGTAAGGATCACAAAATTCCTAACAAAGTTTTGACACATATTACCAATTCGGGCATTCAGAACACATACCACGATTCTGCAAGCAAACACTTTCTCATTCAAAGTTGCAAGTAAATATCTATGAACAAGTTTGTGCAAGACTTTCAAAGATCCCCAGAAGTGAGCAAATGTGGGTATGTCTCCAACTCCTAGCAATAACTTCATGCCCCATCTCCCTTACTTCCATCTAGTAAGGATCACATAATTCCTAAAAAAGTTTTGACACAGATTCCCAATTCGGGCATTCAGAACATATAGCACGTTGCTGTAAGCAAGCACATTCTCATTCAAAGTTGCAAGTTACTATGTAGGAACAAGTTTGAATAGGACTTTCAAAGATGCCCAGAACTGAGCTAAACTTGGTATGTCTCCAACTCCTAGAAATAACTTCATGCCCCATCTCCCTTACTTCCAGCTAGTAAGGATCACATAATTCCTAACAAAGTTTTGACACAGATTCCCAATTCGGGCATTCAGAACATATAGCACGTTGCTGTAAGCAAGCACATTCTCATTCAAAGTTGCAAGTTACTATGTAGGAACAAGTTTGCATAGGTATTTCAAAGATGCCCAGAACTGAGCTAAACTTGGTATGTCTCCAACTCCTAGAAATAACTTCATGCCCCATCTCCCTTACTTCCATCTAGTAAGGATCACATAATTCCTAACAAAGATTTGACACAGATTCCCAATTCGAGCATTCAGAACATATAGCACGTTGCTGTAAGCAAGCACATTCTCATTCAAAGTTGCAAGTTACTATGTAGGAACAAGTTTGTATAGGTATTTCAAAGATGCCCACAACTGAGCTAAACTTGGTATGTGTCCAACTCCTAGAAATAATTTCATGCTCCAGCTCCCTTACTTCCAGGTAGTAAGGATCAAATAATTCCTAACAAAGTTTTGACACAGATTCCCAATTCGGGCATTCAGAACATATAGCACGTTGCTGTAAGCAAGCACATTCTCATTCAAAGTTGGAAGTTACTATGTAGGAACAAGTTTGTATAGGTTTTTCAAAGATGCCCAGAACTGAGCTAAACGTTGTATGTCTCCAACTCCTAGAAATAACTTCATGCCCCATCTCCCTTACATCCATCTAGTAAGGATCACATAATTCCAAACAAAGTTTTGACACAGATTCCCAATTCGGGCATTCAGAACATATAGCACGTTGCTGTAAGCAAGCACATTCTCATTCAAAGTTGCAAGTTACTATGTAGGAACAAGTTTGTATAGGTATTTCAAAGATGCCCAGAACTGAGCTAAACTTGGTATGTGTCCAACTCCTAGAAATAACTTCATGCCCCATCTCCCTTACTTGCATCTAGTAAGGATCATATAATTCCTAATAAAGTTTTGACAGATTCCCAATTCGGGCATTCAGAACATATAGCGCGTTGCTGTAAGCAACCACATTCTCATTCAAAGTTTCAAGTTACTATGTAGGAACAAGTTTGTATAGGTATTTCAAAGATGCCCAGAACTGAGCTAAACTTGGTATGTCTGCAACTCCTAGAAATAACTTCATGCCCCATCTCCCTTACTTCCAGCTAGTAAGGATCACATAATTCCTAACAAAGTTTTGACACAGATTCCCAATTCGGGCATTCAGAACATATAGCACGTTGCTGTAAGCAAGCACATTCTCATTCAAAGTTGCAAGTTACTATGTAGGAACAAGTTTGAATAGGACTTTCAAAGATGCCCAGAACTGAGCTAAACTTGGTTTGTCTCCAACTCCTAGAAATAACTTCATGCCCCATCTCCCTTACTTCCAGCTAGTAAGGATCACATAATTCCTAACAAAGTTTTGACAAAGATTTCCAATTCGGGCATTCAGAACATATAGCATGTTGCTGTAAGCAAGCACATTCTCATTCAAAGATGCAAGTTACTATGTAGGAACAAGTTTGTATAGGTATTTCAAAGATGCCCAGAACTGAGCTAAACTTGGTATGTCTCCAACTCCTAGAAATACCTTCATGCACCAACTCCCTTACTTCCAGCCTGTAAGGATCACATAATTCCTAACAAATTTTGACACAGATTCCCAATTCGGGCATTCAGAACATATAGCACGTTGCTGTAAGCAAGCACATTCTCATTCAAAGTTGCAAGTTACTATGTAGGAACAAGTTTGTATAGGTATTTCAAAGATGCCCAGAACTGAGCTAAACTTGGTATGTGTCCAACTCCTAGAAATAACTTCATGCCCCATCTCCCTTACTTGCATCTAGTAAGGATCATATAATTCCTAATAAAGTTTTGACAGATTCCCAATTCGGGCATTCAGAACATATAGCGCGTTGCTGTAAGCAACCACATTCTCATTCAAAGTTGCAAGTTACTATGTAGGAACAAGTTTGTATAGGTATTTCAAAGATGCCCAGAACTGAGCTAAACTTGGTATGTCTGCAACTCCTAGAAATAACTTCATGCCCCATCTCCCTTACTTCCAGCTAGTAAGGATCACATAATTCCTAACAAAGTTTTGACACAGATTCCCAATTCGGGCATTCAGAACATATAGCACGTTGCTGTAAGCAAGCACATTCTCATTCAAAGTTGCAAGTTACTATGTAGGAACAAGTTTGAATAGGACTTTCAAAGATGCCCAGAACTGAGCTAAACTTGGTTTGTCTCCAACTCCTAGAAATAACTTCATGCCCCATCTCCCTTACTTCCAGCTAGTAAGGATCACATAATTCCTAACAAAGTTTTGACAAAGATTTCCAATTCGGGCATTCAGAACATATAGCATGTTGCTGTAAGCAAGCACATTCTCATTCAAAGATGCAAGTTACTATGTAGGAACAAGTTTGTATAGGTATTTCAAAGATGCCCAGAACTGAGCTAAACTTGGTATGTCTCCAACTCCTAGAAATACCTTCATGCACCAACTCCCTTACTTCCAGCCTGTAAGGATCACATAATTCCTAACAAATTTTGACACAGATTCCCAATTCGGGCATTCAGAACATATAGCACGTTGCTCTAAGCAAGCACATTCTGATTCAAAGTTGCGAGTTACTATGTAGGAACAAGTTTGTATAGGTATTTCAAAGATGCCCAGAACTGAGCTAAACGTTGTATGTCTGCAACTCATAGAAATAACTTCATGTCCCATCTACCTTACTTCCATCTAGTAAGCATCACATAATTCCTAACAAAGTTTTGACACAGATTCCCAATTCGGTCATTCAGAACATATAGCACGTTGCTGTAAGCAAGCACATTCTGATTCAAAGGTGCAAGTTACTATGTAGGAACAAGTTTGTATAGGTATTTCAAAGATACCCAGAACTGAGCGAAACGTTGTATGTCTGCAACTCCTAGAAATAACTTCATGCCCCATCTCCCTTACTTTCAGCTAGTAAGGATCACATAATTCCTAACAAAGTTTTGACACAGATTCCCAATTCGGGCATTCAGAACATATAGCACGTTGCTGTAAGCAAGCACATTCTCATTCAAAGATGCAAGTTACTATGTAGGAACAAGTTTGTATAGGTATTTCAAAGATGCCCAGAACTGAGCTAAACGTTGTATGTCTCCAACTCCTAGAAATAACTTCATGCCCCATCTCACTTCCTTCCATCTAGTAAGGATCACATAATTCCTAACAAAGTTTTGACACAGATTCCCAATTCGGGCATTCAGAACATATAGCACGTTGCTGTAAGCAAGCACATTCTCATTCAAAGTTGCAAGTTACTATGTAGGAACAAGTTTGTATAGGTATTTCAAAGATGCCCAGAACTGAGCTAAACGTTGTATGTCTCCAACTCCTAGAAATAACTTCATGCCCCATCTCCCTTACTTTCAGCTAGTAAGGATCACATAATTCCAAACAAATTTTTGACGCAGATTCCCAATTCGGGCATTCAGAACATATAGCACGTTGCTGCAAGCAAGCACATTCTCATTCAAAGTTGCAAGTTACTATGTAGGAACAAGTTTGTATAGGTATTTCAAAGATGCCCAGAACTGAGCTAAACGTTGTATGTCTGCAACTCCTAGAAATAACTTCATGCCCCATCTCCCTTACTTCGAGCTAGTAAGGATCACATAATTCCTAACAAAGTTTTGACACAGATTCCCAATTCGGGCATTCAGAACATATAGCACGTTGCTGTAAGCAAGCACATTCTCATTCAAAGTTGCAAGTTACTATGTAGGAACAAGTTTGTATAGGTATTTCAAAGATGCCCAGTACTGAGCTAAACTTGGTATGTCTCCAACTCCTAGAAATAACTTCATGCCCCATCTCCCTTACTTCCATCTAGTAAGGATCACATAATTCCCAGCAAAGTTTTGACACAGATACCGAATTCAAGCATTCAGAACCTATAGCACGTTGCTGTAAGCTAGCACATTCTGATTCAAAGTTGCAAGTTACTATGTAGGAACAAGTTTGTATAGGTATTTCAAAGATGCCCAGAACTGAGCTAAACGTTGTATGTCTGCAACTCGTAGAAATAACTTCATGCCCCTTCTCCCTTACTTCCATCTAGTAAGGATCACATAATTCCTAACAAAGTTTTGACACAGATTCCCAATTCGGGCATTCAGAACATATAGCACGTTGCTGTAAGCAAGCACATTCTCATTCCAAGTTGCAAGTTACTATGTAGGAACAAGTTTGTATAGGTATTTCAAAGATGCCCAGAACTGAGCTAAACTTTGTATGTCTGCAACTCCTAGAAATTACTTCATGCCCCGTCTCCCGTACTTCCATCTAGTAAGGATCACATAATTCCTAACAAAGTTTTGACACAGATTCCCAATTCGGGCATTCAGAACATATAGCATGTTGCTGTAAGCAAGCACATTCTGATTCAATGTTGCAAGTTACTATGTAGGAACAAGTTTGTATAGGTATTTCAAAGATGCCCAGAACTGAACTAAACGTTGTATGTCTGCAACTCCTAGAAATAACTTCATGCCCCATCTCCCTTACTTCCATCTAGTAAGGATCACATAATTCCTAACAAAGTTTTGACACAGATTCCCAATTCGGGCATTCAGAACATATAGCACGTTGCTGTAAGCAAGCACATTCTCATTCAAAGTTGCAAGTTACTATGTAGGAACAAGTTTGTATAGGTATTTCAAAGATGCCCAGAACTGAGCTAAACGTTGTATGTCTCCAACTCCTAGAAATACCTTCATGCCCCATCGCCCATACTTCCATCTAGTAAGGATCACATAATTCCTAACAAAGTTTTGACACAGATTCCCAATTCGGGCATTCAGAACATATAGCACGTTGCTGTAAGCAAGCACATTCTCATTCAAAGTTGCAAGTTACTATGTAGGAACAAGTTTGTATAGGTATTTTAAAGATGCCCAGAACTGAGCTGAAGTTTGTATGTCTCCAACTCCTAGAAATAACTTCATGCCCCATCTCCCTTACTTCCACCTAGTAAGGATCACATAATTACTAACAAAGTTTTGACACAGATTCCCAATTCGGGCATTCAGAACATATAGCACGTTGCTGTAAGCAAGCACATTCTCATTCAAAGTTGCAAGTTACTATGTAGGAACAAGTTTGTATAGGTATTTCAAAGATGCCCAGAACTGAGCTAAACGTTGTATGTCTCCAACTCCTAGAAATAACTTCATACCCCATCTCCCTTACTTCCATCTAGTAAGGATCACATAATTCCTAACAAAGTTTTGACACAGATTCCCAATTCGGGCATTCAGAACATATAGCACGTTGCTGTAAGCAAGCACATTCTCATTCAAAGTTGCAAGTTACTATGTAGGAACTAGTGTGTATAGGTTTTTCAAATATGCCCAGAACTGAGCTAAACGTTGTATGTCTGGAACTCCTAGAAATAACTTCATGCCCCATCTCCCTTACTTCCAGCTAGTAAGGATCACATAATTTCTAACAAAGTTTTGACACAGATTCCCAATTCGGGCATTCAGAACATATAGCACGTTGCTGTAAGCAAGCACATTCTCATTCAAAGTTGCAAGTTACTATGTAGGAACAAGTTTGTATAGGTATTTCAAAGATGCCCAGAACTGAGCTAAACGTTGTATGTCTGCAACTCCTAGAAATAACTTCATGCCCCATCTCCCTTACTTCCAGCTAGTAAGGATCACATAATTCCTAACAAAGTTTTGACACAGATTCCCAATTCGGGCATTCAGAACATATAGCACGTTGCTGTAAGCAAGCACATTCTGATTAAAAGTTGCAAGTTACTATGTAGGAACAAGTTTGTATAGGTATTGCAAAGATGCCCAGAACTGAGCTAAACGTTGTATGTCTCCAACTCCTAGAAATAACTTCATGCCCCGTCTCCCGTACTTCCAGCTAGTAAGGATCACATAATTCCTAACAAAGTTTTGACACAGATTCCCAATTCGGGCATTCAGAACATATAGCACGTTGCTGTAAGCAAGCACATTCTCATTCAAAGTTGCAAGTTACTATGTAGGAACAAGTTTGTATAGGTATTTCAAAGATGCCCAGAACTGAGCTAAACGTTGTATGTCTCCAACTCCTAGAAATAACTTCATGCCCCGTCTCCCGTACTTCCAGCTAGTAAGGATCACATAATTCCTAACAAAGTTTTGACACAGATTCCCAATTCGGGCATTCAGAACATATAGCACGTTGCTGTAAGCAAGCACATTCTCATTCAAAGTTGCAAGTTACTATGTAGGAACAAGTGTGTATAGGTTTTTCAAAGATGCCCAGAACTGAGCTAAACGTTCTATGTCTTGAACTCCTAGAAATAACTTCATGCCCCATCTCCCTTACTTCCAGCTAGTAAGGATCACATAATTCCTAACAAAGTTTTGACACAGATTCCCAATTCGGGCATTCAGAACATATAGCACGTTGCTGTAAGCAAGCACATTCTCATTCAAAGTTGCAAGTTACGATGTAGGAACAAGTTTGTATAGGTATTTCAAAGATGCCCAGAACTGAGCTAAATGTTGTATGTCTCCAACTCCTAGAAATAACTTCATGCCCCATCTCCCTTACTTCCATCTAGTAAGGATCACATAATTCCTAAAAAAGTTTTGACACAGATTCCCAATTCGGGCATTCAGAACATATAGCACGTTGCTGTAAGCAAGCACATTCTCATTCAAAGTTGCAAGTTACTATGTAGTTACAAGTTTGTATAGGTATTTCAAAGATGCCCAGAACTGAGCTAAACGTTGTATGTCTGCAACTCCTAGAAATAACTTCATGCCCCATCTCCCTTACTTCCATCTAGTAAGGATCACATAATTCCTAACAAAGTTTTGACACAGATTCCTAATTCGGGCATTCAGAACATATAGCACGTTGCTGTAAGCAAGCACATTCTGATTCAATTTGCAAGATGCTATGTAGGAACAAGTTTGTATAGGTATTTCAAAGATGCCCAGAACTGAGCTGAAGTTTGTATGTCTCCAACTCCTAGAAATAACTTCATGCCCCATCTCCCTTACTTCCACCTAGTAAGGATCACATAATTACTAACAAAGTTTTGACACAGATTCCCAATTCGGGCATTCAGAACATATAGCACGTTGCTGTAAGCAAGCACATTCTCATTCAAAGTTGCAAGTTACTATGTAGGAACCAATTTGTATAGGTATTTCAAAGATGCCCAGAACTGAGCTAAACGTTGTATGTCTGCAACTCCTAGAAATAACTTCATGCCCCATCTCCCTTACTTCCAGCTAGTAAGGATCACATAATTCCTAACAAAGTTTTGACACAGATTCCCAATTCGGGCATTCAGAACATATAGCACGTTGCTGTAAGCAAGCACATTCTGATTAAAAGTTGCAAGTTACTATGTAGGAACAAGTTTGTATAGGTATTACAAAGATGTCCAGAACTGAGCTAAACGTTGTATGTCTCCAACTCCTAGAAATAACTTCATGCCCCGTCTCCCGTACTTCCAGCTAGTAAGGATCACATAATTCCTAACAAAGTTTTGACACAGATTCCCAATTCGGGCATTCAGAACATATAGCACGTTGCTGTAAGCAAGCACATTCTGATTCAAAGTTGCAAGTTACTATGTAGGAACAAGTTTGTATAGGTATTTCAAAGATGCCCAGAACTGAGCTAAACGTTGTATGTCTCCAACTCCTAGAAATAACTTCATGCCCCATCTCCCTTACTTCCATCTAGTACGGATCACATATTTCCTAACAATGTTTTGACACAGATTCCCAATTCGGGCATTCAGAACATATAGCACGTTGCTGTAAGCAAGCACATTCTCATACAAAGTTGCAAGTTACTATGTAGGAACAAGTGTGTATAGGTTTTTCAAAGATGCCCAGAACTGAGCTAAACGTTGTATGTCTGCAACTCCTAGAAATAACTTCATGCCCCATCTCCCTTACTTCCAGCTAGTAAGGATCACATAATTCCTAACAAAGTTTTGACACAGATTCCCAATTCGGGCATTCAGAACATATAGCACGTTGCTGTAAGCAAGCACATTCTCATTCAAAGTTGCAAGTTACTATGTAGGAACAAGTTTGTATAGGTATTTCAAAGATGCCCAGAACTGAGCTAAACGTTGTATGTCTGCAACTCCTAGAAATAACTTCATGCCCCATCTCCCTTACTACCAGCTAGTAAGGATCACATAATTCCTAACAAAGTTTTGACACAGATTCCCAATTCGGGCATTCAGAACATATAGCACGTTGCTGTAATCAAGCACATTCTCATTCAAAGTTGCAAGTTACTATGTAGGAACAAGTTTGTATAGGTATTTCAAAGATGCCCAGAACTGAGCTAAACGTTGTATGTCTGCAACTACTAGAAATAACTTCATGCCCCATCTCCCTTACTTCCAGCTAGTAAGGATCACATAATTCCTAACAAAGTTTTGACACAGATTCCCAATTCGGGCATTCAGAACATATAGTACGTTGCTGTAAGCAAGCACATTCTCATTCAAAGTTGCAAATTACTATGTAGGAACAAGTTTGTATAGGTATTTCAAAGATGCCCAGAACTGAGCTAAACGTTGTATGTCTGCAACTCCTAGAAATAACTTCATGCCCCATCTCCCTTACTTCCAGCTAGTAAGGATCACATAATTCCTAACAAAGATTTGACACAGATTCCCAATTCGGGCATTCAGAACATATAGCACGTTGCTGTAAGCAAGCACATTCTGATTCAAAGTTGCAAGTTACTATGTAGGAACAAGTTTGTATAGGTATTTCAAAGATGCCCAGAACTGAGCTAAACGTTGTATGTCTGCAACTCCTAGAAATATCTTCATGCCCCATCTCCCTTACTTCCAGCTAGTAAGGATCACATAATTCCTAACAAAGTTTTCACACAGATTCCCAATTCGGGCATTCAGAACATATAGCACGTTGCTGTAAGCAAGCACATTCTGATTCAAAGTTGCAAGTTACTATGTAGGAACAAGTTTATATAGGTATTTCAAAGATGCCCAGAACTGAGCTAAACGTTGTTTGCCTGCAACTCCTAGAAATAACTTCATGCCCCATCTCCATTACTTCCAGCTAGTAAGGATCACATAATTCCTAACAAAGTTTTGACACAGATTCCCAATTCGGGCATTCAGAACATATAGCACGTTGCTGTAGCAAGCACATTCTCATTCAAAGATGCAAGTTACTATGTAGGAACAAGTTTGTATAGGTATTTCAAAGATGCCCAGAACTGAGCTGAAGTTTGTATGTCTCCAACTCCTAGAAATAACTTCATGCCCCCTCTCCCTTACTTCCAGCTAGTGAGGATCACATAATTCCTAACAAAGTTGTGACACAGATTCCCTATTCGGGCATTCAGAACATATAGCACGTTGCAGTAAGCAAGACATTCTCATTCTAAGAAGCAAGTTACTATGTAGGAACAAGTTTGTATAGGTGTTTCAAAGATGCCCAGAACTGAGCTAAAGTGGGTATGTTTCCAACTCCTAGAAATAAATTCATGCCCCATCTCCCTTACTTCCAGGTAGTAAGGATCACATAATTCCTAACAAAATTTTGACACAGATTCCCAATTCGGGTATTCAGAACATATAGCACGTTGCTGTAAGCAAGCACATTCTCATTCAAAGTTGCAAGTTACTATGCAGGAACAAGTTTGTGTAGGTATTTCAAAGATGCCCAGAACTGAGCTAAACGTTGTATGTCTGCAACTCCTAGAAGTAACTGCATGCCCCATCTCCCTTACTTCCAGCTAGTAAGGATAACATAATTTCTAACAAAGTTTTGACACAGATTCCCAATTCGGGCATTCAGAACATATAGCACGTTGCTGTAAGCAAACACATTCTCATTCAAAGTTGCAAGTTACTATGTAGGAACAAGTTTGTATACGACATTCAAAGATGCCCAGAACTGAGCTAAACTTGGTATGTGTCCAATCTCTAGAAATAACTTCATGCCCCAACTCCCTTACTTCCAGCTAGTAAGGATCACATAATTCCTAACAAAGTTTTGACACAGATTCCCAATTCGGGCATTCAGAACATATAGCACGTTGCTGTAAGCAAGCACATTCTGATTCAAAGTTGCAAGTTACTATGTAGGAACAAGTTTGTATAAGTATTTCAAAGATGCCCAGAACTGAGTTAAACGTTGTATGTCTGCAACTCCTAGAAATAACTTCATGCCCCATCTCCCTTACTTCCAGCTAGTAAGGATCACATAATTCCTAACAAAGTTTTGACACAGATTCCCAATTCGGGCATTCAGAACATATAGCACGTTGCTGTAAGCAAGCACATTCTGATTCAAAGTTGCAAGTTACTATGTAGGAACAAGGTTGTATAGGTATTTCAAAGATGCCCAGTACTGAGCTAAACTTGCTATGTCTCCAACTCCTAGAAATAAGTTCATGCCCCATCTCCCTTACTTCCATCTAGTAAGGATCACATAATTCCTAACAACTTTCGACAAAGCTTCCCAATTCGGGCATTCAGAACATATAGTACGTTGCTGTAAGCAAGCACATTCTCATTCAAAGTTGCAAGTTACTATGTAGGAACAAGTGTGTATAGGTATTTCAAAGATGCCCAGAACTGAGCTAAACGTTGTATGTCTCCAACTCCTAGAAATAACTTCATGCCCCATCTCCCTTACTTCCATCTAGTAAGGATCACATAATTCCTAACAAAGTTTTGACACAGATTCCCAATTCGGGCATTCAGAACATATAGCACGTTGCTGTAAGCAAGCACATTCTCATTCAAAGTTGCAAGTTACTATGTAGGAACAAGTTTGTATAGGTATTTCAAAGATGCCCAGAACTGAGCTAAACGTTGTATGTCTTCAACTCCTAGAAATAACTTCATGCCCCATCTCCCTTACTTCCAGCTAGTAAGGATCACATAATTCCTAACAAAGTTTTGACACAGATTCCCAATTCGGGCATTCAGAACATATAGCACGTTGCTGTAAGCAAGCTCATTCTCATTCAAAGTTGCAAGTTACTATGTAGGAACAAGTTTGTATAGGTATTTCAAAGATGCCCAGAACTGAGCTAAACTTGGTATGTCTCCAACTCCTAGAAATAACTTCATGCCCCATCTCCCTTACTTCCATCTAGTAAGGATCACATAATTCCTAACAAAGTTTTGACACAGATTCCCAATTCGGGGATTCAGAACATATAGCACGTTGCTGTAAGCAAGCACATTCTCATACAAAGTTGCAAGTTACTATGTAGGAACAAGTGTGTATAGGTTTTTCAAAGATGCCCAGAACTGAGCTAAACGTTGTATGTCTGCAACTCCTAGAAATAACTTCATGCCCCATCTCCCTTACTTCCAGCTAGTAAGGATCACATAATTCCTAACAAAGTTTTGACACAGATTCCCAATTCGGGCATTCAGAACATATAGCACGTTGCTGTAAGCAAGCACATTCTCATTCAAAGTTGCAAGTTACTATGTAGGAACAAGTTTGTATAGGTATTTCAAAGATGCCCAGAACTGAGCTAAACGTTGTATGTCTGCAACTCCTAGAAATAACTTCATGCCCCATCTCCCTTACTACCAGCTAGTAAGGATCACATAATTCCTAACAAAGTTTTGACACAGATTCCCAATTCGGGCATTCAGAACATCTAGCACGTTGCTGTAATCAAGCACATTCTCATTCAAAGTTGCAAGTTACTATGTAGGAACAAGTTTGTATAGGTATTTCAAAGATGCCCAGAACTGAGCTAAACGTTGTATGTCTGCAACTACTAGAAATAACTTCATGCCCCATCTCCCTTACTTCCAGCTAGTAAGGATCACATAATTCCTAACAAAGTTTTGACACAGATTCCCAATTCGGGCATTCAGAACATATAGTACGTTGCTGTAAGCAAGCACATTCTCATTCAAAGTTGCAAATTACTATGTAGGAACAAGTTTGTATAGGTATTTCAAAGATGCCCAGAACTGAGCTAAACGTTGTATGTCTGCAACTCCTAGAAATAACTTCATGCCCCATCTCCCTTACTTCCAGCTAGTAAGGATCACATAATTCCTAACAAAGATTTGACACAGATTCCCAATTCGGGCATTCAGAACATATAGCACGTTGCTGTAAGCAAGCACATTCTGATTCAAAGTTGCAAGTTACTATGTAGGAACAAGTTTGTATAGGTATTTCAAAGATGCCCAGAACTGAGCTAAACGTTGTATGTCTGCAACTCCTAGAAATATCTTCATGCCCCATCTCCCTTACTTCCAGCTAGTAAGGATCACATAATTCCTAACAAAGTTTTCACACAGATTCCCAATTCGGGCATTCAGAACATATAGCACGTTGCTGTAAGCAAGCACATTCTGATTCAAAGTTGCAAGTTACTATGTAGGAACAAGTTTATATAGGTATTTCAAAGATGCCCAGAACTGAGCTAAACGTTGTTTGCCTGCAACTCCTAGAAATAACTTCATGCCCCATCTCCATTACTTCCAGCTAGTAAGGATCACATAATTCCTAACAAAGTTTTGACACAGATTCCCAATTCGGGCATTCAGAACATATAGCACGTTGCTGTAGCAAGCACATTCTCATTCAAAGATGCAAGTTACTATGTAGGAACAAGTTTGTATAGGTATTTCAAAGATGCCCAGAACTGAGCTGAAGTTTGTATGTCTCCAACTCCTAGAAATAACTTCATGCCCCCTCTCCCTTACTTCCAGCTAGTGAGGATCACATAATTCCTAACAAAGTTGTGACACAGATTCCCTATTCGGGCATTCAGAACATATAGCACGTTGCAGTAAGCAAGACATTCTCATTCTAAGAAGCAAGTTACTATGTAGGAACAAGTTTGTATAGGTGTTTCAAAGATGCCCAGAACTGAGCTAAAGTGGGTATGTTTCCAACTCCTAGAAATAAATTCATGCCCCATCTCCCTTACTTCCAGGTAGTAAGGATCACATAATTCCTAACAAAATTTTGACACAGATTCCCAATTCGGGTATTCAGAACATATAGCACGTTGCTGTAAGCAAGCACATTCTCATTCAAAGTTGCAAGTTACTATGCAGGAACAAGTTTGTGTAGGTATTTCAAAGATGCCCAGAACTGAGCTAAACGTTGTATGTCTGCAACTCCTAGAAGTAACTGCATGCCCCATCTCCCTTACTTCCAGCTAGTAAGGATAACATAATTTCTAACAAAGTTTTGACACAGATTCCCAATTCGGGCATTCAGAACATATAGCACGTTGCTGTAAGCAAACACATTCTCATTCAAAGTTGCAAGTTACTATGTAGGAACAAGTTTGTATACGACATTCAAAGATGCCCAGAACTGAGCTAAACTTGGTATGTGTCCAATCTCTAGAAATAACTTCATGCCCCAACTCCCTTACTTCCAGCTAGTAAGGATCACATAATTCCTAACAAAGTTTTGACACAGATTCCCAATTCGGGCATTCAGAACATATAGCACGTTGCTGTAAGCAAGCACATTCTGATTCAAAGTTGCAAGTTACTATGTAGGAACAAGTTTGTATAAGTATTTCAAAGATGCCCAGAACTGAGTTAAACGTTGTATGTCTGCAACTCCTAGAAATAACTTCATGCCCCATCTCCCTTACTTCCAGCTAGTAAGGATCACATAATTCCTAACAAAGTTTTGACACAGATTCCCAATTCGGGCATTCAGAACATATAGCACGTTGCTGTAAGCAAGCACATTCTGATTCAAAGTTGCAAGTTACTATGTAGGAACAAGGTTGTATAGGTATTTCAAAGATGCCCAGTACTGAGCTAAACTTGCTATGTCTCCAACTCCTAGAAATAAGTTCATGCCCCATCTCCCTTACTTCCATCTAGTAAGGATCACATAATTCCTAACAACTTTCGACAAAGCTTCCCAATTCGGGCATTCAGAACATATAGCACGTTGCTGTAAGCAAGCACATTCTCATTCAAAGTTGCAAGTTACTATGTAGGAACAAGTGTGTATAGGTATTTCAAAGATGCCCAGAACTGAGCTAAACGTTGTATGTCTCCAACTCCTAGAAATAACTTCATGCCCCATCTCCCTTACTTCCATCTAGTAAGGATCACATAATTCCTAACAAAGTTTTGACACAGATTCCCAATTCGGGCATTCAGAACATATAGCACGTTGCTGTAAGCAAGCACATTCTCATTCAAAGTTGCAAGTTACTATGTAGGAACAAGTTTGTATAGGTATTTCAAAGATGCCCAGAACTGAGCTAAACGTTGTATGTCTTCAACTCCTAGAAATAACTTCATGCCCCATCTCCCTTACTTCCAGCTAGTAAGGATCACATAATTCCTAACAAAGTTTTGACACAGATTCCCAATTCGGGCATTCAGAACATATAGCACGTTGCTGTAAGCAAGCTCATTCTCATTCAAAGTTGCAAGTTACTATGTAGGAACAAGTTTGTATAGGTATTTCAAAGATGCCCAGAACTGAGCTAAACTTGGTATGTCTCCAACTCCTAGAAATAACTTCATGCCCCATCTCCCTTACTTCCATCTAGTAAGGATCACATAATTCCTAACAAAGTTTTGACACAGATTCCCAATTCGGGGATTCAGAACATATAGCACGTTGCTGTAAGCAAGCACATTCTCATTCAAAGTTGCCACTTACTATGTAGGAACAAGTTTGTATAGGTATTTCAAAGATGCCCAGAACTGATCTAAACGTTGTATGTCTCCAACTCCTAGAAATAACTTCATGCCCCATCTCCCTTACTTCCAGCTAGTAAGGATCACATAATTCCTAACAAAGTTTTGACACAGATTCCCAATTCGGGCATTCAGAACATATAGCACGTTGCTGTAAGCAAGCACATTCTCATTCAAAGTTGCAAGTTACTATGTAGGAACAAGTTTGTATATGTATTTCAAAGATGCCCAGAACTGAGCTAAACTTGGTATGTCTCCAACTCCTAGAAATAACTTCATGCTCCATCTCCCTTACTTCCAGCTAGTAAGGATCACATAATTCCTAACAAAGTTTTGACACAGATTCCCAATTCGGGCATTCAGAACATTTAGCACGTTGGTGTAGCAAGCACATTCTCATTCAAAGATGCAAGTTACTATGTAGGAACATGTTTGTAAAGGACTTTCAAAGATGCCCAGAACTGAGCTGAAGTGTGTATGTCTCCAACTCCTAGAAATAACTTCATGCCCCATCTCCCTTACTTCCAGCTAGTGAGGATCACATAATTCCTAACAAAGTTTTGACACAGATTCCCTATTCGGGCATTCAGAACATATAGCACGTTGCTGTAAGCAAGCACATTCTCATTCTAAGAAGCAAGTTACTATGTAGGAACAAGTTTGTATAGGTATTTCAAAAATGCCCAGAACTGAGCTAAAGTGGGTATGTGTCCAACTCCTAGAAATAACTTCATGCCCCATCTCCCTTACTTCCAGCTAGTAAGGATCACATAATTCCTAACAAATTTTTGACACAGATTCCCAATTCGGGCATTCAGAACATATAGCACGTTGCTGTAGGCAAGCACATTCTCATTCAAAGTTGCAAGTTACTATGCAGGAAAGGTTTGTGTAGGTATTTCAAAGATGCCCAGAACTGAGCTAAACGTTGTATGTCTGCAACTCCTAGAAGTAACTTCATGCCCCATCTCCCTTACTTCCAGCTAGTAAGGATCACATAATTTCTAACAAAGTTTTGACACAGATTCCCAATTCGGGCATTCAGAACATATAGCACGTTGCTGTAAGCAAGCACATTCTCATTCAAAGTTGCAAGTTACTATGTAGGAACAAGTTTGTATACGACATTCAAAGATGCCCAGAACTGAGCTAAACTTGGTATGTGTCCAACCTCTAGAAATAACTTCATGCCCCAACTCCCTTACTTCCAGCTAGTAAGGATCACATAATTCCTAACAAAGTTTTGACACAGATTCCCAATTCGGGCATTCAGAACATATAGCACGTTGCTGTAAGCAAGCACATTCTGATTCAAAGTTGCAAGTTAGTATGTAGGAACAAGTTTGTATAAGTATTTCAAAGATGCCCAGTACTGAGCTAAACGTTGTATGTCTCCAACTCCTAGAAATAACTTCATGCCCCATATCCCTTACTTCCATCTAGTAAGGATCACATAATTCCGAACAAAGTTTTGACACAGATTCCCAATTCGGGCATTCAGAACATATAGCACGTTGCTGTAAGCAAGCACATTCTGATTCAAAGTTGCAACTTACTATGTAGGAACAAGTTTGTATAGGTATTTCAAAGATGCCCAGTACTGAGCTAAACTTGGTATGTCTCCAACTCCTAGAAATAAGTTCATGCCCCATCTCCCTTACTTCCATCTAGTAAGGATCACATAATTCCTAACAAAGTTTCGACACAGCTTCCCAAATCGGGCATTCAGAACATATATCACGTTGCTGTAAGCAAGCACATTCTCATTCAATGTTGCAAGTTACTATGTAGGAACAAGTGTGTATAGGTATTTCAAAGATGCCCAGAACTGAGCTAAACGTTGTATGTCTCCAACTCCTAGAAATAACTTCATGCCCCATCTCCCTTACTTCCATCTAGTAAGGATCACATAATTCCTAACAAAGTTTTGACACAGATTCCCAATTCGGGCATTCAGAACATATAGCACGTTGCTGTAAGCAAGCACATTCTCATTCAAAGTTGCAAGATACTATGTAGGAACAAGTTTGTATAGGTATTTCAAAGATGCCCAGAACTGAGCTAAACGTTGTATGTCTGCAACTCCTAGAAATAACTTCATGCCCCATCTCCCTTACTTCCAGCTAGTGAGGATCACATAATTCCTAACAAAGTTTTGACACAGATTCCCAATTCGGGCATTCAGAACATATAGCACGTTGCTGTAAGCAAGCACATTCTCATTCAAAGTTGCAAGTTACTATGTAGGAACAAGTTTGTATAGGTATTTCAAAGATGCCCAGAACTGAGCTAAACGTTGTATGTCTGCAACTCCTAGATATAACTTCATGCCCCATCTCCCTTACTTCCATCTAGTAAGGATCACATAATTCCTAACAAAGATTTGACACAGATTCCCAATTCGGGCATTGAGAACATATAGCACGTTGCTGTAAGCAAGCACATTCTCATTCAAAGTTGCAAGTTACTATGTAGGAACAAGTTTGTATAGGTATTTCAAAGATGCCCAGAACTGAGCTAAACGTTGTATGTCTGCAACTCCTAGAAATAACTTCATGCCCCATCTCCCTTACTTCCAGCTAGTAAGGATCACATAATTCCTAACAAAGTTTTGACACAGATTCCCAATTCGGGCATTCAGAACATATAGCACGTTGCTGTAAGCAAGCACATTCCCATTCAAAGTTGCAAGTTACTATGTAGGAACAAGTTTGTATAGGTATTTCAAAGATGCCCAGAACTGAGCTAAACTTGGTATGTGTCCAACTCCTAGAAATAACATCATGCCCCATCTCCCTTACTTCCAGCTAGTAAGGATCACATAATTCCTAACAAAGTTTTGACACAGATTCCCAATTCGGGCATTCAGAACATATAGCACGTTGCTGTAAGCAAGCACATTCTCATTCAAAGTTGCAAGTTACTATGTAGGAACAAGTTTGTATATGTATTTCAAAGATGCCCAGAACTGAGCTAAACTTGGTATGTCTCCAACTCCTAGAAATAACTTCATGCTCCATCTCCCTTACTTCCAGCTAGTAAGGATCACATAATTCCTAACAAAGCTTTGACACAGATTCCCAATTCGGGCATTCAGAACATATAGCACGTTGGTGTAGCAAGCACATTCTCATTCAAAGTTGCAAGTTACTATGTAGGAACAAGTTTGTATAGGACTTTCAAAGATGCCCAGAACTGAGCTGAAGTGTGTATGTCTCCAACTCCTAGAAATAACTTCATGCCCCATCTCCCTTACTTCCAGCTAGTGAGGATCACATAATTCCTAACAAAGTTTTGACACAGATTCCCTATTCGGGCATTCAGAACATATAGCACGTTGCTGTAAGCAAGCACATTCTCATTCTAAGAAGCAAGTTACTATGTAGGAACAAGTTTGTATAGGTATTTCAAAAATGCCCAGAACTGAGCTAAAGTGGGTATGTGTCCAACTCCTAGAAATAACTTCATGCCCCATCTCCCTTACTTCCAGCTAGTAAGGATGACATAATTCCTAACAAAGTTTTGACACAGATTCCCAATTCGGGCATTCAGAACATATAGCACGTTGCTGTAGGCAAGCACATTCTCATTCAAAGTTGCAAGTTACTATGCAGGAACAAGTTTGTGTAGGTATTTCAAAGATGCCCAGAACTGAGCTAAACGTTGTATGTCTGCAACTCCTAGAAGTAACTTCATGCCCCATCTCCCTTACTTCCAGCTAGTAAGGATCACATAATTTCTAACAAAGTTTTGACACAGATTCCCAATTCGGGCATTCAGAACATATAGCACGTTGCTGTAAGCAAGCACATTCTCATTCAAAGTTGCAAGTTACTATGTAGGAACAAGTTTGTATACGACATTCAAAGATGCCCAGAACTGAGCTAAACTTGGTATGTGTCCAACCTCTAGAAATAACTTCATGCCCCAACTCCCTTACTTCCAGCTAGTAAGGATCACATAATTCCTAACAAAGTTTTGAAACAGATTCCCAATTCGGGCATTCAGAACATATAGCACGTTGCTGTAAGCAAGCACATTCTGATTCAAAGTTGCAAGTTACTATGTAGGAACAAGTTTGTATAAGTATTTCAAAGATGCCCAGAACTGAGCTAAACGTTGTATGTCTCCAACTCCTAGAAATAACTTCATGCCCCATCTCCCTTACTTCCAGCTAGTAAGGATCACATAATTCCTAACAAAGTTTTGACACACTTTCCCAATTCGGGCATTCAGAACATATAGCACGTTGCTGTAAGCAAGCACATTCTCATTCAAAGTTGCAAGTTACTATGTAGGAACAAGTTTGTATAGGTATTTCAAAGACGCCCAGAACTGAGCTAAACGTTGTATGTCTGCAACTCCTAGAAATAACTTCATGCCCCATCTCCCTTACTTCCAGCTAGTGAGGATCACATAATTCCTAACAAAGTTTTGACACAGATTCCCAATTCGGGCATTCAGAACATATAGCACGTTGCTGTAAGCAAGCACATTCTCATTCAAAGTTGCAAGTTACTATGTAGGAACAAGTTTGTATAGGTATTTCAAAGATGCCCAGAACTGAGCTAAACGTTGTATGTCTGCAACTCCTTGAAATAACTTCATGCCCCATCTCCCTTACTTCCATCTAGTAAGGATCACATAATTCCTAACAAAGATTTGACACAGATTCCCAATTCGGGCATTGAGAACATATAGCACGTTGCTGTAAGCAAGCACATTCTCATTCAAAGTTGCAAGTTACTATGTAGGAACAAGTTTGTATAGGTATTTCAAAGATGCCCAGAACTGAGCTAAACGTTGTATGTCTGCAACTCCTAGAAATAACTTCATGCCCCATCTCCCTTACTTCCAGCTAGTAAGGATCACATAATTCCTAACAAAGTTTTGACACAGATTCCCAATTCGGGCATTCAGAACATATAGCACGTTGCTGTAAGCAAGCACATTCTCATTCAAAGTTGCAAGTTACTATGTAGGAACAAGTTTGTATAGGTATTTCAAAGATGCCCAGAACTGAGCTAAACGTTGTATGTCTCCAACTCCTAGAAATAACTTCATGCCCCATCTCCCTTACTTCCAGCTAGTAAGGATCACATAATTCTTAACAAAGTTTTGACACAGATTCCCAATTCGGGCATTCAGAACATATAGCACGTTGCTGTAAGCAAGCACATTCTCATTCAAAGTTGCAAGTTACTATGTAGGAACAAGTTTGTATAGGTATTTCAAAGATGCCCAGAACTGAGCTAAACGTTGTATGTCTGCAACTCCTAGAAATAACTTCATGCTCCATCTCCCTTACTTCCAGCTAGTAAGGATCACATAATTCCTAACAAAGCTTTGACACAGATTCCCAATTCGGGCATTCAGAACATATAGCACGTTGGTGTAGCAAGCACATTCTCATTCAAAGATGCAAGTTACTATGTAGGAACAAGTTTGTATAGGACTTTCAAAGATGCCCAGAACTGAGCTGAAGTGTGTATGTCTCCAACTCCTAGAAATAACTTCATGCCCCATCTCCCTTACTTCCAGCTAGTGAGGATCACATAATTCCTAACAAAGTTTTGACACAGATTCCCTATTCGGGCATTCAGAACATATAGCACGTTGCTGTAAGCAAGCACATTCTCATTCTAAGAAGCAAGTTACTATGTAGGAACAAGTTTGTATAGGTATTTCAAAAATGCCCAGAACTGAGCTAAAGTGGGTATGTGTCCAACTCCTAGAAATAACTTCATGCCCCATCTCCCTTACTTCCAGCTAGTAAGGATGACATAATTCCTAACAAAGTTTTGACACAGATTCCCTATTCGGGCATTCAGAACATATAGCACGTTGCTGTAGGCAAGCACATTCTCATTCAAAGTTGCAAGTTACTATGCAGGAACAAGTTTGTGTAGGTATTTCAAAGATGCCCAGAACTGAGCTAAACGTTGTATGTCTGCAACTCCTAGAAGTAACTTCATGCCCCATCTCCCTTACTTCCAGCTAGTAAGGATCACATAATTTCTAACAAAGTTTTGACACAGATTCCCAATTCGGGCATTCAGAACATATAGCACGTTGCTGTAAGCAAGCACATTCTCATTCAAAGTTGCAAGTTACTATGTAGGAACAAGTTTGTATACGACATTCAAAGATGCCCAGAACTGAGCTAAACTTGGTATGTGTCCAACCTCTAGAAATAACTTCATGCCCCAACTCCCTTACTTCCAGCTAGTAAGGATCACATAATTCCTAACAAAGTTTTGACACAGATTCCGAATTCGGGCATTCAGAACATATAGCACGTTGCTGTAAGCAAGCACATTCTCATTCAAAGTTGCAAGTTACTATGTAGGAACAAGTTTGTATAGGTATTTCAAAGATGCCCAGAACTGAGCTAAACGTTGTATGTCTGCAACTCCTAGAAATAACTTCATGCCCCATCTCACTTACTTCCAGCTAGTAAGGATCACATAATTCCTAACAAAGTTTTGACACAGATTCCCAATTCGGGCATTCAGAACATATAGCACGTTGCTGTAAGCAAGCACATTCTCATTCAAAGTTGCAAGTTACTATGTAGGAACAAGTTTGTATAGGTATTTCAAAGATGCCCAGAACTGAGCTAAACGTTGTATGTCTCCAACTCCTAGAAATAACTTCATGCCCCATCTCCCTTACTTCCAGCTAGTAAGGATCACATAATTCCAAACAAAGTTTTGACACAGATTCCCAATTCGGGCATTCAGAACATATAGCACGTTGCTGTAAGCAAGCACATTCTCATTCAAAGTTGCAAGTTACTATGTAGGAACAAGTTTGTATAGGTATATCAAAGATGCCCAGAACTGAGCTAAACTTGGTATGTCTCCAACTCCTAGAAATAACTTCATGCCCCATCTCCCTTACTTCCAGCTAGTAAGGATCACATAATTCCTAACAAAGTTTTGACACAGATTCCCAATTCGGGCATTCAGAACATATAGCACGTTGCTGTAGCAAGCACATTCTCATTCAAAGATGCAAGTTACTATGTAGGAACAAGTTTGTATAGGACTTTCAAAGATGCCCAGAACTGAGCTAAACGTTGTATGTCTCCAACTCCTAGAAATAACTTCATGCCCCATCTCCCTTACTTCCAGCTAGTGAGGATCACATAATTCCTAACAAAGTTTTGACACAGATTCCCTATTCGGGCATTCAGAACATATAGCACGTTGCTGTAAGCAAGCACATTCTCATTCTAAGAAGCAAGTTACTATGTAGGAAAAAGTTTGTATAGATATTTCAAAAATGCCCAGAACTGAGCTAAAGTGGATATGTGTCCAACTCCTAGAAATAACTTCATGCCCCATCTCCCTTACTTCCAGCTAGTAAGGATCACATAATTCCTAACAAAGTTTTGACACAGATTCCCAATTCGGGCATTCAGAACATATAGCACGTTGCTGTAGGCAAGCACATTCTCATTCAAAGTTGCAAGTTACTATGTAGGAACAAGTTTGTATAGGTATTTCAAAGATGCCCAGAACTGAGCTAAACGTTGTATGTCTGCAACTCCTAGAAATAACTTCATGCCCCATCTCCCTTACTTCCAGCTAGTAAGGATCACATAATTCCTAACAAAGTTTTGACACAGATTCCCAATTCGGGCATTCAGAACATATAGCACGTTGCTGTAAGCAAGCACATTCTCATTCAAAGTTGCAAGTTACTATGTAGGAACAAGTCTGTATAGGTATTTCAAAGATGCCCAGAATTGAGCTAAACGTTGTATATCTGCAACTCCTAGAAATAACTTCATGCCCCATCTCCCTTACTTCCATCTAGTAAGGATCACATAATTCCTAACAAAGATTTGACACAGATTCCCAATTCGGGCATTCAGAACATATAGCACGTTGCTGTAAGCAAGCACATTCTGATTCAAAGTTGCAAGTCACTATTTAGGAACAAGTTTGTATAGGTATTTCAAAGATGCCCAGAACTGAGCTAAACGTTGTATGTCTCCAACTCCTAGAAATAACTTCATGCCACATCTCCCTTACTTCCAGCTAGTGAGGATCAGATAATTCCTAACAAAGTTTTGACACAGATTCCCAATTCGGGCATTCAGAACATATAGCACGTTGCTGTAAGCAAGCACATTCTCATTCAAAGTTGCAAGTTACTATGTAGGAACAAGTGTGTATAGGTATTTCAAAGGTGCCCAGAACTGAGCAAAACGTTGTATGTCTCCAACTCCTAGAAATAACATCATGCCCCATCTCCCTTACTTCCATCTAGTAAGGATCACATAATTCCTAACAAAGATTTGACACAGATTCCCAATTCGGGCATTCAGAACATATAGCACATTGCTGTAAGCAAGCACATTCTCATTCAAAGTTGCAAGTAACTATGTAGGAACAAGTTTGTATAGGTATTTCAAAGATGCCCAGAACTGAGCTAAACGTTGTATGTCTGCAACTCCTAGAAATAACTTCATGCCCCATCTCCCTTACTTCCATCTAGTAAGGATCACATAATTCCTAACAAAGATTTGACACAGATTCCCAATTCGGGCATTGAGAACATATAGCACGTTGCTGTAAGCAAGCACATTCTCATTCTAAGAAGCAAGTTACTATGTAGGAACAAGTTTGTATAGGTATTTCAAAAATGCCCAGAACTGAGCTAAAGTGGGTATGTGTCCAACTCCTAGAAATAACTTCATGCCCCATCTCCCTTACTTCCAGCTAGTAAGGATCACATAATTCCTAACAAAGTTTTGACACAGATTCCCAATTCGGGCATTCAGAACATATAGCACGTTGCTGTAGGCAAGCACATTCTCATTCAAAGTTGCAAGTTACTATGTAGGAACAAGTTTGTATAGGTATTTCAAAGATGCCCAGAACTGAGCTAAACGTTGTATGTCTGCAACTCCTAGAAATAACTTCATGCCCCATCTCCCTTACTTCCAGCTAGTAAGGATCACATAATTCCTAACAAAGTTTTGACACAGATTCCCAATTCGGGCATTCAGAACATATAGCACGTTGCTGTAAGCAAGCACATTCTCATTCAAAGTTGCAAGTTACTATGTAGGAACAAGTTTGTATAGGTATTTCAAAGATGCCCAGAATTGAGCTAAACGTTGTATGTCTGCAACTCCTAGAAATAACTTCATGCCCCATCTCCCTTACTTCCAGCTAGTAAGGATCACATAATTCCTAACAAAGTTTTGACACAGATTCCCAATTCGGGCATTCAGAACATATAGCACGTTGCTGTAAGCAAGCACATTCTCATTCAAAGTTGCAAGTTACCATGTAGGAACAAGTTTGTATAGGTATTTCAAAGATGCCCAGAACTGAGCTAAACGTTGTCTGTCTGCAACTCCTAGAAATAACTTCATGCCCCATCTCCCTTACTTCCAGCTAGTAAGGATCACATAATTCCTAACAAAGTTTTGACACAGATTCCCAATTCGGGCATTCAGAACATATAGCACGTTGCTGTAAGCAAGCACATTCTCATTCAAAGTTGCAAGTTACTATGTAGGAACAAGTTTGTATAGGTATTTCAAAGATGCCCACAACTGAGCTAAACGTTGTATGTCTGCAACTCCTAGAAATAACTTCATGCCCCATCTCCCTTACTTCCAGCTAGTAAGGATCACATAATTCCTAACAAAGTTTTGACACAGATTCCCAATTCGGGCATTCAGAACATATAGCACGTTGCTGTAAGCAAGCACATTCTCATTCAAAGTTGCAAGTTACTATGTAGGAACAAGTTTGTATAGGTATTTCAAGGATGCCCAGAACTGAGATAAACTTGGTATGTCTGCAACTCCTAGAAATAACTTCATGCCCCATCTCCCTTACTTCCAGCTAGTAAGGATCACATAATTCCTAACAAAGTTTTGACACAGATTCCCAATTCGGGCATTCAGAACATATAGCACGTTGCTGTAAGCAAGCACATTCTCATTCAAAGTTGCAAGTTACTATGTAGGAACAAGTTTGTATAGGTATCTCAAAGATGCCCAGAACTGAGCTAAACGTTGTATGTCTCTAACTCCTAGAAATAACTTCATGCCCCATCTCCCTTACTTCCATCTAGTAAGGATCACATAATTCCTAACAAAGTTTTGACACAGATTCCCAATTCGGGCATTCAGAACATATAGCACGTTGCTGTAAGCAAGCACATTCTGATTCAAAGTTGCAAGTTACTGTGCAGGAACAAGTTTGTATAAGTATTTCAAAGATGCCCAGAACTGAGCTAAACGTTGTATGTCTCCAACTCCTAGAAATAACTTCATGCCCCATCTCCCTTACTTCCAGCTAGTAAGGATCACATAATTCCGAACAAAGTTTTGACACAGATTCCCAATTCGGGCATTCAGAACATATAGCACGTTGCTGTAAGCAAGCACATTCTGATTCAAAGTTGCAAGTTACTATGTAGGAACAAGTTTGTATAGGTATTTCAAAGATGCCCAGTACTGAGCTAAACTTGGTATGTCTCCAACTCCTAGAAATAAGTTCATGCCCCATCTCCCTTACTTCCATCTAGTAAGGATCACATAATTCCTAACAAAGTTTCGACACAGCTTCCCAATTCGGGCATTCAGAACATATAGCACGTTGCTGTAAGCAAGCACATTCTCATTCAAAGTTGCAAGTTACTATGTAGGAACAAGTGTGTATAGGTATTTCAAAGATGCCCAGAACTGAGCTAAACGTTGTATGTCTCCAACTCCTAGAAATAACTTCATGCCCCATCTCCCTTACTTCCATCTAGTAAGGATCACATAATTCCTAACAAAGTTTTGACACAGATTCCCAATTCGGGTATTCAGAACATATAGCACGTTGCTGTAAGCAAGCACATTCTCATTCAAAGTTGCAAGTTACTATGTAGGAACAAGTTTGTATAGGTATTTCAAAGATGCCCAGAACTGAGCTAAACGTTGTTTGTCTGCAACTCCTAGAAATAACTTCATGCCCCATCTCCCTTATTTCCAGCTAGTAAGGAATACATAATTTCTAACAAAGTTTTGACACAGATTACCTATTCGGGCATTCAGAACATATAGCACGTTGCTGTAAGCAAGCACATTCTCATTCAAAGTTGCAAGTTACTATGTAGGAACTAGTTTGTATAGGTATTTCAAAGATGCCCAGAACTGAGCTAAACGTTGTATGTCTGCAACTCCTAGAAATAACTTCATGCCCCATCTCCCTTACTTCCATCTAGTAAGGATCACATAATTCCTAACAAAGATTTGACACAGATTCCCAATTCGGGCATTGAGAACATATAGCACGTTGCTGTAAGCAAGCACATTCTCATTCTAAGAAGCAAGTTACTATGTAGGAACAAGTTTGTATAGGTATTTCAAAAATGCCCAGAACTGAGCTAAAGTGGGTATGTGTCCAACTCCTAGAAATAACTTCATGCCCCATCTCCCTTACTTCCAGCTAGTAAGGATCACATAATTACTAACAAAGTTTTGACACAGATTCCCAATTCGGGCATTCAGAACATATAGCACGTTGCTGTAGGCAAGCACATTCTCATTCAAAGTTGCAAGTTACTATGTAGGAACAAGTTTGTATAGGTATTTCAAAGATGCCCAGAAATGAGCTAAACGTTGTATGTCTGCAACTCCTAGAAATAACTTCATGCCCCATCTCTCTTACTTCCAGCTAGTAAGGATCACATAATTCCTAACAAAGTTTTGACACAGATTCCCAATTCGGGCATTCAGAACATATAGCACGTTGCTGTAAGCAAGCACATTCTCATTCAAAGTTGCAAGTTACTATGTAGGAACAAGTTTGTATAGGTATTTCAAAGATGCCCAGAACTGAGCTAAACGTTGTATGTCTCCAACTCCTAGAAATAACTTCATGCCCCATCTCCCTTACTTCCATCTAGTAAGGATCACATAATTCCTAACAAAGTTTTGACACAGATTCCCAATTCGGGCATTCAGAACATTTAGCACATTGCTGTAAGCAAGCACATTCTCATTCAAAGTTGCAAGTTACTATGTAGGAACAAGTTTGTATAGGACATTCAAAGATGCCCAGAACTGAGCTAAACTTGGTATGTGTCCAACCTCTAGAAATAACTTCATGCCCCATCTCTCTTACTTCCAGCTAGTAAGGATCACATAATTCCTAACAAAGTTTTTACACAGATTCCCAATTCGGGCATTCAGAACATATAGCACGTTGCTGTAAGCAAGCACATTCTCATTCAAAGTTGCAAGTTACTGTGTAGGAACAAGTTTGTATTGGTATTTCAGAGATGCCCAGAACTGAGCTAAACTTGGTATGTCTCCAACTCCTAGAAATAACTACATGCCCCATCTCCCTTACTTCCATCTAGTAAGGATCACATAATTCCTAACAAAGTTTTGACACAGATTCCCAATTCGGGCATTCAGAACATATAGCACGTTGCTGTAAGCAAGCACATTCTCATTCAAAGTTGCAAGTTACTATGTAGGAACAAGTTTGTATAGGTATTTCAAAGATGCCCAGAACTGAGCTAAACGTTGTACGTCTGCAACTCCTAGAAATAACTTCATGCCCCATCTCCCTTACTTCCATCTAGTAAGGATCACATAATTCCTAACAAAGTTTTGACACAGATTCCCAATTCGGGCATTCAGAACATGTAGCACGTTGCTGTAAGCAAGCACATTCTCATTCAAAGTTGCAAGTTACTATGTAGGAACAAGTTTGTATAGGTATTTCAAAGATGCCCAGAACTGAGCTAAACGTTGTATGACTGCAAATCCTAGAAATAACTTCATGCCCCATCTCCCTTACTTCCATCTAGTAAGGAACACATAATTCTTAACAAAGTTTTGACACAGATTCCCAATTCGGGCATTCAGAACATATAGCACGTTGCTCTAAGCAAGCACATTCTCATTCAAAGTTGCAAGTTACTATGTAGGAACAAGTTTGTATAGGTATTTCAAAATGCCCAGAACTGAGCTAAACTTGGTATGTCTGCAACTCCTAGAAATAACTTCATGCCCCATCTCCCTTACTTCCAGCTAGTAAGGATCACATAATTCTTAACAATGTTTTGACACAGATTCCCAATTCGGGCATTAAGAACATATAGCACGTTGCTGTAAGCAAGCACATTCTCATTCAAAGTTGCAAGTTACTATGTAGGAACAAGTTTGTATAGGTATCTCAAAGATGCCCAGAACTGAGCTAAACGTTGTATGTCTCTAACTCCTAGAAATAACTTCATGCACCATCTCCCTTACTTCCATCTAGTAAGGATCACATAATTCCTAACAAAGTTTTGACACAGATTGCCAATATGGGCATTCAGAACATATAGCACGTTGCTGTAAGCAAGCCCATTCTCATTCAAAGTTGCAAGTTACAATGTAGGAACAAGTTTGTATAGGTATTTCAAACATGCCCAGAACTGAGCTGAAGTTTGTATGTCTCCAACTCCTAGAAATAACTTCATGCCCCAACTCCCTTACTTCCAGCTAATAAGGATCACAAAATTCCTAACAAAGTTTTGACACAGATTCCCAATTCGGGCATTCAGAACATATAGCACGTTGCTGTAAGCAAGCACATTCTCATTCAAAGTTGCAAGTTACTGTGTAGGAACAAGTTTGTATAGGTATTTCAAAGATGCCCAGTACTGAGCTAAACTTGGTATGTCTCCAACTCCTAGAAATAACTTCATGCCCCATCTCCCTTACTTCCAGCTAGTAAGGATCACATAATTCCTAACAAAGTTTTGACACAGATTCCCAAATCGGGCATTCAGAACATATAGCACGTTGCTGTAAGCAAGCACATTCTCATTCAATGTTGCAAGTTACTATGTAGGAACAAGTTTGTATAGGTATTTCAAAGATGCCCAGAACTGAGCTAAACTTTGTATGTCTGCAACTCCTAGAAATAACTTCATGCCCCATTTCCCTTACTTCCATCTAGTAAGGATCACATAATTCCTAACAAAGTTTTGACACAGATTCCCAATTCGGGCATTCAGAACATATAGCACGTTGCTGTAAGCAAGCACATTCTCATTCAATGTTGCAAGTTACTATGTAGGAACAAGTTTGTATAGGTATTTCAAAGATGCCCAGAACTGAGCTAAACGTTGTATGTCTGCAACTCCTAGAAATAACTTCATGCCCCATCTCCCTTACTTCCAGCTAGTAAGGATCACATAATTCCTAACAAAGTTTTGACACAGATTCCCAATTCGGGCATTCAGAACATATAGCACGTTGCTGTAAGCAAGCACATTCTCATTCAAAGTTGCAAGTTACTGTGTAGGAACAAGTTTGTATAGGTATTTCAAAGATATCCAGAACTGAGCTAAACTTGGTATGTCTCCAACTCCTAGAAATAACTTCATGCCCCATCTCCCTTACTTCCATCTAGTAAGGATCACATAATTTCTAACAAAGTTTTGACACAGATTCCCAATTCGGGCATTCAGAACATATAGCACGTTGCTGTAAGCAAGCACATTCTCATTCAAAGTTGCAAGTTACTATGTAGGAACAAGTTTGTATAGGTATTTCAAAGATGCCCAGAACTGAGCTAAACGTTGTACGTCTGCAACTCCTAGAAATATCTTCATGCCCCATCTCCGTTACTTCGATCTAGTAAGGATCACATAATTCCTAACAAAGTTTTGACACAGATTCACAATTCGGGCATTCAGAACATATAGCACGTTGCTGTAAGCAAGCACATTCTCATTCAAAGTTGCAAGTTACTATGTAGGAACAAGTTTGTATAGGTATTTCAAAGATGCCCAGAACTGAGCTAAACTTGGTATGTCTGCAACTCCTAGAAATATCTTCATGCCCCATCTCCCTTACTTCCAGCTAGTAAGGATCACATAATTCCTAACAAAGTTTTGACACAGATTCCCAATTCGGGCATTCAGAACATATAGCACGTTGCTGTAAGCAAGCACATTCTCATTCAAAGTTCCAAGTTACTATGTAGGAACAAGTTTGTATAGGTATCTCAAAGATGCCCAGAACTGAGCTAAACGTTGTATGTCTCTAACTCCTAGAAATAACTTCATGCCCCATCTCCCTTACTTCCATCTAGTAAGGATCACATAATTCCTAACAAAGTTTTGACACAGATTCCCAATTCGGGCATTCAGATCATATAGCACGTTGCTGTAAGCAAGCACATTCTCATTCAAAGTTGCAAGTTACTATGTAGGAACAAGTTTGTATAGGTATTTCAAACATGCCCAGAACTGAGCTGAAGTTTGTATGTCTCCAACTCCTAGAAATAACTTCATGACCCATCTCCCTTACTTCCAGCTAATAAGGATCACAAAATTCCTAACAAAGTTTTGACACAGATTCCCAATTCGGGCATTCAGAACATATAGCACGTTGCTGTAAGCAAGCACATTCTCATTCAAAGTTGCAAGTTACTGTGTAGGAACAAGTTTGTATAGGTATTTCAAAGATGCCCAGAACTGAGCTAAACGTTGTATGTCTGCAACTCCTAGAAATAACTTCATGCCCCATCTCCCTTACTTCCAGCTAGTAAGGATCACATAATTCCTAACAAAGTTTTGACACAGATTCCCAATTCGGGCATTCAGAACATATAGCACGTTGCTGTAAGCAAGCACATTCTCATTCAAAGTTGCAAGTTACTATGTAGGAACAAGTTTGTATAGGTATTTCAAAGATGCCCAGAACTGAGCTAAACGTTGTATGTCTCCAACTCCTAGAAATAACTTCATGCCCCATCTCCCTTACTTCCAGCTAGTAAGGATCACATAATTCCTAACAAAGTTTTGACACAGATTCCCTATTCGGGCATTCAGATCATATAGCACGTTGCTGTAAGCAAGCACATTCTCATTCAAAGTTGCAAGTTACTATGTAGGAACAAGTTTGTATAGGTATTTCAATGATGCCCAGAACTGAGCTAAACGTTGTATGTCTGCAACTCCTAGAAATAACTTCATGCCCCATCTCCCTTACGTCCAGCTAGTAAGGATCACATAATTCCTAACAAAGTTTTGACACAGATTCCCAATACGGGCATTCAGAACATATAGCACGTTGCTGTAAGCAAGCACATTCTCATTCAAAGTTGCAAGTTACTGTGTAGGAACAAGTTTGTATAGGTATATCAAAGATGCCCAGTACTGAGCTAAACTTGGTATGTCTCCAACTCCTAGAAATAACTTCATGCCCCATCTCCCTTACTTCCAGCTAGTAAGGATCACATAATTCCTAACAAAGTTTCGACACAGATTCCCAATTCGGGCATTCAGAACATATAGCACGTTGCTGTTAGCAAGCACATTCTCATTCATAACTGCAAGTTACTATGAAGGAACAAGTTTGTATAGGTATTTCAAAGATGCCCAGAACTGAGCTAAACGTTGTATGTCTGCAACTCCTAGAAATAACTTCATGCCCCATCTCCCTTACTTCCATCTAGTAAGGATCACATAATTCCTAACAAAATTTTTGACACAGATTCCCAATTCGGGCATTCAGAACATATAGCACGTTGCTGTAAGCAAGCACATTCTCATTCAAAGTTGCAAGTTACTATGTAGGAAGAAATTTGTATAGGTATTTCAAAGATACCCAGAACTGAGCTAAACGTTGTATATCTGCAACTCCTAGAAATAACTTCATGCCCCATCTCCCTTACTTCCATCTAGTAAGGATCACATAATTCCTAAGAAAGTTTTGACACAGATTCCCAATTCGGGCATTCAGAACATATAGCACGTTGCTGTAAGCAAGCACATTCTCATTCAAAGTTGCAAGTTACTATGTAGGAACAAGTTTGTATAGGTATTTCAAAGATGCCCAGAACTGAGCTAAACTTGGTACGTCTCCAACTCCTAGAAATAACTTCATGCCCAATCTCCCTTACTTCCATCTAGTAAGGATCACATAATTCCTAACAAAGTTTTGACACAGATTCCCAATTCGGGCATTCAGAACATATAGCACGTTGCTGTAAGCAAGCACATTCTCATTCAAAGTTGCAAGTTACTATGTAGGAACCAGTTTGTATAGGTATTTCAAAGATGCCCAGAACTGAGCTAAACTTGGTATGTCTCCAACTCCTAGAAATAACTTCATGCCCCATCTCCCTTACTTCCATCTAGTAAGGATCACATAATTCCTAACAAAGTTTTGACACAGATTCCCAATTCGGGCATTCAGAACATATAGCACATTGCTGTAAGCAAGCACATTCTCATTCAATGTTGCAAGTTACTATGTAGGAACAAGTTTATATAGGTATTTCAAAGATGCCCAGAACTGAGCTGAAGTTTGTATGTCTCCAACTCCTAGAAATAACTTCATGCCCCATCTCCCTTACTTCCAGCTAGTAAGGATCACATAATTCCTAACAAAGTTTTGACACAGATTCCCAATTCGGGCATTCAGAACATATAGCACGTTGCTGTAAGCCAGCACATTATGATTCAAAGTTGCAAGTTACTATGTAGGAACAAGTTTGTATAGGTATTTCAAAGATGCCCAGAACTGAGCTAAACGTTGTATGTCTCCAACTCCTAGAAATAACTTCATGCCCCATCTCCCTTACTTCCATCTAGTAAGGATCACATAATTCCTAACAAAGTTTTGACACAGATTCCCAATTCGGGCATTCAGAACATATAGCACGTTGCTGTAAGCAAGCACATTCTCATTCAAAGTTGCAAGTTACTATGTAGGAACAAGTTTGTATAGGACTTTCAATGATGCCCAGAACTGAGCTTAACTTGGTATGTGTCCAACCTCTAGAAATAACTTCATGCCCCATCTCCCTTACTTCCAGCTAGTAAGGGTCACATAATTCCTAACAAAGTTTTGACACAGATTCCCAATTCGGGCATTCAGAACATATAGCACGTTGCTGTAAGCAAGCACATTCTGATTCAAAGTTGCAAGTTACTATGTAGGAACAAGTTTGTATAGGTATTTCAAAGATGCCCAGAACTGAGGTAAACGTTGTATGTCTGCAACTCCTAGAAATATCTTCATGCGCCGTCTCCCGTACTTCCAGCTAGTAAGGATCACATAATTCCTAACAAAGTTTTGACACAGATTCCCAATTCAGGCATTCAGAACATATAGCACGTTGCTGTAAGCAAGCACATTCTGATTCAAAGTTGCAAGTTACTATGTAGGAACAAGTTTGTATAGGTATTTCAAAGATGCCCAGAACTGAGCTAATCGTTGTATGTCTCCAACTCCTAGAAATAACTTCATGCCCCTTCTCCCTTACTTCCATCTAGTAAGGATCACATAATTCCTAACAAAGTTTGACACAGATTCCCAATTCGGGCATTCAGAACATATAGCACGTTGCTGTAAGCAAGCACATTCTCATTCAAAGTTGCAAGTTACTATGTAGGAACAAGTTTGTATAGGTATTTCAAAGATGCCCAGAACTGAGCTAAACGTTGTATGTCTGCAACTCCTAGAAATATCTTCATGCCCTATCTCCCTTACTTCCAGCTAGTAAGGATCACATAATTCCTAACAAAGTTTTGACACACATTCCCAATTCGGACATTCAGAACATATACCACGTGGCTGTAAGCAAGCACATTCTCATTCAAAGTTGCAAGTTACTATGTAGGAACAAGTTTGAATAGGTATTTCAAAGATGCCCAGAACTGAGCTAAACTTTGTATGTCTCCAACTCCTAGAAATAAGTTCCTGCCCCTTCTCCCTTACTTCCATCTAGTAAGGATCACATAATTCCTAACAAGGTTTCGACACAGATTTCCAATTCGGGCATTCAGAACATATAGCACGTTGCTGTAAGCAAGCACATTCTCCTTCAAAGTTGCAAGTTACTATGTAGGAACAAGTTTGTATAGGTATTTCAAAGATGCCCAGAACTGAGCTAAACGTTGTATGACTGCAAATCCTAGAAATAACTTCATGCCCCATCTCCCTTACTTCCATCTAGTAAGGATCACATAATTCTTAACAAAGTTTTGACACAGATTCCCAATTCGGGCATTCAGAACATATAGCACGTTGCTGTAAGCAAGCACATTCTCATTCAAAGTTGCAAGTTACTATGTAGGAACAAGTTTGTATAGGTATTTCAAAATGCCCAGAACTGAGCTAAACTTGGTATGTCTGCAACTCCTAGAAATAACTTCATGCCCCATCTCCCTTACTTCCAGCTAGTAAGGATCACATAATTCTTAACAATGTTTTGACACAGATTCCCAATTCGGGCATTCAGAACATATAGCACGTTGCTGTAAGCAAGCACATTCTCATTCAAAGTTGCAAGTTACTATGTAGGAACAAGTTTGTATAGGTATCTCAAAGATGCCCAGAACTGAGCTAAAGGTTGTATGTCTCTAACTCCTAGAAATAACTTCATGCCCCATCTCCCTTACTTCCATCTAGTAAGGATCACATAATTCCTAACAAAGTTTTGACACAGATTGCCAATTCGGGCATTCAGAACATATAGCACGTTGCTGTAAGCAAGCCCATTCTCATTCAATGTTGCAAGTTACAATGTAGGAACAAGTTTGTATAGGTATTTCAAACATGCCCAGAACTGAGCTGAAGTTTGTATGTCTCCAACTCCTAGAAATAACTTCATGCCCCAACTCCCTTACTTCCAGCTAATAAGGATCACAAATTTCCTAACAAAGTTTTGACACAGATTCCCAATTCGGGCATTCAGAACATATAGCACGTTGCTGTAAGCAAGCACATTCTCATTCAAAGTTGCAAGTTACTGTGTAGGAACAAGTTTGTATAGGTATTTCAAAGATGCCCAGTACTGAGCTAAACTTGGTATGTCTCCAACTCCTAGAAATAACTTCATGCCCCATCTCCCTTACTTCCAGCTAGTA
The DNA here is from genome assembly GCF_020826845.1 of Diceros bicornis minor. Taxonomy (NCBI): domain Eukaryota; kingdom Metazoa; phylum Chordata; class Mammalia; order Perissodactyla; family Rhinocerotidae; genus Diceros; species Diceros bicornis. Next base: position 164,976 of record NW_026691718.1, read on the forward strand.
AGGATCACATAATTCCTAACAAAGTTTTGACACAGATTCCCAAATCGGGCATTCAGAACATATAGCACGTTGCTGTAAGCAAGCACATTCTCATTCAATGTTGCAAGTTACTATATAGGAACAAGTTTGTATAGGTATTTCAAAGATGCCCAGAACTGAGCTAAATTTTGTATGTCTGCAACTCCTAGAAATAACTTCATGCCCCATTTCCCTTACTTCCATCTAGTAAGGATCACGTAATTCCTAACAAAGTTTTGACACAGATTCCCAATTCGGGCATTCAGAACATATAGCACGTTGCTGTAAGCAAGCACATTCTCATTCAATGTTGCAAGTTACTATGTAGGAACAAGTTTGTATAGGTATTTCAAAGATGCCCAGAACTGAGCTAAACGTTGTATGTCTGCAACTCCTAGAAATAACTTCATGCCCCATCTCCCTTACTTCCAGCTAGTAAGGATCACATAATTCCTAACAAAGTTTTGACACAGATTCCCAATTCGGGCATTCAGAACATATAGCACGTTGCTGTAAGCAAGCACATTCTCATTCAAAGTTGCAAGTTACTGTGTAGGAACAAGTTTGTATAGGTATTTCAAAGATATCCAGAACTGAGCTAAACTTGGTATGTCTCCAACTCCTAGAAATAACTTCATGCCCCATCTCCCTTACTTCCATCTAGTAAGGATCACATAATTCCTAACAAAGTTTTGACACAGATTCCCAATTCGGGCATTCAGAACATATAGCACGTTGCTGTAAGCAAGCACATTCTCATTCAAAGTTGCAAGTTACTATGTAGGAACAAGTTTGTATAGGTATTTCAAAGATGCCCAGAACTGAGCTAAACGTTGTACGTCTGCAACTCCTAGAAATATCTTCATGCCCCATCTCCCTTACTTCGATCTAGTAAGGATCACATAATTCCTAACAAAGTTTTGACACAGATTCCCAATTCGGGCATTCAGAACATATAGCACGTTGCTGTAAGCAAGCACATTCTCATTCAAAGTTGCAAGTTACTATGTAGGAACAAGTTTGTATAGGTATTTCAAAGATGCCCAGAACTGAGCTAAACTTGGTATGTCTGCAACTCCTAGAAATATCTTCATGCCCCATCTCACTTACTTCCAGCTAGTAAGGATCACATAATTCCTAACAAAGTTTTGACACAGATTCCCAATTCGGGCATTCAGAACATATAGCACGTTGCTGTAAGCAAGCACATTCTCATTCAAAGTTGCAAGTTACTATGTAGGAACAAGTTTGTATAGGTATTTCAAAGATGCCCAGAACTGAGCTAAACTTGGTATGTCTCCAACTCCTAGAAGTAACTACATGCCCCATCTCCCTTACTTACATCTAGTAAGGATCACATAATTCCTAACAAAGTTTTGACACAGATTCCCAATTCGGGCATTCAGAACATATAGCACGTTGCTGTAAGCAAGCACATTCTCATTCAAAGTTGCAAGTTACTATGTAGGAACAAGTTTGTATAGGTATTTCAAAGATGCCCAGAACTGAGCTAAACGTTGTACGTCTGCAACTCCTAGAAATAACTTCATGCCCCATCTCCCTTACTTCCATCTAGTAAGGATCACATAATTCCTAACAAAGTTTTGACACAGATTCCCAATTCGGGCATTCAGAACATGTAGCACGTTGCTGTAAGCAAGCACATTCTCATTCAAAGTTGCAAGTTACTATGTAGGAACAAGTTTGTATAGGTATTTCAAAGATGCCCAGAACTGAGCTAAACGTTGTATGACTGCAAATCCTAGAAATAACTTCATGCCCCATCTCCCTTACTTCCATCTAGTAAGGTTCACATAATTCTTAACAAAGTTTTGACACAGATTCCCAATTCGGGCATTCAGAACATATAGCACGTTGCTGTAAGCAAGCACATTCTCATTCAAAGTTGCAAGTTACTATGTAGCAACAAGTTTGTATAGGTATTTCAAAATGCCCAGAACTGAGCTAAACTTGGTATGTCTGCAACTCCTAGAAATAACTTCATGCCCCATCTCCCTTACTTCCAGCTAGTAAGGATCACATAATTCTTAACAATGTTTTGACACAGATTCCCAATTCGGGCATTCAGAACATATAGCACGTTGCTGTAAGCAAGCACATTCTCATTCAAAGTTGCAAGTTACTATGTAGGAACCAGTTTGTATAGGTATTTCAAAGATGCCCAGAACTGAGCTAAACTTGGTATGTCTCCAACTCCTAGAAATAACTTCATGCCCCATCTCCCTTACTTCCATCTAGTAAGGATCACATAATTCCTAACAAAGTTTTGACACAGATTCCCAATTCGGGCATTCAGAACATATAGCACATTGCTGTAAGCAAGCACATTCTCATTCAATGTTGCAAGTTACTATGTAGGAACAAGTTTATATAGGTATTTCAAAGATGCCCAGAACTGAGCTGAAGTTTGTATGTCTCCAACTCCTAGAAATAACTTCATGCCCCATCTCCCTTACTTCCAGCTAGTAAGGATCACATAATTCCTAACAAAGTTTTGACACAGATTCCCAATTCGGGCATTCAGAACATATAGCACGTTGCTGTAAGCCAGCACATTATGATTCAAAGTTGCAAGTTACTATGTAGGAACAAGTTTGTATAGGTATTTCAAAGATGCCCAGAACTGAGCTAAACGTTGTATGTCTCCAACTCCTAGAAATAACTTCATGCCCCATCTCCCTTACTTCCATCTAGTAAGGATCACATAATTCCTAAGAAAGTTTTGACACAGATTCCCAATTCGGGCATTCAGAACATATAGCACGTTGCTGTAAGCAAGCACATTCTCATTCAAAGTTGCAAGTTACTATGTAGGAACAAGTTTGTATAGGTATTTCAAAGATGCCCAGAACTGAGCTAAACTTGGTACGTCTCCAACTCCTAGAAATAACTTCATGCCCAATCTCCCTTACTTCCATCTAGTAAGGATCACATAATTCCTAACAAAGTTTTGACACAGATTCCCAATTCGGGCATTCAGAACATGTAGCACGTTGCTGTAAGCAAGCACATTCTCATTCAAAGTTGCAAGTTACTATGTAGGAACCAGTTTGTATAGGTATTTCAAAGATGCCCAGAACTGAGCTAAACTTGGTATGTCTCCAACTCCTAGAAATAACTTCATGCCCCATCTCCCTTACTTCCATCTAGTAAGGATCACATAATTCCTAACAAAGTTTTGACACAGATTCCCAATTCGGGCATTCAGAACATATAGCACATTGCTGTAAGCAAGCACATTCTCATTCAATGTTGCAAGTTACTATGTAGGAACAAGTTTATATAGGTATTTCAAAGATGCCCAGAACTGAGCTGAAGTTTGTATGTCTCCAACTCCTAGAAATAACTTCATGCCCCATCTCCCTTACTTCCAGCTAGTAAGGATCACATAATTCCTAACAAAGTTTTGACACAGATTCCCAATTCGGGCATTCAGAACATATAGCACGTTGCTGTAAGCCAGCACATTATGATTCAAAGTTGCAAGTTACTATGTAGGAACAAGTTTGTATAGGTATTTCAAAGATGCCCAGAACTGAGCTAAACGTTGTATGTCTCCAACTCCTAGAAATAACTTCATGCCCCATCTCCCTTACTTCCATCTAGTAAGGATCACATAATTCCTAACAAAGTTTTGACACAGATTCCCAATTCGGGCATTCAGAACATATAGCACGTTGCTGTAAGCAAGCACATTCTCATTCAAAGTTGCAAGTTACTATGTAGGAACAAGTTTGTATAGGACTTTCAATGATGCCCAGAACTGAGCTTAACTTGGTATGTGTCCAACCTCTAGAAATAACTTCATGCCCCATCTCCCTTACTTCCAGCTAGTAAGGGTCACATAATTCCTAACAAAGTTTTGACACAGATTCCCAATTCGGGCATTCAGAACATATAGCACGTTGCTGTAAGCAAGCACATTCTGATTCAAAGTTGCAAGTTACTATGTAGGAACAAGTTTGTATAGGTATTTCAAAGATGCCCAGAACTGAGGTAAACGTTGTATGTCTGCAACTCCTAGAAATATCTTCATGCGCCGTCTCCCGTACTTCCAGCTAGTAAGGATCACATAATTCCTAACAAAGTTTTGACACAGATTCCCAATTCAGGCATTCAGAACATATAGCACGTTGCTGTAAGCAAGCACATTCTGATTCAAAGTTGCAAGTTACTATGTAGGAACAAGTTTGTATAGGTATTTCAAAGATGCCCAGAACTGAGCTAATCGTTGTATGTCTCCAACTCCTAGAAATAACTTCATGCCCCTTCTCCCTTACTTCCATCTAGTAAGGATCACATAATTCCTAACAAAGTTTGACACAGATTCCCAATTCGGGCATTCAGAACATATAGCACGTTGCTGTAAGCAAGCACATTCTCATTCAAAGTTGCAAGTTACTATGTAGGAACAAGTTTGTATAGGTATTTCAAAGATGCCCAGAACTGAGCTAAACGTTGTATGTCTGCAACTCCTAGAAATATCTTCATGCCCTATCTCCCTTACTTCCAGCTAGTAAGGATCACATAATTCCTAACAAAGTTTTGACACACATTCCCAATTCGGACATTCAGAACATATACCACGTGGCTGTAAGCAAGCACATTCTCATTCAAAGTTGCAAGTTACTATGTAGGAACAAGTTTGAATAGGTATTTCAAAGATGCCCAGAACTGAGCTAAACTTTGTATGTCTCCAACTCCTAGAAATAAGTTCCTGCCCCTTCTCCCTTACTTCCATCTAGTAAGGATCACATAATTCCTAACAAGGTTTCAACACAGATTTCCAATTCGGGCATTCAGAACATATAGCACGTTGCTGTAAGCAAGCACATTCTCCTTCAAAGTTGCAAGTTACTATGTAGGAACAAGTTTGTATAGGTATTTCAAAGATGCCCAGAACTGAGCTAAACGTTGTATGACTGCAAATCCTAGAAATAACTTCATGCCCCATCTCCCTTACTTCCATCTAGTAAGGATCACATAATTCTTAACAAAGTTTTGACACAGATTCCCAATTCGGGCATTCAGAACATATAGCACGTTGCTGTAAGCAAGCACATTCTCATTCAAAGTTGCAAGTTACTATGTAGGAACAAGTTTGTATAGGTATTTCAAAATGCCCAGAACTGAGCTAAACTTGGTATGTCTGCAACTCCTAGAAATAACTTCATGCCCCATCTCCCTTACTTCCAGCTAGTAAGGATCACATAATTCTTAACAATGTTTTGACACAGATTCCCAATTCGGGCATTCAGAACATATAGCACGTTGCTGTAAGCAAGCACATTCTCATTCAAAGTTGCAAGTTACTATGTAGGAACAAGTTTGTATAGGTATCTCAAAGATGCCCAGAACTGAGCTAAAGGTTGTATGTCTCTAACTCCTAGAAATAACTTCATGCCCCATCTCCCTTACTTCCATCTAGTAAGGATCACATAATTCCTAACAAAGTTTTGACACAGATTGCCAATTCGGGCATTCAGAACATATAGCACGTTGCTGTAAGCAAGCCCATTCTCATTCAATGTTGCAAGTTACAATGTAGGAACAAGTTTGTATAGGTATTTCAAACATGCCCAGAACTGAGCTGAAGTTTGTATGTCTCCAACTCCTAGAAATAACTTCATGCCCCAACTCCCTTACTTCCAGCTAATAAGGATCACAAATTTCCTAACAAAGTTTTGACACAGATTCCCAATTCGGGCATTCAGAACATATAGCACGTTGCTGTAAGCAAGCACATTCTCATTCAAAGTTGCAAGTTACTGTGTAGGAACAAGTTTGTATAGGTATTTCAAAGATGCCCAGTACTGAGCTAAACTTGGTATGTCTCCAACTCCTAGAAATAACTTCATGCCCCATCTCCCTTACTTCCAGCTAGTAAGGATCACATAATTCCTAACAAAGTTTTGACACAGATTCCCAAATCGGGCATTCAGAACATATAGCACGTTGCTGTAAGCAAGCACATTCTCATTCAATGTTGCAAGTTACTATATAGGAACAAGTTTGTATAGGTATTTCAAAGATGCCCAGAACTGAGCTAAATTTTGTATGTCTGCAACTCCTAGAAATAACTTCATGCCCCATTTCCCTTACTTCCATCTAGTAAGGATCACGTAATTCCTAACAAAGTTTTGACACAGATTCCCAATTCGGGCATTCAGAACATATAGCACGTTGCTGTAAGCAAGCACATTCTCATTCAATGTTGCAAGTTACTATGTAGGAACAAGTTTGTATAGGTATTTCAAAGATGCCCAGAACTGAGCTAAACGTTGTATGTCTGCAACTCCTAGAAATAACTTCATGCCCCATCTCCCTTACTTCCAGCTAGTAAGGATCACATAATTCCTAACAAAGTTTTGACACAGATTCCCAATTCGGGCATTCAGAACATATAGCACGTTGCTGTAAGCAAGCACATTCTCATTCAAAGTTGCAAGTTACTGTGTAGGAACAAGTTTGTATAGGTATTTCAAAGATATCCAGAACTGAGCTAAACTTGGTATGTCTCCAACTCCTAGAAATAACTTCATGCCCCATCTCCCTTACTTCCATCTAGTAAGGATCACATAATTCCTAACAAAGTTTTGACACAGATTCCCAATTCGGGCATTCAGAACATATAGCACGTTGCTGTAAGCAAGCACATTCTCATTCAAAGTTGCAAGTTACTATGTAGGAACAAGTTTGTATAGGTATTTCAAAGATGCCCAGAACTGAGCTAAACGTTGTACGTCTGCAACTCCTAGAAATATCTTCATGCCCCATCTCCCTTACTTCGATCTAGTAAGGATCACATAATTCCTAACAAAGTTTTGACACAGATTCCCAATTCGGGCATTCAGAACATATAGCACGTTGCTGTAAGCAAGCACATTCTCATTCAAAGTTGCAAGTTACTATGTAGGAACAAGTTTGTATAGGTATTTCAAAGATGCCCAGAACTGAGCTAAACTTGGTATGTCTGCAACTCCTAGAAATATCTTCATGCCCCATCTCACTTACTTCCAGCTAGTAAGGATCACATAATTCCTAACAAAGTTTTGACACAGATTCCCAATTCGGGCACTCAGAACATATAGCACGTTGCTGTAAGCAAGCACATTCTCATTCAAAGTTCCAAGATACTATGTAGGAACAAGTTTGTATAGGTATCTCAAAGATGCCCAGAACTGAGCTAAACGTTGTATGTCTCTAACTCCTAGAAATAACTTCATGCCCCATCTCCCTTACTTCCATCTAGTAAGGATCACATAATTCCTAACAAAGTTTTGACACAGATTCCCAATTCGGGCATTCAGATCATATAGCACGTTGCTGTAAGCAAGCACATTCTCATTCAAAGTTGCAAGTTACTATGTAGGAACAAGTTTGTATAGGTATTTCAAACATGCCCAGAACTGAGCTGAAGTTTGTATGTCTCCAACTCCTAGAAATAACTTCATGACCCATCTCCCTTACTTCCAGCTAATAAGGATCACAAAATTCCTAACAAAGTTTTGACACAGATTCCCAATTCGGGCATTCAGAACATATAGCACGTTGCTGTAAGCAAGCACATTCTCATTCAAAGTTGCAAGTTACTGTGTAGGAACAAGTTTGTATAGGTATTTCAGAGATGCCCAGAACTGAGCTAAACTTGGTATGTCTCCAACTCCTAGAAGTAACTACATGCCCCATCTCCCTTACTTACATCTAGTAAGGATCACATAATTCCTAACAAAGTTTTGACACAGATTCCCAATTCGGGCATTCAGAACATATAGCACGTTGCTGTAAGCAAGCACATTCTCATTCAAAGTTGCAAGTTACTATGTAGGAACAAGTTTGTATAGGTATTTCAAAGATGCCCAGAACTGAGCTAAACGTTGTACGTCTGCAACTCCTAGAAATAACTTCATGCCCCATCTCCCTTACTTCCATCTAGTAAGGATCACATAATTCCTAACAAAGTTTTGACACAGATTCCCAATTCGGGCATTCAGAACATGTAGCACGTTGCTGTAAGCAAGCACATTCTCATTCAAAGTTGCAAGTTACTATGTAGGAACAAGTTTGTATAGGTATTTCAAAGATGCCCAGAACTGAGCTAAACGTTGTATGACTGCAAATCCTAGAAATAACTTCATGCCCCATCTCCCTTACTTCCATCTAGTAAGGTTCACATAATTCTTAACAAAGTTTTGACACAGATTCCCAATTCGGGCATTCAGAACATATAGCACGTTGCTGTAAGCAAGCACATTCTCATTCAAAGTTGCAAGTTACTATGTAGCAACAAGTTTGTATAGGTATTTCAAAATGCCCAGAACTGAGCTAAACTTGGTATGTCTGCAACTCCTAGAAATAACTTCATGCCCCATCTCCCTTACTTCCAGCTAGTAAGGATCACATAATTCTTAACAATGTTTTGACACAGATTCCCAATTCGGGCATTCAGAACATATAGCACGTTGCTGTAAGCAAGCACATTCTCATTCAAAGTTGCAAGTTACTATGTAGGAACCAGTTTGTATAGGTATTTCAAAGATGCCCAGAACTGAGCTAAACTTGGTATGTCTCCAACTCCTAGAAATAACTTCATGCCCCATCTCCCTTACTTCCATCTAGTAAGGATCACATAATTCCTAACAAAGTTTTGACACAGATTCCCAATTCGGGCATTCAGAACATATAGCACATTGCTGTAAGCAAGCACATTCTCATTCAATGTTGCAAGTTACTATGTAGGAACAAGTTTATATAGGTATTTCAAAGATGCCCAGAACTGAGCTGAAGTTTGTATGTCTCCAACTCCTAGAAATAACTTCATGCCCCATCTCCCTTACTTCCAGCTAGTAAGGATCACATAATTCCTAACAAAGTTTTGACACAGATTCCCAATTCGGGCATTCAGAACATATAGCACGTTGCTGTAAGCCAGCACATTATGATTCAAAGTTGCAAGTTACTATGTAGGAACAAGTTTGTATAGGTATTTCAAAGATGCCCAGAACTGAGCTAAACGTTGTATGTCTCCAACTCCTAGAAATAACTTCATGCCCCATCTCCCTTACTTCCATCTAGTAAGGATCACATAATTCCTAACAAAGTTTTGACACAGATTCCCAATTCGGGCATTCAGAACATATAGCACGTTGCTGTAAGCAAGCACATTCTCATTCAAAGTTGCAAGTTACTATGTAGGAACAAGTTTGTATAGGACTTTCAATGATGCCCAGAACTGAGCTTAACTTGGTATGTGTCCAACCTCTAGAAATAACTTCATGCCCCATCTCCCTTACTTCCAGCTAGTAAGGGTCACATAATTCCTAACAAAGTTTTGACACAGATTCCCAATTCGGGCATTCAGAACATATAGCACGTTGCTGTAAGCAAGCACATTCTGATTCAAAGTTGCAAGTTACTATGCAGGAACAAGTTTGTATAGGTATTTCAAAGATGCCCAGAACTGAGGTAAACGTTGTATGTCTGCAACTCCTAGAAATATCTTCATGCGCCGTCTCCCGTACTTCCAGCTAGTAAGGATCACATAATTCCTAACAAAGTTTTGACACAGATTCCCAATTCAGGCATTCAGAACATATAGCACGTTGCTGTAAGCAAGCACATTCTGATTCAAAGTTGCAAGTTACTATGTAGGAACAAGTTTGTATAGGTATTTCAAAGATGCCCAGAACTGAGCTAATCGTTGTATGTCTCCAACTCCTAGAAATAACTTCATGCCCCTTCTCCCTTACTTCCATCTAGTAAGGATCACATAATTCCTAACAAAGTTTGACACAGATTCCCAATTCGGGCATTCAGAACATATAGCACGTTGCTGTAAGCAAGCACATTCTCATTCAAAGTTGCAAGTTACTATGTAGGAACAAGTTTGTATAGGTATTTCAAAGATGCCCAGAACTGAGCTAAACGTTGTATGTCTGCAACTCCTAGAAATATCTTCATGCCCTATCTCCCTTACTTCCAGCTAGTAAGGATCACATAATTCCTAACAAAGTTTTGACACACATTCCCAATTCGGACATTCAGAACATATACCACGTGGCTGTAAGCAAGCACATTCTCATTCAAAGTTGCAAGTTACTATGTAGGAACAAGTTTGAATAGGTATTTCAAAGATGCCCAGAACTGAGCTAAACGTTGTATGTCTCCAACTCCTAGAAATAAGTTCCTGCCCCTTCTCCCTTACTTCCATCTAGTAAGGATCACATAATTCCTAACAAGGTTTCGACACAGATTCCCAATTCGGGCATTCAGAACATATAGCACGTTGCTGTAAGCAAGCACATTCTCATTCAAAGTTGCAAGTTACTATGTAGGAACAAGTTTGTATAGGTATTTCAAAGATGCCCAGAACTGAGCTAAACGTTGTATGACTGCAAATCCTAGAAATAACTTCATGCCCCATCTCCCTTACTTCCATCTAGTAAGGATCACATAATTCTTAACAAAGTTTTGACACAGATTCCCAATTCGGGCATTCAGAACATATAGCACGTTGCTGTAAGCAAGCACATTCTCATTCAAAGTTGCAAGTTACTATGTAGGAACAAGTTTGTATAGGTATTTCAAAATGCCCAGAACTGAGCTAAACTTGGTATGTCTGCAACTCCTAGAAATAACTTCATGCCCCATCTCCCTTACTTCCAGCTAGTAAGGATCACATAATTCTTAACAATGTTTTGACACAGATTCCCAATTCGGGCATTCAGAACATATAGCACGTTGCTGTAAGCAAGCACATTCTCATTCAAAGTTGCAAGTTACTATGTAGGAACAAGTTTGTATAGGTATCTCAAAGATGCCCAGAACTGAGCTAAAGGTTGTATGTCTCTAACTCCTAGAAATAACTTCATGCCCCATCTCCCTTACTTCCATCTAGTAAGGATCACATAATTCCTAACAAAGTTTTGACACAGATTGCCAATTCGGGCATTCAGAACATATAGCACGTTGCTGTAAGCAAGCCCATTCTCATTCAAAGTTGCAAGTTACAATGTAGGAACAAGTTTGTATAGGTATTTCAAACATGCCCAGAACTGAGCTGAAGTTTGTATGTCTCCAACTCCTAGAAATAACTTCATGCCCCAACTCCCTTACTTCCAGCTAACAAGGATCACAAATTTCCTAACAAAGTTTTGACACAGATTCCCAATTCGGGCATTCAGAACATATAGCACGTTGCTGTAAGCAAGCACATTCTCATTCAAAGTTGCAAGTAACTGTGTAGGAACAAGTTTGTATAGGTATTTCAAAGATGCCCAGTACTGAGCTAAACTTGGTATGTCTCCAACTCCTAGAAATAACTTCATGCCCCATCTCCCTTACTTCCAGCTAGTAAGGATCACATAATTCCAATAAAGTTTTGACACAGATTCCCAAATCGGGCATTCAGAACATATAGCACGTTGCTGTAAGCAAGCACATTCTCATTCAATGTTGCAAGTTACTATATAGGAACAAGTTTGTATAGGTATTTCAAAGATGCCCAGAACTGAGCTAAATTTTGTATGTCTGCAACTCCTAGAAATAACTTCATGCCCCATTTCCCTTACTTCCATCTAGTAAGGATCACGTAATTCCTAACAAAGTTTTGACACAGATTCCCAATTCGGGCATTCAGAACATATAGCACGTTGCTGTAAGCAAGCACATTCTCATTCAATGTTGCAAGTTACTATGTAGGAACAAGTTTGTATAGGTATTTCAAAGATGCCCAGAACTGAGCTAAACGTTGTATGTCTGCAACTCCTAGAAATAACTTCATGCCCCATCTCCCTTACTTCCAGCTAGTAAGGATCACATAATTCCTAACAAAGTTTTGACACAGATTCCCAATTCGGGCATTCAGAACATATAGCACGTTGCTGTAAGCAAGCACATTCTCATTCAAAGTTGCAAGTTACTGTGTAGGAACAAGTTTGTATAGGTATTTCAAAGATATCCAGAACTGAGCTAAACTTGGTATGTCTCCAACTCCTAGAAATAACTTCATGCCCCATCTCCCTTACTTCCATCTAGTAAGGATCACATAATTCCTAACAAAGTTTTGACACAGATTGCCAATTCGGGCATTCAGAACATATAGCACGTTGCTGTAAGCAAGCACATTCTCATTCAAAGTTGCAAGTTACTATGTAGGAACAAGTTTGTATAGGTATTTCAAAGATGCCCAGAACTGAGCTAAACGTTGTACGTCTGCAACTCCTAGAAATATCTTCATGCCCCATCTCCCTTACTTCGATCTAGTAAGGATCACATAATTCCTAACAAAGTTTTGACACAGATTCCCAATTCGGGCATTCAGAACATATAGCACGTTGCTGTAAGCAAGCACATTCTCATTCAAAGTTGCAAGTTACTATGTAGGAACAAGTTTGTATAGGTATTTCAAAGATGCCCAGAACTGAGCTAAACTTGGTATGTCTGCAACTCCTAGAAATATCTTCATGCCCCATCTCCCTTACTTCCAGCTAGTAAGGATCACATAATTCCTAACAAAGTTTTGACACAGATTCCCAATTTGGGCACTCAGAACATATAGCACGTTGCTGTAAGCAAGCACATTCTCATTCAAAGTTCCAAGTTACTATGTAGGAACAAGTTTGTATAGGTATCTCAAAGATGCCCAGAACTGAGCTAAACGTTGTATGTCTCTAACTCCTAGAAATAACTTCATGCCCCATCTCCCTTACTTCCATCTAGTAAGGATCACATAATTCCTAACAAAGTTTTGACACAGATTCCCAATTCGGGCATTCAGATCATATAGCACGTTGCTGTAAGCAAGCACATTCTCATTCAAAGTTGCAAGTTACTATGTAGGAACAAGTTTGTATAGGTATTTCAAACATGCCCAGAACTGAGCTGAAGTTTGTATGTCTCCAACTCCTAGAAATAACTTCATGACCCATCTCCCTTACTTCCAGCTAATAAGGATCACAAAATTCCTAACAAAGTTTTGACACAGATTCCCAATTCGGGCATTCAGAACATATAGCACGTTGCTGTAAGCAAGCACATTCTCATTCAAAGTTGCAAGTTACTGTGTAGGAACAAGTTTGTATAGGTATTTCAGAGATGCCCAGAACTGAGCTAAACTTGGTATGTCTCCAACTCCTAGAAATAACTACATGCCCCATCTCCCTTACTTACATCTAGTAAGGATCACATAATTCCTAACAAAGTTTTGACACAGATTCCCAATTCGGGCATTCAGAACATATAGCACGTTGCTGTAAGCAAGCACATTCTCATTCAAAGTTGCAAGTTACTATGTAGGAACAAGTTTGTATAGGTATTTCAAAGATGCCCAGAACTGAGCTAAACGTTGTACGTCTGCAACTTCTAGAAATAACTTCATGCCCCATCTCCCTTACTTCCATCTAGTAAGGATCACATAATTCCTAACAAAGTTTTGACACAGATTCCCAATTCGGGCATTCAGAACATGTAGCACGTTGCTGTAAGCAAGCACATTCTCATTCAAAGTTGCAAGTTACTATGTAGGAACAAGTTTGTATAGGTATTTCAAAGATGCCCAGAACTGAGCTAAACGTTGTATGACTGCAAATCCTAGAAATAACTTCATGCCCCATCTCCCTTACTTCCATCTAGTAAGGTTCACATAATTCTTAACAAAGTTTTGACACAGATTCCCAATTCGGGCATTCAGAACATATAGCACGTTGCTGTAAGCAAGCACATTCTCATTCAAAGTTGCAAGTTACTATGTAGGAACAAGTTTGTATAGGTATTTCAAAATGCCCAGAACTGAGCTAAACTTGGTATGTCTGCAACTCCTAGAAATAACTTCATGCCCCATCTCCCTTACTTCCAGCTAGTAAGGATCAAATAATTCTTAACAATGTTTTGACACAGATTCCCAATTCGAGCATTAAGAACATATAGCACGTTGCTGTAAGCAAGCACATTCTCATTCAAAGTTGCAAGTTACTATGTAGGAACAAGTTTGTATAGGTATCTCAAAGATGCCCAGAACTGAGCTAAACGTTGTATGTCTCTAACTCCTAGAAATAACTTCATGCACCATCTCCCTTACTTCCATCTAGTAAGGATCACATAATTCCTAACAAAGTTTTGACACAGATTGCCAATTCGGGCATTCAGAACATATAGCACGTTGCTGTAAGCAAGCCCATTCTCATTCAAAGTTGCAAGTTACAATGTAGGAACAAGTTTGTATAGGTATTTCAAACATGCCCAGAACTGAGCTGAAGTTTGTATGTCTCCAACTCCTAGAAATAACTTCATGCCCCAACTCCCTTACTTCCAGCTAATAAGGATCACAAAATTCCTAACAAAGTTTTGACACAGATTCCCAATTCGGGCATTCAGAACATATAGCACGTTGCTGTAAGCAAGCACATTCTCATTCAAAGTTGCAAGTTACTGTGTAGGAACAAGTTTGTATAGGTATTTCAAAGATGCCCAGTACTGAGCTAAACTTGGTATGTCTCCAACTCCTAGAAATAACTTCATGCCCCATCTCCCTTACTTCCAGCTAGTAAGGATCACATAATTCCTAACAAAGTTTTGACACAGATTCCCAAATCGGGCATTCAGAACATATAGCACGTTGCTGTAAGCAAGCACATTCTCATTCAATGTTGCAAGTTACTATGTAGGAACAAGTTTGTATAGGTATTTCAAAGATGCCCAGAACTGAGCTAAACTTTGTATGTCTGCAACTCCTAGAAATAACTTCATGCCCCATTTCCCTTACTTCCATCTAGTAAGGATCACATAATTCCTAACAAAGTTTTGACACAGATTCCCAATTCGGGCATTCAGAACATATAGCACGTTGCTGTAAGCAAGCACATTCTCATTCAATGTTGCAAGTTACTATGTAGGAACAAGTTTGTATAGGTATTTCAAAGATGCCCAGAACTGAGCTAAACGTTGTATGTCTGCAACTCCTAGAAATAACTTCATGCCCCATCTCCCTTACTTCCAGCTAGTAAGGATCACATAATTCCTAACAAAGTTTTGACACAGATTCCCAATTCGGGCATTCAGAACATATAGCACGTTGCTGTAAGCAAGCACATTCTCATTCAAAGTTGCAAGTTACTGTGTAGGAACAAGTTTGTATAGGTATTTCAAAGATATCCAGAACTGAGCTAAACTTGGTATGTCTCCAACTCCTAGAAATAACTTCATGCCCCATCTCCCTTACTTCCATCTAGTAAGGATCACATAATTCCTAACAAAGTTTTGACACAGATTCCCAATTCGGGCATTCAGAACATATAGCACGTTGCTGTAAGCAAGCACATTCTCATTCAAAGTTGCAAGTTACTATGTAGGAACAAGTTTGTATAGGTATTTCAAAGATGCCCAGAACTGAGCTAAACGTTGTACGTCTGCAACTCCTAGAAATATCTTCATGCCCCATCTCCCTTACTTCGATCTAGTAAGGATCACATAATTCCTAACAAAGTTTTGACACAGATTCCCAATTCGGGCATTCAGAACATATAGCACGTTGCTGTAAGCAAGCACATTCTCATTCAAAGTTGCAAGTTACTATGTAGGAACAAGTTTGTATAGGTATTTCAAAGATGCCCAGAACTGAGCTAAACTTGGTATGTCTGCAACTCCTAGAAATATCTTCATGCCCCATCTCCCTTACTTCCAGCTAGTAAGGATCACATAATTCCTAACAAAGTTTTGACACAGATTCCCAATTCGGGCATTCAGAACATATAGCACGTTGCTGTAAGCAAGCACATTCTCATTCAAAGTTCCAAGTTACTATGTAGGAACAAGTTTGTATAGGTATCTCAAAGATGCCCAGAACTGAGCTAAACGTTGTATGTCTCTAACTCCTAGAAATAACTTCATGCCCCATCTCCCTTACTTCCAGCTAGTAAGGATCACATAATTCCTAACAAAGTTTTGACACAGATTCCCAATTCGGGCATTCAGATCATATAGCACGTTGCTGTAAGCAAGCACATTCTCATTCAAAGTTGCAAGTTACTATGTAGGAACAAGTTTGTATAGGTATTTCAAACATGCCCAGAACTGAGCTGAAGTTTGTATGTCTCCAACTCCTAGAAATAACTTCATGACCCATCTCCCTTACTTCCAGCTAATAAGGATCACAAAATTCCTAACAAGTTTTGACACAGATTCCCAATTCGGGCATTCAGAACATATAGCACGTTGCTGTAAGCAAGCACATTCTCATTCAAACTTGCAAGTTACTGTGTAGGAACAAGTTTGTATAGGTATTTCAAAGATGCCCAGAACTGAGCTAAACGTTGTATGTCTGCAACTCCTAGAAATAACTTCATGCCCCATCTCCCTTACTTCCAGCTAGTAAGGATCACATAATTCCTAACAAAGTTTTGACACAGATTCCCAATTCGGGCATTCAGAACATATAGCACGTTGCTGTAAGCAAGCACATTCTCATTCAAAGTTGCAAGTTACTATGTAGGAACAAGTTTGTATAGGTATTTCAAAGATGCCCAGAACTGAGCTAAACGTTGTATGTCTCCAACTCCTAGAAATAACTTCATGCCCCATCTCCCTTACTTCCAGCTAGTAAGGATCACATAATTCCTAACAAAGTTTTGACACAGATTCCCTATTCGGGCATTCAGATCATATAGCACGTTGCTGTAAGCAAGCACATTCTCATTCAAAGTTGCAAGTTACTATGTAGGAACAAGTTTGTATAGGTATTTCAATGATGCCCAGAACTGAGCTAAACGTTGTATGTCTGCAACTCCTAGAAATAACTTCATGCCCCATCTCCCTTACGTCCAGCTAGTAAGGATCACATAATTCCTAACAAAGTTTTGACACAGATTCCCAATACGGGCATTCAGAACATATAGCACGTTGCTGTAAGCAAGCACATTCTCATTCAAAGTTGCAAGTTACTGTGTAGGAACAAGTTTGTATAGGTATATCAAAGATGCCCAGTACTGAGCTAAACTTGGTATGTCTCCAACTCCTAGAAATAACTTCATGCCCCATCTCCCTTACTTCCAGCTAGTAAGGATCACATAATTCCTAACAAAGTTTCGACACAGATTCCCAATTCGGGCATTCAGAACATATAGCACGTTGCTGTAAGCAAGCACATTCTCATTCATAACTGCAAGTTACTATGAAGGAACAAGTTTGTATAGGTATTTCAAAGATGCCCAGAACTGAGCTAAACGTTGTATGTCTGCAACTCCTAGAAATAACTTCATGCCCCATCTCCCTTACTTCCATCTAGTAAGGATCACATAATTCCTAAAAAAATTTTTGACACAGATTCCCAATTCGGGCATTCAGAACATATAGCACGTTGCTGTAAGCAAGCACATTCTCATTCAAAGTTGCAAGTTACTATGTAGGAAGAAATTTGTATAGGTATTTCAAAGATGCCCAGAACTGAGCTAAACGTTGTATATCTGCAACTCCTAGAAATAACTTCATGCCCCATCTCCCTTACTTCCATCTAGTAAGGATCACATAATTCCTAAGAAAGTTTTGACACAGATTCCCAATTCGGGCATTCAGAACATATAGCACGTTGCTGTAAGCAAGCACATTCTCATTCAAAGTTGCAAGTTACTATGTAGGAACAAGTTTGTATAGGTATTTCAAAGATGCCCAGAACTGAGCTAAACTTGGTACGTCTCCAACTCCTAGAAATAACTTCATGCCCAATCTCCCTTACTTCCATCTAGTAAGGATCACATAATTCCTAACAAAGTTTTGACACAGATTCCCAATTCGGGCATTCAGAACATATAGCACGTTGCTGTAAGCAAGCACATTCTCATTCAAAGTTGCAAGTTACTATGTAGGAACCAGTTTGTATAGGTATTTCAAAGATGCCCAGAACTGAGCTAAACTTGGTATGTCTCCAACTCCTAGAAATAACTTCATGCCCCATCTCCCTTACTTCCATCTAGTAAAGATCACATAATTCCTAACAAAGTTTTGACACAGATTCCCAATTCGGGCATTCAGAACATATAGCACATTGCTGTAAGCAAGCACATTCTTATTCAATGTTGCAAGTTACTATGTAGGAACAAGTTTATATAGGTATTTCAAAGATGCCCAGAACTGAGCTGAAGTTTGTATGTCTCCAACTCCTAGAAATAACTTCATGCCCCATCTGCCTTACTTCCAGCTAGTAAGGATCACATAATTCCTAACAAAGTTTTGACACAGATTCCCAATTCGGGCATTCAGAACATATAGCACGTTGCTGTAAGCAAGCACATTCTCATTCATAGTTGCAAGTTACTATGTAGGAACAAGTTTGTATAGGTATTTCAAAGATGCCCAGAACTGAGCTAAAAGTTGTATGTCTCCAACTCCTAGAAATAACTTCATGCCCCATCTCCCTTACTTCCATCTAGTAAGGATCACATAATTCCTAACAAAGTTTTGACACAGATTCCCAATTCGGGCATTCAGAACATATAGCACGTTGCTGTAAGCAAGCACATTCTCATTCAAAGTTGCAAGTTACTATGTAGGAACAAGTTTGTATAGGACTTTCAATGATGCCCAGAACTGAGCTTAACTTGGTATGTGTCCAACCTCTAGAAATAACTTCATGCCCCATCTCCCTTACTTCCAGCTAGTAAGGGTCACATAATTCCTAACAAAGTTTTGACACAGATTCCCAATTCGGGCATTCAGAACATATAGCACGTTGCTGTAAGCAAGCACATTCTGATTCAAAGTTGCAAGTTACTATGTAGGAACAAGTTTGTATAGGTATTTCAAGGATGCCCAGAACTGAGGTAAACGTTGTATGTCTGCAACTCCTAGAAATATCTTCATGCGCCGTCTCCCGTACTTCCAGCTAGTAAGGATCACATAATTCCTAACAAAGTTTTGACACAGATTCCCAATTCAGGCATTCAGAACATATAGCACGTTGCTGTAAGCAAGCACATTCTGATTCAAAGTTGCAAGTTACTATGTAGGAACAAGTTTGTATAGGTATTTCAAAGATGCCCAGAACTGAGCTAATCGTTGTATGTCTCCAACTCCTAGAAATAACTTCATGCCCCTTCTCCCTTACTTCCATCTAGTAAGGATCACATAATTCCTAACAAAGTTTGACACAGATTCCCAATTCGGGCATTCAGAACATATAGCACGTTGCTGTAAGCAAGCACATTCTCATTCAAAGTTGCAAGTTACTATGTAGGAACAAGTTTGTATAGGTATTTCAAAGATGCCCAGAACTGAGCTAAACGTTGTATGTCTGCAACTCCTAGAAATATCTTCATGCCCTATCTCCCTTACTTCCAGCTAGTAAGGATCACATAATTCCTAACAAAGTTTTGACACACATTCCCAATTCGGACATTCAGAACATATACCACGTGGCTGTAAGCAAGCACATTCTCATTCAAAGTTGCAAGTTACTATGTAGGAACAAGTTTGAATAGGTATTTCAAAGATGCCCAGAACTGAGCTAAACGTTGTATGTCTCCAACTCCTAGAAATAAGTTCCTGCCCCTTCTCCCTTACTTCCATCTAGTAAGGATCACATAATTCCTAACAAGGTTTCGACACAGATTCCCAATTCGGGCATTCAGAACATATAGCACGTTGCTGTAAGCAAGCACATTCTCATTCAAAGTTGCAAGTTACTATGTAGGAACAAGTTTGTATAGGTATTTCAAAGATGCCCAGAACTGAGCTAAACGTTGTATGACTGCAAATCCTAGAAATAACTTCATGCCCCATCTCCCTTACTTCCATCTAGTAAGGATCACATAATTCTTAACAAAGTTTTGACACAGATTCCCAATTCGGGCATTCAGAACATATAGCACGTTGCTGTAAGCAAGCACATTCTCATTCAAAGTTGCAAGTTACTATGTAGGAACAAGTTTGTATAGGTATTTCAAAATGCCCAGAACTGAGCTAAACTTGGTATGTCTGCAACTCCTAGAAATAACTTCATGCCCCATCTCCCTTACTTCCAGCTAGTAAGGATCACATAATTCTTAACAATGTTTTGACACAGATTCCCCATTCGGGCATTCAGAACATATAGCACGTTGCTGTAAGCAAGCCCATTCTCATTCAAAGTTGCAAGTTACAATGTAGGAACAAGTTTGTATAGGTATCTCAAAGATGCCCAGAACTGAGCTATACGTTGTATGTCTCTAACTCCTAGAAATAACTTCATGCCCCATCTCCCTTACTTCCATCTAGTAAGGATCACATAATTCCTAACAAAGTTTTGACACAGATTGCCAATTCGGGCATTCAGAACATATAGCACGTTGCTGTAAGCAAGCCCATTCTCATTCAAAGTTGCAAGTTACAATGTAGGAACAAGTTTGTATAGGTATTTCAAACATGCCCAGAACTGAGCTGAAGTTTGTATGTCTCCAACTCCTAGAAATAACTTCATGCCCCAACTCCCTTACTTCCAGCTAATAAGGATCACAAAATTCCTAACAAAGTTTTGACACAGATTCCCAATTCGGGCATTCAGAACATATAGCACGTTGCTGTAAGCAAGCACATTCTCATTCAAAGTTGCAAGTTACTGTGTAGGAACAAGTTTGTATAGGTATTTCAAAGATGCCCAGTACTGAGCTAAACTTGGTATGTCTCCAACTCCTAGAAATAACTTCATGCCCCATCTCCCTTACTTCCAGCTAGTAAGGATCACATAATTCCTAACAAAGTTTTGACACAGATTCCCAAATCGGGCATTCAGAACATATAGCACGTTGCTGTAAGCAAGCACATTCTCATTCAATGTTGCAAGTTACTATGTAGGAACAAGTTTGTATAGGTATTTCAAAGATGCCCAGAACTGAGCTAAACTTTGTATGTCTGCAACTCCTAGAAATAACTTCATGCCCCATTTCCCTTACTTCCATCTAGTAAGGATCACATAATTCCTAACAAAGTTTTGACACAGATTCCCTATTCGGGCATTCAGAACATATAGCACGTTGCTGTAAGCAAGCACATTCTCATTCAAAGTTGCAAGTTACTATGTAGGAACAAGTTTGTATAGGTATTTCAAAGATGCCCAGAACTGAGCTAAACGTTGTATGTCTGCAACTCCTAGAAATAACTTCATGCCCCATCTCCCTTACTTCCAGCTAGTAAGGATCACATAATTCCTAACAAAGTTTTGACACAGATTCCCAATTCGGGCATTCAGAACATATAGCACGTTGCTGTAAGCAAGCACATTCTCATTCAAAGTTGCAAGTTACTGTGTAGGAACAAGTTTGTATAGGTATTTCAAAGATATCCAGAACTGAGCTAAACTTGGTATGTCTCCAACTCCTAGAAATAACTTCATGCCCCATCTCCCTTACTTCCAGCTAGTAAGGATCACATAATTCCTAACAAAGTTTTGACACAGATTCCCAATTCGGGCATTCAGAACATATAGCACGTTGCTGTAAGCAAGCACATTCTCATTCAAAGTTGCAAGTTACTATGTAGGAACAAGTTTGTATAGGTATTTCAAAGATGCCCAGAACTGAGCTAAACTTGGTATGTCTGCAACTCCTAGAAATATCTTCATGCCCCATCTCCCTTACTTCCAGCTAGTAAGGATCACATAATTCCTAACAAAGTTTTGACACAGATTCCCAATTCGGGCACTCAGAACATATAGCACGTTGCTGTAAGCAAGCACATTCTCATTCAAAGTTCCAAGTTACTATGTAGGAACAAGTTTGTATAGGTATCTCAAAGATGCCCAGAACTGAGCTAAACGTTGTATGTCTCTAACTCCTATAAATAACTTCATGCCCCATCTCCCTTACTTCCATCTAGTAAGGATCACATAATTCCTAACAAAGTTTTGACACAGATTCCCAATTCGGGCATTCAGATCATATAGCACGTTGCTGTAAGCAAGCACATTCTCATTCAAAGTTGCAAGTTACTATGTAGGAACAAGTTTGTATAGGTATTTCAAACATGCCCAGAACTGAGCTGAAGTTTGTATGTCTCCAACTCCTAGAAATAACTTCATGACCCATCTCCCTTACTTCCAGCTAATAAGGATCACAAAATTCCTAACAAAGTTTTGACACAGATTCCCAATTCGGGCATTCAGAACATATAGCACGTTGCTGTAAGCAAGCACATTCTCATTCAAAGTTGCAAGTTACTGTGTAGGAACAAGTTTGTATAGGTATTTCAAAGATGCCCAGAACTGAGCTAAACGTTGTATGTCTGCAACTCCTAGAAATAACTTCATGCCCCATCTCCCTTACTTCCAGCTAGTAAGGATCACATAATTCCTAACAAAGTTTTGACACAGATTGCCAATTCGGGCATTCAGAACATATAGCACGTTGCTGTAAGCAAGCACATTCTCATTCAAAGTTGCAAGTTACTATGTAGGAACAAGTTTGTATAGGTATTTCAAAGATGCCCAGAACTGAGCTAAACGTTGTATGTCTCCAACTCCTAGAAATAACTTCATGCCCCATCTCCCTTACTTCCAGCTAGTAAGGATCACATAATTCCTAACAAAGTTTTGACACAGATTCCCAATTCGGGAATTCAGAACATATAGCACATTGCTGTAAGCAAGCACATTCTCATTCAATGTTGCAAGTTACTATGTAGGAACAAGTTTATATAGGTATTTCAAAGATTCCCAGAACTGAGCTGAAGTTTGTATGTCTCCAACTCCTAGAAATAACTTCATGCCCCATCTCCCTTACTTCCAGCTAGTAAGGATCACATAATTCCTAACAAAGTTTTGACACAGATTCCCAATTCGGGCATTCAGAACATATAGCACGTTGCTGTAAGCCAGCACATTATGATTCAAAGTTGCAAGTTACTATGTAGGAACAAGTTTGTATAGGTATTTCAAAGATGCCCAGAACTGAGCTAAACGTTGTATGTCTCCAACTCCTAGAAATAACTTCATGCCCCATCTCCCTTACTTCCATCTAGTAAGGATCACATAATTCCTAACAAAGTTTTGACACAGATTCCCAATTCGGGCATTCAGAACATATAGCACGTTGCTGTAAGCAAGTACATTCTCATTCAAAGTTGCAAGTTACTATGTAGGAACAAGTTTGTATAGGACTTTCAATGATGCCCAGAACTGAGCTTAACTTGGTATGTGTCCAACCTCTAGAAATAACTTCATGCCCCATCTCCCTTACTTCCAGCTAGTAAGGGTCACATAATTCCTAACAAAGTTTTGACACAGATTCCCAATTCGGGCATTCAGAACATATAGCACGTTGCTGTAAGCAAGCACATTCTGATTCAAAGTTGCAAGTTACTATGTAGGAACAAGTTTGTATAGGTATTTCAAAGATGCCCAGAACTGAGGTAAACGTTGTATGTCTGCAACTCCTAGAAATATCTTCATGCGCCGTCTCCCGTACTTCCACCTAGTAAGGATCACATAATTCCTAACAAAGTTTTGACACAGATTCCCAATTCAGGCATTCAGAACATATAGCACGTTGCTGTAAGCAAGCACATTCTGATTCAAAGTTGCAAGTTACTATGTAGGAACAAGTTTGTATAGGTATTTCAAAGATGCCCAGAACTGAGCTAATCGTTGTATGTCTCCAACTCCTAGAAATAACTTCATGCCCCTTCTCCCTTACTTCCATCTAGTAAGGATCATATAATTCCTAACAAAGTTTGACACAGATTCCCAATTCGGGCATTCAGAACATATAGCACGTTGCTGTAAGCAAGCACATTCTCATTCAAAGTTGCAAGTTACTATGTAGGAACAAGTTTGTATAGGTATTTCAAAGATGCCCAGAACAGAGCTAAACGTTGTATGTCTGCAACTCCTAGAAATATCTTCATGCCCTATCTCCCTTACTTCCAGCTAGTAAGGATCACATAATTCCTAACAAAGTTTTGACACACATTCCCAATTCGGACATTCAGAACATATACCACGTGGCTGTAAGCAAGCACATTCTCATACAAAGTTGCAAGTTACTATGTAGGAACAAGTTTGAATAGGTATTTCAAAGATGCCCAGAACTGAGCTAAATTTTGTATGTCTCCAACTCCTAGAAATAAGTTCCTGCCCCTTCTCCCTTACTTCCATCTAGTAAGGATCACATAATTCCTAACAAGGTTTCGACACAGATTCCCAATTCGGGCATTCAGAACATATAGCACGTTGCTGTAAGCAAGCACATTCTCATTCAAAGTTGCAAGTTACTATGTAGGAACAAGTTTGTATAGGTATCTCAAAGATGCCCAGAACTGAGCTAAACGATGTATGTCTCTAACTCCTAAAAATAACTTCATGCCCCATCTCCCTTACTTCCATCTAGTAAGGATCACATAATTCCTAACAAAGTTTTGACACAGATTCCCAATTCGGGCATTCAGAACATATAGCACGTTGCTGTAAGCAAGCACATTCTCATTCAAAGTTGCAAGTTACTATGTAGGAACAAGTTTGTATAGGTATTTCAAACATGCCCAGAACTGAGCTGAAGTTTGTATGTCTCCAACTCCTAGAAATAACTTCATGCCCCATCTCCCTTACTTCCAGCTAATAAGGATCACAAAATTCCTAACAAAGTTTTGACACAGATTCCCAATTCGGGCATTCAGAACATATAGCACGTTGCTGTAAGCAAGCACATTCTCATTCAAAGTTGCAAGTTACTGTGTAGGAACAAGTTTGTATAGGTATTTCAAAGATGCCCAGTACTGAGCTAAACTTGGTAAGTCTCCAACTCCTAGAAATAACTTCATGCCCCATCTCCCTGACTTCCAGCTAGTAAGGATCACATAATTCCTAACAAAGTTTTGACACAGATTCCCAATTCGGGCATTCAGAACATATAGCACGGTGCTGTAAGCAAGCACATTCTCATTCAAAGTTGCAAGTTACTATGTAGGAACAAGTTTGTATAGGTATTTCAAAGATGCCCAGAACTGAGCTAAACGTTGTATGTCTCCAACTCCTAGAAATAACTTCATTCCCCATCTCCCTTACTTCCAGCTAGTAAGGATCACATAATTCCTAACAAAGTTTTGACACAGATTCCCAATTCGGGCATTCAGAACATATAGCCCGTTGCTGTAAGCAAGCACATTCTCATTCAAAGTTGCAAGTTACTATGTAGGAACAAGTTTGTATAGGTATTTCAAAGATGCCCAGAACTGAGCTAAACGTTGTATGTCTGCAACTCCTAGAAATAACTTCATGCCCCATCTCCCTTACTTCCAGCTAATAAGGATCACAAAATTCCTAACAAAGTTTTGACACAGATTCCCAATTCAGGCATTCAGAACATATAGCACGTTGCTGTAAGCAAGCACATTCTCATTCAAAGTTGCAAGTTACTGTGTATGAACAAGTTTGTATAGGTATTTCAAAGATGCCCAGTACTGAGCTAAACTTGGTATGTCTCCAACTCCTAGAAATAACTTCATGCCCCATCTCCCTTACTTCCAGCTAGTAAGGATCACATAATTCCTAACAAAGTTTTGACACAGATTCCCATATCGGGCATTCAGAACATATAGCACGTTGCTGTAAGCAAGCACATTCTCATTCAAAGTTGCAAGTTACTATGTAGGAACAAGTTTGTATAGGTATTTCAAAGATGCCCAGAACTGAGCTAAACGTTGTATGTCTGCAACTCCTAGAAATAACTTCATGCCCCATCTCCCTTACTTCCAGCTAGTAAGGATCACATAATTCCTAACAAAGTTTTGACACAGATTCCCTATTCGGGCATTCAGAACATATAGCACGTTGCTGTAAGCAAGCACATTCTCATTCAAAGTTGCAAGTTACTATGTAGGGACAAGTTTGTATAGGTATTTCAAAGATGCCCAGAACTGAGCTAAACGTTGTATGTCTGCAACTCCTAGAAATAATTTCATGCCCCATCTCCCTTACGTCCAGCTAGTAAGGATCACATAATTCCTAACAAAGTTTTGACACAGATTCCCAATACGGGCATTCAGAACATATAGCACGTTGCTCTAAGAAAGCATATTCTCATTCAAAGTTGCAAGTTACTGTGTAGGAACAAGTTTGTATAGGTATTTCAAAGATGCCAGGTACTGAGCTAAACTTGGTATGTCTCCAACTCCTAGAAATAACTTCATGCCCCATCTCCCTTACTTCCAGCTAGTAAGGATCACATAATTCCTAACAAAGTTTCGACACAGATTCCCAATTCGGGCATTCAGAACATATAGCACGTTGCTGTAAGCAAGCACAATCTCATTCAAAACTGCAAGTTACTATGAAGGAACAAGTTTGTATAGGTATTTCAAAGATGCCCAGAACTGAGCTAAACGTTGTATGTCTGCAACTCCTTGAAATAACATCATGCCCCATCTCCCTTACTTCCATCTAGTAAGGATCACATAATTCCTAACAAAGTTTTGACGCAGATTCCCAATTCGGGCATTCAGAACATATAGCACGTTGCTGTAAGCAAGCACATTCTGATTCAAAGTTGCAAGTTACTATGTAGGAACAAGTTTGTATAGGTATTTCAAAGATGCCCAGAACTGAGGTAAACGTTGTATGTATGCAACTCCTAGAAATAACTTCATGCCCCGTCTCCCGTACTTCCAGCTAGTAAGGATCACATAATTCCTAACAAAGTTTTGACACAGATTCCCAATTCGGGCATTCAGAACATATAGCACGTTGCTGTAAGCAAGCACATTCTGATTCAAAGTTGCAAGTTACTATGTAGGAACAAGTTTGTATAGGTATTTCAAAGATGCCCAGAACTGAGCTAATCGTTGTATGTCTCCAACTCCTAGAAATAACTTCATGCCCCTTCTCCCTTACTTCCATCTAGTAAGGATCACATAATTCCTAACAAAGTTTGACACAGATTCCCAATTCGAGCATTCAGAACATATAGCACGTTGCTGTAAGCAAGCACATTCTCATTCAAAGTTGCAAGTTACTATGTAGGAACAAGTTTGTATAGGTATTTCAAAGATGCCCAGAACTGAGCTAAACGTTGTATGTCTGCAACTCCTAGAAATATCTTCATGCCCTATCTCCCTTACTTCCAGCTAGTAAGGATCACATAATTCCTAACAAAGTTTTGACACACATTCCCAATTCGGGCATTCAGAACATATACCACGTTGCTGTAAGCAAGCACATTCTCATTCAAAGTTGCAAGTTACTATGTAGGAACAAGTTTGTATAGGTATTTCAAAGATGCCCAGAACTGAGCTAAACTTTGTATGTCTCCAACTCCTAGAAATAACTTCATGCCCCTTCTTCCTTACTTCCATCTAGTAAGGATCACATAATTCCTAACAAAGTTTTGACACAGATTCCCAATTCGGGCATTCAGAACATATAGCACGTTGCTGTAAGCAAGCACATTCTCATTCAAAGTTGCAAGTTACTATGTAGGAACAAGTTTGTATAGGTATCTCAAAGATGCCCAGAACTGAGCTAAACGTTGTATGTCTCTAACTCCTAGAAATAACTTCATGCCCCATCTCCCTTACTTCCATCTAGTAAGGATCACATAATTCCTAACAAAGTTTTGACACAGATTCCCAATTCGGGCATTCAGAACATATAGCACGTTGCTGTAAGCAAGCACATTCTCATTCAAATTTGCAAGTTTCTATGTAGGAACAAGTTTGTATAGGTTTTTCAAACATGCCCAGAACTGAGCTGAAGTTTGTATGTCTCCAACTCCTAGAAATAACTTCATGCCCCATCTCCCTTACTTCCAGCTAATAAGGATCACAAAATTCCTAACAAAGTTTTGACACAGATTCCCAATTCGGGCATTCAGAACATATAGCACGTTGCTGTAAGCAAGCACATTCTCATTCAAAGTTGCAAGTTACTGTGTAGGAACAAGTTTGTATAGGTATTTCAAAGATGCCCAGTACTGACATAAACTTGGTATGTCTCCAACTCCTAGAAATAACATCATGCCCCATCTCCCTTACTTCCAGCTAGTAAGGATCACATAATTCCTAACAAAGTTTTGACACAGATTCCCAATTCGGGCATTCAGAACATATAGCACGTTGCTGTAAGCAAGCACATTCTCATTCAAAGTTGCAAGTTACTATGTAGGAACAAGTTTTTATAGGTATTTCAAAGATGCCCAGAACTGAGCTAAACGTTGTATGTCTGCAACTCCTAGAAATAACTTCATGCCCCATCTCCCTTACTTCCAGCTAGTAAGGATCACATAATTCCTAACAAAGTTTTGACACAGATTCCCTAATCGGGCATTCAGAACATATAGCACGTTGCTGTAAGCAAGCACATTCTCATTCAAAGTTGCAAGTTACTATGTAGGAACAAGTTTGTATAGGTATTTCAAAGATGCCCAGAACTGAGGTAAACGTTGTATGTCTGCAACTCCTAGAAATAACTTCATGCCCCATCTCCCTTACGTCCAGCTAGTAAGGATAACATAATTCCTAACAAAGTTTTGACACAGATTCCCAATACGGGCAGTCAGAACATATAGCACGTTGCTGTAAGCAAGCACATTCTCATTCAAAGTTGCAAGTTACTGTGTAGGAACAAGTTTGTATAGGTATTTCAAAGATGCCCAGTACTGAGCTAAACTTGGTATGTCTCCAACTCCTAGAAATAACTTCATGCCCCATCTCCCTTACTTCCAGCTAGTAAGGATCACATAATTCCTAACAAAGTTTCGACACAGATTCCCAATTCGGGCATTCAGAACATATAGCACGTTGCTGTAAGCAAGCACAATCTCATTCAAAACTGCAAGTTACTATGAAGTAACAAGTTTGTATAGGTATTTCAAAGATGCCCAGAACTGAGCTAAACGTTGTATGTCTGCAACTCCTAGAAATAACTTCATGCCCCATCTCCCTTACTTCCATCTAGTAAGGATCACATAATTCCTAACAAAGTTTTGACACAGATTCCCAATTCGGGCATTCAGAACATATAGAACGTTGCTGTAAACAAGCACATTCTGATTCAAAGTTGCAAGTTACTATGTAGCAAGAAGTTTGTATAGGTATTTCAAAGATGCCCAGTACTGAGCTAAACGTTGTATGTCTCCAACTCCTAGAAATAACTTCATGCCCCATCTCCCTTACTTTCATCTAGTAAGGATCACATAATTCCTAACAAAGTTTTGACACAGATTCCCAATTCGGGCATTCAGAACATATAGCACGTTGCTGTAAGCAAGCACATTCTCATTCAAAGTTGCAAGTTACTATGTAGGAACAAGTTTGTATAGGACTTTCAATGATTCCCAGAACTGAGCTAAACTTGGTATGTGTCCAACCTCTAGAAATAACTTCATGCCCCATCTCCCTTACTTCCAGCTAGTAAGGATCACATAATTCCTAACAAAGTTTTGACACAGATTCCCAATTCGGGCATACAGAACATATAGCACGTTGCTGTAAGCAAGCACATTCTGATTCAAAGTTGCAAGTTACTATGTAGGAACAAGTTTGTATAGGTATTTCAAAGATGCCCAGAACTGAGGTAAACGTTGTATGTCTGCAACTCCTAGAAATAACTTCATGCCCCGTCTCCCGTACTTCCAGCTAGTAAGGATCACATAATTCCTAACAAAGTTTTGACACAGATTCCCAATTCGGGCATTCAGAACATATAGCACGTTGCTGTAAGCAAGCACATTCTTATTCAAAGTTGCAAGTTACTATGTAGGAACAAGTTTGTATAGGTATTTCAAAGATGCCCAGAACTGAGCTAATCGTTGTATGTCTCCAACTCCTAGAAATAACTTCATGCCCCTTCTCCCTTACTTCCATCTAGTAAGGATCACATAATTCCTAACAAAGTTTGACACAGATTCCCAATTCGGGCATTCAGAACATATAGCACGTTGCTGTAAGCAAGCACATTCTCATTCAAAGTTGCAAGTTACTATGTAGGAACAAGTTTGTATAGGTATTTCAAAGATGCCCAGAACTGAGCTAAACGTTGTATGTCTGCAACTCCTAGAAATATCTTCATGCCCTATCTCCCTTACTTCCAGCTAGTAAGGATCACATAATTCCTAACAAAGTTTTGACACACATTCCCAATTCGGGCATTCAGAACATATACCACGTTGCTGTAAGCAAGCACATTCTCATTCAAAGTTGCAAGTTACTATGTAGGAACAAGTTTGTATAGGTATTTCAAAGATGCCCAGAACTGAGCTAAACTTTGTATGTCTCCAACTCCTAGAAATAACTTCATGCCCCTTCTTCCTTACTTCCATCTAGTAAGGATCACATAATTCCTAACAAAGTTTTGACACAGATTCCCAATTCGGGCATTCAGAACATATAGCACGTTGCTGTAAGCAAGCACATTCTCATTCAAAGTTGCAAGTTACTATGTAGGAACAAGTTTGTATAGGTATCTCAAAGATGCCCAGAACTGAGCTAAACGGTGTATGTCTCTAACTCCTAGAAATAACTTCATGCCCCATCTCCCTTACTTCCTTCTAGTAAGGATCACATAATTCCTAACAAAGTTTTGACACAGATTCCCAATTCGGGCATTCAGAACATATAGCACGTTGCTGTAAGCAAGCACATTCTCATTCAAATTTGCAAGTTACTATGTAGGAACAAGTTTGTATGGGTATTTCAAACATGCCCAGAACTGAGCTGAAGTTTGTATGTCTCCAACTCCTAGAAATAACTTCATGCCCCATCTCCCTTACTTCCAGCTAATAAGGATCACAAAATTCCTAACAAAGTTTTGACACAGATTCCCAATTCGGGCATTCAGAACATATAGCACGTTGCTGTAAGCAAGCACATTCTCATTCAAAGTTGCAAGTTACTATGTAGGAACAAGTTTGTATAGGTATTTCAAAGATGCCCAGTACTGAGCTAAACTTGGTATGTCTCCAACTCCTAGAAATAACTTCATGCCCCATCTCCCTTACTTCCAGCTAGTAAGGATCACAAAATTCCTAACAAAGTTTTGACACAGATTCCCAATTCGGGCATTCAGAACATATAGCACGTTGCTGTAAGCAAGCACATTCTCATTCAAAGTTGCAAGTTACTATGTAGGAACAAGTTTGTATAGGTATTTCAAAGATGCCCAGAACTGAGCTAAACGTTGTACGTCTGCAACTCCTAGAAATAACTTCATGCCCCATCTCCCTTACTTCCAGCTAGTAAGGATCACATAATTCCTAACAAAGTTTTGACACAGATTCCCAATTCGGGCATTCAGAACATATAGCACGTTGCTGTAAGCAAGCACATTCTCATTCAAAGTTGCAAGTTACTATGTAGGAACAAGTTTGTATAGGTATTTCAAAGATGCCCAGAACTGAGCTAAACGTTGTATGTCTGCAACTCCTAGAAATAACTTCATGCCCCATCTCCCTTACTTCCAGCTAGTAAGGATCACATAATTCCTAACAAAGTTTTGACACAGATTCCCAATTCGGGCATTCAGAACATATAGCACGTTGCTGTAAGCAAGCACATTCTCATTCAAAGTTGCAAGTTACTATGTAGGAACAAGTTTGTATAGGTATTTCAAAGATGCCCAGAACTGAGCTAAACGTTGTATGTCTGCAACTCCTAGAAATAACTTCATGCCCCATCTCCCTTACGTCCAGCTAGTAAGGATCACATAATTCCTAACAAAGTTTTGACACAGATTCCCAATACGGGCATTCAGAACATATAGCACGTACTGTAAGCAAGCACATTCTCATTCAAAGTTGCAAGTTACTGTGTAGGAACAAGATTGTATAGGTATTTCAAAGATGCCCAGTACTGAGCTAAACTTGGTATGTCTCCAACTCCTAGAAATAACTTCATGCCCCATCTCCCTTACTTCCAGCTAGTAAGGATCACATAATTCCTAACAAAGTTTCGACACAGATTCGCAATTCGGGCATTCAGAACATATAGCACGTTGCTGTAAGCAAGCACATTCTCATTCAAAACTGCAAGTTACTATGAAGGAACAAGTTTGTATAGGTATTTCAAAGATGCCCAGAACTGAGCTAAACGTTGTATGTCTGCAACTCGTCGAAATAACTTCATGCTCCATCTCCCTTACTTCCATCTAGTAAGGATCACATAATTCCTAACAAAGTTTTGACACAGATTCCCAATTCGGGCATTCAGAACATATAGCACGTTGCTGTAAGCAAGCACATTCTCATTCAAAGTTGCAAGTTACTATGTAGGAACAAGTTTGTATAGGTATTTCAAAGATGCCCAGAACTGAGCTAAAGTGGGTATGTCTCCAACTCCTAGAAATAACTTCATGCCCCTTCTCCCTTACTTCCATCTAGTAAGGATCACATAATTCCTAACAATGTTTTGACACAGATTCCCAATTCGGGCATTCAGAACATATAGCACTTTGCTGTAAGCAAGCACATTCTCATTCAAAGTTGCAAGTTACTATGTAGGAACAAGTTTGTATAGGTATTTCAAAGATGCCCAGAACTGAGCTAAACGTTGTATGTCTGCAACTCCTAGAAATAACTTCATGCCCCATCTCCCTTATTTCCAGCTAGTAAGGATCACATAATTCCTAACAAAGTTTTGACACAGATTCCCAATTCGGGCATTCAGAACATATAGCACGTTGCTGTAAGCAAGCACATTCTGATTCAAAGTTGCAAGTTACTATGTAGGAACAAGTTTGTATAGGTATTTCAAAGATGCCCAGAACTGAGCTAAACGTTGTATATCTGCAACTCCTAGAAATAACTTCATGCCCCATCTCCCTTACTTCCATCTAGTAAGGATCACGTAATTCTTAAGAAAGTTTTGACACAGATTCCCAATTCGGGCATTCAGAACATATAGCACGTTGCTGTAAGCAAGCACATTCTCATTCAAAGTTGCAAGTTACTATGTAGGAACAAGTTTGTATAGGTATTTCAAAGATGCCCAGAACTGAGCTAAACTTGGTATGTCTCCAACTCCTAGAAATAACTTCATGCCCAATCTCCCTTACTTCCATCTAGTAAGGATCACATAATTCCTAACAAAGTTTTGACACAGATTCCCAATTCGGGCATTCAGAACATATAGTACGTTGCTGTAAGCAAGCACATTCTCATTCAAAGTTGCAAGTTACTATGTAGGAACAAGTTTGTTTAGGTATTTCAAAGATGCCCAGAACTGAGCTAAACGTTGTATGTCTCCAACTCCTAGAAATAACTTCATGCCCCATCTCCCTTACTTCCATCTAGTAGGGATCACATAATTCCTAACAAAGTTTTGACACAGATTCCCAATTCGGGCATTCAGAACATATAGCACGTTGCTGTAAGCAAGCACATTCTCATTCAAAGTTGCAAGTTACTATGTAGGAACAAGTTTATATAGGT
Source organism: Diceros bicornis minor (assembly GCF_020826845.1). Lineage (NCBI taxonomy): Eukaryota > Metazoa > Chordata > Mammalia > Perissodactyla > Rhinocerotidae > Diceros > Diceros bicornis. Next base: position 198,386 of record NW_026691718.1, read on the forward strand.
ATTTCAAAGATGCCCAGAACTGAGCTGAAGTTTGTATGTCTCCAACTCCTAGAAATAACTTCATGCCCCATCTCCCTTACTTCCAGCTAGTAAGGATCACATAATTCCTAACAAAGTTTTGACACAGATTCCCAATTCGGGCATTCAGAACATATAGCACGTTGCTGTAAGCTAGCACATTCTGATTCAATGTTGCAAGTTACTATGTAGGAACAAGTTTGTATAGGTATTTCAAAGATGCCCAGAATTGAGCTAAACGTTGTATGTCTGCAACTCCTAGAAATACCTTCTTGCCCCATCTCCCATACTTCCATCTAGTAAGGATCACATAATTCCTAACAAAGTTTTGACACAGATTCCCAATTCGGGCATTCAGAACATATAGCACGTTGCTGTAAGCAAGCACATTCTCATTCAAAGTTGCAAGTTACTATGTAGGAACAAGTTTGTATAGGTATTTCAAAGATGCCCAGAACTGAGCTGAAGTTTGTATGTCTTCAACTCCTAGAAATAACTTCATGCCCCATCTCCCTTACTTCCACCTAGTAAGGATCACATAATTATTAACAAAGTTTTGACACAGATTCCCAATTCGGGCATTCAGAACATATAGCACGTTGCTGTAAGCAAGCACATTCTCATTCAAAGATGCCACTTACTATGTAGGAACAAGTTTGTATAGGTATTTCAAAGATGCCCAGAACTGAGCTAAACCTTGTATGTCTCCAACTCCTAGAAATAACTTCATGCCCCATCTCCCTTACTTCCAGCTAGTAAGGATCACAAAATTCCTAACAAAGTTTTGACACAGATTCCCAATTCGGGCATTCAGAACATATAGCACGTTGCTGTAAGCAAGCACATTCTCATTCAAAGTTGCAAGTTACTATGTAGGAACAAGTTTGTATAGGACATTCAAAGATGCCCAGAACTGAGCTGAAGTTTGTATGTCTCCAACTCCTAGAAATAACTTCATGCCCCATCTCCCGTACTTCCAGCTAGTGAGGATCACATAATTCCTAACAAAGTTTTGACACAGATTCCCTATTCGGGCATTCAGAACATATAGCACGTTGCTGTAAGCAAGCACATTCTCATTCTAAGAAGCAAGTTACTATGTAGGAACAAGTTTGTATAGGTATTTCAAAGATGCCCAGAACTGAGCTAAACTTGGTATGTGTCCAACCTCTAGAAATAACTTCATGCCCCGTCTCCCGTACTTCCAGCTAGTAAGGATCACATAATTCCTAACAAAGTTTTGACACAGATTCCCAATTCGGGCATTCAGAACATATAGCACATTGCTGTAAGCAAGCACATTCTCATTCAAAGTTGCAAGTTACTATGTAGGAACAAGTTTGTATAGGTATTTCAAAGACGCCCAGAACTGAGCTAAACTTGGTATGTCTCCAACTCCTAGAAATAACTTCATGCCCCATCTCCCTTACTTCCATCTGGTAAGGATCACATAATTCCTAACAAAGATTTGACACAGATTCCCAATTCGGGCATTCAGAACATATAGCACGTTGCTGTAAGCAAGCACATTCTCATTCAAAGTTGCAAGTTACTATGTAGGAACAAGTTTGTATAGGTATTTCAAAGATGCCCAGAACTGAGCTAAACGTTGTATGTCTCCAACTCCTAGAAATACCTTCATGCCCCATCTCCCATACTTCCATCTAGTAAGGATCACATAATTCCTAACAAAGTTTTGACACAGATTCCCAATTCGGGCATTCAGAACATATAGCACGTTGCTGTAAGCAAGCACAATCTCATTCAAAACTGCAAGTTACTATGAAGTAACAAGTTTGTATAGGTATTTCAAAGATGCCCAGAACTGAGCTAAACGTTGTATGTCTGCAACTCCTAGAAATAACTTCATGCCCCATCTCCCTTACTTCCATCTAGTAAGGATCACATAATTCCTAACAAAGTTTTGACACAGATTCCCAATTCGGGCATTCAGAACATATAGAACGTTGCTGTAAACAAGCACATTCTGATTCAAAGTTGCAAGTTACTATGTAGCAAGAAGTTTGTATAGGTATTTCAAAGATGCCCAGTACTGAGCTAAACGTTGTATGTCTCCAACTCCTAGAAATAACTTCATGCCCCATCTCCCTTACTTTCATCTAGTAAGGATCACATAATTCCTAACAAAGTTTTGACACAGATTCCCAATTCGGGCATTCAGAACATATAGCACGTTGCTGTAAGCAAGCACATTCTCATTCAAAGTTGCAAGTTACTATGTAGGAACAAGTTTGTATAGGACTTTCAATGATGCCCAGAACTGAGCTAAACTTGGTATGTGTCCATCCTCTAGAAATAACTTCATGCCCCATCTCCCTTACTTCCAGCTAGTAAGGATCACATAATTCCTAACAAAGTTTTGACACAGATTCCCAATTCGGGCATACAGAACATATAGCACGTTGCTGTAAGCAAGCACATTCTGATTCAAAGTTGCAAGTTACTATGTAGGAACAAGTTTGTATAGGTATTTCAAAGATGCCCAGAACTGAGGTAAACGTTGTATGTCTGCAACTCCTAGAAATAACTTCATGCCCCGTCTCCCGTACTTCCAGCTAGTAAGGATCACATAATTCCTAACAAAGTTTTGACACAGATTCCCAATTCGGGCATTCAGAACATATAGCACGTTGCTGTAAGCAAGCACATTCTCATTCAAAGTTGCAAGTTACTATGTAGGAACAAGTTTGTATAGGTATTTCAAAGATGCCCAGAACTGAGCTAATCGTTGTATGTCTCCAACTCCTAGAAATAACTTCATGCCCCTTCTCCCTTACTTCCATCTAGTAAGGATCACATAATTCCTAAGAAAGTTTGACACAGATTCCCAATTCGGGCATTCAGAACATATAGCACGTTGCTGTAAGCAAGCACATTCTCATTCAAAGTTGCAAGTTACTATGTAGGAACAAGTTTGTATAGGTATTTCAAAGATGCCCAGAACTGAGCTAAACGTTGTATGTCTGCAACTCCTAGAAATATCTTCATGCCCTATCTCCCTTACTTCCAGCTAGTAAGGATCACATAATTCCTAACAAAGTTTTGACACACATTCCCAATTCGGGCATTCAGAACATATACCACGTTGCTGTAAGCAAGCACATTCTCATTCAAAGTTGCAAGTTACTATGTAGGAACAAGTTTGTATAGGTATTTCAAAGATGCCCAGAACTGAGCTAAACTTTGTATGTCTCCAACTCCTAGAAATAACTTCATGCCCCTTCTTCCTTACTTCCATCTAGTAAGGATCACATAATTCCTAACAAAGTTTTGACACAGATTCCCCATTCGGGCATTCAGAACATATAGCACGTTGCTGTAAGCAAGCACATTCTCATTCAAAGTTGCAAGTTACTATGTAGGAACAAGTTTGTATAGGTATCTCAAAGATGCCCAGAACTGTGCTAAACGGTGTATGTCTCTAACTCCTAGAAATAACTTCATGCCCCATCTCCCTTACTTCCATCTAGTAAGGATCACATAATTCCTAACAAAGTTTTGACACAGATTCCCAATTCGGGCATTCAGAACATATAGCACGTTGCTGTAAGCAAGCACATTCTCATTCAAATTTGCAAGTTACTATGTAGGAACAAGTTTGTATGGGTATTTCAAACATGCCCAGAACTGAGCTGAAGTTTGTATGTCTCCAACTCCTAGTAATAACTTCATGCCCCATCTCCCTTACTTCCAGCTAATAAGGATCACAAAATTCCTAACAAAGTTTTGACACAGATTCCCAATTCGGGCATTCAGAACATATAGCACGTTGCTGTAAGCAAGCACATTCTCATTCAAAGTTGCAAGTTACTATGTAGGAACAAGTTTGTATAGGTATTTCAAAGATGCCCAGTACTGAGCTAAACTTGGTATGTCTCCAACTCCTAGAAATAACTTCATGCCCCATCTCGCTTACTTCCAGCTAGTAAGGATCACAAAATTCCTAACAAAGTTTTGACACAGATTCCCAATTCGGGCATTCAGAACATATAGCACGTTGCTGTAAGCAAGCACATTCTCATTCAAAGTTGCAAGTTACTATGTAGGAACAAGTTTGTATAGGTATTTCAAAGATGCCCAGAACTGAGCTAAACGTTGTACGTCTGCAACTCCTAGAAATAACTTCATGCCCCATCTCCCTTACTTCCAGCTAGTAAGGATCACATAATTCCTAACAAAGTTTTGACACAGATTCCCAATTCGGGCATTCAGAACATATAGCACGTTGCTGTAAGCAAGCACATTCTCATTCAAAGTTGCAAGTTACTATGTAGGAACAAGTTTGTATAGGTATTTCAAAGATGCCCAGAACTGAGCTAAACGTTGTATGTCTGCAACTCCTAGAAATAACTTCATGCCCCATCTCCCTTACTTCCAGCTAGTAAGGATCACATAATTCCTAACAAAGTTTTGACACAGATTCCCAATTCGGGCATTCAGAACATATAGCACGTTGCTGTAAGCAAGCACATTCTCATTCAAAGTTGCAAGTTACTAAGTAGGAACAAGTTTGTATAGGTATTTCAAAGATGCCCAGAACTGAGCTAAACGTTGTATGTCTGCAACTCCTAGAAATAACTTCATGCCCCATCTCCCTTACGTCCAGCTAGTAAGGATCACATAATTCCTAACAAAGTTTTGACACAGATTCCCAATACGGGCATTCAGAACATATAGCACGTACTGTAAGCAAGCACATTCTCATTCAAAGTTGCAAGTTACTGTGTAGGAACAAGATTGTATAGGTATTTCAATGATGCCCAGTACTGAGCTAAACTTGGTATGTCTCCAACTCCTAGAAATAACTTCATGCCCCATCTCCCTTACTTCCAGCTAGTAAGGATCACATAATTCCTAACAAAGTTTCGACACAGATTCCCAATTCGGGCATTCAGAACATATAGCACGTTGCTGTAAGCAAGCACATTCTCATTCAAATCTGCAAGTTACTATGAAGGAACAAGTTTGTATAGGTATTTCAAAGATGCCCAGAACTGAGCTAAACGTTGTATGTCTGCAACTCGTCGAAATAACTTCATGCCCCATCTCCCTTACTTCCATCTAGTAAGGATCACATAATTCCTAACAAAGTTTTGACACAGATTCCCAATTCGGGCATTCAGAACATATAGCACGTTGCTGTAAGCAAGCACATTCTCATTCAAAGTTGCAAGTTACTATGTAGGAACAAGTTTGTATAGGTATTTCAAAGATGCCCAGAACTGAGCTAAAGTGGGTATGTCTCCAACTCCTAGAAATAACTTCATGCCCCTTCTCCCTTACTTCCATCTAGTAAGGATCACATAATTCCTAACAATGTTTTGACACAGATTCCCAATTCGGGCATTCAGAACATATAGCACTTTGCTGTAAGCAAGCACATTCTCATTCAAAGTTGCAAGTTACTATGTAGGAACAAGTTTGTATAGGTATTTCAAAGATGCCCAGAACTGAGCTAAACGTTGTATGTCTGCAACTCCTAGAAATAACTTCATGCCCCATCTCCCTTATTTCCAGCTAGTAAGGATCACATAATTCCTAACAAAGTTTTGACACAGATTCCCAATTCGGGCATTCAGAACATATAGCACGTTGCTGTAAGCAAGCACATTCTGATTCAAAGTTGCAAGTTACTATGTAGGAACAAGTTTGTATAGGTATTTCAAAGATGCCCAGAACTGAGCTAAACGTTGTATATCTGCAACTCCTAGAAATAACTTCATGCCCCATCTCCCTTACTTCCATCTAGTAAGGATCACATAATTCTTAAGAAAGTTTTGACACAGATTCCCAATTCGGGCATTCAGAACATATAGCACGTTGCTGTAAGCAAGCACATTCTCATTCAAAGTTGCAAGTTACTATGTAGGAACAAGTTTGTATAGGTATTTCAAAGATGCCCAGAACTGAGCTAAACTTGGTATGTCTCCAACTCCTAGAAATAACTTCATGCCCAATCTCCCTTACTTCCATCTAGTAAGGATCACATAATTCCTAACAAAGTTTTGACACAGATTCCCAATTCGGGCATTCAGAACATATAGTACGTTGCTGTAAGCAAGCACATTCTCATTCAAAGTTGCAAGTTACTATGTAGGAACAAGTTTGTATAGGTATTTCAAAGATGCCCAGAACTGAGCTAAACGTTGTATGTCTCCAACTCCTAGAAATAACTTCATGCCCCATCTCCCTTACTTCCATCTAGTAAGGATCACATAATTCCTAACAAAGTTTTGACACAGATTCCCAATTCGGGCATTCAGAACATATAGCACGTTGCTGTAAGCAAGCACATTCTCATTCAAATTTGCAAGTTACTATGTAGGAACAAGTTTGTATGGGTATTTCAAACATGCCCAGAACTGAGCTGAAGTTTGTATGTCTCCAACTCCTAGAAATAACTTCATGTCCCATCTCCCTTACTTCCAGCTAATAAGGATCACAAAATTCCTAACAAAGTTTTGACACAGATTCCCAATTCGGGCATTCAGAACATATAGCACGTTGCTGTAAGCAAGCACATTCTCATTCAAAGTTGCAAGTTACTATGTAGGAACAAGTTTGTATAGGTATTTCAAAGATGCCCAGTACTGAGCTAAACTTGGTATGTCTCCAACTCCTAGAAATAACTTCATGCCCCATCTCGCTTACTTCCAGCTAGTAAGGATCACAAAATTCCTAACAAAGTTTTGACACAGATTCCCAATTCGGGCATTCAGAACATATAGCACGTTGCTGTAAGCAAGCACATTCTCATTCAAAGTTGCAAGTTACTATGTAGGAACAAGTTTTATAGGTATTTCAAAGATGCCCAGAACTGAGCTAAACGTTGTATGTCTGCAACTCCTAGAAATAACTTCATGCCCCATCTCCCTTACTTCCAGCTAGTAAGGATCACATAATTCCTAACAAAGTTTTGACACAGATTCCCAATTCGGGCATTCAGAACATATAGCACGTACTGTAAGCAAGCACATTCTCATTCAAAGTTGCAAGTTACTGTGTAGGAACAAGATTGTATAGGTATTTCAAAGATGCCCAGTACTGAGCTAAACTTGGTATGTCTCCAACTCCTAGAAATAACTTCATGCCCCATCTCCCTTACTTCCAGCTAGTAAGGATCACATAATTCCTAACAAAGTTTCGACACAGATTCCCAATTCGGGCATTCAGAACATATAGCACGTTGCTGTAAGCAAGCACATTCTCATTCAAATCTGCAAGTTACTATGAAGGAACAAGTTTGTATAGGTATTTCAAAGATGCCCAGAACTGAGCTAAACGTTGTATGTCTGCAACTCGTCGACATAACTTCATGCCCCATCTCCCTTACTTCCATCTAGTAAGGATCACATAATTCCTAACAAAGTTTTGACACAGATTCCCAATTCGGGCATTCAGAACATATAGCACGTTGCTGTAAGCAAGCACATTCTCATTCAAAGTTGCAAGTTACTATGTAGGAACAAGTTTGTATAGGTATTTCAAAGATGCCCAGAACTGAGCTAAAGTGGGTATGTCTCCAACTCCTAGAAATAACTTCATGCCCCTTCTCCCTTACTTCCATCTAGTAAGGATCACATAATTCCTAACAATGTTTTGACACAGATTCCCAATTCGGGCATTCAGAACATATAGCACTTTGCCCTAAGCAAGCACATTCTCATTCAAAGTTGCAAGTTACTATGTAGGAACAAGTTTGTATAGGTATTTCAAAGATGCCCAGAACTGAGCTAAAAGTTGTATGTCTGCAACTCCTAGAAATAACTTCATGCCCCATCTCCCTTATTTCCAGCTAGTAAGGATCACATAATTCCTAACAAAGTTTTGACACAGATTCCCAATTCGGGCATTCAGAACATATAGCACGTTGCTGTAAGCAAGCACATTCTGATTCAAAGTTGCAAGTTACTATGTAGGAACAAGTTTGTATAGGTATTTCAAAGATGCCCAGAACTGAGCTAAACGTTGTATATCTGCAACTCCTAGAAATAACTTCATGCCCCATCTCCCTTACTTCCATCTAGTAAGGATCACATAATTCTTAAGAAAGTTTTGACACAGATTCCCAATTCGGGCATTCAGAACATATAGCACGTTGCTGTAAGCAAGCACATTCTCATTCAAAGTTGCAAGTTACTATGTAGGAACAAGTTTATATAGGTATTTCAAAGATGCCCAGAACTGAGCTGAAGTTTGTATGTCTCCAACTCCTAGAAATAACTTCATGCCCCATCTCCCTTACTTCCAGCTAGTAAGGATCACATAATTCCTAACAAAGTTTTGACACAGATTCCCAATTCGGGCATTCAGAACATATAGCACGTTGCTGTAAGCTAGCACATTCTGATTCAATGTTGCAAGTTACTATGTAGGAACAAGTTTGTATAGGTATTTCAAAGATGCCCAGAACTGAGCTAAACGTTGTATGTCTCCAACTCCTAGAAATACCTTCTTGCCCCATCTCCCATACTTCCATCTAGTAAGGATCACATAATTCCTAACAAAGTTTTGACACAGATTCCCAATTCGGGCATTCAGAACATATAGCACGTTGCTGTAAGCAAGCACATTCTCATTCAAAGATGCCACTTACTATGTAGGAACAAGTTTGTATAGGTATTTCAAAGATGCCCAGAACTGAGCTAAACCTTGTATGTCTCCAACTCCTAGAAATAACTTCATGCCCCATCTCCCTTACTTCCAGCTAGTAAGGATCACAAAATTCCTAACAAAGTTTTGACACAGATTCCCAATTCGGGCATTCAGAACATATAGCACGTTGCTGTAAGCAAGCACATTCTCTTTCAAAGTTGCAAGTTACTATGTAGGAACAAGTTTGTATAGGACATTCAAAGATGCCCAGAACTGAGCTGAAGTTTGTATGTCTCCAACTCCTAGAAATAACTTCATGCCCCATCTCCCGTACTTCCAGCTAGTGAGGATCACATAATTCCTAACAAAGTTTTGACACAGATTCCCTATTCGGGCATTCAGAACATATAGCACGTTGCTGTAAGCAAGCACATTCTCATTCAAAGATGCCACTTACTATGTAGGAACAAGTTTGTATAGGTAATTCAAAGATGCCCAGAACTGAGCTAAACCTTGTATGTCTCCAACTCCTAGAAATAACTTCATGCCCCATCTCCCTTACTTCCAGCTAGTAAGGATCACAAAATTCCTAACAAAGTTTTGACACAGATTCCCAATTCGGGCATTCAGAACATATAGCACGTTGCTGTAAGCAAGCACATTCTCATTCAAAGTTGCAAGTTACTATGTAGGAACAAGTTTGTATAGGACATTCAAAGATGCCCAGAACTGAGCTGAAGTTTGTATGTCTCCAACTCCTAGAAATAACTTCATGCCCCATCTCCCGTACTTCCAGCTAGTGAGGATCACATAATTCCTAACAAAGTTTTGACACAGATTCCCTATTCGGGCATTCAGAACATATAGCACGTTGCTGTAAGCAAGCACATTCTCATTCTAAGAAGCAAGTTACTATGTAGGAACAAGTTTGTATAGGTATTTCAAAGATGCCCAGAACTGAGCTAAACTTGGTATGTGTCCAACCTCTAGAAATAACTTCATGCCCCATCTCCCTTACTTCCAGCTAGTAAGGATCACATAATTCCTAACAAAGTTTTGACACAGATTCCCAATTCGGGCATTCAGAACATATAGCACGTTGCTGTAAGCAAGCACATTCTGATTAAATGTTGCAAGTTATTATGTAGGAACAAGTTTGTAAAGGTATTTCAAAGATGCCCAGAGCTGAGCTCAACGTTGTATGTCTGCAACTCCTAGAAATAACTTCATGCCCCGTCTATCGTACTTCCAGCTAGTAAGGATCACATAATTCCTAACAAAGTTTTGACACAGATTCCCAATTCGGGCATTCAGAACATATAGCACGTTGCTGTAAGCAAGCACATTCTCATTCAAAGTTGCAAGTTACTATGTAGGAACAAGTTTGTATAGGTATTTCAAAGACGCCCAGAACTGAGCTAAACTTGGTATGTCTCCAACTCCTAGAAATAACTTCATGCCCCATCTCCCTTACTTCCATCTAGTAAGGATCACATAATTCCTAACAAAGATTTGACACAGATTCCCAATTCGGGCATTCAGAACATATAGCACGTTGCTGTAAGCAAGCACATTCTCATTCAAAGTTGCAAGTCACTATGTAGGAACAAGTTTGTATAGGTATTTCAAAGATGCCCAGAACTGAGCTAAACGTTGTATGTCTCCAACTCCTAGAAATACTCATGACCCATCTCCCATACTTCCATCTAGTAAGGATCACATAATTCCTAACAAAGTTTTGACACAGATTCCCAATTCGGGCATTCAGAACATATAGCACGTTGCTGTAAGCAAGCACATTCTCATTCAAAGTTGCAAGTTACTATGTAGGAACAAGTTTGTATAGGTATTTTAAAGATGCCCAGAACTGAGCTGAAGTTTGTATGTCTCCAACTCCTAGAAATAACTTCATGCCCCATCTCCCTTACTTCCACCTAGTAAGTATCATATAATTACTAACAAAGTTTTGACACAGATTCCCAATTCGGGCATTCAGAACATATAGCACGTTGCTGTAAGCAAGCACATTCTCATTCAAAGTTGCCACTTACTATGTAGGAACAAGTTTGTATAGGTATTTCAAAGATGCCCAGAACTGAGCTAAACGTTGTATGTCTCCAACTCCTAGAAATAACTTCATGCCCCATCACCCTTACTTCCAGCTATTAAGGATCACAAAATTCCTAACAAAGTTTTGACACAGATTCCCAATTCGGGCATTCAGAACATATAGCACGTTGCTGTAAGCAAGCACATTCTCATTCAATGTTGCAAGTTACTATGTAGGAACAAGTTTGTATAGATATTTCAAAGATGCCCAGAAGTGAGCTAAACGTTGTATGTCTGCAACTCCTAGAAATATCTTCATGCCCCATCTCCCTTACTTCCAGCTAGTAAGGATCACATAATTCCTAACAAAGTTTTGACACAGATTCCGAATTCGGGCATTCAGAACATATAGCACGTTGCTCTAAGCAAGCACATTCTGATTAAAAGTTGCAAATTACTATGTAGGAACAAGTTTGTATAGGTATTTCAAAGATGCCCAGAACTGAGCTAAACGTTGTATGTCTCCAACTCCTAGAAATAACTTCATGCCCCGTCTCCCGTACTTACAGCTAGTAAGGATCACATAATTCCTAACAAAGTTTTGACACAGATTCCCAATTCGGGCATTCAGAACATATAGCACGTTGCTGTAAGCTAGCACATTCTGATTCATAGTTGCAAGTTACAATGTAGGAACAAGTTTGTATAGGTATTTCAAAGATGCCCAGAACTGAGCTAAACGTTGTATGTCTCCAACTCCTAGAAATAACTTCATGCCCCATCTCCCTTACTTCCATCTAGTAAGGATCACATAATTCCTAACAAAGTTTTGACACAGATTCCCAATTCGGGCATTCAGAACATATAGTACGTTGCTGTAAGCAAGCACATTCTCATTCAAAGTTGCAAGTTACAATGTAGGAACAAGTTTGTATAGGACTTTCAAAGATGCCCAGAACTGAGCTAAACTTGGTATGTGTCCAACCTCTAGAAATAACTTCATGCCCCATCTTCCTTACTTCCAGCTAGTAAGGATCACATAATTCCTAACAAAGTTTTGACACAGATTCCCAATTCGGGCATTCAGAACATATAGCACGTTGCTGTAAGCAAGCACATTCTCATTCAAAGTTGCAAGTTACTGTGTAGGAACAAGTTTGTATAGGTATTTCAAAGATGCCCAGAACTGAGCTAAACTTGGTATGTCTCCAACTCCTAGAAATAACTTCATGCCCCATCTCCCTTACTTCCATCTAGGAAGGATCGCATAATTCCTAACAAAGTTTTGACACAGATTCCCAATTCGGGCATTCAGAACATATAGCACGTTGCTGTAAGCAAGCACATTCTCATTCAAAGTTGCAAGTTACTATGTAGGAACAAGTTTGTATAGGTATTTCAAAGATGCCCAGAACTGAGCTAAACGTTGTACTTCTGCAACTCCTAGAAATAACTTCATGCCCCATCTCCCTTACTTCGATCTAGTAAGGATCACATAATTCCTAACAAAGTTTTGACACAGATTCCCAATTCGGGCATTCAGAACATGTAGCACGTTGCTGTAAGAAGCACATTCTCATTCAAAGTTGCAAGTTACTATGTAGGAACAAGTTTGTATAGGTATTTCAAAGATGCCCAGAACTGAGCTAAACGTTGTATGACTGCAACTCCTAGAAATAACTTCATGCCCCATGTCCCTTACTTCCATCTAGTAAGGATCACATAATTCTTAACAAAGTTTTGACACAGATTCCCAATTCGGGCATTCAGAACATATAGCACGTTGCTGTAAGCAAGCACATTCTCATTCAAAGTTGCAAGTTACTATGTAGGAACAAGTTTGTATAGGTATTTCAAGGATGCCCAGAACTGAGCTAAACTTGGTATGTCTGCAACTCCTAGAAATAACTTCATGCCCCATCTCCCTTACTTCCAGCTAGTAAGGATCACATAATTCTTAACAATGTTTTGACACAGATTCCCAATTCGGGCATTCAGAACATATAGCACGTTGCTGTAAGCAAGCACATTCTCATTCAAAGTTGCAAGTTACTATGTAGGAACAAGTTTGTATAGGTATCTCAAAGATGCCCAGAACTGAGCTAAACGTTGTATGTCTCTAACTCCTAGAAATAACTTCATGCTCCATCTCCCTTACTTCCATCTAGTAAGGATCACATAATTCCTAACAAAGTTTTGACACAGATTGCCAATTCGGGTATTCAGAACATATAGCACGTTGCTGTAAGCAAGCACATTCTCATTCAAAGTTGCAAGTTACTGTGTAGGAACAAGTTTGTATAGGTATTTCAAAGATGCCCAGTACTGAGCTAAACTTGGTATGTCTCCAACTCCTAGAAATAACTTCATGCCCCATCTACCGTACTTCCAGCTAGTGAGGATCACATAATTCCTAACAAAGTTTTGACACAGATTCCCAAATCGGGCATTCAGAACATATAGCACGTTGCTGTAAGCAAGCACATTCTCATTCAATGTTGCAAGATACTATGTAGGAACAAGTTTGTACAGGTATTTCAAAGAAGCCCAGAACTGAGCTAAAATTTGTATGTCTGCAACTCCTAGAAATAACTTCATGCCACATTTCCCTTACTTCCATCTAGTAAGGATCACATAATTCCTAACAAAATTTTGACACAGATTCCCAATTCTGGCATTCAGAACATGTAGCACGTTGCTGTAAGCAAGCACATTCTCATTCAAAGTTGCAAGTTACTATGTAGGAACAAGTTTGTATAGGTATCTCAAAGATGCCCAGAACTGAGCTGCACGTTGTATGTCTCTAACTCCTAGAAATAACTTCATGCCCCATCTCCCTTACTTCCATCTAGTAAGGATCACATAATTCCTAACAAAATTTTGACACAGATTGCCAATTCGGGCATTCAGAACATATAGCACGTTGCTATAAGCAAGCACATTCTCATTCAAAGTTGCAAGTGACTATGTAGGAACAAGTTTGTATAGGTATTTCAAACATGCCCAGAACTGAGCTGAAGTTTGTATGTCTCCAACTCCTAGAAATAGCTTCATGCCCCAACTCCCTTACTTCCAGCTAATAAGGATCACAAAATTCCTAACAAAGTTTTGACACAGATTCCCAATTCGGGCATTCAGAACATATAGCACGTTGCTGTAAGCAAGCACATTCTCATTCAAAGTTGCAAGTTACTGTGTAGGAACAAGTTTGTATAGGTATTTCAAAGATGCCCAGTACTGAGCTAAACTTGGTATGTCTCCAACTCCTAGAAATAACTTCATGCCCCATCTCCCTTACTACCAGCTAGTAAGTATCACATAATTCCTAACAAAGTTTTGACACAGATTCCCAAATCGGGCATTCAGAACATATAGCACGTTGCTGTAAGCAAGCACATTCTCATTCAATGTTGCAAGTTACTACGTAGGAACAAGTTTGTATAGGTATTTCAAAGATGCCCAGAACTGAGCTAAACTTTGTATGTCTGCAACTCCTAGAAATAACTTCATGCCCCATTTCCCTTACTTCCATCTAGTAAGGATCACATAATTCCTAACAAAGTTTTGACACAGATTCCCAATTCGGGCATTCAGAACATATAGCACGTTGCTGTAAGCAAGCACATTCTCATTCAATGTTGCAAGTTACTATGTAGGAACAAGTTTGTATAGGTATTTCAAAGATGCCCAGAACTGAGCTAAACGTTGTATGTCTGCAACTCCTAGAAATAACTTCATGCCCCATCTCCCTTACGTCCAGCTAGTAAGGATCACATAATTCCTAACAAAGTTTTGACACAGATTCCCAATACGGGCATTCAGAACATATAGCACGTTGCTGTAAGCAAGCACATTCTCATTCAAAGTTGCAAGTTACTGTGTAGGAACAAGTTTGTATAGGTATTTCAAAGATGCCCAGTACTGAGCCAAACTTGGTATGTCTCCAACTCCTAGAAATAACTTCATGCCCCATCTCCCTTACTTCCAGCTAGTAAGGATCACATAATTACTAACAAAGTTTCGACACAGATTCCCAATACGGGCATTCAGAACATATAGCACGTTGCTGTAAGCAAGCACATTCTCATTCAAAACTGCAAGTTACTATGAAGGAACAAGTTTGTATAGGTATTTCAAAGATGCCCAGAACTGAGCTAAACGTTGTATGTCTGCAACTCCTAGAAATAACTTCATGCCCCATCTCCCTTACTTCCATATAGTAAGGATCACATAATTCCTAACAAAGTTTTGACACAGATTCCCAATTCGGGCATTCAGAACATATAGCACGTTGCTGTAAGCAAGCACATTCTCATTCAAAGTTGCAAGTTACTATGTAGGAACAAGTTTGTATAGGTATTTCAAAGATGCCCAGAACTGAGCTAAACGTTGTATGTCTGCAACTCCTAGAAATAACTTCATGCCCCATCTCACTTACTTCCATCTAGTAAGGATCACATAATTCCTAACAAAGTTTTGACACAGATTCCCAATTCGGGCATTCAGAACATACAGCACGTTGCTGTAAGCAAGCACATTCTCATTCAAAGTTGCAAGTTACTGTGTAGGAACAAGTTTGTATAGGTATTTCAAAGATATCCAGAACTGAGCTAAACTTGGTATGTCTCCAACTCCTAGAAATAACTTCATGCCCCATCTCCCTTACTTCCATCTAGTAAGGATCACATAATTCCTAACAAAGTTTTGACACAGATTCCCAATTCGGGCATTCAGAACATATAGCACGTTGCTGTAAGCAAGCACATTCTCATTCAAAGTTGCAAGTTACTATGTAGGAACAAGTTTGTATAGGTATTTGAAAGATGCCCAGAACTGAGCTAAACGTTGTACGTCTGCAACTCCTAGAAATATGTTCATGCCCCATCTCCCTTACTTCCAGCTAGTAAGGATCACATAATTCCTAACAAAGTTTTGACACAGATTCCCAATTCGGGCATTCAGAACATATAGCACGTTGCTGTAAGCAAGCACATTCTCATTCAAAGTTGCAAGTTACTATGTAGGAACAAGTTTGTATAGGTATCTCAAAGATGCCCAGAACTGAGCTAAACGTTGTATGTCTCTAACTCCTAGAAATAACTTCATGCCCCATCTCCCTTACTTCCATCTAGTAAGGATCACATAATTCCTAACAAAGTTTTGACACAGATTCCCAATTCGGGCATTCAGAACATATAGCACGTTGCTGTAAGCAAGCACATTCTCATTCAAAGTTGCAAGTTACTATGTAGGAACAAGTTTGTATAGGTATTTCAAACATGCCCAGAACTGAGCTGAAGTTTGTATGTCTCCAACTCTTAGAAATAACTTCATGACCCATCTCCCTTACTTCCAGCTAATAAGGATCACAAAATTCCTAACAAAGTTTTGACACAGATTCCCAATTCGGGCATTCAGAACATATAGCACGTTGCTGTAAGCAAGCACATTCTCATTCAAAGTTGCAAGTTACTGTGTAGGAACAAGTTTGTATAGGTATTTCAAAGATGCCCAGTACTGAGCTAAACTTGGTATGTCTCCAACTCCTAGAAATAACTTCATGCCCCATCTCCCTTACTTCCAGCTAGTAAGGATCACATAATTCCTAACAAAGTTTTGACACAGATTCCCAAATCGGGCATTCAGAACATATAGCACGTTGCTGTAAGCAAGCACATTCTCATTCAAAGTTGCAAGTTACTATGTAGGAACAAGTTTGTATAGGTATTTCAAAGATGCCCAGAACTGAGCTAAACGTTGTACGTCTGCAACTCCTAGAAATAACTTCATGCCCCATCTCCCTTACTTCGATCTAGTAAGGATCACATAATTCCTAACAAAGTTTTGACACAGATTCCCAATTCGGGCATTCAGAACATGTAGCACGTTGCTGTAAGCAAGCACATTCTCATTCAAAGTTGCAAGTTACTATGTAGGAACAAGTTTGTATAGGTATTTCAAAGATGCCCAGAACTGAGCTAAACGTTGTATGACTGCAACTCCTAGAAATAACTTCATGCCCCATGTCCCTTACTTCCATCTAGTAAGGATCACATAATTCTTAACAAAGTTTTGACAAAGATTCCCAATTCGGGCATTCAGAACATATAGCACGTTGCTGTAAGCAAGCACATTCTCATTCAAAGTTGCAAGTTACTATGTAGGAACAAGTTTGTATAGGTATTTCAAGGATGCCCAGAACTGAGCTAAACTTGGTATGTCTGCAACTCCTAGAAATAACTTCATGCCCCATCTCCCTTACTTCCAGCTAGTAAGGATCACATAATTCTTAACAATGTTTTGACACAGATTCCCAATTCGGGCATTCAGAACATATAGCACGTTGCTGTAAGCAAGCACATTCTCATTCAAAGTTGCAAGTTACTATGTAGGAACAAGTTTGTATAGGTATCTCAAAGATGCCCAGAACTGAGCTAAACCTTGTATGTCTCTAACTCCTAGAAATAACTTCATGCCCCATCTCCCTTACTTCCATCTAGTAAGGATCACATAATTCCTAACAAAGATTTGACACAGATTGCCAATTCGGGTATTCAGAACATATAGCACGTTGCTGTAAGCAAGCACATTCTCATTCAAAGTTGCAAGTTACTATGTAGGAACAGGTTTGTATAGGTATTTCAAACATGCCCAGAACTGAGCTGAAGTTTGTATGTCTCCAACTCCCAGAAATAACTTCATGCCCCAACTCCCTTACTTCCAGCTAATAAGGATCACAAAATTCCTAACAAAGTTTTGACACAGATTCCCAATTCGGGCATTCAGAACATATAGCACGTTGCTGTAAGCAAGCACATTCTCATTCAAAGTTGCAAGTTACTATGTAGGAACAAGTTAGTATAGGTATTTCAAAGATGCCCAGAACTGAGCTAAACTTGGTATGTCTGCAACTCCTAGAAATATGTTCATGCCCCATCTCCCTTACTTCCAGCTAGTAAGGATCACATAATTCCTAACAATGTTTTGACACAGATTCCCAATTCGGGCATTCAGAACATATAGCACGTTGCTGTAAGCAAGCACATTCTCATTCAAAGTTGCAAGTTACTATGTAGGAACAAGTTTGTATAGGTATCTCAAAGATGCCCAGAACTGAGCTAAACGTTTTATGTCTCTAACTCCTAGAAATAACTTCATGCCCCATCTCCCTTACTTCCATCTAGTAAGGATCACATAATTCCTAACAAAGTTTTGACACAGATTACCAATACGGGCATTCAGAACATATAGCACGTTGCTGTAAGCAAGCACATTCTCATTCAAAGTTGCAAGTTACTATGTAGGAACAAGTTTGTATAGGTATTTCAAACATGCCCAGAACTGAGCTGAAGTTTGTATGTCTCCAACTCCTAGAAATAACTTCATGACCCATCTCCCTTACTTCCAGCTAATAAGGATCACATAATTCCTAACAAAATTTTGACACAGATTCCCAATTCGGGCATTCAGAACATATAGCACGTTGCTGTAAGCAAGCACATTCTCATTCAAAGTTGCAAGTTACTATGTAGGAACAAGTTAGTATAGGTATTTCAAAGATGCCCAGAACAGAGCTAAACTTTGTACGTCTGCAACTCCTAGAAATAACTTCATGCCCCATCTCCCTTACTTCGATCTAGTAAGGATCACATAATTCCTAACAAAGTTTTGACACAGATTCCCAATTCGGGCATTCAGAACATGTAGCACGTTGCTGTAAGCAAGGACATTCTCATTCAAATTTGCAAGTTACTATGTAGGAACAAATTTGTATAGGTATTTCAAAGATGCCCAGAACTGAGCTAAACGTTGTATGACTGCAACTCCTAGAAATAACTTCATGCCCCATGTCCCTTACTTCCATCTAGTAAGGATCACATAATTCTTAACAAAGTTTTGACACAGATTCCCAATTCGGGCATTCAGAACATATAGCACGTTGCTGTAAGCAAGCACATTCTCATTCAAAGTTGCAAGTTACTATGTAGGAACAAGTTTGTATAGGTATTTCAAGGATGCCCAGAACTGAGCTAAAATTGGTATGTCTGCAACTCCTAGAAATAACTTCATGCCCCATCTCCCTTACTTCCATCTAGTAAGAATCACATAATTCCTAACAAAGTTTTGACACAGATTACCAATTCGGGCATTCAGAACATATAGCACGTTGCTGTAAGCAAGCACATTCTCATTCAAAGTTGCAAGTTACTATGTAGGAACAAGTTTGTATAGGTATTTCAAACATGCCCAGAACTGAGCTGAAGTTTGTATGTCTCCAACTCCTAGAAATAACTTCATGACCCATCTCCCTTACTTCCAGCTAATAAGGATCACAAAATTCCTAACAAAGTTTTGACACAGATTCCCAATTCGAGCATTCAGAACATATAGCACGTTGCTGTAAGCAAGCACATTCTCATTCAAAGTTGCAAGTTACTGTGTAGGAACAAGTTTGTATAGGTATTTCAAAGATGCCCAGTACTGAGCTAAACTTGGTATGTCTCAAACTCCTAGAAATAACTTCATGCCCCATCTCCCTTACTTCCAGCTAGTAAGGATCACATAATTCCTAACAAAGTTTTGACACAGATTCCCAAATCGGGCATTCAGAACATATAGCACGTTGCTGTAAGCAAGCACATTCTCATTCAAAGTTGCAAGTTACTATGTAGGAACAAGTTTGTATAGGTATTTCAAAGATGCCCAGAACTGAGCTAAACGTTGTATGTCTGCAACTCCTAGAAATAACTTCATGCCCCATCTCCCTTACTTCCAGCTAGTAAGGATCACATAATTCCTAACAAAGTTTTGACACAGATTCCCAATTCGGACATTCAGAACATATAGCACGTTGCTGTAAGCAAGCACATTCTCATTCAAAGTTGCAAGTTACTATGTAGGAACAAGTTTGTATAGGTATTTCAAAGATGCCCAGAACTGAGCTAAACGTTGTATGTCTGCAGCTCCTAGAAATAACTTCATGCCCCATCTCCCTTACTTCCAGCTAGTAAGGATCACATAATTCCTAACAAAGTTTTGACACAGATTCCCTATTCGGGCATTCAGAACATATAGCACGTTGCTGTAAGCAAGCACATTCTCATTCAAAGTTGCAAGTTAATATGTAGGAACAAGTTTGTATAGGTATTTCAAAGATGCCCAGAACTGAGCTAAACGTTGTATGTCTGCAACTCCTAGAAATAACTTCATGCCCCATCTCCCTTACGTCCATCTAGTAAGGATCACATAATTCCTAACAAAGTTTTGACACAGATTCCCAATACGGGCATTCAGAACATATAGCACGTTGCTGTAAGCAAGCACATTCTCATTCAAAGTTGCAAGTTACTATGTAGGAACAAGTTTGTATAGGTATTTCAAAGATGCCCAGAACTGAGCTAAACTTGGTACGTCTCCAACTCCTAGAAATAACTTCATGCCCAATCTCCCTTACTTCCATCTAGTAAGGATCACATAATTCCTAACAAAGTTTTGACACAGATTCCCAATTCGGGCATTCAGAACATATAGCACGTTGCTGTAAGCAAGCACATTCTCATTCAAAGTTGCAAGTTACTATGTAGGAACCAGTTTGTATAGGTATTTCAAAGATGCCCAGAACTAGCTAAACCTTGTATGTCTCCAACTCCTAGAAATAACTTCATGCCCCATCTCCCTTACTTCCATCTAGTAAGGATCACATAATTCCTAACAAAGTTTTGACACAGATTCCCAATTCGGGCATTCAGAACATATAGCACGTTGCTGTAAGCAAACACCTTCTCATTCAAAGTTGCAAGTTACTATGTAGGAACAAGTTTATATAGGTATTTCAAAGATGCCCAGAACTGAGCTGAAGTTTGTATGTCTCCAACTCCTAGAAATAACTTCATGCCCCATCTCCCTTACTTCCAGCTAGTAAGGATCACATAATTCCTAAAAAAGTTTTGACACAGATTCCCAATTCGGGCATTCAGAACATATAGCACGTTGCTGTAAGCTAGCACATTCTGATTCAAAGTTGCAAGTTACTATGTAGGAACAAGTTTGTATAGGTATTTCAAAGATGCCCAGAACTGAGCTAAACTTGGTATGTCTCCAACTCCTAGAAATAACTTCATGCCCCATCTCCCTTACTTCCATCTACTAAGGATCACATAATTCCTAACAAAGATTTGACACAGATTCCCAATTCGGGCATTCAGAACATATAGCACGTTGCTGTAAGCAAGCACATTCTCATTCAAAGTTGCAAGTTACTATGTAGGAACAAGTTTGTATAGGACTTTCAATGATGCCCAGAACTGAGCTAAACTTGGTATGTGTCCAACCTCTAGAAATAACTTCATGCCCCATCTCCCTTACTTCCAGCTAGTAAGGATCACATAATTCCTAACAAAGTTTTGACACAGATTCCCAATTCGGGCATTCAGAACATATAGCACGTTGCTGTAAGCAAGCACATTCTCATTCAAAGTTGCAAGTTACTATGTAGGAACAAGTTTGTATAGGTATCTCAAAGATGCCCAGAACTGAGCTAAACGTTGTATGTCTCTAACTCCTAGAAATAACTTCATGCCCCATCTCCCTTACTTCCATCTAGTAAGGATCACATAATTCCTAACAAAGTTTTGACACAGATTCCCAATTCGGGCATTCAGAACATATAGCACGTTGCTGTAAGCAAGCACATTCTCATTCAAAGTTGCAAGTTACTATGTAGGAACAAGTTTGTATAGGTATTTCAAACATGCCCAGAACTGAGCTGAAGTTTGTATGTCTCCAACTCCTAGAAATAACTTCATGCCCCATCTCCCTTACTTCCAGCTAATAAGGATCACAAAATTCCTAACAAAGTTTTGACACAGATTCCCAATTCGGGCATTCAGAACATATAGCACGTTGCTGTAAGCAAGCACATTCTCATTCAAAGTTGCAAGTTACTGTGTAGGAACAAGTTTGTATAGGTATTTCAAAGATGCCCAGTACTGAGTTAAACTTGGTATGTCTCCAACTCCTAGAAATAACTTCATGCCCCATCTCCCTTACTTCCAGCTAGTAAGGATCACATAATTCCTAACAAAGTTTTGACACAGATTCCCAATTCGGGCATTCAGAACATATAGCACGTTGCTGTAAGCAAGCACATTCTCATTCAAAGTTGCAAGTTACTATGTAGGAACAAGTTTGTATAGGTATTTCAAAGATGCCCAGAACTGAGCTAAACGTTGTATGTCTGCAACTCCTAGAAATAACTTCATGCCCCATCTCCCTTACTTCCAGCTAGTAAGGATCACATAATTCCTAACAAAGTTTTGACACAGATTCCCAATTCGGGCATTCAGAACATATAGCACGTTGCTGTAAGCAAGCACATTCTCATTCAAAGTTGCAAGTTACTATGTAGGAACAAGTTTGTATAGGTATTTCAAAGATGCCCAGAACAGAGCTAAACGTTGTATGTCTGCAACTCCTAGAAATAACTTCATGCCCCATCTCCCTTACGTCCAGCTAGTAAGGATCACATAATTCCTAACAAAGTTTTGACACAGATTCCCAATACGGGCATTCAGAACATATAGCACGTTGCTGTAAGCAAGCACATTCTCATTCAAAGTTGCAAGTTACTATGTAGGAACAAGTTTGTATAGGTATTTCAAAGATGCCCAGTACTGAGCTAAACTTGGTATGTCTCCAACTCCTAGAAATAACTTCATGCCCCATCTCCCTTACTTCAAGCTAGTAAGGATCACATAATTCCTAACAAAGTTTCGACACAGATTCCCAATTCGGGCATTCAGAACATATAGCACGTTGCTGTAAGCAAGCACATTCTCATTCAAAACTGCAAGTTACTATGAAGGAACAAGTTTGTATAGGTATTTCAAAGATGCCCAGAACTGAGCTAAACGTTGTATGTCTGCAACTCCTAGAAATAACTTCATGCCCCATCTCCCTTACTTCCAGCTAGTAAGGATCACATAATTCCTAACAAAGTTTTGACACAGATTCCCAATTCGGGCATTCAGAACATATAGCACGTTGCTGTAAGCAAGCACATTCTGATTCAAACTTGCAAGTTACTATGTAGGAACAAGTTTGTATAGGTATTTCAAAGATGCCCAGAACTGAGCTAAACGTTGTATGTCTCCAACTCCTAGAAATAACTTCATGCCCCTTCTCCCTTACTTCCATCTAGTAAGGATCACATAATTGCTAACAAAGTTTTGACACAAATTCCCAATTCGGGCATTCAGAACATATAGCACTTTGCTGTAAGCAAGCACATTCTCATTCAAAGTTGCAAGTTACTATGTAGGAACAAGTTTGTATAGGTATTTCAAAGATGCCCAGAACTGAGCTAAACGTTGTATGTCTGCAACTCCTAGAAATAACTTCATGCCCCATGTCCCTTATTTCCAGCTAGTAAGGATCACATAATTCCTAACAAAGTTTTGACACAGATTCCCAATTCGGGCATTCAGAACATATAGCACGTTGCTGTAATCAAGCACATTCTGATTCAAAGTTGCAAGTTACTATGTAGGAACAAGTTTGTACAGGTATTTCAAAGATGCCCAGAACTGAGCTAAACGTTGTATATCCGCAACTCCTAGAAATAACTTCATGCCCCATCTCCCTTACTTCCATCTAGTAAGGATCACATAATTCTTAAGAAAGTTTTGACACAGATTCCCAATTCGGGCATTCAGAACATATAGCACGTTGCTGTAAGCAAGCACATTCTCATTCAAAGTTGCAAGTTACTATGTAGGAACAAGTTTGTATAGGTATTTCAAAGATGCCCAGAACTGAGCTAAACTTGGTATGTCTCCAACTCCTAGAAATAACTTCATGCCCAATCTCCCTTACTTCCATCTAGTAAGGATCACATAATTCCTAACAAAGTTTTGACACAGATTCCCAATTCGGGCATTCAGAACATATAGCACGTTGCTGTAAGCAAGCACATTCTCATTCAAAGTTGCAAGTTACTATGTAGGAACAAGTTTATATAGGTATTTCAAAGATGCCCAGAACTGAGCTGAAGTTTGTATGTCTCCAACTCCTAGAAATAACTTCATGCCCCATCTCCCTTACTTCCAGCTAGTAAGGATCACATAATTCCTAACAAAGTTTTCACACAGATTCCCAATTCGGGCATTCAGGACATATAGCACGTTGCTGTAAGCTAGCACATTCTGATTCAAAGTTGCAAGTTACTATGTAGGAACAAGTTTGTATAGGTATTTCAAAGATGCCCAGAACTGAGCTAAACGTTGTATGTCTCCAACTCCTAGAAATAACTTCATGCCCCATCTCCCTTACTTCCATCTAGTAAGGATCACATAATTCCTAACAAAGTTTTGACACAGATTCCCAATTCGGGCATTCAGAACATTTAGCACGTTGCTGTAAGCAAGCACATTCTCATTCAAAGTTGCAAGTTACTATGTAGGAACAAGGTTGTATAGGACTTTCAAAGATGCCCAGAACTGAGCTAAACTTGGTATGTGTCCAACCTCTAGAAATAACTTCATGCCCCATCTCCCTTACTTCCAGCTAGTAAGGATCACATAATTCCTAAAAAAGTTTTGACACAGATTCCCAATTCGGGCATTCAGAACATATAGCACGTTGCTGTAAGCAAGCACATTCTGATTCAAAGTTGCAAGTTACTATGTAGGAACAAGTTTGTATAGGTATCTCAAAGATGCCCAGAACTGAGCTAAACGTTTTATGTCTCTAACTCCTAGAAATAACTTCATGCCCCATCTCCCTTACTTCCATCTAGTAAGGATCACATAATTCCTAACAAAGTTTTGACACAGATTACCAATACGGGCATTCAGAACATATAGCACGTTGCTGTAAGCAAGCACATTCTCATTCAAAGTTGCAAGTTACTATGTAGGAACAAGTTTGTATAGGTATTTCAAACATGCCCAGAACTGAGCTGAAGTTTGTATGTCTCCAACTCCTAGAAATAACTTCATGACCCATCTCCCTTACTTCCAGCTAATAAGGATCACATAATTCCTAACAAAATTTTGACACAGATTCCCAATTCGGGCATTCAGAACATATAGCACGTTGCTGTAAGCAAGCACATTCTCATTCAAAGTTGCAAGTTACTATGTAGGAACAAGTTAGTATAGGTATTTCAAAGATGCCCAGAACAGAGCTAAACTTTGTACGTCTGCAACTCCTAGAAATAACTTCATGCCCCATCTCCCTTACTTCGATCTAGTAAGGATCACATAATTCCTAACAAAGTTTTGACACAGATTCCCAATTCGGGCATTCAGAACATGTAGCACGTTGCTGTAAGCAAGGACATTCTCATTCAAATTTGCAAGTTACTATGTAGGAACAAATTTGTATAGGTATTTCAAAGATGCCCAGAACTGAGCTAAACGTTGTATGACTGCAACTCCTAGAAATAACTTCATGCCCCATGTCCCTTACTTCCATCTAGTAAGGATCACATAATTCTTAACAAAGTTTTGACACAGATTCCCAATTCGGGCATTCAGAACATATAGCACGTTGCTGTAAGCAAGCACATTCTCATTCAAAGTTGCAAGTTACTATGTAGGAACAAGTTTGTATAGGTATTTCAAGGATGCCCAGAACTGAGCTAAAATTGGTATGTCTGCAACTCCTAGAAATAACTTCATGCCCCATCTCCCTTACTTCCATCTAGTAAGAATCACATAATTCCTAACAAAGTTTTGACACAGATTACCAATTCGGGCATTCAGAACATATAGCACGTTGCTGTAAGCAAGCACATTCTCATTCAAAGTTGCAAGTTACTATGTAGGAACAAGTTTGTATAGGTATTTCAAACATGCCCAGAACTGAGCTGAAGTTTGTATGTCTCCAACTCCTAGAAATAACTTCATGACCCATCTCCCTTACTTCCAGCTAATAAGGATCACAAAATTCCTAACAAAGTTTTGACACAGATTCCCAATTCGAGCATTCAGAACATATAGCACGTTGCTGTAAGCAAGCACATTCTCATTCAAAGTTGCAAGTTACTGTGTAGGAACAAGTTTGTATAGGTATTTCAAAGATGCCCAGTACTGAGCTAAACTTGGTATGTCTCAAACTCCTAGAAATAACTTCATGCCCCATCTCCCTTACTTCCAGCTAGTAAGGATCACATAATTCCTAACAAAGTTTTGACACAGATTCCCAAATCGGGCATTCAGAACATATAGCACGTTGCTGTAAGCAAGCACATTCTCATTCAAAGTTGCAAGTTACTATGTAGGAACAAGTTTGTATAGGTATTTCAAAGATGCCCAGAACTGAGCTAAACGTTGTATGTCTGCAACTCCTAGAAATAACTTCATGCCCCATATCCCTTACTTCCAGCTAGTAAGGATCACATAATTCCTAACAAAGTTATGACACAGATTCCCAATTCGGGCATTCAGAACATATAGCACGTTGCTGTAAGCAAGCGCATTCTCATTAAAAGTTGCAAGTTACTATGTAGGAACAAGTTTGTATAGGTATTTCAAAGATGCCCAGAACTGAGCTAAACGTTGTATGTCTCCAACTCCTAGAAATAACTTCATGCCCCATCTCCCTTACTTCCATATAGTAAGGATCACATAATTCCTAACAAAGTTTTGACACAGATTCTCAATTCGGGCATTCAGAACATATAGCACGTTGCTGTAAGCAAGCACATTCTCATTCAAAGTTGCAAGTTACTATGTAGGAACAAGTTTATATAGGTATTTCAAAGATGCCCAGAACTGAGCTGAAGTTTGTATGTCTCCAACTCCTAGAAATAACTTCATGCCCCATCTCCCTTACTTCCAGCTAGTATGGATCACAAAATTCCTAACAATGTTTTGACACAGATTCCCAATTCGGGCATTCAGAACATATAGCACGTTGCTGTAAGCAAGCACATTCTCATTCAAAGTTGCAAGTTACTATGTAGGAACAAGTTTGTATAGGTATTTCAAAGATGCCCAGAACTGAGCTAAACGTTGTATGTCTGCAACTTCTAGAAATAACTTCATGCTGCATCTCCCTTACTTCCAGCTAGTAAGGATCACATAATTCCTAACAAAGTTTTGACACAGATTCCCAATTCGGGCATTCAGAACATATAGCACGTTGCTGTAAGCAAGCACATTCTCATTCAAAGTTGCAAGTTACTATGTAGGAACAAGTTTGTATAGGTATTTCAGAGATGCCCAGAACTGAGCTAAACGTTGTATGTCTCCAACTCCTAGAAATAACTTCATGCCCCATCTCCCTTACTTCCAGCTAGTAAGGATCACATAATTCCTAAAAAAGTTTTGACACAGATTCCCAATTCGGGCATTCAGAACATATAGCACGTTGCTGTAGCAAGCACATTCTCATTCAAAGTTGCAAGTTACTATGTAGGAACAAGTTTGTATAGGACTTTCAAAGATGCCCAGAACTGAGCTGAAGTTTGTATGTCTCCAACTCCTAGAAATAACTTCATGAACCATCTACCGTACTTCCAGCTAGTGAGGATCACATAATTCCTAACAAAGTTTTGACACAGATTCCCAATTCGGGCATTCAGAACATATAGCACGTTGCTGTAAGCAAGCACATTCTCATTCTAAGAAGCAAGTTACTATGTAGGAACAAGTTTGTATAGGTATTTCAAAGATGCCCAGAACTGAGCTAAAGTGGGTATGTGTCCAACTCCAAGAAATAACTTCATGCCCCATCTCCCTTACTTCCAGCTAGTAAGGATCACATAATTCCTAACAAAGATTTGACACAGATTCCCAATTCGGGCATTCAGAACATATAGCACGTTGCTGTAAGCTAGCACATTCTGATTCAAAGTTGCAAGTTACTATGTAGGAACAAGTTTGTATAGGTATTTCAAAGATGCCCAGAACTGAGCTAAACGTTGTATGTCTGCAACTCCTAGAAATAACTTCAAGCCCCATCTCCCTTAATTCCATCTAGTAAGGATCACATAATTCCTAACAAAGATTTGACACAGATTCCCAATTCGGGCATTCAGAACATATAGCACGTTGCTGTAAGCAAGCACATTCTCATTCAAAGTTGCAAGTTACTATGTAGGAACAAGTTTGTATAGGACTTTCAAAGATGCCCAGAACTGAGCTAAACTTGGTATGTGTCCAACCTCTAGAAATAACTTCATGCCCCATCTCCCTTACTTCCAGCTAGTAAGGATCACATAATTCCTAACAAAGTTTTGACACAGATTCCCAATTCGGGCATTCAGAACATATAGCACGTTGCTGTAAGCAAGCACATTCTCATTCAAAGTTGCAAGTTACTATGTAGGAACAAGTTTGTATAGCTATTTCAAAGATGCCCAGAACTGAGGTAAACGTTGTATGTCTGCAACTCCTAGAAATAACTTCATGCCCTGTCTCCCGTACTTCCAGCTAGTAAGGATCACATAATTCCTAACAAAGTTTTGACACAGATTCCCAATTCGGGCATTCAGAACATATAGCACGTTGCTGTAAGCAAGCACATTCTCATTCAAAGTTGCAAGTTACTATGTAGGAACAAGTTTGTATAGGTATTTCAAAGATGCCCAGAACTGAGCTAAACGTTGTATGTCTGCAACTCCTAGAAATATCTTCATGCCCTATCTCCCTTACTTCCAGCTAGTAAGGATCACATAATTCCTAACAAAGTTTTGAAACACATTCCCAATTCGGGCATTCAGAACATATAGCACGTTGCTGTAAGCAAGCACATTCTCATTCAAAGTTGCAAGTTACTATGTAGGAACAAGTTTGTATAGGTATTTCAAAGATGCCCAGAACTGAGCTAAACTTTGTATGTCTCCAACTCCTAGAAATAACTTCATGCCCGTTCTCCCTTACTTCCATCTAGTAAGGATCACATAATTCCTAACAAAGTTTGACACAGATTCCCAATTCGGGCATTCAGAACATATAGCACTTTGCTGTAAGCAAGCACATTCTCATTCAAAGTTGCAAGTTACTATGTAGGAACAAGTTTGTATAGGTATTTCAAAGATGCCCAGAACTGAGCTAAACGTTGTATATCTGCAACTCCTAGAAATAACTTCATGCCCCATCTCCCTTACTTCCAGCTAGTAAGGATCACATAATTCTTAAGAAAGTTTTGACACAGATTCCCAATTCGGGCATTCAGAACATATAGCACGTTGCTGTAAGCAAGCACATTCTCATTCAAAGTTGCAAGTTACTATGTAGGAACAAGTTTGTATAGGTATTTCAAAGATGCCCAGAACTGAGCTAAACTTCTATGTCTCCAACTCCTAGAAATAACTTCATGCCCAATCTCCCTTACTTCCATCTAGTAAGGATCACATAATTCCTAACAAAGTTATGACACAGATTCCCAATTCGGGCATTCAGAACATATAGCACGTTGCTGTAAGCAAGCGCATTCTCATTCAAAGTTGCAAGTTACTATGTAGGAACAAGTTTGTATCGGTATTTCAAAGATGCCCAGAACTGAGCTAAACGTTGTATGTCTCCAACTCCTAGAAATAACTTCAAGCCCCATCTCACTTACTTCCATATAGTAAGGATCACATAATTCCTAACAAAGTTTTGACACAGATTCCCAATTCGGGCATTCAGAACATATAGCACGTTGCTGTAAGCAAGCACATTCTCATTCAAAGTTGCAAGTTACTATGTAGGAACAAGTTTATATAGGTATTTCAAAGATGCCCAGAACTGAGCTGAAGTTTGTATGTCTCCAACTCCTAGAAATAACTTCATGCCCCATCTCCCTTACTTCCAGCTTTTATGGATCACAAAATTCCTAACAAAGTTTTGACACAGATTCCCAATTCGGGCATTCAGAACATATAGCACGTTGCTGTAAGCAAGCACATTCTCATTCAAAGTTGCAAGTTACTATGTAGGAACAAGTTTGTATAGGTATTTCAAAGATGCCCAGAACTGAGCTAAACGTTGTATGTCTGCAACTTCTAGAAATAACTTCATGCCGCATCTCCCTTACTTCCAGCTAGTAAGGATCACATAATTCCTAACAAAGTTTTGACACAGATTCCCAATTCGGGCATTCAGAACATATAGCACGTTGCTGTAAGCAAGCACATTCTCATTCAAAGTTGCAAGTTACTATGTAGGAACAAGTTTGTATAGGTATTTCAAAGATGCCCAGAACTGAGCTAAACGTTGTATGTCTCCAACTCCTAGAAATAACTTCATGCCCCATCTCCCTTACTTCCAGCTAGTAAGGATCACATAATTCCTAAAAAAGTTTTGACACAGATTCCCAATTCGGGCATTCAGAACATATAGCACGTTGCTGTAGCAAGCACATTCTCATTCAAAGTTGCAAGTTACTATGTAGGAACAAGTTTGTATAGGACTTTCAAAGATGCCCAGAACTGAGCTGAAGTTTGTATGTCTCCAACTCCTAGAAATAACTTCATGCCCCATCTACCGTACTTCCAGCTAGTGAGGATCACATAATTCCTAACAAAGTTTTGACACAGATTCCCAATTCGGGCATTCAGAACATATAGCACGTTGCTGTAAGCAAGCACATTCTCATTCTAAGAAGCAAGTTACTATGTAGGAACAAGTTTGTATTGGTATTTCAAAGATGCCCAGAACTGAGCTAAAGTGGGTATGTGTCCAACTCCTAGAAATAACTTCATGCCCCATCTCCCTTACTTCCAGCTAGTAAGGATCACATAATTCCTAACAAAGATTTGACACAGATTCCCAATTCGGGCATTCAGAACATATAGCACGTTGCTGTAAGCTAGCACATTCTGATTCAAAGTTGCAAGTTACTATGTAGGAACAAGTTTGTATAGGTATTTCAAAGATGCCCAGAACTGAGCTAAACGTTGTATGTCTCCAACTCCTAGAAATAACTTCAAGCCCCATCTCCCTTAATTCCATCTAGTAAGGATCACATAATTCCTAACAAAGATTTGACACAGATTCCCAATTCGGGCATTCAGAACATATAGCACGTTGCTGTAAGCAAGCACATTCTCATTCAAAGTTGCAAGTTACTATGTAGGAACAAGTTTGTATAGGACTTTCAAAGATGCCCAGAACTGAGCTAAACTTGGTATGTGTCCAACCTCTAGAAATAACTTCATGCCCCATCTCCCTTACTTCCAGCTAGTAAGGATCACATAATTCCTAACAAAGTTTTGACACAGATTCCCAATTCGGGCATTCAGAACATATAGCACGTTGCTGTAAGCAAGCACATTCTCATTCAAAGTTGCAAGTTACTATGTAGGAACAAGTTTGTATAGCTATTTCAAAGATGCCCAGAACTGAGGTAAACGTTGTATGTCTGCAACTCCTAGAAATAACTTCATGCCCTGTCTCCCGTACTTCCAGCTAGTAAGGATCACATAATTCCTAACAAAGTTTTGACACAGATTCCCAATTCGGGCATTCAGAACATATAGCACGTTGCTGTAAGCAGCACATTCTCATTCAAAGTTGCAAGTTACTATGTAGGAACAAGTTTGTATAGGTATTTCAAAGATGCCCAGAACTGAGCTAAACGTTGTATGTCTGCAACTCCTAGAAATATCTTCATGCCCTATCTCTCTTA
Source organism: Diceros bicornis minor (assembly GCF_020826845.1). NCBI lineage: Eukaryota > Metazoa > Chordata > Mammalia > Perissodactyla > Rhinocerotidae > Diceros > Diceros bicornis. The sequence goes on from NW_026691718.1 coordinate 229,688, forward strand.
CTTCCAGCTAGTAAGGATCACATAATTCCTAACAAAGTTTTGAAACACATTCCCAATTCGGGCATTCAGAACATATAGCACGTTGCTGTAAGCAAGCACATTCTCATTCAAAGTTGCAAGTTACTATGTAGGAACAAGTTTGTATAGGTATTTCAAAGATGCCCAGAACTGAGCTAAACGTTGCATGTCTCCAACTCCTAGAAATAACTTCATGCCTCATCTCCCTTACTTCCAGCTAGTAAGGATCACATAATTCCTAACAAAGTTTCGACACAGATTCCCAATTCGGGCATTCAGAACATATAGCACGTTGCTGTAAGCAAGCACATTCTCATTCAAAGTTGCAAGTTACTATGTAGGAACAAGTTTGTATAGGTATTTCAAAGATGCCCAGAACTGAGCTAAACGTTGTATGTCTGCAACTCCTAGAAATAACTTCATGCCCCATCTCCCTTATTTCCAGCTACTAAGGATCACATAATTCCTAACAAAGTTTTGACACAGATTCCCAATCCGTGCATTCAGAACATATAGCACGTTGCTGTAAGCAAGCACATTCTCATTCAAAGTTGCAAGTTACTATGTAGGAACAGGTTTGTATAGGTATTTCAAAGATGCCCAGAACTGAGCTAAACGTTGTATGTCTGCAACTCCTAGAAATAACTTCATGCCCTGTCTCCCGTACTTCCAGCTAGTAAGGATCACATAATTCCTAACAAAGTTTTGACACAGATTCCCAATTCGGGCATTCAGAACATATAGCACGTTGCTGTAAGCAGCACATTCTCATTCAAAGTTGCAAGTTACTATGTAGGAACAAGTTTGTATAGGTATTTCAAAGATGCCCAGAACTGAGCTAAACGTTGTATGTCTGCAACTCCTAGAAATATCTTCATGCCCTATCTCTCTTACTTCCAGCTAGTAAGGATCACATAATTCCTAACAAAGTTTTGAAACACATTCCCAATTCGGGCATTCAGAACATATAGCACGTTGCTGTAAGCAAGCACATTCTCATTCAAAGTTGCAAGTTACTATGTAGGAACAAGTTTGTATAGGTATTTCAAAGATGCCCAGAACTGAGCTAAACGTTGCATGTCTCCAACTCCTAGAAATAACTTCATGCCTCATCTCCCTTACTTCCAGCTAGTAAGGATCACATAATTCCTAACAAAGTTTCGACACAGATTCCCAATTCGGGCATTCAGAACATATAGCACGTTGCTGTAAGCAAGCACATTCTCATTCAAAGTTGCAAGTTACTATGTAGGAACAAGTTTGTATAGGTATTTCAAAGATGCCCAGAACTGAGCTAAACGTTGTATGTCTGCAACTCCTAGAAATAACTTCTTGCCCCATCTCCCTTATTTCCAGCTACTAAGGATCACATAATTCCTAACAAAGTTTTGACACAGATTCCCAATCCGTGCATTCAGAACATATAGCACGTTGCTGTAAGCAAGCACATTCTCATTCAAAGTTGCAAGTTACTATGTAGGAACAGGTTTGTATAGGTATTTCAAAGATGCCCAGAACTGAGCTAAACGTTGTATGTCTGCAACTCCTAGAAATAACTTCATGCCCCATCTCCCTTACTTCCATCTAGTAAGGATCACATAATTCCTAACAAAGTTTTGACACAGATTCCCAATTCGGGCATTCAGAACTTATAGCACGTTGCTGTAAGCAAGCACATTCTCATTCAAAGTTGCAAGTTACTATGTAGGAACAAGTTTGTATAGGTATTTCAAAGATGCCCAGAACTGAGCTGAAGTTTTATGTCTCCAACTCCTAGAAATAACTTCATGCCCCATCTCCCTTACTTCCAGCTAGTAAGGATCACATAATTCCTAAGAAAGTTTTGACACAGATTCCCAATTCGGGCATTCAGAACATATAGCACGTTGCTGTAAGCAAGCACATTCTGATTCAAAGTTGCAAGTTACTATGTAGGAACAAGTTTGTATAGGTATTTCAAAGATGCCCAGAACTGAGGTAAACGTTGTATGTCTGCAACTCCTAGAAATATCTTCATGCCCCGTCTCCCGTACTTCCAGCTAGTAAGGATCACATAATTCCTAACAAAGTTTTGACACAGATTCCCAATTCGGGCATTCAGAACATATAGCACGTTGCTGTAAGCAAGCACATTCTGATTCAAAGTTGCAAGTTACTATGTAGGAACAAGTTTGTATAGGTATTTCAAAGATGCCCAGAACTGAGCTAAACTTTGTATGTCTCCAACTCCTAGAAATAACTTCATGCCCGTTCTCCCTTACTTCCATCTAGTAAGGATCACATAATTCCTAACAAAGTTTGACACAGATTCCCAATTCGGGCATTCAGAACATATAGCACTTTGCTGTAAGCAAGCACATTCTCATTCAAAGTTGCAAGTTACTATGTAGGAACAAGTTTGTATAGGTATTTCAAAGATGCCCAGAACTGAGCTAAACGTTGTATATCTGCAACTCCTAGAAATAACTTCATGCCCCATCTCCCTTACTTCCAGCTAGTAAGGATCACATAATTCTTAAGAAAGTTTTGACACAGATTCCCAATTCGGGCATTCAGAACATATAGCACGTTGCTGTAAGCAAGCACATTCTCATTCAAAGTTGCAAGTTACTATGTAGGAACAAGTTTGTATAGGTATTTCAAAGATGCCCAGAACTGAGCTAAACTTCTATGTCTCCAACTCCTAGAAATAACTTCATGCCCAATCTCCCTTACTTCCATCTAGTAAGGATCACATAATTCCTAACAAAGTTATGACACAGATTCCCAATTCGGGCATTCAGAACATATAGCACGTTGCTGTAAGCAAGCGCATTCTCATTCAAAGTTGCAAGTTACTATGTAGGAACAAGTTTGTATAGGTATTTCAAAGATGCCCAGAACTGAGCTAAACGTTGTATGTCTCCAACTCCTAGAAATAACTTCATGCCCCATCTCCCTTACTTCCATATAGTAAGGATCACATAATTCCTAACAAAGTTTTGACACAGATTCCCAATTCGGGCATTCAGAACATATAGCACGTTGCTGTAAGCAAGCACATTCTCATTCAAAGTTGCAAGTTACTATGTAGGAACAAGTTTATATAGGTATTTCAAAGATGCCCAGAACTGAGCTGAAGTTTGTATGTCTCCAACTCCTAGAAATAACTTCATGCCCCATCTCCCTTACTTCCAGCTAGTAAGGATCACAAAATTCCTAACAAAGTTTTGACACAGATTCCCAATTCGGGCATTCAGAACATATAGCACGTTGCTGTAAGCAAGCACATTCTCATTCAAAGTTGCAAGTTACTATGTAGGAACAAGTTTGTATAGGTATTTCAAAGATGCCCAGAACTGAGCTAAACGTTGTATGTCTGCAACTTCTAGAAATAACTTCATGCCGCATCTCCCTTACTTCCAGCTAGTGAGGATCACATAATTCCTAACAAAGTTTTGACACAGATTCCCAATTCGGGCATTCAGAACATATAGCACGTTGCTGTAAACAAGCACATTCTCATTCTAAGAAGCAAGTTACTATGTAGGAACAAGTTTGTATTGGTATTTCAAAGATGCCCAGAACTGAGCTAAAGTGGGTATGTGTCCAACTCCTAGAAATAACTTCATGCCCCATCTCCCTTACTTCCAGCTAGTAAGGATCACATAATTCCTAACAAAGATTTGACACAGATTCCCAATTCGGGCATTCAGAACATATAGCACGTTGCTGTAAGCTAGCACATTCTGATTCAAAGTTGCAAGTTACTATGTAGGAACAAGTTTGTATAGGTATTTCAAAGATGCCCAGAACTGAGCTAAATGTTGTATGTCTCCAACTCCTAGAAATAACTTCAAGCCCCATCTCCCTTACTTCCATCTAGTAAGGATCACATAATTCCTAACAAAGATTTGACACAGATTCCCAATTCGGGCATTCAGAACATATAGCACGTTGCTGTAAGCAAGCACATTCTCATTCAAAGTTGCAAGTTACTATGTAGGAACAAGTTTGTATAGGACTTTCAAAGATGCCCAGAACTGAGCTAAACTTGGTATGTGTCCAACCTCTAGAAATAACTTCATGCCCCATCTCCCTTACTTCCAGCTAGTAAGGATCACATAATTCCTAACAAAGTTTTGACACAGATTCCCAATTCGGGCATTCAGAACATATAGCACGTTGCTGTAAGCAAGCACATTCTCATTCAAAGTTGCAAGTTACTATGTAGGAACAAGTTTGTATAGCTATTTCAAAGATGCCCAGAACTGAGGTAAACGTTGTATGTCTGCAACTCCTAGAAATAACTTCTTGCCCTGTCTCCCGTACTTCCAGCTAGTAAGGATCACATAATTCCTAACAATGTTTTGACACAGATTCCCAATTCGGGCATTCAGAACATATAGCACATTGCTGTAAGCAAGCACATTCTCATTCAAAGTTGCAAGTTACTATGTAGGAACAAGTTTGTATAGGTATTTCAAAGATGCCCAGAACTGAGCTAAACGTTGTATGTCTGCAACTCCTAGAAATATCTTCATGCCCTATCTCCCTTACTTCCAGCTAGTAAGGATCACATAATTCCTAACAAAGTTTTGAAACACATTCCCAATTCGGGCATTCAGAACATATAGCACGTTGCTGTAAGCAAGCACATTCTCATTCAAAGTTGCAAGTTACTATGTAGGAACAAGTTTGTATAGGTATTTCAAAGATGCCCAGAACTGAGCTAAACGTTGCATGTCTCCAACTCCTAGAAATAACTTCATGCCTCATCTCCCTTACTTCCAGCTAGTAAGGATCACATAATTCCTAACAAAGTTTCGACACAGATTCCCAATTCGGGCATTCAGAACATATAGCACGTTGCTGTAAGCAAGCACATTCTCATTCAAAGTTGCAAGTTACTATGTAGGAACAAGTTTGTATAGGTATTTCAAAGATGCCCAGAACTGAGCTAAACGTTGTATGTCTGCAACTCCTAGAAATAACTTCATGCCCCATCTCCCTTATTTCCAGCTACTAAGGATCACATAATTCCTAACAAAGTTTTGACACAGATTCCCAATCCGGGCATTCAGAACATATAGCACGTTGCTGTAAGCAAGCACATTCTCATTCAAAGTTGCAAGTTACTATGTAGGAACAGGTTTGTATAGGTATTTCAAAGATGCCCAGAACTGAGCTAAACGTTGTATGTCTGCAACTCCTAGAAATAACTTCATGCCCCATCTCCCTTACTTCCATCTAGTAAGGATCACATAATTCCTAACAAAGTTTTGACACAGATTCCCAATTCGGGCATTCAGAACTTATAGCACGTTGCTGTAAGCAAGCACATTCTCATTCAAAGTTGCAAGTTACTATGTAGGAACAAGTTTGTATAGGTATTTCAAAGATGCCCAGAACTGAGCTAAACGTTGTATGTCTCCAACTCCTAGAAATAACTTCATGCCCCATCTCCCTTACTTCCAGCTAGTAAGGATCACATAATTCCTAACAAAGTTTCGACACAGATTCCCAATTCGGGCATTCAGAACATATAGCACGTTGCTGTAAGCAAGCACATTCTCATTCAAAGTTGCAAGTTACTATGTAGGAACAAGTTTGTATAGGTTTCTCAAAGATGCCCAGAACTGAGCTAAACGTTGTATGTCTGCAACTCCTAGAAATAACTTCATGCCTCATCTCCCTTATTTCCAGCTACTAAGTATCACATAATTCCTAACAAAGTTTTGACACAGATTCCCAATCCGGGCATTCAGAACATATAGCACGTTGCTGTAAGCAAGCACATTCTCATTCAAAGTTGCAAGTTACTATGTAAGAACCAGTTTGTATAGGTATTTCAAAGATGCCCAGAACTGAGCTAAACGTTGTATGTCTGCAACTCCTAGAAATAACTTCTTGCCCCATCTCCCTTACTTCCAGCTAGTAAGGATCACATAATTCTTAACAAAGATTTGACACAGATTCCCAATTCGGGCATTCAGAACATATAGCACGTTGCTGTAAGCAAGCACATTCTCATTCAAAGTTGCAAGTTACTATGTAGGAACAAGTTTGTATAGGTATTTCAAAGATTCCCAGAACTGAGCTAAACTTTGTATGTCTCCAACTCCTAGAAATAACTTCATGCCCCATCTCCCTTACTTCCAGCTAGTAAGGATCACAAAATTCCTAACAAAGTTTTGACACAGATTCCCAATTCGGGCATTCAGAACATATAGCACGTTGCTGTAAGCAAGCACATTCTCATTCAAAGTTGCAAGTTACTATGTAGGAACAAGTTTGTATAGGTATTTCAAAGATGCCCAGAACTGAGCTAAACGTTGTATGTCTGCAACTCCTAGAAATAACTTCATGCCCCATCTCCCTTACTTCCAGCTAGTAAGGATCACATAATTCCTAACAAAGTTTTGACACAGATTCCCAATTCGGGCATTCAGAACATATAGCACGTTGCTGTAGCAAGCACATTCTCATTCAAAGTTGCAAGTTACTATGTAGGAACAAGTTTGTATAGGTATTTCAAAGATGCCCAGAACTGAGCTAAACGTTGTATGTCTGAAACTCCTAGAAATAACTTCATGCCCCATCTCCCTTACTTCCATCTAGTAAGGATCACATAATTCCTAACAAAGTTTTGACACAGATTCCCAATTCGGGAATTCAGAACATATAGCACGTTGCTGTAAGCAAGCACATTCTCATTCAAAGTTGCAAGTTACTATGTAGGAACAAGTTTGTATAGGACTTTCAAAGATGCCCAGAACTGAGCTAAACTTGGTATGTGTCCAACCTCTAGAAATAACTTCATGCCCCATCTCCCTTACTTCCATATAGTAAGGATCACATAATTCCTAACAAAGTTTTGACACAGATTCCCAATTCGGGCATTCAGAACATATAGCACGTTGCTGTAGCAAGCACATTCTCATTCAAAGTTGCAAGTTACTATGTAGGAACAAGTTTGTATAGGTATTTCAAAGATGCCCAGAACTGAGCTAAACGTTGTATGTCTGAAACTCCTAGAAATAACTTCATGCCCCATCTCCCTTACTTCCATCTAGTAAGGATCACATAATTCCTAACAAAGTTTTGACACAGATTCCCAATTCGGGAATTCAGAACATATAGCACGTTGCTGTAAGCAAGCACATTCTCATTCAAAGTTGCAAGTTACTATGTAGGAACAAGTTTGTATAGGACTTTCAAAGATGCCCAGAACTGAGCTAAACTTGGTATGTGTCCAACCTCTAGAAATAACTTCATGCCCCATCTCCCTTACTTCCATATAGTAAGGATCACATAATTCCTAACAAAGTTTTGACACAGATTCCCAATTCGGGCATTCAGAACATATAGCACGTTGCTGTAAGCAAGCACATTCTCATTCAAAGATGCAAGTTACTATGTAGGAACAAGTTTATATAGGTATTTCAAAGATGCCCAGAACTGTGCTGAAGTTTGTATGTCTCCAACTCCTAGAAATAACTTCATGCCCCATCTCCCTTACTTCCAGCTTGTAAGGATCACAAAATTCCTAACAAAGTTTTGACACAGATTCCCAATTCGGGCATTCAGAACATATAGCACGTTGCTGTAAGCAAGCACATTCTCATTCAAAGTTGCAAGTTACTATGTAGGAACAAGTTTGTATAGGTATTTCAAAGATGCCCAGAACTGAGCTAAACGTTGTATGTCTGCAACTTCTAGAAATAACTTCATGCCGCATCTCCCTTACTTCCAGCTAGTAAGGATCACATATTTCCTAACAAAGTTTTGACACAGATTCCCAATTCGGGCATTCAGAACATATAGCACGTTGCTGTAAGCAAGCACATTCTCATTCAAAGTTGCAAGTTACTATGTAGGAACAAGTTTGTATAGGTATTTCAAAGATGCCCAGAACTGAGCTAAACGTTGTATGTCTCCAACTCCTAGAAATAACTTCATGCCCCATCTCCCTTACTTCCAGCTAGTAAGGATCACATAATTCCTAACAAAGTTTTGACACAGATTCCCAATTCGGGCATTCAGAACATATAGCACGTTGCTGTAGCAAGCACATTCTCATTCAAAGTTGCAAGTTACTATGTAGGAACAAGTTTGTATAGGACTTTCAAAGATGCCCAGAACTGAGCTGAAGTTTGTATGTCTCCAACTCCTAGAAATAACTTCATGCCCCATCTACCGTACTTCCAGCTAGTGAGGATCACATAATTCCTAACAAAGTTTTGACACAGATTCCCTATTCGGGCATTCAGAACATATAGCACGTTGCTGTAAGCAAGCACATTCTCATTCTAAGAAGCAAGTTACTATGTAGGAACAAGTTTGTATTGGTATTTCAAAGATGCCCAGAACTGAGCTAAAGTGGGTATGTGTCCAACTCCTAGAAATAACTTCATGCCCCATCTCCCTTACTTCCAGCTAGTAAGGATCACATAATTCCTAACAAAGATTTGACACAGATTCCCAATTCGGGCATTCAGAACATATAGCACGTTGCTGTAAGCTAGCACATTCTGATTCAAAGTTGCAAGTTACTATGTAGGAACAAGTTTGTATAGGTATTTCAAAGATGCCCAGAACTGAGGTAAACGTTGTATGTCTCCAACTCCTAGAAATAACTTCAAGCCCCATCTCCCTTACTTCCATCTAGTAAGGATCACATAATTCCTAACAAAGATTTGACACAGATTCCCAATTCGGGCATTCAGAACATATAGCACGTTGCTGTAAGCAAGCACATTCTCATTCAAAGTTGCAAGTTACTATGAAGGAACAAGTTTGTATAGGACTTTCAAAGATGCCCAGAACTGAGCTAAACTTGGTATGTGTCCAACCTCTAGAAATAACTTCATGCCCCATCTCACTTACTTCCAGCTAGTAAGGATCACATAATTCCTAACAAAGTTTTGACACAGATTCCCAATTCGGGCATTCAGAACATATAGCACGTTGCTGTAAGCAAGCACATTCTCATTCAAAGTTGCAAGTTACTATGTAGGAACAAGTTTGTATAGCTATTTCAAAGATGCCCAGAACTGAGGTAAACGTTGTATGTCTGCAACTCCTAGAAATAACTTCATGCCCTGTCTCCCGTACTTCCAGCTAGTAAGGATCACATAATTCCTAACAAAGTTTTGACACTGATTCCCAATTCGGGCATTCAGAACATATAGCACGTTGCTGTAAGCAAGCACATTCTCATTCAAAGTTGCAAGTTACTATGTAGGAACAAGTTTGTATAGGTATTTCAAAGATGCCCAGAACTGAGCTAAACTTTGTATGTCTCCAACTCCTAGAAATAACTTCATGCCCGTTCTCCCTTACTTCCATCTAGTAAGGATCACATAATTCCTAACAAAGTTTGACACAGATTCCCAATTCGGGCATTCAGAACATATAGCACTTTGCTGTAAGCAAGCACATTCTCATTCAAAGTTGCAAGTTACTATGTAGGAACAAGTTTGTATAGGTATTTCAAAGATGCCCAGAACTGAGCTAAACGTTGTATATCTGCAACTCCTAGAAATAACTTCATGCCCCATCTCCCTTACTTCCAGCTAGTAAGGATCACATAATTCTTAAGAAAGTTTTGACACAGATTCCCAATTCGGGCATTCAGAACATATAGCACGTTGCTGTAAGCAAGCACATTCTCATTCAAAGTTGCAAGTTACTATGTAGGAACAAGTTTGTATAGGTATTTCAAAGATGCCCAGAACTGAGCTAAACTTCTATGTCTCCAACTCCTAGAAATAACTTCATGCCCAATCTCCCTTACTTCCATCTAGTAAGGATCACATAATTCCTAACAAAGTTATGACACAGATTCCCAATTCGGGCATTCAGAACATATAGCACGTTGCTGTAAGCAAGCGCATTCTCATTCAAAGTTGCAAGTTACTATGTAGGAACAAGTTTGTATAGGTATTTCAAAGATGCCCAGAACTGAGCTAAACGTTGTATGTCTCCAACTCCTAGAAATAACTTCATGCCCCATCTCCCTTACTTCCATATAGTAAGGATCACATAATTCCTAACAAAGTTTTGACACAGATTCCCAATTCGGGCATTCAGAACATATAGCACGTTGCTGTAAGCAAGCACATTCTCATTCAAAGTTGCAAGTTACTATGTAGGAACAAGTTTATATAGGTATTTCAAAGATGCCCAGAACTGAGCTGAAGTTTGTATGTCTCCAACTCCTAGAAATAACTTCATGCCCCATCTCCCTTACTTCCAGCTAGTAAGGATCACAAAATTCCTAACAAAGTTTTGACACAGATTCCCAATTCGGGCATTCAGAACATATAGCACGTTGCTGTAAGCAAGCACATTCTCATTCAAAGTTGCAAGTTACTATGTAGGAACAAGTTTGTATAGGTATTTCAAAGATGCCCAGAACTGAGCTAAACGTTGTATGTCTGCAACTTCTAGAAATAACTTCATGCCGCATCTCCCTTACTTCCAGCTAGTGAGGATCACATAATTCCTAACAAAGTTTTGACACAGATTCCCAATTCGGGCATTCAGAACATATAGCACGTTGCTGTAAACAAGCACATTCTCATTCTAAGAAGCAAGTTACTATGTAGGAACAAGTTTGTATTGGTATTTCAAAGATGCCCAGAACTGAGCTAAAGTGGGTATGTGTCCAACTCCTAGAAATAACTTCATGCCCCATCTCCCTTACTTCCAGCTAGTAAGGATCACATAATTCCTAACAAAGATTTGACACAGATTCCCAATTCGGGCATTCAGAACATATAGCACGTTGCTGTAAGCTAGCACATTCTGATTCAAAGTTGCAAGTTACTATGTAGGAACAAGTTTGTATAGGTATTTCAAAGATGCCCAGAACTGAGCTAAATGTTGTATGTCTCCAACTCCTAGAAATAACTTCAAGCCCCATCTCCCTTACTTCCATCTAGTAAGGATCACATAATTCCTAACAAAGATTTGACACAGATTCCCAATTCGGGCATTCAGAACATATAGCACGTTGCTGTAAGCAAGCACATTCTCATTCAAAGTTGCAAGTTACTATGTAGGAACAAGTTTGTATAGCTATTTCAAAGATGCCCAGAACTGAGGTAAACGTTGTATGTCTGCAACTCCTAGAAATAACTTCTTGCCCTGTCTCCCGTACTTCCAGCTAGTAAGGATCACATAATTCCTAACAAAGTTTTGACACAGATTCCCAATTCGGGCATTCAGAACATATAGCACATTGCTGTAAGCAAGCACATTCTCATTCAAAGTTGCAAGTTACTATGTAGGAACAAGTTTGTATAGGTATTTCAAAGATGCCCAGAACTGAGCTAAACGTTGTATGTCTGCAACTCCTAGAAATATCTTCATGCCCTATCTCCCTTACTTCCAGCTAGTAAGGATCACATAATTCCTAACAAAGTTTTGACACACATTCCCAATTCGGGCATTCAGAACATATAGCACGTTGCTGTAAGCAAGCACATTCTCATTCAAAGTTGCAAGTTACTATGTAGGAACAAGTTTGTATAGGTATTTCAAAGATGCCCAGAACTGAGCTAAACGTTGCATGTCTCCAACTCCTAGAAATAACTTCATGCCTCATCTCCCTTACTTCCAGCTAGTAAGGATCACATAATTCCTAACAAAGTTTCGACACAGATTCCCAATTCGGGCATTCAGAACATATAGCACGTTGCTGTAAGCAAGCACATTCTCATTCAAAGTTGCAAGTTACTATGTAGGAACAAGTTTGTATAGGTATTTCAAAGATGCCCAGAACTGAGCTAAACGTTGTATGTCTGCAACTCCTAGAAATAACTTCATGCCCCATCTCCCTTATTTCCAGCTACTAAGGATCACATAATTCCTAACAAAGTTTTGACACAGATTCCCAATCCGGGCATTCAGAACATATAGCACGTTGCTGTAAGCAAGCACATTCTCATTCAAAGTTGCAAGTTACTATGTAGGAACAGGTTTGTATAGGTATTTCAAAGATGCCCAGAACTGAGCTAAACGTTGTATGTCTGCAACTCCTAGAAATAACTTCATGCCCCATCTCCCTTACTTCCATCTAGTAAGGATCACATAATTCCTAACAAAGTTTTGACACAGATTCCCAATTCGGGCATTCAGAACTTATAGCACGTTGCTGTAAGCAAGCACATTCTCATTCAAAGTTGCAAGTTACTCTGTAGGAACAAGTTTGTATAGGTATTTCAAAGATGCCCAGAACTGAGCTAAACGTTGTATGTCTCCAACTCCTAGAAATAACTTCATGCCCCATCTCACTTACTTCCAGCTAGTAAGGATCACATAATTCCTAACAAAGTTTCGACACAGATTCCCAATTCGGGCATTCAGAACATATAGCACGTTGCTGTAAGCAAGCACATTCTCATTCAAAGTTGCAAGTTACTATGTAGGAACAAGTTTGTATAGGTTTCTCAAAGATGCCCAGAACTGAGCTAAACGTTGTATGTCTGCAACTCCTAGAAATAACTTCATGCCTCATCTCCCTTATTTCCAGCTACTAAGTATCACATAATTCCTAACAAAGTTTTGACACAGATTCCCAATCCGGGCATTCAGAACATATAGCACGTTGCTGTAAGCAAGCACATTCTCATTCAAAGTTGCAAGTTACTATGTAAGAACCAGTTTGTATAGGTATTTCAAAGATGCCCAGAACTGAGCTAAACGTTGTATGTCTGCAACTCCTAGAAATAACTTCTTGCCCCATCTCCCTTACTTCCAGCTAGTAAGGATCACATAATTCTTAACAAAGATTTGACACAGATTCCCAATTCGGGCATTCAGAACATATAGCACGTTGCTGTAAGCAAGCACATTCTCATTCAAAGTTGCAAGTTACTATGTAGGAACAAGTTTGTATAGGTATTTCAAAGATTCCCAGAACTGAGCTAAACTTTGTATGTCTCCAACTCCTAGAAATAACTTCATGCCCCATCTCCCTTACTTCCAGCTAGTAAGGATCACAAAATTCCTAACAAAGTTTTGACACAGATTCCCAATTCGGGCATTCAGAACATATAGCACGTTGCTGTAAGCAAGCACATTCTCATTCAAAGTTGCAAGTTACTATGTAGGAACAAGTTTGTATAGGTATTTCAAAGATGCCCAGAACTGAGCTAAACATTGTATGTCTGCAACTCCTAGAAATAACTTCATGCCCCATCTCCCTTACTTCCAGCTAGTAAGGATCACATAATTCCTAACAAAGATTTGACACAGATTCCCAATTCGGGCATTCAGAACATATAGCACGTTGCTGTAGCAAGCACATTCTCATTCAAAGTTGCAAGTTACTATGTAGGAACAAGTTTGTATAGGTATTTCAAAGATGCCCAGAACTGAGCTAAACGTTGTATGTCTGAAACTCCTAGAAATAACTTCATGCCCCATCTCCCTTACTTCCATCTAGTAAGGATCACATAATTCCTAACAAAGTTTTGACACAGATTCCCAATTCGGGAATTCAGAACATATAGCACGTTGCTGTAAGCAAGCACATTCTCATTCAAAGTTGCAAGTTACTATGTAGGAACAAGTTTGTATAGGACTTTCAAAGATGCCCAGAACTGAGCTAAACTTGGTATGTGTCCAACCTCTAGAAATAACTTCATGCCCCATCTCCCTTACTTCCATATAGTAAGGATCACATAATTCCTAACAAAGTTTTGACACAGATTCCCAATTCGGGCATTCAGAACATATAGCACGTTGCTGTAGCAAGCACATTCTCATTCAAAGTTGCAAGTTACTATGTAGGAACAAGTTTGTATAGGTATTTCAAAGATGCCCAGAACTGAGCTAAACGTTGTATGTCTGAAACTCCTAGAAATAACTTCATGCCCCATCTCCCTTACTTCCATCTAGTAAGGATCACATAATTCCTAACAAAGTTTTGACACAGATTCCCAATTCGGGAATTCAGAACATATAGCACGTTGCTGTAAGCAAGCACATTCTCATTCAAAGTTGCAAGTTACTATGTAGGAACAAGTTTGTATAGGACTTTCAAAGATGCCCAGAACTGAGCTAAACTTGGTATGTGTCCAACCTCTAGAAATAACTTCATGCCCCATCTCCCTTACTTCCATATAGTAAGGATCACATAATTCCTAACAAAGTTTTGACACAGATTCCCAATTCGGGCATTCAGAACATATAGCACGTTGCTGTAAGCAAGCACATTCTCATTCAAAGATGCAAGTTACTATGTAGGAACAAGTTTATATAGGTATTTCAAAGATGCCCAGAACTGAGCTGAAGTTTGTATGTCTCCAACTCCTAGAAATAACTTCATGCCCCATCTCCCTTACTTCCAGCTAGTAAGGATCACAAAATTCCTAACAAAGTTTTGACACAGATTCCCAATTCGGGCATTCAGAACATATAGCACGTTGCTGTAAGCAAGCACATTCTCATTCAAAGTTGCAAGTTACTATGTAGGAACAAGTTTGTATAGGTATTTCAAAGATGCCCAGAACTGAGCTAAACGTTGTATGTCTGCAACTTCTAGAAATAACTTCATGCCGCATCTCCCTTACTTCCAGCTAGTAAGGATCACATATTTCCTAACAAAGTTTTGACACAGATTCCCAATTCGGGCATTCAGAACATATAGCACGTTGCTGTAAGCAAGCACATTCTCATTCAAAGTTGCAAGTTACTATGTAGGAACAAGTTTGTATAGGTATTTCAAAGATGCCCAGAACTGAGCTAAACGTTGTATGTCTCCAACTCCTAGAAATAACTTCATGCCCCATCTCCCTTACTTCCAGCTAGTAAGGATCACATAATTCCTAACAAAGTTTTGACACAGATTCCCAATTCGGGCATTCAGAACATATAGCACGTTGCTGTAGCAAGCACATTCTCATTCAAAGTTGCAAGTTACTATGTAGGAACAAGTTTGTATAGGACTTTCAAAGATGCCCAGAACTGAGCTGAAGTTTGTATGTCTACAACTCCTAGAAATAACTTCATGCCCCATCTACCGTACTTCCAGCTAGTGAGGATCACATAATTCCTAACAAAGTTTTGACACAGATTCCCTATTCGGGCATTCAGAACATATAGCACGTTGCTGTAAGCAAGCACATTCTCATTCTAAGAAGCAAGTTACTATGTAGGAACAAGTTTGTATTGGTATTTCAAAGATGCCCAGAACTGAGCTAAAGTGGGTATGTGTCCAACTCCTAGAAATAACTTCATGCCCCATCTCCCTTACTTCCAGCTAGTAAGGATCACATAATTCCTAACAAAGATTTGACACAGATTCCCAATTCGGGCATTCAGAACATATAGCACGTTGCTGTAAGCTAGCACATTCTGATTCAAAGTTGCAAGTTACTATGTAGGAACAAGTTTGTATAGGTATTTCAAAGATGCCCAGAACTGAGCTAAACGTTGTATGTCTCCAACTCCTAGAAATAACTTCAAGCCCCATCTCCCTTACTTCCATCTAGTAAGGATCACATAATTCCTAACAAAGATTTGACACAGATTACCAATTCGGGCATTCAGAACATATAGCACGTTGCTGTAAGCAAGCACATTCTCATTCAAAGTTGCAAGTTACTATGTAGGAACAAGTTTGTATAGGACTTTCAAAGATGCCCAGAACTGAGCTAAACTTGGTATGTGTCCAACCTCTAGAAATAACTTCATGCCCCATCTCCCTTGCTTCCAGCTAGTAAGGATCACATAATTCCTAACAAAGTTTTGACACAGATTCCCAATTCGGGCATTCAGAACATATAGCACGTTGCTGTAAGCAAGCACATTCTCATTCAAAGTTGCAAGTTACTATGTAGGAACAAGTTTGTATAGCTATTTCAAAGATGCCCAGAACTGAGGTAAACGTTGTATGTCTGCAACTCCTAGAAATAACTTCATGCCCTGTCTCCCGTACTTCCAGCTAGTAAGGATCACATAATTCCTAACAAAGTTTTGACACTGATTCCCAATTCGGGCATTCAGAACATATAGCACGTTGCTGTAAGCAAGCACATTCTCATTCAAAGTTGCAAGTTACTATGTAGGAACAAGTTTGTATAGGTATTTCAAAGATGCCCAGAAATGAGCTAAACGTTGTATGTCTGCAACTCCTAGAAATATCTTCATGCCCTATCTCCCTTACTTCCAGCTAGTAAGGATCACATAATTCCTAACAAAGTTTTGAAACACATTCCCAATTCGGGCATTCAGAACATATAGCACGTTGCTGTAAGCAAATACATTCTCATTCAAAGTTGCAAGTTACTATGTAGGAACAAGTTTGTATAGGTATTTCAAAGATGCCCAGAACTGAGCTAAACGTTGCATGTCTCCAACTCCTAGAAATAACTTCATGCCTCATCTCCCTTACTTCCAGCTAGTAAGGATCACATAATTCCTAACAAAGTTTCGACACAGATTCCCAATTCGGGCATTCAGAACATATAGCACGTTGCTGTAAGCAAGCACATTCTCATTCAAAGTTGCAAGTTACTATGTAGGAACAAGTTTGTATAGGTATTTCAAAGATGCCCAGAACTGAGCTAAACGTTGTATGTCTGCAACTCCTAGAAATAACTTCATGCCCCATCTCCCTTAATTCCAGCTACTAAGGATCACATAATTCCTAACAAAGTTTTGACACAGATTCCCAATCCGGGCATTCAGAACATATAGCACGTTGCTGTAAGCAAGCACATTCTCATTCAAAGTTGCAAGTTACTATGTAGGAACAGGTTTGTATAGGTATTTCAAAGATGCCCAGAACTGAGCTAAACGTTGTATGTCTGCAACTCCTAGAAATAACTTCATGCCCCATCTCCCTTACTTCCATCTAGTAAGGATCACATAATTCCTAACAAAGTTTTGACACAGATTCCCAATTCGGGCATTCAGAACATATAGCACGTTGCTGTAAGCAAGCACATTCTCATTCAAAGTTGCAAGTTACTATGTAGGAACAAGTTTGTATAGGTATTTCAAAGATGCCCAGAACTGAGCTAAAAGTTGTATGTCTCCAACTCCTAGAAATAACTTCATGCCCCATCTCCCTTACTTCCAGCTAGTAAGGATCACATAATTCCTAACAAAGTTTCGACACAGATTCCCAATTCGGGCATTCAGAACATATAGCACGTTGCTGTAAGCAAGCACATTCTCATTCAAAGTTGCAAGTTACTATGTAGGAACAAGTTTGTATAGGTTTTTCAAAGATGCCCAGAACTGAGCTAAACGTTGTATGTCTGCAACTCCTAGAAATAACTTCATGCCTCATCTCCCTTATTTCCAGCTACTAAGGATCACATAATTCCTAACAAAGTTTTGACACAGATTCCCAATCCGGGCATTCAGAACATATAGCACGTTGCTGTAAGCAAGCACAATCTCATTCAAAGTTGCAAGTTACTATGTAGGAACAAGTTTGTATAGGTATTTCAAAGATGCCCAGAACTGAGCTAAACGTTGTATGTCTGCAACTCCTAGAAATAACTTCATGCCCCATCTCCCTTACTTCCAGCTAGTAAGGATCACATAATTCTTAACAAAGTTTTGACAAAGATTCCCAATTCGGGCATTCAGAACATATAGCACGTTGCTGTAAGCAAGCACATTCTCATTCAAAGTTGCAAGTTACTATGTAGGAACAAGTTTGTATAGGTATTTCAAAGATTCCCAGAACTGAGCTAAACTTGGTATGTCTCCAACTCCTAGAAATTACTTCATGCCCCATCTCACTTACTTCCATCTAGTAAGGATCACATAATTCCTAACAAAGTTTTGACACAGATTCCAAATTCGGGCATTCAGAACATATAGCACGTTGCTGTAAGCAAGCACTTTCTCATTCAAAGTTGCAAGTTACTATGTAGGAACAAGTTTGTATAGGTATTTCAAAGATGCCCAGAACTGAGCTAAACGTTGTATGACTGCAACTCCTAGAAATAACTTCATGCCCCATCTCCCTTACTTCCATCTAGTAAGGATCACATAATTCCTAAAAAAGTTTTGACACAGATTCCCAATTCGGGCATTCAGAACATATAGCACGTTGCTGTAAGCAAGCACATTCTCATTCAAAGTTGCAAGATACTATGTAGGAACAAGTTTGTATAGGTATTTCAAAGATGCCAAGAACTGAGCTGAACTTTGTATGTCTCCAACTCCTAGAAATAACTTCATGCCCCATCTCCCTTACTTCCAGCTAGTAAGGATCACATAATTCCTAACAAAGTTTTGACACAGATTCCCAATTCGGGCATTCAGAACATATAGCACGTTGCTGTAAGCAAGCACATTCTCATTCAAAGATGCAAGTTACTATGTAGGAACAAGTTTGTATAGGTATTTCAAAGATGCCCAGAACTGAGCTAAACGTTGTATGTCTGCAACTCCTAGAAATAACTTCATGCCCCATCTCCCTTACTTCCAGCTAGTAAGGATCACATAATTCCTAACAAAGTTTTGACACAGATTCCCAATTCGGGCATTCAGAACATATAGCACGTTGCTGTAGCAAGCACATTCTCATTCAAAGTTGCAAGTTACTATGCAGGAACAAGTTTGTATAGGTATTTCAAAGATGCCCAGAACTGAGCTAAACGTTGTATGTCTCCAACTCCTAGAAATAACTTCATGCCCCATCTCCCTTACTTCCATCCAGTAAGGATCACATAATTCCTAACAAAGTTTTGACACAGATTCCCAATTCGGGAATTCAGAACATATAGCACGTTGCTGTAAGCAAGCACATTCTCATTCAAAGTTGCAAGTTACTATGTAGGAACAAGTTTGTATAGGACTTTCAAAGATGCCCAGAACTGAGCTAAACTTGGTATGTGTCCAACCTCTAGAAATAACTTCATGCCCCATCTCCCTTACTTCCAGGTAGTAAGGATCACATAATTCTTAACAAAGAATTGGCACAGATTCCCAATTCGGGCATTCAGATCATATAGCACGTTGCTGTAAGCAAGCACATTCTCATTCAAAGTTGCAAGTTACTATGTAGGAACAAGTTTGTATAGGTATTTCAAAGATGCCCAGAACTGAGCTAAACTTGGTATGTCTCCAACTCCTAGAAATATCTTCATGCTCAATCTCACTTACTTCCATCTAGTAAGGATCACATAATTCCTAACAAAGTTTTGACACAGATTCCCAATTCGGGCATTCAGAACATATAGCACGTTGCTGTAAGCAAGCACATTCTCATTCAAAGTTGCAAGTTACTATGTAGGAACAAGTTTGTATAGGTATTTCAAAGATGCCCAGAACTGAGCTAAACGTTGTATGTCTCCAACTCCTAGAAATAACTTCATGCCCCATCTCCCTTACTTCCATCTAGTAAGGATCACATAATTCCTAACAAAGTTTTGACACAGATTCCCAATTCGGGCATTCAGAACATATAGCACGTTGCTGTAAGCAAGCACATTCTCATTCAAAGTTGCAAGTTACTATGTAGGAACAAGTTTGTATAGGTATTTCAAAGATGCCCAGAACTGAGCTGAAGTTTGTATGTCTCCAACTCCTAGAAATAACTTCATGCCCCATCTCCCTTACTTCCAGCTAGTAAGGATCACAAAATTCCTAACAAAGTTTTGACACAGATTCCCAGTTCGGGCATTCAGAACATATAGCACGTTGCTGTAAGCAAGCACATTCTCATTCAAAGTTGCAAGTTACTATGTAGGAACAAGTTTGTATAGGACTTTCAAAGATGCCCAGAACTGAGCTGAAGTTTGTATGTCTCCAACTCCTAGAAATAACTTCATGCCCCATCTCACGTACTTCCAGCTAGTGAGGATCACATAATTCCTAACAAAGTTTTGACACAGATTCCCAATCCGGGCATTCAGAACATATAGCACGTTGCTGTAAGCAAGCACATTCTCATTCTAAGAAGCAAGTTACTATGTAGGAACAAGTTTGTATAGGTATTTCAAAGATGCCCAGAACTGAGCTAAAGTGGGTATGTGTCCAACTTCTAGAAATAACTTCATGCCCCATCTCCCTTACTTCCAGCTAGTAAGGATCACATAATTCCTAACAAAGTTTTGACACAGATTCCCAATTCGGGCATTCAGAACATATAGCACGTTGCTGTAAGCAAGCACATTCTCATTCAAAGTTGCAAGTTACTATGTAGGAACAAGTTTGTATAGGTATTTCAAAGATGCCTAGAACTGAGCTAAACGTTGTATGTCTCCAACTCCTAGAAATAACTTCATGCCCCATCTCCCTTACTTCCAGCTAGTAAGGATCACATAATTCCTAACAAAGTTTTGACACAGATTCCCAATTCGGGCATTCAGAACATATAGCACGTTGCTGTAAGCAAGCACATTCTGATTCAAATTTGCAAGTTACTATGTAGGAACAAGTTTGTATAGGTATTTCAAAGATGCCCAGAACTGAGCTAAACGTTGTATGTCTCCAACTCCTAGAAATAACTTCATGCCCCGTCTCCCGTACTTCCAGCTGGTAAGGATCACATAATTCCTAACAAAGTTTTGACACAGATTCCCAATTCGGGCATTCAGAACATATAGCACGTTGCTGTAAGCAAGCACATTCTCATTCAAAGTTGCAAGTTAATATGTAGGAACAAGTTTGTATAGGTATTTCAAAGATGCCCAGAACTGAGCTAAACGTTGTATGTCTCCAACTCCTAGAAATAACTTCATGCCCCTTCTCCCTTACTTCCATCTAGTAAGGATCACATAATTCCTAACAAAGTTTTGACACAGATTCCCAATTCGGGCATTCAGAACATATAGCACGTTGCTGTAAGCAAGCACATTCTCATTCAAAGTTGCAAGTTACTATGTAGGAACAAGTTTGTATAGGTATTTCAAAGATGCCCAGAACTGAGCTAAAGTGGGTATGTCTCCAACTCCTAGAAATAACTTCATGCCCCATCTCCCTTACTTCCAGCTAGTAAGGATCACATAATTCCTAACAAAGTTTTGACACAGATTCCCAATTCGGGCATTCAGAACATATAGCACGTTGCTGTAAGCAAGCACATTCTCATTCAAAGTTGCAAGTTACTATGTAGGAACAAGTTTGTATAGGTATTTCAAAGATGCCCAGAACTGAGCTAAACGTTGTATGTCTCCAACTCCTAGAAATAACATCATGCCCCATCTCCCTTACTTCCAGCTAGTAAGGATCACATAATTCCTAACAAAGTTTCGACACAGATTCCCAATTCGGGCATTCAGAACATATAGCACGTTGCTGTAAGCAAGCACATTCTCATTCAAAGTTGCAAGTTACTATGTAGGAACAAGTTTGTATAGGTATTTCAAAGATGCCCAGAACTGAGCTAAACCTTGTATGTCTGCAACTCCTAGAAATAACTTCATGCCTCATCTCCCTTATTTCCAGCTACTAAGCATCACATAATTCCTAACAAAGTTTTGACACAGATTCCCAATCCGGGCATTCAGAACATATAGCACGTTGCTGTAAGCAAGCACATTCTCATTCAAAGTTGCAAGTTACTATGTAGGAACAAGTTTGTATAGGTATTTCAAAGATGCCCAGAACTGAGCTAAACGTTGTATGTCTGCAACTCCTAGATATAACTTCATGACCCATCTCCCTTACTTCCAGCTAGTAAGGATCACATAATTCTTAACAAAGTTTTGACACAGATTCCCAATTCGGGCATTCAGAACATATAGCACGTTGCTGTAAGCAAGCACATTCTCATTCAAAGTTGCAAGTTACTATGTAGGAACAAGTTTGTATAGGTATTTCAAAGATGCCCAGAACTGAGCTAAACGTTGTATGTCTGCAACTCCTAGAAATAACTTCATGCCCCATCTCCCTTACTTCCAGATAGTAAGGATCACATAATTCCTAACAATGTTTTGACACAGATTCCCAATTCGGGCATTCAGAACATATAGCACGTTGCTGTAGCAAGCACATTCTCATTCAAAGTTGCAAGTTACTATATAGGAACAAGTTTGTATAGGACTTTCAAAGATGCCCAGAACTGAGCTGAAGTTTGTATGTCTCAAACTCCTAGAAATAACTTCATGCCCCATCTCCCTTACTTCCACCTAGTAAGGATCACATAATTACTAACAAAGTTTTGACACAGATTCCCAATTCGGGCATTAAGAACATATAGCACGTTGCTGTAAGCAAGCACATTCTCATTCAAAGTTGCAAGTTACTATGTAGGAACAAGTTTGTATAGGTATTTCAAAGATGCCCAGAACTGAGCTAAACGTTGTATGTCTCCAACTCCTAGAAATAACTTCATGCCCCATTTCCCTTACTTCCAGCTAATAAGGATCACAAAATTCCTAACAAAGTTTTGACACAGATTCCCAATTCGGGCATTCAGAACATATAGCACGTTGCTGTAAGCAAGCACATTCTCATTCAAAGTTGCAAGTTACTATGTAGGAACAAGTTTGTATAGGTATTTCAAAGATGCCCAGAACTGAGCTAAACGTTGTATGTCTGCAACTCCTAGAAATAAATTCATGCCCCATCTCCCTTACTTCCAGATAGTAAGGATCACATAATTCCTAACAAAGTTTTGACACAGATTCCCAATTCGGGCATTCAGAACATATAGCACGTTGCTGTAAGCAAGCACATTCTCATTCAAAGTTGCAAGTTACTATGTAGGAACAAGTTTGTATAGGTATTTCAAAGATGCCCAGAACTGAGCTAAACGTTGTATGTCTCCAACTCCTAGAAATAACTTCATGCCCCAACTCCCTTACTTCCAGCTAGTAAGGATCACATAATTCCTAACAAAGTTTTGACACAGATTCCCAATTCGGGCATTCAGAACATATAGCACGTTGCTGTAGCAAGCACATTCTCATTCAAAGTTGCAAGTTACTATGTAGGAACAAGTTTGTATAGGACTTTCAAAGATGCCCAGAACTGAGCTGAAGTTTGTATGTCTCCAACTCATAGAAATAACTTAATGCCCCATGTCCCGTACTTCCAGCTAGTGAGGATCACATAATTCCTAACAAAGATTTGACACAGATTCTCTTTTCGGGCATTCAGAACATATAGCACGTTGCTGTAAGCAAGCACATTCTCATTCTAAGAAGCAAGTTACTATGTAGGAACAAGTTTGTACAGGTATTTCAAAGATGCCCAGAACTGAGCTAAAGTGGGTATATTTCCAACTCCTAGACATAACTTCATGCCCCATCTCCGTTACTTCCAGCTAGTAAGGATCACATAATACCTAACAATGTTTTGACTGTAAGCAAGCACATTCTCATCCAAAGTTGCAAATTACTGTGTAGGAACAAGTTTGTATAGGTATTTCAAAGATGCCCAGTACTGAGCTAAACTTGGTATGTCTCCAACTCCTAGAAATAACTTCATGCCCCATCTCCCTTACTTCCAGCTAGTAAGGATCACATAATTCCTAACAAAGTTTTGACACAGATTCCCTATTCGGGCATTCAGAACATATAGCACGTTGCTGTAAGCAAGCACATTCTCATTCTAAGAAGCAAGTTACTATGTAGGAACAACTTTGTATAGGTATTTCAAAGATGCCCAGAACTGAGCTACAGTGGGTATGTGTCCAACTCCTAGAAATAACTTCATGCCCCATCTCCCTTACTTCCAGCTAGTAATGATCACATAATTCCTAACAAAGTTTTGACACAGATTCCCAATTCGGGCATTCAGAACATATAGCACGTTGCTGTAAGCAAGCACATTCTCATTCAAAGTTGCAAGTTACTATGTAGGAACAGGTTTGTATAGGTATTTCAAAGATGCCCAGAACTGAGCTAAACGTTGTATGTCTCCAACTCCTAGAAATAACTTCATGCCCCATCTCCCTTACTTCCAGCTAGTAAGGATCACATAATTCCTAACAAAGTTTTGACACAGATTCCCAATTCGGGCATTCAGAACATATAGCACGTTGCTGTAAGCAAGCACATTCTCATTCAAAGTTGCAAGTTACTATGTAGGAACAAGTTTGTATAGGTATTTCAAAGATGCCCAGAACTGAGCTAAACGTTGTCTGTCTGCAACTCCTAGAAATAACTTCATGCCCCATCTCCCTTAATTCCAGCTAGTAAGGATCACATAATTCCTAACAAAGTTTTGACACAGATTCCTAATTCGGGCCTTCAGAACATATAGCACGTTGCTGTAAGCAAGCACATTCTCATTCAAAGTTGCAAGTTACTATGTAGGAACAAGTTTGTATAGGTATTTCAAAGATGCCCAGAACTGAGCTAAACGTTGTATGTCTGCAACTCCTAGAAATAACTTCATGCCCCATCTCCCTTACTTCCAGCTAGTAAGGATCACATAATTCCGAACAAAGTTTTGACACAGATTCCCAATTCGGGCATTCAGAACATATAGCACGTTGCTGTAAGCAAGCACATTCTCATTCAAAGTTGCAAGTTACTATGTAGGAACAAGTTTGTATAGGTATTTCACAGATGCCCAGAACTGAGCTAAACGTTGTATGTCTGCAACTCCTAGAAGTAACTTCCTGTCCCATCTCCCTTACTTCCAGCTAGTAAGGATCACATAATTCCTAACAAAGTTTTGACACAGATTCCCAAATCGGGCATTCAGAACATATAGCACGTTGCTGTAAGCAAGCACATTCTCATTCAAAGTTTCAAGTTACTATGTAGGAACAAGTTTGTATAGGTATTTGAAAGATGCCCAGTACTGAGCTAAACTTGGTATGTCTCCAACTCCTAGAAATAAGTTCATGCCCCTTCTCCCTTACTTCCATCTAGTAAGGATCACATAATTCCTAACAAAGTTTCGACACAGCTTCCCAAATCGGGCATTCAGAACATATAGCACGTTGCTGTAAGCAAGCACATTCTGATTCAAAGTTGCAAGTTACTATGTAGGAACAAGTTTGTATAAGTATTTCAAAGATGCCCAGAACTGAGCCAAACGTTGTATGTCTCCAACTCCTAGAAATAACTTCATGCCCCATCTCCCTTACTTCCAGCTAGTAAGGATCACATAATTCCTAACAAAGTTTTGACACAGATTCCCAATTCGGGCATTCAGAACATATAGCACGTTGCTGTAAGCAAGCACCTTCTGATTCAAAGTTGCAAGTTACTATGTAGGAACAAGTTTGTATAGGTATTTCAAAGATGCCCAGAACTGAGCTAAACTGGGTATGTGTCCATCCTCTAGAAATAACTTCATGCCCCAACTCCCTTACTTCCAGCTAGTAAGGATCACATAATTCCTAACAAAGTTTTGACACAGATTCCCAATTCGGGCATTCAGAACATATAGCACGTTGCTGTAAGCAAGCACATTCTCATTCAAAGTTGCAAGATACTATGTAGGAACAAGTTTGTATAGGTATTTCAAAGATGCCCAGAACTGAGCTAAACGTTGTATGTCTGCAACTCCTAGAAATAACTTCATTCCCCATCTCCCTTTCTTCCAGCTAGTAAGGATCACATAATTCCTAACAAAGTTTTGACACAGATTCCCACTTCGGGCATTCAGAACATATAGCACGTTGCTGTAGCAAGCACATTCTCATTCAAATATGCAAGTTACTATGTAGGAACAAGTTTGTATAGGACTTTCAAAGATGCCCAGAACTGAGCTGAAGTTTGTATGTCTCCAACTCCTAGAAATAACTTCATGCACCATCTCCCTTACTTCGAGCTAGTGGGGATCACATAATTCCTAACAAAGATTTGACACAGATTCTCTTTTCAGGCATTCAGAACATATAGCACGTTGCTGTAAGCAAGCACATTCTCATTCTAAGAAGCAAGTTACTATGTAGGAACAAGTTTGTACAGGTATTTCAAAGATGCCCAGAACTGAGCTAAAGTGGGTATGTCTCCAACTCCTAGAAATAACTTCATGCCCCATCTCCCTTACTTCCAGCTAGTAAGGATCACATAATTCCTAACAAAGTTTTGACACAGATTCCCAATTCGGGCATTCAGAACATATAGCACGTTGCTGTAAGCAAGCACATTCTCATTCAAAGTTGCAAGTTACTATGTAGGAACAAGTTTGTATAGGTATTTCAAAGATGCCCAGAACTGAGCTAAACGTTATATGTCTGCAACTCCTAGAAGTAACTTCATGCCCCATCTCCCTTACTTCCAGCTAGTAAGGATCACATAATTCCTAACAAAGTTTTGACACAGATTCCCAATTCGGGCATTCAGAACATATAGCACGTTGCTGTAAGCAAGCACATTCTCATTCAAAGTTGCAAGTTACTATGTAGGATCAAGTTTGTATACGACATTCAATGATGCCCAGAACTGAGCTAAACTTGGTATGTGTCCAACCTCTAGAAATAACTTCATGCCCCAACTCCCTTACTTCCAGCTAGTAAGGATCACATAATTCCTAACAAAGTTTTGACACAGATTCCCAATTCGGGCATTCAGAACATATAGAACGTTGCTGTAAGCAAGCACATTCTGATTCAAAGTTGCAAGTTACTATGTAGGAACAAGTTTGTATAAGTATTTCAAAGATGCCCAGAACTGAGCTAAACGTTGTATGTCTCCAACTCCTAGAAATAATTTCATGCCCCATCTCCCTTACTTCCAGCTAGTAAGGATCACATAATTCCTAACAAAGTTTTGACACAGATTCCCATTTCGGGCATTCAAAACATATAGCACGTTGCTGTAAGCAAGCACATTCTGATTCAAAGTTGCAAGTTACTATGTATGAACAAGTTTGTATAGGTATTTCAAAGATGCCCAGTACTGAGCTAAACTTGGTATGTCTCCAACTCCTAGAAATAAGTTCATGCCCCTTCTCCCTTACTTCCATCTAGTAAGGATCACATAATTCCTAACAAAGTTTCGACACAGCTTCCCAATTCGTTCATTCAGAACATATATCACGTTGCTGTAAGCAAGCACATTCTCATTCAAAGTTGCAAGTTACTATGTAGGAACAAGTTTGTATAGGTATTTCAAAGATGCCCAGAACTGAGCTAAACGTTGTATGTCTCCAACTCCTAGAAATAACTTCATGCCCCAACTCCCTTACTTCCAGCTAGTAAGGATCACATAATTCCTAACAAAGTTTTGACACAGATTCCCAATTCGGGCATTCAGAACATATAGCACGTTGCTGTAGCAAGCACATTCTCATTCAAAGTTGCAAGTTACTATGTAGGAACAAGTTTGTATAGGACTTTCAAAGATGCCCAGAACTGAGCTGAAGTTTGTATGTCTCCAACTCATAGAAATAACTTAATGCCCCATGTCCCGTACTTCCAGCTAGTGAGGATCACATAATTCCTAACAAAGATTTGACACAGATTCTCTTTTCGGGCATTCAGAACATATAGCACGTTGCTGTAAGCAAGCACATTCTCATTCTAAGAAGCAAGTTACTATGTAGGAACAAGTTTGTACAGGTATTTCAAAGATGCCGAGAACTGAGCTAAAGTGGGTATATTTCCAACTCCTAGACATAACTTCATGCCCCACCTCCGTTACTTCCAGCTAGTAAGGATCACATAATACCTAACAAAGTTTTGACTGTAAGCAAGCACATTCTCATCCAAAGTTGCAAATTACTGTGTAGGAACAAGTTTGTATAGGTATTTCAAAGATGCCCAGTACTGAGCTAAACTTGGTATGTCTCCAACTCCTAGAAATAACTTCATGCCCCATCTCCCTTACTTCCAGCTAGTAAGGATCACATAATTCCTAACAAAGTTTTGACACAGATTCCCAATTCGGGCATTCAGAACATATAGCACGTTGCTGTAAGCAAGCACATTCTCATTCTAAGAAGCAAGTTACTATGTAGGAACAACTTTGTATAGGTATTTCAAAGATGCCCAGAACTGAGCTACAGTGGGTATGTGTCCAACTCCTAGAAATAACTTCATGCCCCATCTCCCTTACTTCCAGCTAGTAATGATCACATAATTCCTAACAAAGTTTTGACACAGATTCCCAATTCGGGCATTCAGAACATATAGCACGTTGCTGTAACCAAGCACATTCTCATTCAAAGTTGCAAGTTACTATGTAGGAACAGGTTTGTATAGGTATTTCAAAGATGCCCAGAACAGAGCTAAACGTTGTATGTCTCCAACTCCTAGAAATAACTTCATGCCCCATCTCCCTTACTTCCAGCTAGTAAGGATCACATAATTCCTAACAAAGTTTTGACACAGATTCCCAATTCGGGCATTCAGAACATATAGCACGTTGCTGTAAGCAAGCACATTCTCATTCAAAGTTGCAAGTTACTATGTAGGAACAAGTTTGTATAGGTATTTCAAAGATGCCCAGAACTGAGCTAAACGTTGTCTGTCTGCAACTCCTAGAAATAACTTCATGCCCCATCTCCCTTAATTCCAGCTAGTAAGGATCACATAATTCCTAACAAAGTTTTGACACAGATTCCTAATTCGGGCCTTCAGAACATATAGCACGTTGCTGTAAGCAAGCACATTCTCATTCAAAGTTGCAAGTTACTATGTAGGAACAAGTTTGTATAGGTATTTCAAAGATGCCCAGAACTGAGCTAAACGTTGTATGTCTGCCTCTCCTAGAAATAACTTCATGCCCCATCTCCCTTACTTCCAGCTAGTAAGGATCACATAATTCCGAACAAAGTTTTGACACAGATTCCCAATTCGGGCATTCAGAACATATAGCACGTTGCTGTAAGCAAGCACATTCTCATTCAAAGTTGCAAGTTACTATGTAGGAACAAGTTTGTATAGGTATTTCACAGATGCCCAGAACTGAGCTAAACGTTGTATGTCTGCAACTCCTAGAAGTAACTTCCTGTCCCATCTCCCTTACTTCCAGCTAGTAAGGATCACATAATTCCTAACAAAGTTTTGACACAGATTCCCAAATCGGGCATTCAGAACATATAGCACGTTGCTGTAAGCAAGCACATTCTGATTCAAAGTTGCAAGTTACTATGTATGAACAAGTTTGTATAGGTATTTCAAAGATGCCCAGTACTGAGCTAAACTTGGTATGTCTCCAACTCCTAGAAATAAGTTCATGCCCCTTCTCCCTTACTTCCATCTAGTAAGGATCACATAATTCCTAACAAAGTTTCGACACAGCTTCCCAATTCGTTCATTCAGAACATATATCACGTTGCTGTAAGCAAGCACATTCTCATTCAAAGTTGCAAGTTACTATGTAGGAACAAGTTTGTATAGGTATTTCAAAGATGCCCAGAACTGAGCTAAACGTTGTATGTCTCCAACTCCTAGAAATAACTTCATGCCCCAACTCCCTTACTTCCAGCTAGTAAGGATCACATAATTCCTAACAAAGTTTTGACACAGATTCCCAATTCGGGCATTCAGAACATATAGCACGTTGCTGTAGCAAGCACATTCTCATTCAAAGTTGCAAGTTACTATGTAGGAACAAGTTTGTATAGGACTTTCAAAGATGCCCAGAACTGAGCTGAAGTTTGTATGTCTCCAACTCATAGAAATAACTTAATGCCCCATGTCCCGTACTTCCAGCTAGTGAGGATCACATAATTCCTAACAAAGATTTGACACAGATTCTCTTTTCGGGCATTCAGAACATATAGCACGTTGCTGTAAGCAAGCACATTCTCATTCTAAGAAGCAAGTTACTATGTAGGAACAAGTTTGTACAGGTATTTCAAAGATGCCGAGAACTGAGCTAAAGTGGGTATATTTCCAACTCCTAGACATAACTTCATGCCCCACCTCCGTTACTTCCAGCTAGTAAGGATCACATAATACCTAACAAAGTTTTGACTGTAAGCAAGCACATTCTCATCCAAAGTTGCAAATTACTGTGTAGGAACAAGTTTGTATAGGTATTTCAAAGATGCCCAGTACTGAGCTAAACTTGGTATGTCTCCAACTCCTAGAAATAACTTCATGCCCCATCTCCCTTACTTCCAGCTAGTAAGGATCACATAATTCCTAACAAAGTTTTGACACAGATTCCCAATTCGGGCATTCAGAACATATAGCACGTTGCTGTAAGCAAGCACATTCTCATTCTAAGAAGCAAGTTACTATGTAGGAACAACTTTGTATAGGTATTTCAAAGATGCCCAGAACTGAGCTACAGTGGGTATGTGTCCAACTCCTAGAAATAACTTCATGCCCCATCTCCCTTACTTCCAGCTAGTAATGATCACATAATTCCTAACAAAGTTTTGACACAGATTCCCAATTCGGGCATTCAGAACATATAGCACGTTGCTGTAACCAAGCACATTCTCATTCAAAGTTGCAAGTTACTATGTAGGAACAGGTTTGTATAGGTATTTCAAAGATGCCCAGAACAGAGCTAAACGTTGTATGTCTCCAACTCCTAGAAATAACTTCATGCCCCATCTCCCTTACTTCCAGCTAGTAAGGATCACATAATTCCTAACAAAGTTTTGACACAGATTCCCAATTCGGGCATTCAGAACATATAGCACGTTGCTGTAAGCAAGCACATTCTCATTCAAAGTTGCAAGTTACTATGTAGGAACAAGTTTGTATAGGTATTTCAAAGATGCCCAGAACTGAGCTAAACGTTGTCTGTCTGCAACTCCTAGAAATAACTTCATGCCCCATCTCCCTTAATTCCAGCTAGTAAGGATCACATAATTCCTAACAAAGTTTTGACACAGATTCCTAATTCGGGCCTTCAGAACATATAGCACGTTGCTGTAAGCAAGCACATTCTCATTCAAAGTTGCAAGTTACTATGTAGGAACAAGTTTGTATAGGTATTTCAAAGATGCCCAGAACTGAGCTAAACGTTGTATGTCTGCCTCTCCTAGAAATAACTTCATGCCCCATCTCCCTTACTTCCAGCTAGTAAGGATCACATAATTCCGAACAAAGTTTTGACACAGATTCCCAATTCGGGCATTCAGAACATATAGCACGTTGCTGTAAGCAAGCACATTCTCATTCAAAGTTGCAAGTTACTATGTAGGAACAAGTTTGTATAGGTATTTCACAGATGCCCAGAACTGAGCTAAACGTTGTATGTCTGCAACTCCTAGAAGTAACTTCCTGTCCCATCTCCCTTACTTCCAGCTAGTAAGGATCACATAATTCCTAACAAAGTTTTGACACAGATTCCCAAATCGGGCATTCAGAACATATAGCACGTTGCTGTAAGCAAGCACATTCTCATTCAAAGTTGCAAGTTACTATGTAGGAACAAGTTTGTATAGGTATTTGAAAGATGCCCAGTACTGAGCTAAACTTGGTATGTCTCCAACTCCTAGAAATAAGTTCATGCCCCTTCTCCCTTACTTCCATCTAGTAAGGATCACATAATTCCTAACAAAGTTTCGACACAGCTTCCCAATTCAGGCATTCAGAACATATAGCACGTTGCTGCAAGCAAGCACATTCTGATTCAAAGTTGCAAGTTACTATGTAGGAACAAGTTTGTATAAGTATTTCAAAGATGCCCAGAACTGAGCCAAACGTTGTATGTCTCCAACTCCTAGAAATAACTTCATGCCCCATCTCCCTTACTTCCAGCTAGTAAGGATCACATAATTCCTAACAAAGTTTTGACACAGATTCCCAATTCGGGCATTCAGAACATATAGCACGTTGCTGTAAGCAAGCACATTCTCATTCAAAGTTGCAAGTTACTATGTAGGAACAAGTTTGTATAGGTATTTCAAAGATGCCCAGAACTGAGCTAAACTGGGTATGTGTCCATCCTCTAGAAATAACTTCATGCCCCAACTCCCTTACTTCCAGCTAGTAAGGATCACATAATTCCTAACAAAGTTTTGACACAGATTCCCAATTCGGGCATTCAGAACATATAGCACGTTGCTGTAAGCAAGCACATTCTCATTCAAAGTTGCAAGTTACTATGTAGGAACAAGTTTGTATAGGTATTTCAAAGATGCCCAGAACTGAGCTAAACGTTGTATGTCTGCAACTCCTAGAAATAACTTCATTCCCCATCTCCCTTTCTTCCAGCTAGTAAGGATCACATAATTCCTAACAAAGTTTTGACACAGATTCCCACTTCGGCCATTCAGAACATATAGCACGTTGCTGTAGCAAGCACATTCTCATTCAAAGATGCAAGTTACTATGTAGGAACAAGTTTGTATAGGACTTTCAAAGATGCCCAGAACTGAGCTGAAGTTTGTATGTCTCCAACTCCTAGAAATAACTTCATGCACCATCTCCCTTACTTCGAGCTAGTGGGGATCACATAATTCCTAACAAAGATTTGACACAGATTCCCAATTCGGGCATTCAGAACATATAGCACGTTGCTGTAAGCAAGCACATTCTCATTCAAAGTTGCAAGTTACTATGTAGGAACAAGTTTGTAGAGGTATTTCAAAGATGCCCAGAACTGAGCTAAACGTTGTATGTCTGCAACTCCTAGAAATAACTTCATGCCCCATCTTCCTTACTTCCATCTAGTAAGGATCACACAATTCCTAACAAAAATTTGACACAGACTCCCAATTCGGGCATTCAGAACATATAGCACGTTGCTGTAAGCAAGCACATTCTCATTCAAAGTTGCAAGTTACTATGTAGGAACAAGTTTGTATAGGTATTTCAAAGATGCCCAGAACTGAGCTAAACGTTGTATGTCTGCAACTCCTAGAAATAACATCATGCCCCATGTCCCTTCCTTCCAGCTAGAAAGGATCACATAACTCCTAACAAAGTTTTGACACAGATTCCCAATTCGGGCATTCAGAACATATAGCACGTTGCTGTAAGCAAGCACATTCTCATTCAAAGTTGCAAGTTACTATGTAGGAACAAGTTTGTATAGGTATTTCAAAGATGCCCAGAACTGAGCTAATCGTTGTATGTCTGCAACTCCTAGAAATAACTTCATGCCCCATCTCCCTTACTTCTAGCTAGTAAGGATCACATAATTTCTAACAAAGTTTTGACACAGATTCCCAATTCGGGCATTCAGAACATATAGCACGTTGCTGTAAGCAAGCAAATTCTCATTCAAAGTTGCAAGTTACTATGTAGGAACAAGTTTGTATAGGTATTTCAAAGATGCCCAGAACTGAGCTAAACGTTGTATGTCTGCAACTCCTAGAAATAACTTCATGCCCCATCTCCCTTACTTCCAGCTAGTAAGGATCACATAATTCCTAACAAAGTTTTGACACAGATTCCCAATTCGGGCATTCAGAACATATAGCACGTTGCTGTAAGCAAGCACATTCTCATTCAAAGTTGCAAGTTACTATGTAGGAACAAGGTTGTATAGGTATTTCAAAGATGCCCAGAACTGAGCTAAAGTGGTTATGTGTCCAACTCCTAGAAATAACTTCATGCCCCATCTCCCTTACTACCAGCTAGTAAGGATCACATAATTCCTAACAAAGTTTTGACACAGATTCCCAATTCGGGCATTCAGAACATATAGCACGTTGCTGTAGCAAGCACATTCTCATTCAAAGATGCAAGTTACTATGTAGGAACAAGTTTGTATAGGACTATCAAGGATGCCCAGAACTGAGCTGAAGTATGTATGTCTCCAACTCCTAGAAATAACTTCATGCCCCATCTCCCTTACTTCCAGCTAGTTAGGATCACATAATTCCTAACAAAGTTTTGACACAGATTCCCTACTCGGGCATTGAGAACATATAGCACGTTGCTGTAAGCAAGCACATTCTCATTCTAAGAAGCAAGTTACTATGTAGGAACAAGTTTGTATAGGTATTTCAAAGATGCCCAGAACTGAGCTAAAGTGGGTATGTTTCCAACTCCTAAAAGTAACTTCATGCCCCATCTTACTTACTTCCAGCTAGTAAGGATCACATAATTCCTAACAAAGTTTTGACACAGATTCCCAATTCGGGCATTCAGAACATATAGCACGTTGCTGTAAGCAAGCACATTCTCATTCAAAGTTGCAAGTTACTATGTAGGAACAAGTTTGTATAGGTATTTCAACGATGCCCAGAACTGAGCTAAATGTTGTATGTCTGCAACTCCTAGAAATAACTTCATGCCCCATCTCCCTTACTTCCAGCTAATAAGGATCACATGATTTCTAACAAAGTTTTGACACAGATTCCCAATTCCGGCATTCAGAACATATAGCACGTTGCTGTAAGCAAGCACATTCTCATTCAAATTTGCAAGTTACTATGTAAGAACAAGTTTGTATACGACATTCAAAGATGCCCAGAACTGAGCTAAACTTGGTATGTGTCCAACCTCTAGAAATAACTTCAAGCCCCAACTCACTTACATCCAGCTAGTAAGGATCACATAATTCCTAACAAAGTTTTGACACAGATTCCCAATTCGGGCATTCAGAACATATAGCACGTTGCTGTAAGCAAGCACATTCTCATTCAAAGTTGCAAGTTACTATGTAGAAACAAGTTTGTATAGGTATTTCAAAGATGCCCAGAACTGAGCTAAAAGTTGTATGTCTGCAACTCCTAGAAATAACTTCATGCCCCATCTCCCTTACTTCCATCTAGTAAGGATCACATAATACCTAACAAAGATTTGACACAGATTCCCAATTCGGGCATTCAGAACATATAGCACGTTGCTGTAAGCAAGCACATTCTCATTCAAAGTTGCAAGTTACTATGTAGGAACAAGTTTGTATAGGTATTTCAAAGATTCCCAGAACTGAGCTAAACTTGGTATGTGTCCAACCTATAGAAATAACTTCATGCCCCATCTCCCTTACTTCCAGCTAGTAAGGATCACATAATTCCTAACAAAGTTTTGACACAGATTCCCAATTTGGGCATTCAGAACATATAGCACGTTGCTGTAAGCAAGCACATTCTCATTCAAATTTGCAAGTTACTATGTAGGAACAAGTTTGTATAGGTATTTCAAAGATGCCCAGAACTGAGCTAAACTTGGTATGTGTCCAACCTCTAGAAATAACTTCATGCCCCATCTCCCTTACTTCCAGCTAGTAAGGATCACATAATTCCTAACAAAGTTTTGACACAGATTCCCAATTCGGGCATTCAGAACATATAGCACGTTGCTGTAAGCAAGCACATTCTCATTCAAAGATGCAAGTTACTATGTAGGAAAAAGTTGGTATAGGACTTTCAAAGATGCCCAGAACTGAGCTGAAGATTGTATGTCTCCAACTCCTAGAAATAATTTCATGCCCCATCTCACTTACTTCCAGCTAGTAAGGATCACATAATTCCTAACAACGGTTTGACACAGATTCCCAATTCGGGCATACAGAACATATAGCACGTTGCTGTAAGCAAGCACATTCTGATTCAAAGTTGCAAATTTCTATGTAGGAACAAGTTTGTATAGGTATTTCAAAGATGCTCAGAGCTGAGCTAAAGGTTGTATGTCTCCAACTCCTAGAAGTAACTTCATGCCCCATCTCCCTTACTTCCAGCGAGTAAGGATCACATAATTCCTAACAAAGTTTTGACACAGATTCCCAATTCGGGCATTCAGAACATATAGCACGTTGCTGTAAGCAAGCACATTCTGATTCAAATTTGCAAGTTACTATGTAGGAACAAGTTTGTATAGGTATTTCAAAGATGCCCAGAACTGAGCTAAACTTGGTATGTCTCCAACTCCTAGAAATAACTTCATGCCCATCTCCCTTACTTCCAGCCAGTAAGGATCACATAATTCCTAACAAAGTTTTGACACAGATTCCCAATTCGGGCATTCAGAACATATAGCACGTTGCTGTAAGCAAGCACATTCTGATTCAAAGTTGCGTGTTACTATGTAGGAACAAGTTTGTATAGGTATTTCAAATATGCCCAGAACTGAGCTAAACGTTGTATGTCTCCAACTCCTAGAAATAACTTCATGCCCCATCTCCCTTACTTCCAGCTAGTAAGGATCACATAATTCCTAACAAAGTTTTGACACAGATTCCCAATTCGGGCATTCAGAACATATAGCACGTTGCTGTAAGCAAGCACATTCTCATTCAAAGTTGCAAGTTACTATGTAGGATCAAGTTTGTATACGACATTCAATGATGCCCAGAACTGAGCTAAACTTGGTATGTGTCCAACCTCTTGAAATAACTTCATGCCCCAACTCCCTTACTTCCAGCTAGTAAGGATCACATAATTCCTAACAAAGTTTTGACACAGATTCCCAATTCGGGCATTCACAACATATAGCACGTTGCTGTAAGCAAGCACATTCTGATTCAAAGTTGCAAGTTACTATGTAGGAACAAGTTTGTATAGGTATTTCAAAGATGCCCAGAACTGAGCTAAACGTTGTATGTCTCCAACTCCTAGAAATAACTTCATGCCCCATCTCCCTTACTTCCAGCTAGTAAGGATCACATAATTCCTAACAAAGTTTTGACACAGATTCCCAATTCGGGCATTCAGAACATATAGCACGTTGCTGTAAGCAAGCACATTCTCATTCAAAAGTTGCAAGTTACTATGTAGGAACAAGTTTGTATACGACATTCAATGATGCCCAGAACTGAGCTAAACGTTGGATGTCTCCAACTCCTAGAAATAACTTCATGCCCCATCTCCCTTACTTCCAGCTAGTAAGGATCACATAATTCCTAACAAAGTTTTGACACAGATTCCCAATTCGGGCATTCAGAACATATAGCACGTTGCTGTAAGCAAGCACATTCTGATACAAAGTTGCAAGTTACTATGTATGAACAAGTTTGTATAGGTATTTTAAAGATGCCCAGTACTGAGCTAAACTTGGTATGTCTCCAACTCCTAGAAATAAGTTCATGCCCCATCTCCCTTACTTCCATCTAGTAAGGATCACATAATTCCTAACAAAGTTTCGACACAGATTCCCAATTCGGGCATTCAGAACATATAGCACGTTGCTGTAAGCAAGCACATTCTCATTCAAAGTTGCAAGTTACTATGTAGGAACAAGTTTGTATAGGTATTTCAAAGATGCCCAGAACTGAGCTAAACGTTGTATGTCTGCAACTCCTAGAAATAACTTCATTCCCCATCTCCCTTTCTTCCAGCTAGTAAGGATCACATAATTCCTAACAAAGTTTTGACACAGATTCCCAATTCGGGCATTCAGAACATATAGCACGTTGCTGTAGCAAGCACATTCTCATTCAAAGATGCAAGTTACTATGTAGGAACAAGTTTGTATAGGACTTTCAAAGATGCCCAGAACTGAGCTGAAGTTTGTATGTCTCCACTCCTAGTAATAACTTCATGCACCATCTCGCTTACTTCGAGCTAGTGAGGATCACATAATTCCTAGCAAAGATTTGACACAGATTCTCTTTTCGGGCATTCAGAACATATAGCACGTTGCTGTAAGCAAGCACATTCTCATTCTAAGAAGCAAGTTACTATGTAGGAACAAGTTTGTACAGGTATTTCAAAGATGCCCAGAACTGAGCTAAAGTGGGTATGTCTCCAACTCCTAGAAATAACTTCATGCCCCATCTCCCTTACTTCCAGCTAGTAAGGATCACATAATTCCTAACAAAGTTTTGACACAGATTCCCAATTCGGGCATTCAGAACATATAGCACGTTGCTGTAAGCAAGCACATTCTCATTCAAAGTTGCAAGTTACTATGTAGGAACAAGTTTGTATAGGTATTTCAAAGATGCCAAGAACTGAGCTAAAGGTTATATGTCTGCAACTCCTAGAAGTAACTTCATGCCCCATCTCCCTTACTTCCAGCTAGTAAGGATCACATATTTCCTAACAAAGTTTTGACACAGATTCCCAATTCGGGCATTCAGAACATATAGCACGTTGCTGTAAGCAAGCACATTCTCATTCAAAGTTGCAAGTTACTATGTAGGATCAAGTTTGTATACGACATTCAATGATGCCCAGAACTGAGCTAAACTTGGTATGTGTCCAACCTCTAGAAATAACTTCATGCCCCAACTCCCTTACTTCCAGCTAGTAAGGATCACATAATTCCTAACAAAGTTTTGACACAGATTCCCAATTCGGGCATTCAGAACATACAGAACGTTGCTGTAAGCAAGCACATTCTGATTCAAAGTTGCAAGTTACTATGTAGGAAAAAGTTTATATAAGTATTTCAAAGATGCCCAGAACTGAGCTAAACGTTGTATGTCTCCAACTCCTAGAAATAACTTCATGCCCCATCTCCCTTACTTACAGCTAGTAAGGATCACATAATTCCTAACAAAGTTTTGACACAGATTCCCAATTCGGGCATTCAGAACATATAGCACGTTGCTGTAAGCAAGCACATTCTGATTCAAAGTTGCAAGTTACTATGTATGAACAAGTTTGTATAGGTATTTCAAAGATGCCCAGTACTGAGCTAAACTTGGTATGTCTCCAACTCCTAGAAATAAGTTCATGCCCCTTCTCCCTTACTTCCATCTAGTAAGGATCACATAATTCCTAACAAAGTTTCGACACAGCTTCCCAATTCGGGCATTCAGAACATATAGCACGTTGCTGTAAGCAAGCACATTCTCATTCAAAGTTGCAAGTTACTATGTAGGAACAAGTGTGTATAGGTATTTCAAAGATGCCCAGAACTGAGCTAAACGTTGTATGTCTCCAACTCCTAGAAATAACTTCATGCCCCATCTCCCTTACTTCCATCTAGTAAGGATCACATAATTCCTAACAAAGTTTTGACACAGATTCCCAATTCGGGCATTCAGAACATATAGCACGTTGCTGTAAGCAAGCACATTCTCATTCAAAGTTGCAAGTTACTATGTAGGAACAAGTGTGTATAGGTATTTCAAAGATGCCCAGAACTGAGCTAAACCTTGTATGTCTGCAACTCCTAGAAATAACTTCATGCCCCATCTCCCTTACTTCCAGCTAGTAAGGATCACATAATTCCTAACAAAGTTTTGACACAGATTCCCAATTCGGGCATTCAGAACATATAGCACGCTGCTGTAGCAAGCACATTCTCATTCAAAGATGCAAGTTACTATGTATAAACAAGTTTGTATAGGACTTTCAATGATGCCCAGAACCGAGCTGAAGTGTGTATGTCTCCAACTCCTAGAAATAACTTCATGCCCCATCTCACTTATTTCCAGCTAGTGAGGATCACATAATTCCTAACAAACTTTTGACACAGATTCCCTATTCGGGCATTCAGAACATATAGCACGTTGCTGTAAGCAAGCACATTCTCATTCTAAGAAGCAAGTTATTATGTAGGAATAGGTTGGTATAGGTATTTCAAAAATGCCCAGAAGTGAGCTAAAGTGGGTATGTGTCCAACTCCTAGAAATAACTTCATGCCCCATCTCCCTTACTTCCAGCTAGTAAGGATCACATAATTCCGAACAAAGTTTTGACACAGATTCCCAATTCGGGCATTCAGAACATATAGCACGTTGCTGTAAGCAAGCACATTCTCATTCAAAGTTGCAAGTTACTATGTAGGAACAAGTTTGTATAGGACTTTCAAAGATGCCCAGAACTGAGCTGAAGTGTGTATGTCTCCAACTCCTAGAAATAACTTCATGCCCCATCTCCCTTACTTCCAGCTACTAAGGATCACATAATTCCTAACAAAGTTTTGACACAGATTCCCAATTCGGGCATTCAGAACATATAGCACGTTGCTGTACGCAAGCACATTCTCATTCAAAGTTGCAAGTTACTATGTAGGAACAAGTTTGTATAGG
Source organism: Diceros bicornis minor (assembly GCF_020826845.1). Classification (NCBI taxonomy): domain Eukaryota; kingdom Metazoa; phylum Chordata; class Mammalia; order Perissodactyla; family Rhinocerotidae; genus Diceros; species Diceros bicornis. Next base: position 269,359 of record NW_026691718.1, read on the forward strand.
TATTTCAAAGATGCCCAGAACTGAGCTAAACGTTGTATGTCTGCAACTCCTAGAAATAACTTCATGCCCCATCTTCCTTACTTCCATCTAGTAAGGATCACACAATTCCTAACAAAGATTTGACACAGACTCCCAATTCGGGCTTTCAGAACATATAGCACGTTGCTGTAAGCAAGCACATTCTCATTGAAAGTTGCAAGTTACTATGTAGGAACAAGTTTGTATAGGTATTTAAAAGATGCCCAGAACTGAGCTAAACGTTGTATGTCTGCAACTCCTAGAAATAACATCATGCCCCATCTCCCTTCCTTCCAGCTATTAAGGATCACATAATTCCTAACAAAGTTTTGACACAGATTCCCAATTCGGGCATTCAGAACATATAGCACGTTGCTGTAAGCAAGCACATTCTCATTCAAAGTTGCAAGTTACTATGTAGGAACAAGTTTGTATAGGTATTTCAAAGATGCCCAGAACTGAGCTAAACGTTGTATGTCTGCAACTCCTACAAATAACTTCATGCTCCATCTCCCTTACTTCCAGCTAGTAAGGATCACATAATTTCTAACAAAGTTTTGACACAGATTCCCAATTCGGGCATTCAGAACATATAGCACGTTGCTGTAAGCAAGCAAATTCTCATTCAAAGTTGCAAGTTACTATGTAGGAACAAGTTTGTATAGGTATTTCAAAGATGCCCAGAACTGAGCTAAACGTTGTATGTCTGCAACTCCTAGAAATAACTTCATGCCCCATCTCCCTTACTTCCAGCTAGTAAGGATCACATAATTCCTAACAAAGTTTTGACACAGATTCCCAATTCGGGCATTCAGAACATATAGCACGTTGCTGTAAGCAAGCACATTCTCATTCAAAGTTGCAAGTTACTATGTAGGAACAAGGTTGTATAGGTATTTCAAAGATGCCCAGAACTGAGCTAAAGTGGGTATGTGTCCAACTCCTAGAAATAACTTCATGCCCCATCTCCCTTACTTCCAGCTAGTAAGGATCACATAATTCCTAACAAAGTTTTGACACAGATTCCCAATTCGGGCATTCAGAACATATAGCACGTTGCTGTAGCAAGCACATTCTCATTCAAAGATGCAAGTTACTATGTAGGAACAAGTTTGTATAGGACTTTCAAAGATGCCCAGAACTGAGCTGAAGTTTGTATGTCTCCAGCTCCTAGAAATAACTTCATGCCCCATCTCCCTTACTTCCAGCTAGTGAGGATCACATAATTCCTAACAAAGTTTTGACACAGATTCCCTACTCGGGCATTCAGAACATATAGCACGTTGCTGTAAGCAAGCACATTCTCATTCTAAGAAGCAAGTTACTATGTAGGAACAAGTTTGTATAGGTATTTCAAAGATGCCCAGAACTGAGCTAAAGTGGGTATGTTTCCAACTCCTAAAAGTAACTTCATGCCCCATCTCACTTACTTCCAGCTAGTAAGGATCACATAATTCCTAACAAAGTTTTGACACAGATTCCCAATTTGGGCATTCAGAACATATAGCACGTTGCTGTAAGCAAGCACATTCTCATTCAAAGTTGCAAGTTACTATGTAGGAACAAGTTTGTATAGGTATTTCAACGATGCCCAGAACTGAGCTAAACGTTGTATGTCTGCAACTCCTAGAAATAACTTCATGCCCCATCTCCCTTACTTCCAGCTAATAAGGATCACATAATTTCTAACAAAGTTTTGACACAGATTCCCAATTCGGGCATTCAGAACATATAGCACGTTGCTGTAAGCAAGCACATTCTCATTCAAATTTGCAAGTTACTATGTAAGAACAAGTTTGTATACGACATTCAAAGATGCCCAGAACTGAGCTAAACTTGGTATGTGTCCAACCTCTAGAAATAACTTCATGCCCCAACTCACTTACATCCAGCTAGTAAGGATCACATAATTCCTAACAAAGTTTTGACACAGATTCCCAATTCGGGCATTCAGAACATATAGCACGTTGCTGTAAGCAAGCACATTCTCATTCAAAGTTGCAAGTTACTATGTAGGAACAAGTTTCTATAGGTATTTCAAAGATGCCCAGAACTGAGCTAAAAGTTGTATGTCTGCAACTCCTAGAAATAACTTCATGCCCCATCTCCCTTACTTCCATCTAGTAAGGATCACATAATACCTAACAAAGATTTGACACAGATTCCCAATTCGGGCATTCAGAACATATAGCACGTTGCTGTAAGCAAGCACATTCTCATTCAAAGTTGCAAGTTACTATGTAGGAACAAGTTTGTATAGGTATTTCAAAGATTCCCAGAACTGAGCTAAACTTGGTATGTGTCCAACCTCTAGAAATAACTTCATGCCCCATCTCCCTTACTTCCAGCTAGTAAGGATCACATAATTCCTAACAAAGTTTTGACACAGATTCCCAATTTGGGCATTCAGAACATATAGCACGTTGCTGTAAGCAAGCACATTCTCATTCAAAGTTGCAAGTTACTATGTAGGAACAAGTTTGTATAGGTATTTCAAAGATGCCCAGAACTGAGCTAAACTTGGTATGTGTCCAACCTCTAGAAATAACTTCATGCCCCATCTCCCTTACTTCCAGCTAGTAAGGATCACATAATTCCTAACAAAGTTTTGACACAGATTCTCAATTCGGGCATTCAGAACATATAGCACGTTGCTGTAAGCAAGCACATTCTCATTCAAAGATGCAAGTTACTATGTAGGAAAAAGTTTGTATAGGACTTTCAAAGATGCCCAGAACTGAGCTGAAGTTTGTATGTCTCCAACTCCTAGAAATAATTTCATGCCCCATCTCACTTACTTCCATCTAGTAAGGATCACATAATTCCTAACAACGTTTTGACACAGATTCCCAAATCGGGCATACAGAACATATAGCACGTTGCTGTAAGCAAGCACATTCTGATTCAAAGTTGCAAATTTCTATGTAGGAACAAGTTTGTATAGGTATTTCAAAGATGCCCAGAACTGAGCTAAACGTTGTATGTCTGCAACTCCTAGAAGTAACTTCATGCCCCATCTCCCTTACTTCCATCTAGTAAGGATCACATAATTCCTAACAAAGTTTTGACACAGATTCCCAATTCGGGCATTCAGAACATATAGCACGTTGCTGTAAGCAAGCACATTCTCATTCAAAGTTGCAAGTTACTATGTAGGAACAAGTTTGTATAGGTATTTCAAAGATGCCCAGAACTGAGCTAAAGGTTGTATGTCTCCAACTCCTAGAAGTAACTTCATGCCCCATCTCCCTTACTTCCAGCTAGTAAGGATCACATAATTCCTAACAAAGTTTTGACACAGATTCCCAATTCGTTCATTCAGAACATATAGCACGTTGCTGTAAGCAAGCACATTCTCATTCAAAGTTGCAAGTTACTATGTAGGAACAAGTTTGTATAGGTATTTCAAAGATGCCCAGAACTGAGCTAAACATGGTATGTCTCCAAGTCCTAGAAATAACTTCATGCCCCATCTCCCTTACTTCCAGCCAGTAAGGATCACATAATTCCTAACAAAGTTTTGACACAGATTCCCAATTCGGGCATTCAGAACATATAGCACGTTGCTGTAAGCAAGCACATTCTGATTCAAAGTTGCGAGTTACTATGTAGGAACAAGTTTGTATAGGTATTTCAAAGATGCCCAGAACTGAGCTAAACTTTGTATGTCTGCAACTCCTAGAAATAACTTCATGCCCCATCTCCCTTACTTCCAGCTAGTAAGGATCACATAATTCCTAACAAACTTTTGACACAGATTCCCTATTCGGGCATTCAGAACATATAGCACGTTGCTGTAAGCAAGCACATTCTCATTCAAAGTTGCAAGTTACTATGTAGGAACAAGTTTGTATAGGTATTTCAAAGATGCCCAGAGCTGAGCTAAACGTTGTATGTCTCCAACTCCTAGAAATAACTTCATGCCCCATCTCCCTTACTTCCAGCTATTAAGGATCACATAATTCCTAACAAAATTTTGACACAGATTCCCAATTCGAGCATTCAGAACATATAGCACGTTGTTGTAAGCAAGCACATTCTCATTCAAAGTTGCAAGTTACTATGTAGGAACAAGTTTGTATAGGTATTTCAAAGATGCCCAGAACTAGCTAAACGTTGTATGTCTCCAACTCCTAGAAATAACTTCATGCCCCATCTCCCTTACTTCCATCTAGTAAGGATCACATAATTCCTAACAAAGTTTTGACACAGATTCCCAATTCGGGCATTCAGAACATATAGCACGTTGCTGTAAGCAAGCACATTCTCATTTAAAGTTGCAAGTTACTATGTAGGAACTAGTTTGTATAGGTATTTCAAGATGCCCAGAACTGAGCTGAAGTTTGTATGTCTCCAACTCCTAGAAATAACTTCTTGCCCCATCTCCCTTACTTCCAGCTAGTAAGGATCACATAATTACTAACAAATATTTGACACAGATTCCCAATTCGGGCATTCAGAACATATAGCACGTTGCTGTAAGCAAGCACATTCTGATTCAAAGTTGCAAGTTACTATGTAGGAACAAGTGTGTATAGGTATTTGAAAGATGCCAGAACTGAGCTAAACGTTGTATGTCTCCAAGTCCTAGAAATAACTTCATGCCCCGTCTCCCGTACTTCCAGCTAGTAAGGATCACATAATTCCTAACAAAGTTTTGACACAGATTCCCAATTCGGGCATTCAGAACATATAGCACGTTGCTGTAAGCAAGCACATTCTCATTCAAAGTTGCAAGTTATTATGTAGGAACAAGTTTGTATAGGTATTTCAAAGATGCCCAGAAGTGAGCAAAACGTTGTATGTCTCCAACTCCTAGAAATAACTTCATGCCCCATCTCCCTTACTTCCAGCTAGTAAGGATCACATAATTCCTAACAAAGTTTTGACACAGATTCCCAATTCGGGCATTCAGAACATATAGCACGTTGCTGTACGCAAGCACATTCTCATTCAAAGTTGCAAGTTACTATGTAGGAACAAGTGTGTATAGGTATTTCAAAGATGCCCAGAACTGAGCTAAACGTTGTATGTCTGCAACTCCTAGAAATAACTTCATGCCCCATCTCCCTTACTTCCAGCTAGTAAGGATCACATAATTCCTAACAAAGTTTTGACACAGATTCCCAATTCGGGCATTCAGAACATATAGCACGTTGCTGTAAGCAAGCACATTCTCATTCAAAGTTGCAAGTTACTATGTAGGAACAAGTTTGTATAGGTATTTCAAAGATGCCCAGAACTGAGCTAAACGATGTATGTCTGCAACTCCTAGAAATAACTTCATGCCCCATCTCCCTTACTTCCAGCTAGTAAGGATCACATAATTCCTAACAAAGTTTTGACACAGATTCCCAATTCGGGCATTCAGAACATATAGCACGTTGCTGTAAGCAAGCACATACTCATTCAAAGTTGCAAGTTACTATGTAGGAACAAGTTTGTATAGGTATTTCAAAGATGCCCAGAACTGAGCTAAACGTTGTATGTCTGAAACTCCTAGAAATAACTTCATGCCCCATCTCCCTTACATCCATCTAGTAAGGATCACATAATTCCTAACAAAGTTTTGACACAGATTCCCAATTCGGGCATTCAGAACATATAGCACGTTGCTGTAAGCAAGCACATTCTCATTCAAAGTTGCAAGTTACTATGTAGGAACAAGTTTGTATAGGTATTTCAAAGATGCCCAGAACTGAGCTAAACGTTGTATGTCTCCAACTCCTAGAAATAATTTCATGCCCCATCTCCCCTACTTCCAGCTACTAAGGATCACATAATTCCTAACAAAGTTTTGACACAGATTCCCAATTCGGGCATTCAGAACATATAGCACGTTGCTGTAGCAAGCACATTCTCATTCAAAGTTGCAAGTTACTATGTAGGAACAAATTTGTATAGGACTTTCAAAGATGCCCAGAACTGAGCTGAAGATTGTATGTCTCCAACTCCTAGAAATAACTTCATGCCCCATCTCCCGTACATCCAGCTAGTGAGGATCACCTAATTCCTAACAAAGTTTTGACACAGATTCCCTATTCGGGCAATCAGAACATATAGCACGTTGCTGTAAGCAAGCACATTCTCATTATAAGAAGCAAGTTACTATGTAGGAACAAGTTTGTATAGGTATTTCAAAGATGCCCAGAACTGAGCTAAAGTGGGTAGGTGTCCAACTCCTAGAAATAACTTCATGCCCCATCTCCCTTACTTCCAGCTAGTAAGGATCACATAATTCCTAACAAAGTTTTGACACAGATTCCCAATTCGGGCATTCAGAACATATAGCACGTTGCTGTAAGCAAGCACATTCTCATTCAAAGTTGCAAGTTACTATGTAGGAACAAGTTTGTATACGACATTCAAAGATGCCCAGAACTGAGCTAAACTTGGTATGTGTCCAACCTCTAGAAATAACTTCATGCCTCAACTCCCTTACTTCCAGCTAGTAAGGATCACATAATTCCTAACAAAGTTTTGACACAGATTCCCAATTCGGGCATTCAGAACATATAGCACGTTGCTGTAAGCAAGCACATTCTGATTCAAAGTTGCAAGTTACTATGTAGGAACAAGTTTGTATAAGTATTTCAAAGATGCCCAGAACTGAGCTAAACGTTGTATGTCTCCAACTCCTAGAAATAACTTCATGCCCCATCTCCCTTACTTCCAGCTAGTAAGGATCACATAATTCCTAACAAAGTTTTGACACAGATTCCCAATTCGGGCATTCAGAACATATAGCACGTTGCTGTAAGCAAGCACATTCTCATTCAAAGTTGCGAGTTACTATGTAGGAACAAGTTTGTATAGGTATTTCAAAGATGCCCAGAACTGAGCTAAACGTTGTATGTCTGCAACTCCTAGAAATAACTTCATGCCCCATCTCCCTTACTTCCATCTAGTAAGGATCACATAATTCCTAACAAACTTTTGACACAGATTCCCAATTCGGGCATTCAGAACATATAGCACGTTGCTGTAAGCAAGCACATTCTCATTCAAAGTTGCAAGTTACTATGTAGGAACAAGTTTGTATAGGTATTTCAAAGATGCCCAGAGCTGAGCTAAACGTTGTATGTCTCCAACTCCTAGAAATAACTTCATGCCCCATCTCCCTTACTTCCAGCTAGTAAGGATCACATAATTCCTAACAAAGTGTTGACACAGATTCCCAATTCGGGCATTCAGAACATATAGCACGTTGCTGTAAGCAAGCACATTCTCATTCAAAGTTGCAAGTTACTATGTAGGAACAAGTTTGTATAGGTATTTCAAAGATGCCCAGAACTGAGCTAAACGTTGTATGTCTCCAACTCCTAGAAATAACTTCATGCCCCATATCCCTTACATCCATCTAGTAAGGATCACATAATTCCTCAAAGTTTTGACACAGATTCCCAATTCGGGCATTCAGAACATATAGCACGTTGCTGTAAGCAAACACATTCTCATTCAAAGTTGCAAGTTACTATGTAGGAACAAGTTTGTATAGGTATTTCAAAGATGCCCAGAACTGAGCTAAACGTTGTATGTCTGCAACTCCTAGAAATAACTTCATGCCCCATCTCCCTTACTTCCATCTAGTAAGGATCACATAATTCCTAACAAAGTTTCGACACACATTCCCAATTCGGGCATTCAGAACATATAGCACGTTGCTGTAAGCAAGCACATTCTCATTCAAAGTTGCAAGTTACTGTGTAGGAACAAGTTTGTATAGGTATTTCCAGATGCCCAGAACTGAGCTAAAGTGGGTATGTGTCCAACTCCTAGAAATAACTTCATGCCCCATCTCCCTTACTTCGAGCTAGTAAGGATCACATAATTCCTAACAAAGTTTTGAAACAGATTCCCCATTCGGGCATTCAGAACATATAGCACGTTGCTGTAAGCAAGCACATTCTCATTCAAAGTTGCAAGTTACTATGTAGGAACAAGTTTGTATAGGTATTTCAAAGATGCCTAGAACTGAGCTAAACGTTGTATGTCTGCAACTCCTAGAAATAACTTCATGCCCCATCTCCCTTACTTCCATCTAGTAAGGATCACATAATTCCTAACAAAGTTTTGACACAGATTCCCAATTCGGGCATTCAGAACATATAGCACGTTGCTGAAAGCAAGCACATTCTCATTCAAAGTTGCAAGTTACTATGTAGGAACAAGTTTGTATAGGTATTTCAAAGATGCCCAGAACTGAGCTAAACGTTGTATGTCTCCAACTCCTAGAAATAACTTCATGCCCCATCTCCCTTACTTCCAGCTAGTGAGGATCACATAATTCCTAACAAAGTTTTGACACAGATTCCCAATTCGGGCATCAGAACATATAGCACATTGCTGTAGCATGCACATTCTCATTCAAAGATGCAAGTTACTATGTAGGAACAAGTTTGTATAGGACTTTCAAAGATGCCCAGAACTGAGCTGAAGTTTGTAGGTCTCCAACTCCTAGAAATAACTTCATGCCCCAAATCCCTTACTTCCAGCTAGTAAGGATCACACAATTCCTAACAAAGTTTTGACACAGATTCCCAATTCGGGCATTCAGAACATATAGCACGTTGCTGTAGGCAAGCACATTCTCATTCAAAGTTGCAAGTTACTATGTAGGAACAAGTTTGTATAGGTATTTCAAAGATGCCCAGAACTGAGCTAAACGTTGTATGTCTGCAACTCCTATAAATAACTTCATGCCCCATTCCCTTACTTCCAGCTAGTAAGGATCACATAATTTCTAACAAAGTTTTGACACAGATTCCCAATTCGGGCATTCAGAACATATAGCACGTTGCTGTAAGCAAGCACATTCTCATTCAAAGTTGCAAGTTACTATGTAGGAACAAGTTTGTATACGACATTCAAAGATGCCCAGAACTGAGCTAAACTTGGTATGTATCCAACCTCTAGATATAACTTCATGCCCCAACTCCCTTACTTCCAGCTAGTAAGGATCACATAATTCCTAACAAAGTTTTGACACAGATTCCCAATTCGGGCATTCAGAACATATAGCACGTTGCTGTAAGCAAGAACATTCTGATTCAAAGTTGCAAGTTACTGTGTAGGAACAAGTTTGTATAAGTATTTCAAAGATGCCCAGAACTGAGCTAAACTTGGTATGTGTCCAACTCCTAGAAATAACTTCATGCCCCAACTCCCTTACTTCCAGCTAGTAAGGATCACATAATTCCTAACAAAGTTTTGACACAGATTCCCAATTCGGGCATTCAGAACATATAGCACGTTGCTGTAAGCAAGCACATTCTGATTCAAAGTTGCAAGTTACTATGTAGGAACAAGTTTGTATAGGTATTTCAAAGATGCCCAGAACTGAGCTAAACTTGGTATGTCTCCAACTCCAAGAAATAAGTTCATGCCCCATCTCCCTTACTTCCATCTAGTAAGGATCACATAATTCCTAACAAAGTTTCGACACAGATTCCCAATTCGGGCATTCAGAACTTATAGCACGTTGCTGTAAGCAAGCACATTCTCATTCAAAGTTGCAAGTTACTATGTAGGAACAAGTGTGTATAGGTATTTCAAGGATGCCCAGAACTGAGCTAAACGTTGTATGTCTGCAACTCCTAGATATAACATCATGCCCCATCTCCCTTACTTCCATCTAGTAATGATCACATAATACCTAACAAAGATTTGACACAGATTCCCAATTCGGGCATTCAGAACATATAGGACGTTGCTGTAAGCAAGCACATTCTCATTCAAAGTTGCAAGTTACTATGTAGGAACAAGTTTGTATAGGTATTTCAAAGATGCCCAGAACTGAGCTAAATGTTGTATGACTGCAACTCCTAGAAATAACTTCATGCCCCATCTCCCTTACTTCCAGCTAGTAAGGATCACATAATTCCTAACAAAGTTTTGACACAGATTCCCAATTCGGGCATTCAGAACATATAGCACGTTGCTGTAAGCAAGCACATTCTCATTCAAAGTTGCAAGTTACTATGTAGGAACAAGTTTGTATAGGTATTTCAAAGATGCCCAGAACTGAGCTAAACCTTGTATGTCTGCAACTCCTAGAAATAACTTCATGCCCCATCTCCCTTACTTCCAGCTAGTAAGGATCACAAAATTCCTAACAAAGTTTTGACACAGATTCCCAATTCGGGCATTCAGAACATATAGCACGTTGCTGTAAGCAAGCACATTCTCATTCAAAGTTGCAAGTTACTATGTAGGAACAAGTTTGTATAGGTATTTCAAAGATGCCCAGAACTAAGCTAAACGTTGTATGTCTCCAACTCCTAGAAATAACTTCATGCCCCATCTCCCTTACTTCCAGCTAGTAAGGATCACATAATTCCTAACAAAGTTTTGACACAGATTCCCAATTCGGGCATTCAGAACATATAGCACGTTGCTGTAAGCAAGCACATTCTCATTCAATGGTGCAAGTTACTATGTAGGAACAAGTTTGTATAGGTATTTCAAAGATGCCCAGAACTGAGCTAAATGTTGTATGACTGCAACTCCTAGAAATAACTTCATGCCCCATCTCCCTTACTTCCAGCTAGTAAGGATCACACAATTCCTAACAAAGTTTTGACACAGATTCCCAATTCGGGCATTCAGAACATATAGCACGTTGCTGTAAGCAAGCACATTCTCATTCAAAGTTGCAAGTTACTATGTAGGAACAAGTTTGTATAGGTATTTCAAAGATGCCCAGAACTAGGCTAAACGTTGTATGTCTGCAACTCCTAGAAATAACTTCATGCCCCATTCCCTTACTTCCAGCTAGTAAGGATCACATAATTTCTAACAAAGTTTTGACACAGATTCCCAATTCGGGCATTCAGAACATATAGCACGTTGCTGTAAGCAAGCACATTCTCATTCAAAGTTGCAAGTTACTATGTAGGAACAAGTTTGTATACGACATTCAAAGATGCCCAGAACTGAGCTAAACTTGGTATGTGTCCAACCTCTAGAAATAACTTCATGCCCCAACTCCCTTACTTCCAGCTAGTAAGGATCACATAATTCCTAACAAAGTTTTGACACAGATTCCCAATTCGGGCATTCAGAACATATAGCACGTTGCTGTAAGCAAGCACATTCTGATTCAAAGTTGCAAGTTACTATGTAGGAACAAGTTTGTATAAGTATTTCAAAGATGCCCAGAACTGAGCTAAACGTTGTATGTCTCCAACTCCTAGAAATAACTTCATGCCCCATCTCCCTTACTTCCAGCTAGTAAGGATCACATAATTCCTAACAAAGTTTTGACACAGATTCCCAATTCGGGCATTCAGAACATATAGCACGTTGCTGTAAGCAAGCACATTCTGATTCAAAGTTGCAAGTTACTATGTAGGAACAAGTTTGTATAGGTATTTCAAACATGCCCAGTACTGAGCTAAACTTGGTATGTCTCCAACTCCTAGAAATAAGTTCATGCCCCATCTCCCTTACTTCCATCTAGTAAGGATCACATAATTCCTAACAAAGTTTCGACACAGATTCCCAATTCGGGCATTCAGAACATATAGCACGTTGCTGTAAGCAAGCACATTCTCATTCAAAGTTGCAAGTTACTATGTAGGAACAAGTGTGTATAGGTATTTCAAAGATGCCCAGAACTGAGCTAAACGTTGTATGTCTGCAACTCCTAGAAATAACATCATGCCCCATCTCCCTTACTTCCATCTAGTAATGATCACATAATACCTAACAACGATTTGACACAGATTCCCAATTCGGGCATTCAGAACATATAGCACGTTGCTGTAAGCAAGCACATTCTCATTCAAAGTTGCAAGTTACTATGTAGGAACAAGTTTGTATAGGTATTTCAAAGATGCCCAGAACTGAGCTAAACTTGGTATGTGTCCAACCTCTAGAAATAACTTCATGCCCCATCTCCCTTACTTCCAGCTAGTAAGGATCACATAATTCCTAACAAAGTTTTGACACAGATTCCCAATTCGGGCATTCAGAACATATAGCACGTTGCTGTAAGCAAGCACATTCTCATTCAAAGTTGCAAGTTACTATGGAGGAACAAGTTTGTATAGGTGTTTCAAAGATACCCAGAACTGAGCTAAACTTGGTATGTGTCCAACCTCTAGAAATAACTTCATGCCCCATCTCCCTTACTTCCAGCTAGTAAGGATCACATAATTCCTAACAAAGTTTTGACACAGATTCCCAATTCGGGCATTCAGAACATATAGCACGTTGCTGTAAGCAAGCACATTTTCATTCAAAGATGCAAGTTACTATGTAGGAAAAAGTTTGTATAGGACTTTCAAAGATGCCCAGAACTGAGCTGAAGATTGTATGTCTCCAACTCCTAGAAATATTTTCATGCCCCATCTCCCTTACTTCCAGCTAGTAAGGATCACATAATTCCTAACAACGTTTTGACACAGATTCCCAATTCGGGCATACAGAACATATAGCACGTTGCTGTAAGCAAGCACATTCTGAATCAAAGTTGCAAATTTCTATGTAGGAACAAGTTTGTATAGGTATTTCAAAGATGCCCAGAACTGAGCTAAACGTTGTATGTCTGCAACTCCTAGAAGTATCTTCATGCCCCATCTCCCTTACTTCCATCTAGTAAGGATCACATAATTCCTAATAAAGTTTTGACACAGATTCCCAATTCGGGCATTCAGAACATATAGCACGTTGCTGTAAGCAAGCACATTCTCATTCAAAGTTGCAAGTTACTATGTAGGAACAAGTTTGTATAGGTATTTCAAAGATGCCCAGAACTGAGCTAAACGTTGTATGTCTCCAACTCCTAGAAGTAACTTCATGCCTCATCTCCCTTACTTCCAGCTAGTAAGGATCACATAATTCCTAACAAAGATTTGACACACATTCCCAATTCGGGCATTCAGAACATATAGCACGTTGCTGTAAGCAAGCACATTCTCATTCAAAGTTGCAAGTTACTATGTAGGAACAAGTTTGTATAGGTATTTCAAAGATGCCCAGAACTGAGCTAAATTGGTATGTCTCCAACTCCTAGATATAACTTCATGCCCCATCTCCCTTACTTCCAGCTAGTAAGGATCACATAATTCCTAACAAAATTTTTGACACAGATTCCCAATTCGGGCATTCAGAACATATAGCACGTTGCTGTAAGCAAGCACATTCTCATTCATAGTTGCAAGTTACTATGTAGGAACAAGTTTGTATAGGACTTGCAAAGATGCCCAGAACTCAGCTGAAGTGTGTATGTCTCCAACTCCTAGAAATAACTTCATGCCCCATCTCCCTTACTTCCATCTAGTAAGGATCACATAATTCCTAACAAAGTTTCGACACAGATTCCCAATTCGGGCATTCAGAACATATAGCACGTTGCTGTAAGCAAGCACATTCTCATTCAAAGTTGCAAGTTACTATGTAGGAACAAGTGTGTATAGGTATTTCAAAGATGCCCAGAACTGAGCTAAACGTTGTATGTCTGCAACTCCTAGAAATAACATCATGCCCCATCTCCCTTACTTCCATCTAGTAATGATCACATAATACCTAACAAAGATTTGACACAGATTCCCAATTCGGGCATTCAGAACATATAGCACGTTGCTGTAAGCAAGCACATTCTCATTCAAAGTTGCAAGTTACTATGTAGGAACAAGTTTGTATAGGTATTTCAAAGATGCCCAGAACTGAGCTAAACTTGGTATGTGTCCAACCTCTAGAAATAACTTCATGCTCCATCTCCCTTACTTCCAGCTAGTAAGGATCACATAATTCCTAACAAAGTTTTGACACAGATTCCCAATTCGGGCATTCAGAACATATAGCACGTTGCTGTAAGCAAGAACATTCTCATTCAAAGTTGCAAGTTACTATGTAGGAACAAGTTCGTATAGGTATTTCAAAGATACCCAGAACTGAGCTAAACTTGGTATGTGTCCAACCTCTAGAAATAACTTCATGCCCCATCTCCCTTACTTCCAGCTAGTAAGGATCACATAATTCCTAACAAAGTTTTGACACAGATTCCCAATTCGGGCATTCAGAACATATAGCACGTTGCTGTAAGCAAGCACATTTTCATTCAAAGATGCAAGTTACTATGTAGGAAAAAGTTTGTATAGGTATTTCAAAGATGCCCAGAACTGAGCTGAAGTTTGTATGTCTCCAACTCCTAGAAATATTTTCATGCCCCATCTCCCTTACTTCCAGCTAGTAAGGATCACATAATTCCTAACAACGTTTTGACACAGATTCCCAATTCGGGCATACAGAACATATAGCACGTTGCTGTAAGCAAGCACATTCTGAATCAAAGTTGCAAATTTCTATGTAGGAACAAGTTTGTATAGGTATTTCAAAGATGCCCAGAACTGAGCTAAACGATGTATGTCTGCAACTCCTAGAAGTAACTTCATGCCCCATCTCCCTTACTTCCATCTAGTAAGGATCACATAATTCCTAATAAAGTTTTGACACAGATTCCCAATTCGGGCATTCAGAACATATAGCACGTTGCTGTAAGCAAGCACATTCTCATTCAAAGTTGCAAGTTACTATGTAGGAACAAGTTTGTATAGGTATTTCAAAGATGCCCAGAACTGAGCTAAACGTTGTATGTCTCCAACTCCTAGAAGTAACTTCATGCCTCATCTCCCTTACTTCCAGCTAGTAAGGATCACATAATTCCTAACAAAGATTTGACACAGATTCCCAATTCGGGCATTGAGAACATATAGCACGTTGCTGTAAGCAAGCACATTCTCATTCAAAGTTGCAAGTTACTATGTAGGAACAAGTTTGTATAGGTATTTCAAAGATGCCCAGAACTGAGCTAAATTGGTATGTCTCCAACTCCTAGAAATAACTTCATGCCCCATTTCCCTTACTTCCAGCTAGTAAGGATCACATAATTCCTAACAAAATTTTTGACACAGATTCCCAATTCGGGCATTCAGAACATATAGCACGTTGCTGTAAGCAAGCACATTCTCATTCATAGTTGCAAGTTACTATGTAGGAACAAGTTTGTATAGGACTTCCAAAGATGCCCAGAACTGAGCTGATGTGTGTATGTCTCCAACTCCTAGAAATAACTTCATGCCCCATCTCCCTTACTTCCAGCTAGTAAGGATCACATAATTCCTAACAAAGTTTTGACACAGATTCCCAATTCGGGCATTCAGAACATATAGCACGTTGCTGTAAGCAAGCACATTCTCATTCAAAGATGCAAGTTTCTATGTACGAACAAGTTTGTATAGGTATTTCAAAGATGCCCAGAACTGAGCTAAACTTGGTATGTGTCCAACCTCTAGAAATAACTTCATGCCCCAACTCCCTTACTTCCAGCTAGTAAGGATCACATAATTCCTAACAAAGTTTTGACACAGATTCCCAATTCGGGCATTCAGAACATATAGCACGTTGCTGTAAGCAAGCACATTCTCATTCAAAGTGGTAAGTTAAAATGTAGGAACAAGTTTGTATAGGTATTTCAAAGATGCCCAGAACTGAGCTAAAGGTTGTATGTCTCCAACTCCTAGAAATAACTTCATGCCTCATCTCACTTACTTCCAGCTAGTGAGGATCACATAATTCCTAACAAAGTTTTGACACAGATTCCCAATTCGGGCATTCAGAACATATAGCAAGTTGCTGTAAGCAAGCACATTCTCATTCAAAGTTGCAAGTTACTATGTAGGAACAAGTTTGTATAGGTATTTCAAAGATGCCCAGAACTGAGCTAAACGTTGTATGTCTGCAACTCCTAGAAAGAACTTCATGCCCCATCTCCCTTACTTCCATCTAGTAAGGATCACATAATTCCTAATAAAGTTTTGACACAGATTCCCAATTCGGGCATTCAGAACATATAGCACGTTGCTGTAAGCAAGCACATTCTCATTCAAAGTTGCAAGTTACTATGTAGGAACAAGTTTGTATAGGTATTTCAAAGATGCCCAGAACTGAGCTAAACGTTGTATGTCTCCAACTCCTAGAAGTAACTTCATGCCTCATCTCCCTTACTTCCAGCTAGTAAGGATCACATAATTCCTAACAAAGATTTGACACACATTCCCAATTCGGGCATTCAGAACATATAGCACGTTGCTGTAAGCAAGCACATTCTCATTCAAAGTTGCAAGTTACTATGTAGGAACAAGTTTGTATAGGTATTTCAAAGATGCCCAGAACTGAGCTAAATTGGTATGTCTCCAACTCCTAGAAATAACTTCATGCCCCATCTCCCTTACTTCCAGCTAGTAAGGATCACATAATTCCTAACAAAATTTTTGACACAGATTCCCAATTCGGGCATTCAGAACATATAGCACGTTGCTGTAAGCAAGCACATTCTCATTCATAGTTGCAAGTTACTATGTAGGAACAAGTTTGTATAGGACTTGCAAAGATGCCCAGAACTCAGCTGAAGTGTGTATGTCTCCAACTCCTAGAAATAACTTCATGCCCCATCTCCCTTACTTCCATCTAGTAAGGATCACATAATTCCTAACAAAGTTTCGACACAGATTCCCAATTCGGGCATTCAGAACATATAGCACGTTGCTGTAAGCAAGCACATTCTCATTCAAAGTTGCAAGTTACTATGTAGGAACAAGTGTGTATAGGTATTTCAAAGATGCCCAGAACTGAGCTAAACGTTGTATGTCTGCAACTCCTAGAAATAACATCATGCCCCATCTCCCTTACTTCCATCTAGTAATGATCACATAATACCTAACAAAGATTTGACACAGATTCCCAATTCGGGCATTCAGAACATATAGCACGTTGCTGTAAGCAAGCACATTCTCATTCAAAGTTGCAAGTTACTATGTAGGAACAAGTTTGTATAGGTATTTCAAAGATGCCCAGAACTGAGCTAAACTTGGTATGTGTCCAACCTCTAGAAATAACTTCATGCCCCATCTCCCTTACTTCCAGCTAGTAAGGATCACATAATTCCTAACAAAGTTTTGACACAGATTCCCAATTCGGGCATTCAGAACATATAGCACGTTGCTGTAAGCAAGAACATTCTCATTCAAAGTTGCAAGTTACTATGTAGGAACAAGTTCGTATAGGTATTTCAAAGATACCCAGAACTGAGCTAAACTTGGTATGTGTCCAACCTCTAGAAATAACTTCATGCCCCATCTCCCTTACTTCCAGCTAGTAAGGATCACATAATTCCTAACAAAGTTTTGACACAGATTCCCAATTCGGGCATTCAGAACATATAGCACGTTGCTGTAAGCAAGCACATTTTCATTCAAAGATGCAAGTTACTATGTAGGAAAAAGTTTGTATAGGTATTTCAAAGATGCCCAGAACTGAGCTGAAGTTTGTATGTCTCCAACTCCTAGAAATATTTTCATGCCCCATCTCCCTTACTTCCAGCTAGTAAGGATCACATAATTCCTAACAACGTTTTGACACAGATTCCCAATTCGGGCATACAGAACATATAGCACGTTGCTGTAAGCAAGCACATTCTGAATCAAAGTTGCAAATTTCTATGTAGGAACAAGTTTGTATAGGTATTTCAAAGATGCCCAGAACTGAGCTAAACGTTGTATGTCTGCAACTCCTAGAAGTAACTTCATGCCCCATCTCCCTTACTTCCATCTAGTAAGGATCACATAATTCCTAATAAAGTTTTGACACAGATTCCCAATTCGGGCATTCAGAACATATAGCACGTTGCTGTAAGCAAGCACATTCTCATTCAAAGTTGCAAGTTACTATGTAGGAACAAGTTTGTATAGGTATTTCAAAGATGCCCAGAACTGAGCTAAACGTTGTATGTCTCCAACTCCTAGAAGTAACTTCATGCCTCATCTCCCTTACTTCCAGCTAGTAAGGATCACATAATTCCTAACAAAGATTTGACACAGATTCCCAATTCGGGCATTGAGAACATATAGCACGTTGCTGTAAGCAAGCACATTCTCATTCAAAGTTGCAAGTTACTATGTAGGAACAAGTTTGTATAGGTATTTCAAAGATGCCCAGAACTGAGTTAATTGGTATGTCTCCAACTCCTAGAAATAACTTCATGCCCCATTTCCCTTACTTCCAGCTAGTAAGGATCACATAATTCCTAACAAAATTTTTGACACAGATTCCCAATTCGGGCATTCAGAACATATAGCACGTTGCTGTAAGCAAGCACATTCTCATTCATAGTTGCAAGTTACTATGTAGGAACAAGTTTGTATAGGACTTCCAAAGATGCCCAGAACTGAGCTGAAGTGTGTATGTCTCCAACTCCTAGAAATAACTTCATGCCCCATCTCCCTTACTTCCAGCTAGTAAGGATCACATAATTCCTAACAAAGTTTTGACACAGATTCCCAATTCGGGCATTCAGAACATATAGCACGTTGCTGTAAGCAAGCACATTCTCATTCAAAGATGCAAGTTTCTATGTACGAACAAGTTTGTATAGGTATTTCAAAGATGCCCAGAACTGAGCTAAACTTGGTATGTGTCCAACCTCTAGAAATAACTTCATGCCCCAACTCCCTTACTTCCAGCTAGTAAGGATCACATAATTCCTAACAAAGTTTTGACACAGATTCCCAATTCGGGCATTCAGAACATATAGCACGTTGCTGTAAGCAAGCACATTCTCATTCAAAGTGGTAAGTTAAAATGTAGGAACAAGTTTGTATAGGTATTTCAAAGATGCCCAGAACTGAGCTAAAGGTTGTATGTCTCCAACTCCTAGAAATAACTTCATGCCTCATCTCCCTTACTTCCAGCTAGTGAGGATCACATAATTCCTAACAAAGTTTTGACACAGATTCCCAATTCGGGCATTCAGAACATATAGCAAGTTGCTGTAAGCAAGCACATTCTCATTCAAAGTTGCAAGTTACTATGTAGGAACAAGTTTGTATAGGTATTTCAAAGATGCCCAGAACTGAGCTAAACGTTGTATGTCTGCAACTCCTAGAAAGAACTTCATGCCCCATCTCCCTTACTTCCAGCTAGTAAGGATCACATAATTCCTAACAAAGTTTTGACACAGATTCCCAATTCAGGCATTCAGAACATATAGCACGTTGCTGCAAGCAAGCACATTCTCATTCAAAGATGCAAGTTACTATGTAGGAACAAGTTTGTATAGGTATTTCAAAGATGCCCAGAACTGAGCTAAACGTTGTATGTCTCCAACTCCTAGAAATAACTTCATGCCCCATCTCCCTTACTTCCAGCTATTAAGGATCACATAATTCCTAACAAAGTTTTGACACAGATTCCCAATTCGGACATTCAGAACATATAGCACGTTGCTGCAAGCAAGCACATTCTCATTCAAAGATGCAAGTTACTATGTAGGAACAAGTTTGTATAGGTATTTCAAAGATGCCCAGAACTGAGCTAAACGTTGTATGTTTGCAACTCCTAGAAATAACTTCATGCCCCATCTCCCTTACTTCCAGCTAGTAAGGATCACATAATTCCTAACAAAGTTTTGACACAGATTCCCAATTCGGGCATTCAGAACATATAGCACGTTGCTGTAAGCAAGCACATTCTCATTCAAAGTTGCAAGTTACTATGTAGGAACAAGTTTGTATAGGTATTTCAAAGATGCCCAGAACTGAGCTAAACGTTGTATGTCTGCAACTCCTAGAAATAACTTCATGCCCCATCTCCCTTACTTCCAGCTAGTAAGGATCACATAATTCCAAACAAAGTTTTGACACAGATTCCCAATTCGGGCTTTCAGAACATATAGCACGTTGCTGTAAGCAAGTACATTCTCATTCAAAGTTGCAAGTTACTGTGTAGGAACAAGTTTGTATAGGTATTTCAAAGATGCCCAGTACTGAGCTAAACTTGGTATGTCTCCAACTCCTAGAAATAACTTCATGCCCCATCTCCCTTACTTCCAGCTAGTAATGATCACATAATTCCTAACAAAGTTTTGACACAGATTCCCAATTCGGGCATTCAGAACATATAGCACGTTGCTGTAAGCAAGCACATTCTCATTCAAAGATGCAAGTTTCTATGTACGAACAAGTTTGTATAGGTATTTCAAAGATGCCCAGAACTGAGCTAAACTTGGTATGTGTCCAACCTCTAGAAATAACTTCATGCCCCAACGCCCTTACTTCCAGCTAGTAAGGATCACATAATTCCTAACAAAGTTTTGACACAGATTCCCAATTCGGGCATTCAGAACATATAGCACGTTGCTGAAAGCAAGCACATTCTCATTCAAAGTGGTAAGTTACAATGTAGGAACAAGTTTGTATAGGTATTTCAAAGATGCCCAGAACTGAGCTAAAGGTTGTATGTCTCCAACTCCTAGAAATAACTTCATGCCCCATCTCCCTTACTTTCAGCTAGTAAGGATCACATAATTCCTAACAAAGTTTTCACACAGATTCCCAATTCGGGCATTCAGAACATATAGCACGTTGCTGTAAGCAAGCACATTCTCATTCAATGGTGCAAGTTACTATGTAGGAACAAGTTTGTATAGGTATTTCAAAGATGCCCAGAACTGAGCTAAACGTTGTATGTCTCCAACTCCTAGAAATAACTTCATGCCCCATCTCCCTTACTTCCAGCTAGTAAGGATCACATAATTCCTAACAAAGTTTTGACACAGATTCCCAATTCGGGCATTCAGATCATATAGCACGTTGCTGTAAGCAAGCACATTCTCATTCAAAGTTGCAAGTTACTATGTAGGAACAAGTTTGTATAGGTATTTAAAGATGCCCAGAACTGAGCTAAATGTTGTATGTCTGCCACTCCTAGAAATAACTTCATGCCCCATCTCCCTTACTTCCAGCTAGTAAGGATCACATGATTCCTAACAAAGTTTTGACACAGATTCCCAATTCGGGCATTCAGAACATATAGCACGTTGCTGCAAGCAAGCACATTCTCATTCAAAGATGCAAGTTACTATGTAGGAACAAGTTTGTATAGGTATTTCAAAGATGCCCAGAACTGAGCTAAACGTTGTATGTCTCCAACTCCTAGAAATAACTTCATGCACCATCTCCCTTACTTCCAGCTAGTAAGGATCACATAATTCCTAACAAAGTTTTGACACAGATTCCCAATTCGGACATTCAGAACATATAGCACGTTGCTGCAAGCAAGCACATTCTCATTCAAAGATGCAAGTTACTATGTAGGAACAAGTTTGTATAGGTATTTCAAAGATGCCCAGAACTGAGCTAAACGTTGTATGTTTGCAACTCCTAGAAATAACTTCATGCCCCATCTCCCTTACTTCCAGCTAGTAAGGATCACATAATTCCTAACAAAGTTTTGACACAGATTCCCAATTCGGGCATTCAGAACATATAGCACGTTGCTGTAAGCAAGCACATTCTCATTCAAAGTTGCAAGTTACTATGTAGGAACAAGTTTGTATAGGTATTTCAAAGATGCTCAGAACTGAGCTAAACGTTGTATGTCTGCAACTCCTAGAAATAATTTCATGCCCCATCTCCCTTACTTCCAGCTAGTAAGGATCACATAATTCCAAACAAAGTTTTGACACAGATTCCCAATTCGGGCATTCAGAACATATAGCACGTTGCTGTAAGCAAGTACATTCTCATTCAAAGTTGCAAGTTACTGTGTAGGAACAAGTTTGTATAGGTATTTCAAAGATGCTCAGAACTGAGCTAAACGTTGTATGTCTGCAACTCCTAGAAATAATTTCATGCCCCATCTCCCTTACTTCCAGCTAGTAAGGATCACATAATTCCAAACAAAGTTTTGACACAGATTCCCAATTCGGGCATTCAGAACATATAGCACGTTGCTGTAAGCAAGTACATTCTCATTCAAAGTTGCAAGTTACTGTGTAGGAACAAGTTTGTATATGTATTTCAAAGATGCTCAGAACTGAGCTAAACGTTGTATGTCTGCAACTCCTAGAAATAATTTCATGCCCCATCTCCCTTACTTCCAGCTAGTAAGGATCACATAATTCCAAACAAAGTTTTGACACAGATTCCCAATTCGGGCATTCAGAACATATAGCACGTTGCTGTAAGCAAGTACATTCTCATTCAAAGTTGCAAGTTACTGTGTAGGAACAAGTTTGTATAGGTATTTCAAAGATGCCCAGAACTGAGCTAAACTTGGTATGTGTCCAACCTCTAGAAATAACTTCATGCCCCAACTCCCTTACTTCCAGCTAGTAAGGATCACATAATTCCTAACAAAGTTTTGACACAGATTCCCAATTCGGGCATTCAGAACATATAGCACGTTGCTGTAAGCAAGCACATTCTCATTCAAAGTGGTAAGTTACAATGTAGGAACAAGTTTGTATAGGTATTTCAAAGATGCCCAGAACTGAGCTAAAGGTTGTATGTCTCCAACTCCTAGAAATAACTTCATGCCCCATCTCCCTTACTTTCAGCTAGTAAGGATCACATAATTCCTAACAAAGTTTTGACACAGATTCCCAATTCGGGCATTCAGAACATATAGCACGTTGCTGCAAGCAAGCACATTCTCATTCAAAGATGCAAGTTACTATGTAGGAACAAGTTTGTATAGGTATTTCAAAGATGCCCAGAACTGAGCTAAACGTTGTATGTCTCCAACTCCTAGAAATAACTTCATGCACCATCTCCCTTACTTCCAGCTAGTAAGGATCACATAATTCCTAACAAAGTTTTGACACAGATTCCCAATTCGGACATTCAGAACATATAGCACGTTGCTGCAAGCAAGCACATTCTCATTCAAAGATGCAAGTTACTATGTAGGAACAAGTTTGTATAGGTATTTCAAAGATGCCCAGAACTGAGCTAAACGTTGTATGTTTGCAACTCCTAGAAATAACTTCATGCCCCATCTCCCTTACTTCCAGCTAGTAAGGATCACATAATTCCTAACAAAGTTTTGACACAGATTCCCAATTCGGGCATTCAGAACATATAGCACGTTGCTGTAAGCAAGCACATTCTCATTCAAAGTTGCAAGTTACTATGTAGGAACAAGTTTGTATAGGTATTTCAAAGATGCTCAGAACTGAGCTAAACGTTGTATGTCTGCAACTCCTAGAAATAATTTCATGCCCCATCTCCCTTACTTCCAGCTAGTAAGGATCACATAATTCCAAACAAAGTTTTGACACAGATTCCCAATTCGGGCATTCAGAACATATAGCACGTTGCTGTAAGCAAGTACATTCTCATTCAAAGTTGCAAGTTACTGTGTAGGAACAAGTTTGTTTAGGTATTTTAAAGATGCCCAGTACTGAGCTAAACTTGGTATGTCTCCAACTCCTAGAAATAACTTCATGCCCCATCTCCCTTACTTCCAGCTAGTAAGGATCACATAATTCCTAACAAAGTTTTGACACAGATTCCCAATTCGGGCATTCAGAACATATAGCACGTTGCTGTAAGCAAGCACATTCTCATTCTAAGAAGCAAGTTACTATGTAGGAACAACTTTGTATAGGTACTTCTAAGATGCCCAGAACTGAGCTAAAGTGGGTATGTGTCCAACTCCTAGAAATAACTTCATGCCCCATCTCCCTTACTTCCAGCTAGTAATGATCACATAATTCCTAACAAAGTTTTGACACAGATTCCCAATTCGGGCATTCAGAACATATAGCACGTTGCTGTAAGCAAGCACATTCTCATTCAAAGTTGCAAGTTACTATGTAGGAACAAGTTTGTATAGGTTTTTCAAAGATGCCCAGAACTGAGCTAAAGGTTGTATGTCTCCAACTCCTAGAAATAACTTCATGCCCCATCTCCCTTCCTTCCAGCTAGTAAGGATCACATAATTCCTAACAAAGTTTCGACACAGATTCCGAATTCGAGCATTCAGAACATATAGCACGTTGCTGTAAGCAAGCACATTCTCATTCAAAGTTGCAAGTTACTATGTAGGAACAAGTTTCTATAGGTATTTCAAAGATGCCCAGAACTGAGCTAAACGTTGTATGTCTGCAACTCCTAGAAATAACTTCATGCCCCATCTCCCTTCTTCCAGCTAGTAAGGATCACATAATTCCTAACAAAGTTTTGACACAGATTCCCAATTCGGGCATTCAGAACATATAGCACGTTGCTGTAAGCAAGCACATTCTCATTCAAAGTTGCAAGTTACTATGTAGGAACAAGTTTGTATAGGTATTTCAAAGATGCCCAGAACTGAGCTAAACGTTGTATGTCTGCAACTCCTAGAAATAACTTCATGTCCCATCTCCCTTACTTCCAGCTAGTAAGGATCACATAATTCCTAACAAAGTTTTGACACAGATTCCAAATTCGGGCATTCAGAACATATAGCACCTTGCTGTAAGCAAGCACATTCTCATTCAAAGTTGCAAGTTACAATGTAGGAACAAGTTTGTATAGGTATTTCAAAGATGCCCAGAACTGAGCTAAACGTTGTATGTCTGCAACTCCTAGAAATAACTTCATGCCCGATCTCCCTTACTTCCAGCTAGTAAGGATCACATAATTCCGAACAAAGTTTTGACACAGATTCCCAATTCGGGCATTCAGAACATATAGCACGTTGCTGTAAGCAAGCACATTCTCATTCAAAGTTGCAAGTTACTATGTAGGAACAGGTTTGTATAGGTATTTCAAAGATGCCCAGAACTGAGCTAAACTTGGTATGTCTCAAACTCCTAGAAATAACTTCATGCCCCATCTCCCTTCTTCCAGCTAGTAAAGATCACATAATTCCTAACAAAGTTTTGACACAGATTCCCAATTCGGGCATTCAGAACATATAGCACGTTGCTGTAAGCAAGCACATTCTCATTCAAAGTTGCAAGTTACTATGTAGGAACAAGTTTGTATAGGCATTTCAAAGATGCCCAGAACTGAGCTAAACGTTGTATGTCTGCAACTCCTAGAAATAACTTCATGCCCCATCTCCCTTACTTCGATCTAGTAAGGATCACATAATTCCTAACAAAGTTTTGACACAGATTCCCAATTCGGGCATTCAGAACATATAGCACGTTGCTGTAAGCAAGCACATTCTCATTCAAATTTGCAAGTTACTATGTAGGAACAAGTGTGTATAGGTATTTCAAAGATGCCCAGAACTGAGCTAAACGTTGTATGTCTGCAACTCCTAGAAATAACTTCATGCCACATCTCCTTTACTTCCAGCTAGTAAGGATCACATAATTCCTAACAAAGTTTTGACACAGATTCCCAATTCGGGCATTCAGAACATATAGCACGTTGCTGTAAGCAAGCACCTTCTGATTCAAAGTTGCAAGTTACTATGTAGGAACAAGTTTTTATAGGTATTTCAAAGATGCCCAGAACTGAGCTAAACGTTGTATGTCTGCAACTCCTAGAAATAACTTCATGCCCCATCTCCCTTACTTCCAGCTAGTAAGGATCACATAATTCCTAACAAAGATTTGACACAGATTCCCAATTCGGGCATTCAGAACATATAGCACGTTGCTGTAAGCAAGCACATTCTCATTCAAAGTTGCAAGTTACTATGTAGGAACAAGTTTGTATAGGTATTTCAAAGATGCCCAGAACTGAGCTAAACGTTGTATGTCTGCAACTCCTAGAAATAACTTCATGCCCCATCTCCCTTACTTCCAGCTAGTAAGGATCACATAATACCTAACAAAGTTTTGACACAGATTCCCAATTCTTGCATTCAGAACATATAGCACGTTGCTGTAAGCAAGCACATTCTCATTCAAAGTTGCAAGTTACTATGTAGGAACAAGTTTGTATAGGTATTTCAAAGATGCCCAGAACTGAGCTAAACGTTGTATGTCTGCAACTCCTAGAAATAACTTCATGCCCCATCTCCCTTACTTCCAGCTAGTAAGGATCACATAATTCCTAACAAAGTTTTGACACAGATTCCCAATTCGGGCATTCAGAACATATAGCACGTTGCTGTAAGCAAGCACATTCTCATTCAAAGTTGCAAGTTACTATGTAGGAACAAGTTTGTATAGGTATTTCAAAGATGCCCAGAACTGAGCTAAACGTTGAATGTCTGCAACTCCTAGAAATAACTTCATGCCCCATCTCCCTTACTTCCATCTAGTAAGGATCACATAATTCCTAACAAAGTTTTGACACAGATTCCCAATTCGGGCATTCAGAACATATAGCACGTTGCTGTAAGCAAGCACATTCTGATTCAAAGTTGCAAGTTACTATGCAGGAACAAGTTTGTATAGGTATTTCAAAGATGCCCAGAACTGAGCTAAACGTTGTATGTCTCCAACTCCTAGAAATAACTTCATGCCCCATCTCCCTTACTTCCATCTGGTAAGGATCACATAATTCCTAACAAAGTTTTGACACAGATTCCCAATTCGGGCATTCAGAACATATAGCACGTTGCTGTAAGCAAGCACATTCTCATTCAAAGTTGCAAGATACTATGTAGGAACAAGTTTGTATAGGTAATTCAAAGATGCCCAGAACTGAGCTAAACGTTGTATGTCTGCAACTCATAGAAATAACTTCATGCCCCATCTCCCTTACTTCCAGCTAGTAAGGATCACATAATTCCTAACAAAGTTTTGACACAGATTCCCAATTCGGGCATTCAGAACATATAGCACGTTGCTGTAAGCAAGCACATTCTGATTCAAAGTTGCAAGTTACTATGTAGGAACAAGTTTGTATAGGTATTTCAAAGATGCCCAGAACTGAGCTAAACGTTGTATGTCTGCAACTCCTAGAAGTAACTTCATGCCCCATCTCCCTTACTTCCATCTAGTAAGGATCACATAATTACTAACGAAGTTTTGACACAGATTCCCAATTCGGGCATTCAGAACATATAGCACGTTGCTGTAAGCAAGCACATTCTCATTCAAAGTTGCAAGTTGCTATGTAGGAACAAGTTTGTATAGGTATTTCAAAGATGCCCAGAACTGAGCTAAATGTTGTATGTCTCCCACTCCTAGAAATAACTTCATGCCCCATCTCCCTTACTTCCAGCTAGTAATTATCACATAATTCCTAACAAAGTTTTGACACAGATTCCCAATTCGGGCATTCAGAACATATAGCACGTTGCTGTAAGCAAGCACATTCTCATTCATAGTTGCAAATTACTATGTAGGAACAAGTTTGTATAGGACTTTCAAAGATGCCCAGAACTGAGCTGAAGTGTGTATGTCTCCAACTCCTAGAAATAACTTCATGCCCCATCTCCCTTACTTCCAGCTATTAAGGATCACATAATTCCTAACAAAGTTTTGACACAGATTCCCAATTCGGGCATTCAGAACATATAGCACGTTGCTGTAAGCAAGCACATTCTCATTCAAAGATGCAAGTTTCTATGTACGAACAAGTTTGTATAGGTATTTCAAAGATGCCCAGAACTGAGCTAAACTTGGTATGTGTCCAACCTCTAGAAATAACTTCATGCCCCAACTCCCTTACTTCCAGCTAGTAAGGATCACATAATTCCTAACAAAGTTTTGACACAGATTCCCAATTCGGGCATTCAGAACATATAGCACGTTGCTGTAAGCAAGCACATTCTCATTCAAAGTGGTAAGTTACTATGTAGGAACAAGTTTGTATAGGTATTTCAAAGATGCCCAGAACTGAGCTAAAGCTTGTATGTCTCCAACTCCTAGAAATAACTTCATGCCCCATCTCCCTTACTTCCAGCTAGTAAGGATCACATAATTCCTAACAAAGTTTTGACACAGATTCCCAATTCGGGCATTCAGAACATATAGCACGTTGCTGTAAGCAAGCACATTCTCATTCATAGTTGCAAATTACTATGTAGGAACAAGTTTGTATAGGACTTTCAAAGATGCCCAGAACTGAGCTGAAGTGTGTATGTCTCCAACTCCTAGAAATAACATCATGCCCCATCTCCCTTACTTCCAGCTATTAAGGATCACATAATTCCTAACAAAGTTTTGACACAGATTCCCAATTCGGGCATTCAGAACATATAGCACGTTGCTGTAAGCAAGCACATTCTCATTCAAAGATGCAAGTTTCTATGTACGAACAAGTTTGTATAGGTATTTCAAAGATGCCCAGAACTGAGCTAAACTTGGTATGTGTCCAACCTCTAGAAATAACTTCATGCCCTAACTCCCTTACTTCCAGCTAGTAAGGATCACATAATTCCTAACAAAGTTTTGACACAGATTCCCAATTCGGGCATTCAGAACATATAGCACGTTGCTGTAAGCAAGCACATTCTCATTCAAAGTGGTAAGTTACTACGTAGGAACAAGTTTGTATAGGTATTTCAAAGATGCCCAGAACTGAGCTAAAGGTTGTATGTCTCCAACTCCTAGAAATAACTTCATGCCCCATCTCCCTTACTTCCAGCTAGTAAGGATCACATAATTCCTAACAAAGGTTTGACACAGATTCCCAATTCCGGCATTCAGAACATATAGCACGTTGCTGTAAGCAACACATTCTCATTCAAAGTTGCAAGTTACTATGTAGGAACAAGTTTGTATAGGTATTTCAAAAATGCCCAGAACTGAGCTAAACGTTGTATGTCTGCAACTCCTAGAAATAACTTCATGCCCCAAATCCCTTCCTTCCAGCTAGTAAGGATCACATAATTCCTAACAAAGTTTTGACACAGATTCCCAATTCGGGCATTCAGAACATATAGCACGTTGCTGTAAGCAAGCACATTCTCATTCAAAGTTGCAAGTTACTATGTAGGAACAAGTTTGTATAGATATCTCAAAGATGCCCAGAACTGAGCTAAACGTTGTATGTCTGCAACTCCCAGAAATAACTTCATGCCCCATCTCCATTACTTCCAGCTAGTAAGGATCACATAATTCCTAACAAAGTTTTGACACAGATTCCCAATTCGGGCATTCAGAACATATAGCACGTTGCTGCAAGCAAGCACATTCTCATTCAAAGATGCAAGTTACTATGTAGGAACAAGTTTGTATAGGTGTTTCAAAGATGCCCAGAACTGAGCTAAACGTTGTATGTCTCCAACTCCTAGAAAAAACTTCTGGCCCCATCTCCCTTACTTCCAGCTAGTAAGGATCACATAATTCCTAACAAAGTTTTGACACAGATTCCCAATTCGGGCATTCAGAACATATAGCACGTTGCTGTAAGCAAGCACATTCTCATTCTAAGAAGCAAGTTACTATGAAGGAACAACTTTGTATAGGTACTTCTAAGATGCCCAGAACTGAGCTAAAGTAGGTATGTGTCCAACTCCTAGAAATAACTTCATGCCCCATCTCCCTTACTTCCAGCTAGTAAGGATCACATAATTCCTAACAAAGTTTTGACACAGATTCCCAATTCGGGCATTCAGAACATATAGCACGTTGCTCTAAGCAAGCACATTCTCATTCAAAGTTGCAAGTTACTATGTAGGAACAAGTTTGTATAGGTATTTCAAAGATGCCCAGAACTGAGCTAAACGTTGTATGTCTGCAACTCCTAGAAATAACTTCATGCCCCATCTCCCTTACTTCCAGCTAGTAAGGATCACATAATTCCTAACAAAGTTTTGACGCAGATTCCCAATTCGGGCATTCAGAACATATAGCACGTTGCTGTAAGCAAGCACATTCTCATTCAAAGTTGCAAGTTACTATGTAAGAACAAGTTTGTATAGGTATTTCAAAGATGCCCAGAACTGAGCTAAACTTGGTATATCTGAAACTCCTAGAAATAACTTCATGCCCCATCTCCCTTACTTCCAGCTAGTAAGGATCACATAATACCTAACAAAGTTTTGACACAGATTCCCAATTCGGGCATTCAGAACATATAGCACGTTGCTGTAAGCAAGCACATTCTCATTCAAAGTTGCAAGTTACTATGTAGGAACAAGTTTGTATAGGTATTTCAAAGATGCCCAGAACTGAGCTAAACCTTGTATGTCTCCAACTCCTAGAAATAACTTCATGCCCCATCTCCCTTACTTCCAGCTAGTAAGGATCACATAATTCCTAACAAAGGTTTGACACAGATTCCCAATTCCGGCATTCAGAACATATAGCACGTTGCTGTAAGCAACACATTCTCATTCAAAGTTGCAAGTTACTATGTAGGAACAAGTTTGTATAGGTATTTCAAAAATGCCCAGAACTGAGCTAAACGTTGTATGTCTGCAACTCCTAGAAATAACTTCATGCCCCAAATCCCTTCCTTCCAGCTAGTAAGGATCACATAATTCCTAACAAAGTTTTGACACAGATTCCCAATTCGGGCATTCAGAACATATAGCACGTTGCTGTAAGCAAGCACATTCTCATTCAAAGTTGCAAGTTACTATGTAGGAACAAGTTTGTATAGATATCTCAAAGATGCCCAGAACTGAGCTAAACGTTGTATGTCTGCAACTCCCAGAAATAACTTCATGCCCCATCTCCATTACTTCCAGCTAGTAAGGATCACATAATTCCTAACAAAGTTTTGACACAGATTCCCAATTCGGGCATTCAGAACATATAGCACGTTGCTGCAAGCAAGCACATTCTCATTCAAAGATGCAAGTTACTATGTAGGAACAAGTTTGTATAGGTGTTTCAAAGATGCCCAGAACTGAGCTAAACGTTGTATGTCTCCAACTCCTAGAAAAAACTTCTGGCCCCATCTCCCTTACTTCCAGCTAGTAAGGATCACATAATTCCTAACAAAGTTTTGACACAGATTCCCAATTCGGGCATTCAGAACATATAGCACGTTGCTGTAAGCAAGCACATTCTCATTCTAAGAAGCAAGTTACTATGAAGGAACAACTTTGTATAGGTACTTCTAAGATGCCCAGAACTGAGCTAAAGTAGGTATGTGTCCAACTCCTAGAAATAACTACATGCCCCATCTCCCTTACTTCCAGCTAGTAAGGATCACATAATTCCTAACAAAGTTTTGACACAGATTCCCAATTCGGGCATTCAGAACATATAGCACGTTGCTCTAAGCAAGCACATTCTCATTCAAAGTTGCAAGTTACTATGTAGGAACAAGTTTGTATAGGTATTTCAAAGATGCCCAGAACTGAGCTAAACGTTGTATGTCTGCAACTCCTAGAAATAACTTCATGCCCCATCTCCCTTACTTCCAGCTAGTAAGGATCACATAATTCCTAACAAAGTTTTGACGCAGATTCCCAATTCGGGCATTCAGAACATATAGCACGTTGCTGTAAGCAAGCACATTCTCATTCAAAGTTGCAAGTTACTATGTAAGAACAAGTTTGTATAGGTATTTCAAAGATGCCCAGAACTGAGCTAAACTTGGTATATCTGAAACTCCTAGAAATAACTTCATGCCCCATCTCCCTTACTTCCAGCTAGTAAGGATCACATAATACCTAACAAAGTTTTGACACAGATTCCCAATTCGGGCATTCAGAACATATAGCACGTTGCTGTAAGCAAGCACATTCTCATTCAAAGTTGCAAGTTACTATGTAGGAACAAGTTTGTATAGGTATTTCAAAGATGCCCAGAACTGAGCTAAACCTTGTATGTCTCCAACTCCTAGAAATAACTTCATGCCCCATCTCCCTTACTTCCAGCTAGTAAGGATCACATAATTCCTAACAAAGTTTTGACACAGATTCCCAATTCGGGCATTCAGAACATATAGCACGTTGCTGTAAGCAAGCACATTCTCATTCAAAGTTGCAAGTTACTATGTAGGAACAAGTTTGTATAGGTATTTCAAAGATGCCCAGAACTGAGCTAAACGTTGTATGTCTCCAACTCCTAGAAATAACTTCATGCCCCATCTCCCTTACTTCCAGCTAGTAAGGATCACATAATTCCTAACAAAGTTTTGACACAGATTCCCAATTCGGGCATTCAGAACATATAGCACGTTGCTGTAAGCAAGCACATTCTCATTCAAAGTTGCAAGTTACTATGTAGGAACAAGTTTGTATAGGTATTTCAAAGATGCCCAGCACTGAGCTAAACGTTGTATGTCTGCAACTCCTAGAAGTAACTTCATACCCCATCTCCCTTACTTCCAGCTAGTAAGGATCACATAATTCCTAACAAAGTTTTGACACAGATTCCCAATTCGGGCATTCAGAACATATAGCACGTTGCTGTAAGCAAGCACATTCTCATTCAAAGTTGCAAGTTACTATGTAGGAACAAGTTTGTATACGACAATCAAAGATGCCCAGAACTGAACTAAACTTGGTATGTGTCCAACCTCTAGAAATAACTCCATGCCCCAACTCCCTTACTTCCAGCTAGTAAGGATCACATAATTCCTAACAAAGTTTTGACACAGATTCCCAATTCGGGCATTCAGAACATATAGCACGTTGCTGTAATCAAGCACATTCTCATTCTAAGAAGCAAGTTACTATGTAGGAACACGTTTGTATAAGTATTTCAAAGATGCCCAGAACTGAGCTAAACGTTGTATGTCTCCAACTCCTAGAAATAACTTCATGCCCCATCTCCCTTACTTCCAGCTAGTAAGGATCACATAATTCCTAACAAAGTTTTGACACAGATTCCCAATTCGGGCATTCAGAACATATAGCACGTTGCTGTAAGCAAGCACATTCTCATTCAAAGTTGCAAGTTACTATGTAGGAACAAGTGTGTATAGGTATTTCAAAGATGCCCAGAACTGAGCTAAACGTAGTATGTCTCCAACTCCTAGAAATAACTTCATGCCCCATCTCCCTTACTTCCATCTAGTAAGGATCACATAATTCCTAACAAAGTTTTGACACAGATTCCCAATTCGGGCATTCAGAACATATAGCACGTTGCTGTAAGCAAGCACATTCTCATTCAAAGTTGCAAGTTACTATTTAGGAACAAGTTTGTATAGGTATTTCAAAGATGCCCAGAACTGAGCTAAACGTTGTATGTCTACAACGCCTAGAAATAACTTCATGCCCCATCTCCCTTACTTCCAGCTACTAAGGATCACATAATTCCTAACAAAGATTTGACACAGATTCCCAATTCGGGCATTCAGAACATATAGCACGTTGCTGTAAGCAAGCACATTCTCATTCTAAGAAGCAAGTTACTATGTAGGAACAACTTTGTATAGGTACTTCTAAGATGCCCAGAACTGAGCTAAAGTGGGTATGTGTCCAACTCCTAGAAATAACTTCATGCCCCATCTCCCTTACTTCCAGCTAGTAATGATCACATAATTCCTAACAAAGTTTTGACACAGATTCCCAATTCGGGCATTCAGAACATATAGCACGTTGCTGTAAGCAAGCACATTCTCATTCAAAGTTGCAAGTTACTATGTAGGAACAAGTTTGTATAGGTATTTCAAAGATGCCCAGAACTGAGCTAAACGTTGTATGTCTCCAACTCCTAGAAATAACTTCATGCCCCATCTCCCTTACTTCCATCTAGTAAGGATCACATAATTCCTAACAAAGTTTCGACACAGATTCCCAATTCGAGCATTCAGAACATATAGCACGTTGCTGTAAGCAAGCACATTCTCATTCAAAGTTGCAAGTTACTATGTAGGAACAGGTTTCTATAGGTATTTCAAAGATGCCCAGAACTGAGCTAAACGTTGTATGTCTGCAACTCCTAGAAATAACTTCATGCCCCATCTCCCTTCTTCCAGCTAGTAAGGATCACATAATTCCTAACAAAGTTTTGACACAGATTCCCAATTCGGGCATTCAGAACATATAGCACGTTGCTGTAAGCAAGCACATTCTCATTCAAAGTTGCAAGTTACTATGTAGGAACAAGTTTGTATAGGTATTTCAAAGATGCCCAGAACTGAGCTAAACGTTGTATGTCTGCAACTCTTAGAAATAACTTCATGTCCCATCTCCCTTACTTCCAGCTTGTAAGGATCACATAATTCCTAACAAAGTTTTGACACAGATTCCCAATTCGGGCATTCAGAACATATAGCACGTTGCTGTAAGCAAGCACATTCTCATTCAAAGTTGCAAGTTACTATGTAGGAACAAGTTTGTATAGGTATTTCAAAGATGCCCAGAACTGAGCTAAACGTTGTATGTCTGCAACTCCTAGAAATAACTTCATGCCCCATCTCCCTTACTTCCAGCTAGTAAGGATCACATAATTCCTAACAAAGTTTTGACACAGATTCCAAATTCGGGCATTCAGAACATATAGCACGTTGCTGTAAGCAAGCACATTCTCATTCAAAGTTGCAAGTTACAATGTAGGAACAAGTTTGTATAGGTATTTCAAAGATGCCCAGAAGTGAGCTAAACGTTGTATGTCTGCAACTCCTAGAAATAACTTCATGCCCGATCTCCCTTACTTCCAGCTAGTAAGGATCACATAATTCCGAACAAAGTTTTGAGACAGATTCCCAATTCGGGCATTCAGAACATATAGCACGTTGCTGTAAGCAAGCACATTCTGATTCAAAGTTGCAAGTTACTATGCAGGAACAAGTTTGTATAGGTATTTCAAAGATGCCCAGAACTGAGCTAAACGTTGTATGTCTGAAACTCCTAGAAATAACTTCATGCCCCATCTCCCTTACTTCCATCTGGTAAGGATCACATAATTCCTAACAAAGTTTTGACACAGATTCACAATTCGGGCATTCAGAACATATAGCACGTTGCTGTAAGCAAGCACATTCTCATTCAAAGTTGCAAGATACTATGTAGGAACAAGTTTGTATAGGTATTTCAAAGATGCCCAGAACTGAGCTAAACGTTGTATGTCTGCAACTCCTAGAAATAACTTCATGCCCCATCTCCCTTACTTCCAGCTAGTAAGGATCACATAATTCCTAAAAAAGTTTTGACACAGATTCCCAATTCGGGCATTCAGAACATATAGCACGTTGCTGTAAGCAAGCACATTCTCATTCAAAGTTGCAAGTTACTATGTAGGAACAAGTTTGTATAGGTATTTCAAAGATGCCCAGAACTGAGCTAAACGTTGTATGTCTGCAACTCCTAGAAATAACTTCATGCCCCATCTCCCTTACTTCCACCTAGTGAGGATCACATAATTCCTAACAAAGTTTTGACACAGATTCCCAATTCGTGCATTCAGAACATATAGCACGTTGCTGTAAGCAAGCGCATTCTCATTCAAAGATGCAAGTTTCTATGTACGAACAAGTTTGTATAGGCATTTCAAAGATGCCCAGAACTGAGATAAACGTTGTATGTCTGCAACTCCTAGAAATAACTTCATGCCCCATCTCCCTTACTTCCAGCTAGTAAGGATCACATAATACCTAACAAAGTTTTGACACAGATTCCCAATTCGGGCATTCAGAACATATAGCACGTTGCTGTAAGCAAGCACATTCTCATTCAAAGATGCAAGTTTCTATGTACGAACAAGTTTGTATAGGTATTTCAAAGATGCCCAGAACTGAACTAAGCTTGGTATGTGTCCAACCTCTAGAAATAACTTTATGCCCCAACTCCCTTACTTCCATCTAGTAAGGATCACATAATTCCTAACAAAGTTTTGACACAGATTCCCAATTCGGGCATGCAGAACATATAGCACGTTGCTGTAAGCAAGCACATTCTGATTCAAAGTTGCAAGTTACTATGTAGGAACAAGTTTGTATAGGTATTTCAAAGATGCCCAGAACTGAGCTAAACGTTGTATGTCTGCAACTCCTAGAAGTAACTTCATGCCCCATCTCCCTTACTTCCATCTAGTAAGGATCACATAATTCCTAACAAAGTTTTGACACAGATTCCCAATTCGGGCATTCAGAACATATAGCACGTTGCTGTAAGCAAGCACATTCTCATTCAAAGTTGCAAGTTGCTATGTAGGAACAAGTTTGTATAGGTATTTCAAAGATGCCCAGAACTGAGCTAAATGTTGTATGTCTCCAACTCCTAGAAATAACTTCATGCCCCATCTCCCTTACTTCCAGCTAGTAAGGATCACATAATTCCTAACAAAGTTTTGACACAGATTCCCAATTCGGGCATTCAGAACATATAGCACGTTGCTGTAAGCAAGCACATTCTCATTCATAGTTGCAAGTTACTATGTAGGAACAAGTTTGTATAGGACTTTCAAAGATGCCCAGAACTGAGCTGAAGTGTGTATGTCTCCAACTCCTAGAAATAACTTCATGCCCCATCTCCCTTACTTCCAGCTAGTAAGGATCACATAATTCCTAACAAAGTTTTGACACAGAGTCCCAATTCGGGCATTCAGAACATATAGCACGTTTCTGTAAGCAAGCACATTCTCATTCAAAGATGCAAGTTTCTATGTACGAACAAGTTTGTATAGGTATTTCAAAGATGCCCAGAACTGAGCTAAACTTGGTATGTGTCCAACCTCTAGAAATAACTTCATGCCCCAACTCCCCTACTTCCAGCTAGTAAGGATCACATAATTCCTAACAAAGTTTTGACACAGATTCCCAATTCGGGCATTCAGAACATATAGCACGTTGCTGTAAGCAAGCACATTGTCATTCAAAGTGGTAAGTTACTATGTAGGAACAAGTTTGTATAGGTATTTCAAAGATGCCCAGAACTGAGCTAAAGGTTGTATGTCTCCAACTCCTAGAAATAACTTCATGCCCCATCTCCCTTACTTCCAGCTAGTAAGGATCACATAATTCCTAACAAAGTTTTGACACAAATTCCCAATTCGGGCATTCGGAACATATAGCACGTTGCTGTAAGCAAGCACATTCTCATTCAAAGTTGCAAGTTACTATGTAGGAACAAGTTTGTATAGGTATTTCAAAAATGCCCAGAACTGAGCTAAACGTTGTATGTCTGCAACTCCTAGAAATAACTTCATGCCCCATCTCCCTTACTTCCAGCTAGTAAGGATCACATAATTCCTAACAAAGTTTTGACACAGATTCCCAATTCGGGCATTCAGAACATATAGCACGTTGCTGTAAGCAAGCACATTCTCATTCAAAGTTGCAAGTTACTATGTAGGAACAAGTTTGTATAGGTATTTCAAAGATGCCCAGAACTGAGCTAAACGTTGTATGTCTGCAACTCCTAGAAATAACTTCATGCCCCATCTCCCTTACTTCCAGCTAGTAAGGATCACATAATTCCGAACAAAGTTTTGACACAGATTCCCAATTCGGGCATTCAGAACATATAGCACGTTGCTGTAAGCAAGCACATTCTCATTCAAAGTTGCAAGTTACAATGTAGGAACAAGTTTGTATAGGTATTTCAAAGATGCCCAGAACTGAGCTAAACGTTGTATGTCTGCAACTCCTAGAAATAACTTCATGCCCCATCTCCCTTACTTCCACCTAGTGAGGATCACATAATTCCTAACAAAGTTTTGACACAGATTCCCTAATCGTGCATTCAGAACATATAGCACGTTGCTGTAAGCAAGCGCATTCTCATTCAAAGATGCAAGTTTCTATGTACGAACAAGTTTGTATAGGCATTTCAAAGATGCCCAGAACTGAGATAAACGTTGTATGTCTGCAACTCCTAGAAATAACTTCATGCCCCATCTCCCTTACTTCCAGCTAGTAAGGATCACATAATACCTAACAAAGTTTTGACACAGATTCCCAATTCGGGCATTCAGAACATATAGCACGTTGCTGTAAGAAGCACATTCTCATTCAAAGATGCAAGTTTCTATGTACGAACAAGTTTGTATAGGTATTTCAAAGATGCCCAGAACTGAGCTAAGCTTGGTATGTGTCCAACCTCTAGAAATATCTTTATGCCCCAACTCCCTTACTTCCAGCTAGTAAGGATCACATAATTCCTAACAAAGTTTTGACACAGATTCCCAATTCGGGCATTCAGAACATATAGCACGTTGCTGTAAGCAAGCACATTCTGATTCAAAGTTGCAAGTTACTATGTAGGAACAAGTTTGTATGGGTATTTCAAAGATGCCCAGAACTGAGCTAAACGTTGTATGTCTGCAACTCCTAGAAGTAACTTCATGCCCCATCTCCCTTACTTCCATCTAGTAAGGATCACATAATTACTAACGAAGTTTTGACACAGATTCCCAATTCGGGCATTCAGAACATATAGCACGTTGCTGTAAGCAAGCACATTCTCATTCAAAGTTGCAAGTTGCTATGTAGGAACAAGTTTGTATAGGTATTTCAAAGATGCCCAGAACTGAGCTAAATGTTGTATGTCTCCAACTCCTAGAAATAACTTCATGCCCCATCTCCCTTACTTCCAGCTAGTAAGGATCACATAATTCCTAACAAAGTTTTGACACAGATTCCCAATTCGGGCATTCAGAACATATAGCACGTTGCTGTAAGCAAGCACATTCTCATTCATAGTTGCAAATTACTATGTAGGAACAAGTTTGTATAGGACTTTCAAAGATGCCCAGAACTGAGCTGAAGTGTGTATGTCTCCAACTCCTAGAAATAACTTCATGCCCCATCTCCCTTACTTCCAGCTATTAAGGATCACATAATTCCTAACAAAGTTTTGACACAGATTCCCAATTCGGGCATTCAGAACATATAGCACGTTGCTGTAAGCAAGCACATTCTCATTCAAAGATGCAAGTTTCTATGTACGAACAAGTTTGTATAGGTATTTCAAAGATGCCCAGAACTGAGCTAAACTTGGTATGTGTCCAACCTCTAGAAATAACTTCATGCCCCAACTCCCTTACTTCCAGCTTGTAAGGATCACATAATTCCTAACAAAGTTTTGACACAGATTCCCAATTCGGGCATTCAGAACATATAGCACGTTGCTGTAAGCAAGCACATTCTCATTCAAAGTGGTAAGTTACTATGTAGGAACAAGTTTGTATAGGTATTTCAAAGATGCCCAGAACTGAGCTAAAGGTTGTATGTCTCCAACTCCTAGAAATAACTTCATGCCCCATCTCCCTTACTTCCAGCTAGTAAGGATCACATAATTCCTAACAAAGTTTTGACACAGATTCCCAATTCGGGCATTCAGAACATATAGCACGTTGCTGTAAGCAAGCACATTCTCATTCATAGTTGCAAATTACTATGTAGGAACAAGTTTGTATAGGACTTTCAAAGATGCCCAGAACTGAGCTGAAGTGTGTATGTCTCCAACTCCTAGAAATAACTTCATGCCCCATCTCCCTTACTTCCAGCTATTAAGGATCACATAATTCCTAACAAAGTTTTGACACAGATTCCCAATTCGGGCATTCAGAACATATAGCACGTTGCTGTAAGCAAGCACATTCTCATTCAAAGATGCAAGTTTCTATGTACGAACAAGTTTGTATAGGTATTTCAAAGATGCCCAGAACTGAGCTAAACTTGGTATGTGTCCAACCTCTAGAAATAACTTCATGCCCCAACTCCCTTACTTCCAGCTAGTAAGGATCACATAATTCCTAACAAAGTTTTGACACAGATTCCCAATTCGGGCATTCAGAACATATAGCACGTTGCTGTAAGCAAGTACATTCTCATTCAAAGTGGTAAGTTACTATGTAGGAACAAGTTTGTATAGGTATTTCAAAGATGCCCAGAACTGAGCTAAAGGTTGTATGTCTCCAACTCCTAGAAATAACTTCATGCCCCATCTCCCTTACTTCCAGCTAGTAAGGATCACATAATTCCTAACAAAGTTTTGACACAGATTCCCAATTCCGGCATTCAGAACATATAGCACGTTGCTGTAAGCAACACATTCTCATTCAAAGTTGCAAGTTACTATGTAGGAACAAGTTTGTATAGGTATTTCAAAAATGCCCAGAACTGAGCTAAACGTTGTATGTCTGCAACTCCTAGAAATAACTTCATGACCCAAATCCCTTCCTTCCAGCTAGTAAGGATCACATAATTCCTAACAAAGTTTTGACACAGATTCCCAATTCGGGCATTCAGAACATATAGCACGTTGCTGTAAGCAAGCACATTCTCATTCAAAGTTGCAAGTTACTATGTAGGAACAAGTTTGTATAGATATTTCAAAGATGCCCAGAACTGAGCTAAACGTTGTATGTCTGCAACTCCCAGAAATAACTTCATGCCCCATCTCCCTTACTTCCAGCTAGTAAGGATCACATAATTCCTAACAAAGTTTTGACACAGATTCCCAATTCGGGCATTCAGAACATATAGCACGTTGCTGCAAGCAAGCACATTCTCATTCAAAGATGCACCTTACTATGTAGGAACAAGTTTGTATAGGTGTTTCAAAGATGCCCAGAACTGAGCTAAACGTTGTATGTCTCCAACTCCTAGAAATAACTTCTGGCCCCATCTCCCTTACTTCCAGCTAGTAAGGATCACATAATTCCTAACAAAGATTTGACACAGATTCCCAATTCGGGCATTCAGAACATATAGCACGTTGCTGTAAGCAAGCACATTCTCATTCTAAGAAGCAAGTTACTATGTAGGAACAACTTTGTATAGGTACTTCTAAGATGCCCAGAAGTGAGCTAAATTGGGTATGTGTCCAACTCCTAGAAATAACTTCATGCCCCATCTCCCTTACTTCCAGCTAGTAAGGATCACATAATTCCTAACAAAGTTTTGACACAGATTCCCAATTCGGGCATTCAGAACATATAGCACGTTGCTCTAAGCAAGCACATTCTCATTCAAAGTTGCAAGTTACTATGTAGGAACAAGTTTGTATAGGTATTTCAAAGATGCCCAGAACTGAGCTAAACTTGGTATATCTGAAACTCCTAGAAATAACTTCATGCCCCATCTCCCTTACTTCCAGCTAGTAAGGATCACATAATACCTAACAAAGTTTTGACACAGATTCCCAATTCGGGCATTCAGAACATATAGCACGTTGCTGTAAGCAAGCACATTCTCATTCAAAGTTGCAAGTTACTATGTAGGAACAAGTTTGTATAGGTATTTCAAAGATGCCCAGAACTGAGCTAAACGTTGTATGTCTCCAACTCCTAGAAATAACTTCATGCCCCATCTCCCTTACTTCCAGCTAGTAAGGATCACATAATTCCTAACAAAGTTTTGACACAGATTCCCAATTCGGGCACTCAGAACATATAGCACGTTGCTGTAAGCAAGCACATTCTCATTCAAAGTTGCAAGTTACTATGTAGGAACAAGTTTGTATAGGTATTTCAAAGATGCCCAGAACTGAGCTAAACGTTGTATGTCTCCAACTCCTAGAAATAACTTCATGCCCCATCTCCCTTACTTCCAGCTAGTAAGGATCACATAATTCCTAACAAAGTTTTGACACAGATTCCCAATTCGGGCATTCAGAACATATAGCACGTTGCTGTAAGCAAGCACATTCTCATTCAAAGTTGCAAGTTACTATGTAGGAACAAGTTTGTATAGGTATTTCAAAGATGCCCAGAACTGAGCTAAACGTTGTATGTCTGCAACTCCTAGAAGTAACTTCATACCCCATCTCCCTTACTTCCAGCTAGTAAGGATCACATAATTCCTAACAAAGTTTTGACACAGATTCCCAATTCGGGCATTCAGAACATATAGCACGTTGCTCTAAGCAAGCACATTCTCATTCAAAGTTGCAAGTTACTATGTAGGAACAAGTTTGTATACGACAATCAAAGATGCCCAGAACTGAATTAAACTTGGTATGTGTCCAACCTCTAGAAATAACTTCATGCCCCAACTCCCTTACTTCCAGCTAGTAAGGATCACATAATTCCTAACAAAGTTTTGACACAGATTCCCAATTCGGGCATTCAGAACATATAGCACGTTGCTGTAATCAAGCACATTCTCATTCTAAGAAGCAAGTTACTATGTAGGAACAAGTTTGTATAAGTATTTCAAAGATGCCCAGAACTGAGCTAAACGTTGTATGTCTCCAACTCCTAGAAATAACATCATGCCCCATCTCCCTTACTTCCAGCTAGTAAGGATCACATAATTCCTAACAAAGTTTTGACACAGATTCCCAATTCGGGCATTCAGAACATATAGCACGTTGCTGTAAGCAAGCACATTCTCATTCAAAGTTGCAAGTTACTATGTAGGAACAAGTGTGTATAGGTATTTCAAAGATGCCCAGAACTGAGCTAAACGTAGTATGTCTCCAACTCCTAGAAATACCTTCATGCCCCATCTCCCTTACTTCCATCTAGTAAGGATCACATAATTCCTAACAAAGTTTTGACACAGATTCCCAATTCGGGCATTCAGAACATATAGCACGTTGCTGTAAGCAAGCACATTCTCATTCAAAGTTGCAAGTTACTATTTAGGAACAAGTTTGTATAGGTATTTCAAAGATGCCCAGAACTGAGCTAAACGTTGTATGTCTGCAACGCCTAGAAATAACTTCATGCCCCATCTCCCTTACTTCCAGCTACTAAGGATCACATAATTCCTAACAAAGATTTGACACAGATTCCCAATTCGGGCATTCAGAACATATAGCACGTTGCTGTAAGCAAGCACATTCTCATTCTAAGAAGCAAGTTACTATGTAGGAACAACTTTGTATAGGTACTTCTAAGATGCCCAGAACTGAGCTAAAGTGGGTATGTGTCCAACTCCTAGAAATAACTTCATGCCCCATCTCCCTTACTTCCAGCTAGTAATGATCACATAATTCCTAACAAAGTTTTGACACAGATTCCCAATTCGGGCATTCAGAACATATAGCACGTTGCTGTAAGCAAGCACATTCTCATTCAAAGTTGCAAGTTACTATGTAGGAACAAGTTTGTATAGGTATTTCAAAGATGCCCAGAACTGAGCTAAACGTTGTATGGCTCCAACTCCTAGAAATAACTTCATGCCCCATCTCCCTTCCTTCCAGCTAGTAAGGATCACATAATTCCTAACAAATTTTCGACACAGATTCCCAATTCGAGCATTCAGAACATATAGCACGTTGCTGTAAGCAAGCACATTCTCATTCAAAGTTGCAAGTTACTATGTAGGAACAGGTTTCTATAGGTATTTCAAAGATGCCCAGAACTGAGCTAAACGTTGTATGTCTGCAACTCCTAGAAATAACTTCATGCCCCATCTCCCTTCTTCCAGCTAGTAAGGATCACATAATTCCTAACAAAGTTTTGACACAGATTCCCAATTCGGGCATTCAGAACATATAGCACGTTGCTGTAAGCAACACATTCTCATTCAAAGTTGCAAGTTACTATGTAGGAACAAGTTTGTATAGGTATTTCAAAGATGCCCAGAACTGAGCTAAACGTTGTATGTCTGCAACTCTTAGAAATAACTTCATGTCCCATCTCCCTTACTTCCAGCCTGTAAGGATCACATAATTCCTAACAAAGTTTTGACACAGATTCCCAATTCGGGCATTCAGAACATATAGCACGTTGCAGTAAGCAAGCACATTCTCATTCAAAGTTGCAAGTTACTATGTAGGAACAAGTTTGTATAGGTATTTCAAAGATGCCCAGAACTGAGCTAAACGTTGTATGTCTGCAACTCCTAGAAATAACTTCATGCCCCATCTCCCTTACTTCCAGCTAGTAAGGATCACATAATTCCTAACAAAGTTTTGACACAGATTCCAAATTCGGGCATTCAGAACATATAGCACGTTGCTGTAAGCAAGCACATTCTCATTCAAAGTTGCAAGTTACAATGTAGGAACAAGTTTGTATAGGTATTTCAAAGATGCCCAGAACTGAGCTAAACGTTGTATGTCTGCAACTCCTAGAAATAACTTCATGCCCGATCTCCCTTACTTCCAGCTAGTAAGGATCACATAATTCCGAACAAAGTTTTGAGACAGATTCCCAATTCGGGCATTCGGAACATATAGCACGTTGCTGTAAGCAAGCACATTCTGATTCAAAGTTGCAAGTTACTATGCAGGAACAAGTTTGTATAGGTATTTCAAAGATGCCCAGAACTGAGCTAAACGTTGTATGTCTGAAACTCCTAGAAATAACTTCATGCCCCATCTCCCTTACTTCCATCTGGTAAGGATCACATAATTCCTAACAAAGTTTTGACACAGATTCACAATTCGGGCATTCAGAACATATAGCACGTTGCTGTAAGGAAGCACATTCTCATTCAAAGTTGCAAGATACTATGTAGGAACAAGTTTGTATAGGTATTTCAAAGATGCCCAGAACTGAGCTAAACGTTGTATATCTGCAACTCCTAGAAATAACTTCATGCCCCATCTCCCTTACTTCCAGCTAGTAAGGATCACATAATTCCGAACAAAGTTTTGACACAGATTCCCAATTCGGGCATTCAGAACACATAGCACGTTGCTGTAAGCAAGCACATTCTCATTCAAAGTTGCAAGTTAC
Source organism: Diceros bicornis minor (assembly GCF_020826845.1). Taxonomy (NCBI): domain Eukaryota; kingdom Metazoa; phylum Chordata; class Mammalia; order Perissodactyla; family Rhinocerotidae; genus Diceros; species Diceros bicornis. Next base: position 313,544 of record NW_026691718.1, read on the forward strand.
TATGTAGGAACAAGTTTGTATAGGTATTTCAAAGATGCCCAGAACTGAGCTAAACGTTGTATGTCTGCAACTCCTAGAAATAACTTCATGCCCCATCTCCCTTACTTCCACCTAGTGAGGATCACATAATTCCTAACAAAGTTTTGACACAGATTCCCAATTCGTGCATTCAGAACATATAGCACGTTGCTGTAAGCAAGCGCATTCTCATTCAAAGTTGCAAGTTTCTATGTACGAACAAGTTTGTATAGGCATTTCAAAGATGCCCAGAACTGAGATAAACGTTGTATGTCTGCAACTCCTAGAAATAACTTCATGCCCCATCTCCCTTACTTCCAGCTAGTAAGGATCACATAATACCTAACAAAGTTTTGACACAGATTCCCAATTCGGGCATTCAGAACGTATAGCACGTTGCTGTAAGCAAGCACATTCTCATTCAAAGATGCAAGTTTCTATGTACGAACAAGTTTGTATAGGTATTTCAAAGATGCCCAGAACTGAGCTAAGCTTGGTATGTGTCCAACCTCTAGAAATAACTTTATGCCCCAACTCCCTTACTTCCAGCTAGTAAGGATCACATAATTCCTAACAAAGTTTTGACACAGATTCCCAATTCGGGCATGCAGAACATATAGCACGTTGCTGTAAGCAAGCACATTCTGATTCAAAGTTGCAAGTTACTATGTAGGAACAAGTTTGTATAGGTATTTCAAAGATGCCCAGAACTGAGCTAAACGTTGTATGTCTGCAACTCCTAGAAGTAACATCATGCCCCATCTCCCTTACTTCCATCTAGTAAGGATCACATAATTCCTAACAAAGTTTTGACACAGATTCCCAATTCGGGCATTCAGAACATATAGCACGTTGCTGTAAGCAAGCACATTCTCATTCAAAGTTGCAAGTTGCTATGTAGGAACAAGTTTGTATAGGTATTTCAAAGATGCCCAGAACTGAGCTAAATGTTGTATGTCTCCAACTCCTAGAAATAACTTCATGCCCCATCTCCCTTACTTCCAGCTAGTAAGGATCACATAATTCCTAACAAAGTTTGACACAGATTCCCAATTCGGGCATTCAGAACATATAGCACGTTGCTGTAAGCAAGCACATTCTCATTCATAGTTGCAAATTACTATGTAGGAACAAGTTTGTATAGGACTTTCAAAGATGCCCAGAACTGAGCTGAAGTGTGTATGTCTCCAACTCCTAGAAATAACTTCATGCCCCATCTCCCTTACTTCCAGCTAGTAAGGATCACATAATTCCTAACAAAGTTTTGACACAGATTCCCAATTCGGGCATTCAGAACATATAGCACGTTGCTGTAAGCAAGCACATTCTCATTCAAAGATGCAAGTTTCTATGTACGAACAAGTTTGTATAGGTATTTCAAAGATGCCCAGAACTGAGCTAAACTTGGTATGTGTCCAACCTCTATAAATAACTTCATGCCCCAACTCCCTTACTTCCAGCTAGTAAGGATCACATAATTCCTAACAAAGTTTTGACACAGATTCCCAATTCGGGCATTCAGAACATATAGCACGTTGCTGTAAGCAAGCACATTCTCATTCAAAGTGGTAAGTTACTATGTAGGAACAAGTTTGTATAGGTATTTCAAAGATGCCCAGAACTGAGCTAAAGGTTGTATGTCTCCAACTCCTAGAAATAACTTCATGCCCCATCTCCCTTACTTCCAGCTAGTAAGGATCACATAATTCCTAACAAAGTTTTGACACAGATTCCCAATTCGGGCATTCAGAACATATAGCACGTTGCTGTAAGCAAGCACATTCTCATTCAAAGTTGCAAGTTGCTATGTAGGAACAAGTTTGTATAGGTATTTCAAAGATGCCCAGAACTGAGCTAAATGTTGTATGTCTCCAACTCCTAGAAATAACTTCATGCCCCATCTCCCTTACTTCCAGCTAGTAAGGATCACATAATTCCTAACAAAGTTTTGACACAGATTCCCAATTCGGGCATTCAGAACATATAGCACGTTGCTGTAAGCAAGCACATTCTCATTCATAGTTGCAAGTTACTATGTAGGAACAAGTTTGTATAGGACTTTCAAAGATGCCCAGAACTGAGCTGAAGTGTGTATGTCTCCAACTCCTAGAAATAACTTCATGCCCCATCTCCCTTACTTCCAGCTAGTAAGGATCACATAATTCCTAACAAAGTTTTGACACAGAGTCCCAATTCGGGCATTCAGAACATATAGCACGTTTCTGTAAGCAAGCACATTCTCATTCAAAGATGCAAGGTTCTATGTACGAACAAGTTTGTATAGGTATTTCAAAGATGCCCAGAACTGAGCTAAACTTGGTATGTGTCCAACCTCTAGAAATAACTTCATGCCCCAACTCCCCTACTTCCAGCTAGTAAGGATCACATAATTCCTAACAAAGTTTTGACACAGATTCCCAATTCGGGCATTCAGAACATATAGCACGTTGCTGTAAGCAAGCACATTGTCATTCAAAGTGGTAAGTTACTATGTAGGAACAAGTTTGTATAGGTATTTCAAAGATGCCCAGAACTGAGCTAAAGGTTGTATGTCTCCAACTCCTAGAAATAACTTCATGCCCCATCTCCCTTACTTCCAGCTAGTAAGGATCACATAATTCCTAACAAAGTTTTGACACAAATTCCCAATTCGGGCATTCGGAACATATAGCACGTTGCTGTAAGCAAGCACATTCTCATTCAAAGTTGCAAGTTACTATGTAGGAACAAGTTTGTATAGGTATTTCAAAAATGCCCAGAACTGAGCTAAACGTTGTATGTCTGCAACTCCTAGAAATAACTTCATGCCCCATCTCCCTTACTTCCAGCTAGTAAGGATCACATAATTCCTAACAAAGTTTTGACACAGATTCCCAATTCGGGCATTCAGAACATATAGCACGTTGCTGTAAGCAAGCACATTCTCATTCAAAGTTGCAAGTTACTATGTAGGAACAAGTTTGTATAGGTATTTCAAAGATGCCCAGAACTGAGCTAAACGTTGTATGTCTGCAACTCCTAGAAATAACTTCATGCCCCATCTCCCTTACTTCCAGCTAGTAAGGATCACATAATTCCGAACAAAGTTTTGACACAGATTCCCAATTCGGGCATTCAGAACATATAGCACGTTGCTGTAAGCAAGCACATTCTCATTCAAAGTTGCAAGTTACTATGTAGGAACAAGTTTGTATAGGTATTTCAAAGATGCCCAGAACTGAGCTAAACGTTGTATGTCTGCAACTCCTAGAAATAACTTCATGCCCCATCTCCCTTACTTCCACCTAGTGAGGATCACATAATTCCTAACAAAGTTTTGACACAGATTCCCAATTCGTGCATTCAGAACATATAGCACGTTGCTGTAAGCAAGCGCATTCTCATTCAAAGATGCAAGTTTCTATGTACGAACAAGTTTGTATAGGCATTTCAAAGATGCCCAGAACTGAGATAAACGTTGTATGTCTGCAACTCCTAGAAATAACTTCATGCCCCATCTCCCTTACTTCCAGCTAGTAAGGATCACATAATACCTAACAAAGTTTTGACACAGATTCCCAATTTGGGCATTCAGAACATATAGCACGTTGCTGTAAGCAAGCACATTCTCATTCAAAGATGCAAGTTTCTATGTACGAACAAGTTTGTATAGGTATTTCAAAGATGCCCAGAACTGAGCTAAGCTTGGTATGTGTCCAACCTCTAGAAATATCTTTATGCCCCAACTCCCTTACTTCCAGCTAGTAAGGATCACATAATTCCTAACAAAGTTTTGACACAGATTCCCAATTCGGGCATTCAGATCATATAGCACGTTGCTGTAAGCAAGCACATTCTGATTCAAAGTTGCAAGTTACTATGTAGGAACAAGTTTGTATAGGTATTTCAAAGATGCCCAGAACTGAGCTAAACGTTGTATGTCTGCAACTCCTAGAAGTAACTTCATGCCCCATCTCCCTTACTTCCATCTAGTAAGGATCACATAATTACTAACGAAGTTTTGACACAGATTCCCAATTCGGGCATTCAGAACATATAGCACGTTGCTGTAAGCAAGCACATTCTCATTCAAAGTTGCAAGTTGCTATGTAGGAACAAGTTTGTATAGGTATTTCAAAGATGCCCAGAACTGAGCTAAATGTTGTATGTCTCCAACTCCTAGAAATAACTTCATGCCCCATCTCCCTTACTTCCAGCTAGTAAGGATCACATAATTCCTAACAAAGTTTTGACACAGATTCCCAATTCGGGCATTCAGAACATATAGCACGTTGCTGTAAGCAAGCACATTCTCATTCATAGTTGCAAATTACTATGTAGGAACAAGTTTGTATAGGACTTTCAAAGATGCCCAGAACTGAGCTGAAGTGTGTATGTCTCCAACTCCTAGAAATAACTTCATGCCCCATCTCCCTTACTTCCAGCTATTAAGGATCACATAATTCCTAACAAAGTTTTGACACAGATTCCCAATTCGGGCATTCAGAACATATAGCACGTTGCTGTAAGCAAGCACATTCTCATTCAAAGATGCAAGTTTCTATGTACGAACAAGTTTGTATAGGTATTTCAAAGATGCCCAGAACTGAACTAAACTTGGTATGTGTCCAACCTCTATAAATAACTTCATGCCCCAACTCCCTTACTTCCAGCTAGTAAGGATCACATAATTCCTAACAAAGTTTTGACACAGATTCCCAATTCGGGCATTCAGAACATATAGCACGTTGCTGTAAGCAAGCACATTCTCATTCAAAGTGGTAAGTTACTATGTAGGAACAAGTTTGTATAGGTATTTCAAAGATGCCCAGAACTGAGCTAAAGGTTGTATGTCTCCAACTCCTAGAAATAACTTCATGCCCCATCTCCCTTACTTCCAGCTAGTAAGGATCACATAATTCCTAACAAAGTTTTGACACAGATTCCCAATTCGGGCATTCAGAACATATAGCACGTTGCTGTAAGCAAGCACATTCTCATTCAAAGTTGCAAGTTACTATGTAGGAACAAGTTTGTATAGGTATTTCAAAAATGCCCAGAACTGAGCTAAACGTTGTATGTCTGCAACTCCTAGAAATAACTTCATGCCCCAAATCCCTTCCTTCCAGCTAGTAAGGATCACATAATTCCTAACAAAATTTTGACACAGATTCCCAATTCGGGCATTCAGAACATATAGCACGTTGCTGTAAGCAAGCACATTCTCATTCAAAGTTGCAAGTTACTATGTAGGAACAAGTTTGTATAGGTATTTCAAAGATGCCCAGAACTGAGCTAAACGTTGTATGTCTGCAACTCCTAGAAATAACTTCATGCCCCATCTCCCTTACTTCCAGCTAGTAAGGATCACATAATTCCTAACAAAGTTTTGACACAGATTCCCAATTCGGGCATTCAGAACATATAGCACGTTGCTGTAAGCAAGCACATTCTCATTCTAAGAAGCAAGTTACTATGTAGGAACAACTTTGTATAGGTAATTCTAAGATGCCCAGAAGTGAGCTAAAGTGGGTATGTGTCCAACTCCTAGAAATAACTTCATGCCCCATCTCCCTTACTTCCAGCTAGTAAGGATCACATAATTCCTAACAAAGTTTTGACACAGATTCCCAATTCGGGCATTCAGAACATATAGCACGTTGCTGTAAGCAAGCACATTCTCATTCAAAGTTGCAAGTTACTATGTAGGAACAAGTTTGTATAGGTATTTCAAAGATGCCCAGAACTGAGCTAAACGTTGTATGTCTGCAACTCCTAGAAATAACTTCATGCCCCATCTCCCTTACTTCCAGATAGTAAGGATCACATAATTCCTAACAAAGTTTTGACGCAGATTCCCCATTCGGGCATTCAGAACATATAGCACGTTGCTGTAAGCAAGCACATTCTCATTCAAAGTTGCAAGTTACTATGTAGGAACAAGTTTGTATAGGTATTTCAAAGATGCCCAGAACTGAGCTAAACGTTGTATGTCTCCAACTCCTAGAAATAACTTCATGCCCCATCTCCCTTACTTCCAGCTAGTAAGCATCACATAATTCCTAACAAAGTTTTGACACAGATTCCCAATTCGGGCATTCAGAACATATAGCACGTTGCTGTAAGCAAAAACATTCTCATTCAAAGTTGCAAGTTACTATGTAGGAACAAGTTTGTATAGGTATTTCAAAGATGCCCAGAACTGAGCTAAACGTTGTATGTCTGCAACTCCTAGAAATAACTTCATGCCCCATCTCCCTTACTTCCATCTAGTAAGGATCACATAATTCCTAACAAAGTTTTGACACAGATTCCCAATTCGGGCATTCAGAACATATAGCACGTTGCTGTAAGCAAGCACATTCTCATTCAAAGTTGCAAGTTACTATGTAGGAACAAGTTTGTATAGGTATTTCAAAGATGCCCAGAACTGAGCTAAACGTTGTATGTCTCCAACTCCTAGAAATAACTTCATGCCCCATCTCCCTTACTTCCAGCTAGTAAGGATCACATAATTCCTAACAAAGTTTTGACACAGATTCCCAATTCGGGCATTCAGAACATATAGCACGTTGCTGTAAGCAAGCACATTCTCATTCAAAGTTGCAAGTTACTATGTAGGAGCAAGTTTGTATAGGTATGTCAAAGATGCCCAGAACTGAGCTAAACGTTGTATGTCTGCAACTCCTAGAAATAACTTCATGCCCCATCTCCCTTACTTCCAGCTAGTAAGGATCACATAATTCCTAACAAAGTTTTGTCACAGATTCCCAATCCGGGCATTCAGAACATATAGCACGTTGCTGTAAGCAAGCACATTCTCATTCAATGTTGCAAGTTACTATGTAGGAACAAGTTTGTATAGGTATTTCAAAGATGCCCAGAACTGAGCTAAACTTGGTATGTGTCCAACCTCTAGAAATAACTTCATGCCCCATCTCCCTTACTTCCAGCTAGTAAGGATCACATAATTCCTAACAAAGTTTTGACACAGATTCCCAATTCGGGCATTCAGAACATATAGCACGTTGCTGTAAGCAAGCACATTCTCATTCAAAGTTGCAAGTTACTATGTAGGAACAAGTTTGTATAGGTATTTCAAAGATGCCCAGAACTGAGCTAAACGTTATATGTCTGGAACTCCTAGACATAACTTCATGCCCCATCTCCCTTACTTCCAGCTAGTAAGGATCACATAATTCCTAACAAAGTTTTGACACAGATTCCCAATTCGGGCATTCAGAACATATAGCACGTTGCTGTAAGCAAGCACATTCTCATTCAAAGTTGCAAGTTACTATGTAGGAACAAGTTTGTATAGGTATTTCAAAGATGCCCAGAACTGAGCTAAATGTTGTATGTCTGCAACTCCTAGAAGTAACTTCATACCCCATCTCCCTTACTTCCAGCTAGTAAGGATCACATAATTCCTAACAAAGTTTTGACACAGATTCCCAATTCGGGCATTGAGAACATATAGCACGTTGCTGTAAGCAAGCACATTCTCATTCAAAGTTGCAAGTTACTATGTAGGAACAAGTTTGTATACGACAATCAAAGATGCCCAGAACTGAACTAAACTTGGTATGTGTCCAACCTCTAGAAATAACTTCATGCCCCAACTCCCTTACTTCCAGCTAGTAAGGATCACATAATTCCTAACAAAGTTTTGACACAGATTCCCAATTCGGGCATTCAGAACATATAGCACGTTGCTGTAAGCAAGCACATTCTCATTCTAAGAAGCAAGTTACTATGTAGGAACAAGTTTGTATAAGTATTTCAAAGATGCCCAGAACTGAGCTAAAGGTTGTATGTCTCCAACTCCTAGAAATAACTTCATGCCCCATCTCCCTTACTTCCAGCTAGTAAGGATCACATAATTCCTAACAAAGTTTTGACACAGATTCCCAATTCGGGCATTCAGAACATATAGCACGTTGCTGTAAGCAAGCACATTCTCATTCAAAGTTGCAAGTTACTATGTAGGAACAAGTGTGTATAGGTATTTCAAAGATGCCCAGAACTGAGCTAAACGTAGTATGTCTCCAACTCCTAGAAATAACTTCATGCCCCATCTCCCTTACTTCCATCTAGTAAGGATCACATAATTCCTAACAAAGATTTGACACAGATTCCCAATTCGGGCATTCAGAACATATAGCACGTTGCTGTAAGCAAGCACATTCTCATTCAAAGTTGCAAGTTACTATGTAGGAACAAGTTTGTATAGGTATTTCAAAGATGCCCAGAACTGAGCTAAACGTTGTATGTCTGCAACGCCTAGAAATAACATCATGCCCCATCTCCCTTACTTCCAGCTAGTAAGGATCACATAATTCCTAAAAAAGTTTTGACACAGATTCCCAATTCGGGCATTCAGAACATAAAGCACGTTGCTGTAAGCAAGCACATTCTCATTCAAAGTTGCAAGTTACTATGTAGGAACAAGTTTGTATAGGTATTTCAAAGATGCCCAGAACTGAGCTAAAGTGGGTATGTCTACAACTCCTAGAAATAACTTCATGCCCCATCTCCCTTACTTCCAGCTAGTAAGGATCACATAATTCCTAACAATGTTTTGACACAGATTCCCAATTCGGGCATTCAGAACATATAGCACGTTGCTGTAAGCAAGCACATTCTAATTCTAAGAAGCAAGTTACTATGTAGGAACAAGTTTGTATAGGTATTTCAAAGATGCCCAGAACTGAGCTAAACGTTGTATGTCTGCAACTCCTAGAAGTAACTTCATGCCCCATCTCCCTTACTTCCATCTAGTAAGGATCACATAATTACTAACGAAGTTTTGACACAGATTCCCAATTCGGGCATTCAGAACATATAGCACGTTGCTGTAAGCAAGGACATTCTCATTCAAAGATGCAAGTTTCTATGTACGAACAAGTTTGTATAGGTATTTCAAAGATGCCCAGAACTGAGCTAAACTTGGTATGTGTCCAACCTCTAGAAATAACTTCATGGCCCAACTCCCTTACTTCCAGCTAGTAAGGATCACATAATTCCTAACAAAGTTTTGACACAGATTCCCAGTTCGGGCATTCAGAACATATAGCACGTTGCTGTAAGCAAGCACATTCTCATTCAAAGTGGTAAGTTACTATGTAGGAACAAGTTTGTATAGGTATTTCAAAGATGCCAAGAACTGAGCTAAAGGTTGTATGTCTCCAACTCCTAGAAATAACTTCATGCCCCATCTCCCTTACTTCCAGCTAGTAAGGATCACATAATTCCTAACAAAGTTTTGACACAGATTCCCAATTCGGGCATTCAGAACATATAGCACGTTGCTGTAAGCAAGCACATTCTCATTCAAAGTTGCAAGTTACTATGTAGGAACAAGTTTGTATAGGTATTTCAAAGATGCCCAGAACTGAGCTAAACGTTGTATGTCTGCAACTCCTAGAAATAACTTCATGCCCCATCTCCCTTACTTCCAGCTAGTAAGGATCACATAATTCCTAACAAAGTTTTGACACAGATTTCCAATTCGGGCATTCAGAACATATAGCACGTTGCTGCAAGCAAGCACATTCTCATTCAAAGATGCAAGTTACTATGTAGGAACAAGTTTGTATAGGTGTTTCAAAGATGCCCAGAACTGAGCTAAACGTTGTATGTCTCCAACTCCTAGAAATAACTTCATGCCCCATCTCCCTTACTTCCAGCTAGTAAGGATCACATAATTCCTAACAAAGTTTTGACACAGATTCCCAATTCGGGCATTCAGAACATATAGCACGTTGCTGTAAGCAAGCACATTCTCATTCTAAGAAGCAAGTTACTATGTAGGAACAACTTTGTATAGGTACTTCTAAGATGCCCAGAGCTGAGCTAAAGTGGGTATGTGTCCAACTCCTAGAAATAACTTCATGCCCCATCTCCCTTACTTCCAGCTAGTAAGGATCACATAATTCCTAACAAAGTTTTGACACAGATTCACAATTCGGGCATTCAGAACATATAGCACGTTGCTGTAAGCAAGCACATTCTCATTCAAAGTTGCAAGTTACTATGTAGGAACAAGTTTGTATAGGTATTTCAAAGATGCCCAGAACTGAGCTAAACGTTGTATGTCTGCAACTCCTAGAAATAACTTCATGCCCCATCTCCCTTACTTCCAGCTAGTAAGGATCACATAATTCCTAACAAAGTTTTGACGCAGATTCCCCATTCGGGCATTCAGAACATATAGCACGTTGCTGTAAGCAAGCACATTCTCATTCAAAGTTGCAAGTTACTATGTAGGAACAAGTTTGTATAGGTATTTCAAAGATGCCCAGAACTGAGCTAAACTTGGTATGTCTGAAACTCCTAGAAATAACTTCATGCCACATCTCCCTTACTTCCAGCTAGTAAGGATCACATAATACCTAACAAAGTTTTGACACAGATTCCCAATTCGGGCATTCAGAACATATAGCACGTTGCTGTAAGCAAGCACATTCTCATTCAAAGTTGCAAGTTACTATGTAGGAACAAGTTTGTATAGGTATTTCAAAGATGCCCAGAACTGAGCTAAACGTTGTATGTCTCCAACTCCTAGAAATAACTTCATGCCCCATCTCCATTACTTCCAGCTAGTAAGGATCACATAATTCCTAACAAAGTTTTGACACAGATTCCCAATTCGGGCATTCAGAACATATAGCACGTTGCTGTAAGCAAACACATTCTCATTCAAAGTTGCAAGTTACTATGTAGGAACAAGTTTGTATAGGTATTTCAAAGATGCCCAGAACTGAGCTAAACTTTGTATGTCTGCAACTCCTAGAAATAACTTCATGCCCCATCTCCCTTACTTCCATCTAGTAAGGATCACATAATTCCTAACAAAGTTTTGACACAGATTCCCAATTCGGGCATTCAGAACATATAGCACGTTGCTGTAAGCAAGCACATTCTCATTCAAAGTTGCAAGTTATTATGTAGGAAAAAGTTTGTATAGGTATTTCAAAGATGCCCAGAACTGAGCTAAACGTTGTATGTCTCCAACTCCTAGAAATAACTTCATGCCCCATCTCCCTTACTTCCAGCTAGTAAGGATCACATAATTCCTAACAAAGTTTTGACACAGATTCCCAATTCGGGCATTCAGAACATATAGCACGTTGCTGTAAGCAAGCACATTCTCATTCAAAGTTGCAAGTTACTATGTAGGAGCAAGTTTGTATAGGTATGTCAAAGATGCCCAGAACTGAGCTAAACGTTGTATGTCTGCAACTCCTAGAAATAACTTCATGCCCCATCTCCCTTACTTCCAGCTAGTAAGGATCACATAATTCCTAACAAAGTTTTGTCACAGATTCCCAATCCGGGCATTCAGAACATATAGCACGTTGCTGTAAGCAAGCACATTCTCATTCAAAGTTGCAAGTTACTATGTAGGAACAAGTTTGTATAGGTATTTCAAAGATGCCCAGAACTGAGCTAAACTTGGTATGTGTCCAACCTCTAGAAATAACTTCATGCCCCATCTCCCTTACTTCCAGCTAGTAAGGATCACATAATTCCTAACAAAGTTTTGACACAGATTCCCAATTCGGGCATTCAGAACATATAGCACGTTGCTGTAAGCAAGCACATTCTCATTCAAAGTTGCAAGTTACTATGTAGGAACAAGTTTGTATAGGTATTTCAAAGATGCCCAGAACTGAGCTAAACGTTATATGTCTGGAACTCCTAGACATAACTTCATGCCCCATCTCCCTTACTTCCAGCTAGTAAGGATCACATAATTCCTAACAAAGTTTTGACACAGATTCCCAATTCGGGCATTCAGAACATATAGCACGTTGCTGTAAGCAAGCACATTCTCATTCAAAGTTGCAAGTTACTATGTAGGAACAAGTTTGTATAGGTATTTCAAAGATGCCCAGAACTGAGCTAAATGTTGTATGTCTGCAACTCCTAGAAGTAACTTCATACCCCATCTCCCTTACTTCCAGCTAGTAAGGATCACATAATTCCTAACAAAGTTTTGACACAGATTCCCAATTCGGGCATTCAGAACATATAGCACGTTGCTGTAAGCAAGCACATTCTCATTCAAAGTTGCAAGTTACTATGTAGGAACAAGTTTGTATACGACAATCAAAGATGCCCAGAACTGAACTAAACTTGGTATGTGTCCAACCTCTAGAAATAACTTCATGCCCCAACTCCCTTACTTCCAGCTAGTAAGGATCACATAATTCCTAACAAAGTTTTGACACAGATTCCCAATTCGGGCATTCAGAACATATAGCACGTTGCTGTAAGCAAGCACATTCTCATTCTAAGAAGCAAGTTACTATGTAGGAACAAGTTTGTATAAGTATTTCAAAGATGCCCAGAACTGAGCTAAAGGTTGTATGTCTCCAACTCCTAGAAATAACTTCATGCCCCATCTCCCTTACTTCCAGCTAGTAAGGATCACATAATTCCTAACAAAGTTTTGACACAGATTCCCAATTCGGGCATTCAGAACATATAGCACGTTGCTGTAAGCAAGCACATTCTCATTCAAAGTTGCAAGTTACTATGTAGGAACAAGTGTGTATAGGTATTTCAAAGATGCCCAGAACTGAGCTAAACGTAGTATGTCTCCAACTCCTAGAAATAACTTCATGCCCCATCTCCCTTACTTCCATCTAGTAAGGATCACATAATTCCTAACAAAGATTTGACACAGATTCCCAATTCGGGCATTCAGAACATATAGCACGTTGCTGTAAGCAAGCACATTCTCATTCAAAGTTGCAAGTTACTATGTAGGAACAAGTTTGTATAGGTATTTCAAAGATGCCCAGAACTGAGCTAAACGTTGTATGTCTGCAACGCCTAGAAATAACATCATGCCCCATCTCCCTTAGTTCCAGCTAGTAAGGATCACATAATTCCTAAAAAAGTTTTGACACAGATTCCCAATTCGGGCATTCAGAACATAAAGCACGTTGCTGTAAGCAAGCACATTCTCATTCAAAGTTGCAAGTTACTATGTAGGAACAAGTTTGTATAGGTATTTCAAAGATGCCCAGAACTGAGCTAAAGTGGGTATGTCTACAACTCCTAGAAATAACTTCATGCCCCATCTCCCTTACTTCCAGCTAGTAAGGATCACATAATTCCTAACAATGTTTTGACACAGATTCCCAATTCGGGCATTCAGAACATATAGCACGTTGCTGTAAGCAAACACATTCTAATTCTAAGAAGCAAGTTACTATGTAGGAACAAGTTTGTATAGGTATTTCAAAGATGCCCAGAACTGAGCTAAACGTTGTATGTCTGCAACTCCTAGAAGTAACTTCATGCCCCATCTCCCTTACTTCCATCTAGTAAGGATCACATAATTACTAACGAAGTTTTGACACAGATTCCCAATTCGGGCATTCAGAACATATAGCACGTTGCTGTAAGCAAGGACATTCTCATTCAAAGATGCAAGTTTCTATGTACGAACAAGTTTGTATAGGTATTTCAAAGATGCCCAGAACTGAGCTAAACTTGGTATGTGTCCAACCTCTAGAAATAACTTCATGGCCCAACTCCCTTACTTCCAGCTAGTAAGGATCACATAATTCCTAACAAAGTTTTGACACAGATTCCCAGTTCGGGCATTCAGAACATATAGCACGTTGCTGTAAGCAAGCACATTCTCATTCAAAGTGGTAAGTTACTATGTAGGAACAAGTTTGTATAGGTATTTCAAAGATGCCAAGAACTGAGCTAAAGGTTGTATGTCTCCAACTCCTAGAAATAACTTCATGCCCCATCTCCCTTACTTCCAGCTAGTAAGGATCACATAATTCCTAACAAAGTTTTGACACAGATTCCCAATTCGGGCATTCAGAACATATAGCACGTTGCTGTAAGCAAGCACATTCTCATTCAAAGTTGCAAGTTACTATGTAGGAGCAAGTTTGTATAGGTATGTCAAAGATGCCCAGAACTGAGCTAAACGTTGTATGTCTGCAACTCCTAGAAATAACTTCATGCCCCATCTCCCTTACTTCCAGCTAGTAAGGATCACATAATTCCTAACAAAGTTTTGTCACAGATTCCCAATCCGGGCATTCAGAACATATAGCACGTTGCTGTAAGCAAGCACATTCTCATTCAAAGTTGCAAGTTACTATGTAGGAACAAGTTTGTATAGGTATTTCAAAGATGCCCAGAACTGAGCTAAACTTGGTATGTGTCCAACCTCTAGAAATAACTTCATGCCCCATCTCCCTTACTTCCAGCTAGTAAGGATCACATAATTCCTAACAAAGTTTTGACACAGATTCCCAATTCGGGCATTCAGAACATATAGCACGTTGCTGTAAGCAAGCACATTCTCATTCAAAGTTGCAAGTTACTATGTAGGAACAAGTTTGTATAGGTATTTCAAAGATGCCCAGAACTGAGCTAAACGTTATATGTCTGGAACTCCTAGACATAACTTCATGCCCCATCTCCCTTACTTCCAGCTAGTAAGGATCACATAATTCCTAACAAAGTTTTGACACAGATTCCCAATTCGGGCATTCAGAACATATAGCACGTTGCTGTAAGCAAGCACATTCTCATTCAAAGTTGCAAGTTACTATGTAGGAACAAGTTTGTATAGGTATTTCAAAGATGCCCAGAACTGAGCTAAATGTTGTATGTCTGCAACTCCTAGAAGTAACTTCATACCCCATCTCCCTTACTTCCAGCTAGTAAGGATCACATAATTCCTAACAAAGTTTTGACACAGATTCCCAATTCGGGCATTCAGAACATATAGCACGTTGCTGTAAGCAAGCACATTCTCATTCAAAGTTGCAAGTTACTATGTAGGAACAAGTTTGTATACGACAATCAAAGATGCCCAGAACTGAACTAAACTTGGTATGTGTCCAACCTCTAGAAATAACTTCATGCCCCAACTCCCTTACTTCCAGCTAGTAAGGATCACATAATTCCTAACAAAGTTTTGACACAGATTCCCAATTCGGGCATTCAGAACATATAGCACGTTGCTGTAAGCAAGCACATTCTCATTCTAAGAAGCAAGTTACTATGTAGGAACAAGTTTGTATAAGTATTTCAAAGATGCCCAGAACTGAGCTAAAGGTTGTATGTCTCCAACTCCTAGAAATAACTTCATGCCCCATCTCCCTTACTTCCAGCTAGTAAGGATCACATAATTCCTAACAAAGTTTTGACACAGATTCCCAATTCGGGCATTCAGAACATATAGCACGTTGCTGTAAGCAAGCACATTCTCATTCAAAGTTGCAAGTTACTATGTAGGAACAAGTGTGTATAGGTATTTCAAAGATGCCCAGAACTGAGCTAAACGTAGTATGTCTCCAACTCCTAGAAATAACTTCATGCCCCATCTCCCTTACTTCCATCTAGTAAGGATCACATAATTCCTAACAAAGATTTGACACAGATTCCCAATTCGGGCATTCAGAACATATAGCACGTTGCTGTAAGCAAGCACATTCTCATTCAAAGTTGCAAGTTACTATGTAGGAACAAGTTTGTATAGGTATTTCAAAGATGCCCAGAACTGAGCTAAACGTTGTATGTCTGCAACGCCTAGAAATAACATCATGCCCCATCTCCCTTAGTTCCAGCTAGTAAGGATCACATAATTCCTAAAAAAGTTTTGACACAGATTCCCAATTCGGGCATTCAGAACATAAAGCACGTTGCTGTAAGCAAGCACATTCTCATTCAAAGTTGCAAGTTACTATGTAGGAACAAGTTTGTATAGGTATTTCAAAGATGCCCAGAACTGAGCTAAAGTGGGTATGTCTACAACTCCTAGAAATAACTTCATGCCCCATCTCCCTTACTTCCAGCTAGTAAGGATCACATAATTCCTAACAATGTTTTGACACAGATTCCCAATTCGGGCATTCAGAACATATAGCACGTTGCTGTAAGCAAACACATTCTAATTCTAAGAAGCAAGTTACTATGTAGGAACAAGTTTGTATAGGTATTTCAAAGATGCCCAGAACTGAGCTAAACGTTGTATGTCTGCAACTCCTAGAAGTAACTTCATGCCCCATCTCCCTTACTTCCATCTAGTAAGGATCACATAATTACTAACGAAGTTTTGACACAGATTCCCAATTCGGGCATTCAGAACATATAGCACGTTGCTGTAAGCAAGGACATTCTCATTCAAAGATGCAAGTTTCTATGTACGAACAAGTTTGTATAGGTATTTCAAAGATGCCCAGAACTGAGCTAAACTTGGTATGTGTCCAACCTCTAGAAATAACTTCATGGCCCAACTCCCTTACTTCCAGCTAGTAAGGATCACATAATTCCTAACAAAGTTTTGACACAGATTCCCAGTTCGGGCATTCAGAACATATAGCACGTTGCTGTAAGCAAGCACATTCTCATTCAAAGTGGTAAGTTACTATGTAGGAACAAGTTTGTATAGGTATTTCAAAGATGCCAAGAACTGAGCTAAAGGTTGTATGTCTCCAACTCCTAGAAATAACTTCATGCCCCATCTCCCTTACTTCCAGCTAGTAAGGATCACATAATTCCTAACAAAGTTTTGACACAGATTCCCAATTCGGGCATTCAGAACATATAGCACGTTGCTGTAAGCAAGCACATTCTCATTCAAAGTTGCAAGTTACTATGTAGGAACAAGTTTGTATAGGTATTTCAAAGATGCCCAGAACTGAGCTAAACGTTGTATGTCTGCAACTCCTAGAAATAACTTCATGCCCCATCTCCCTTACTTCCAGCTAGTAAGGATCACATAATTCCTAACAAAGTTTTGACACAGATTTCCAATTCGGGCATTCAGAACATATAGCACGTTGCTGCAAGCAAGCACATTCTCATTCAAAGATGCAAGTTACTATGTAGGAACAAGTTTGTATAGGT
Source organism: Diceros bicornis minor (assembly GCF_020826845.1). Lineage (NCBI taxonomy): Eukaryota > Metazoa > Chordata > Mammalia > Perissodactyla > Rhinocerotidae > Diceros > Diceros bicornis. The sequence goes on from NW_026691718.1 coordinate 330,440, forward strand.
GTTTCAAAGATGCCCAGAACTGAGCTAAACGTTGTATGTCTCCAACTCCTAGAAATAACTTCATGCCCCATCTCCCTTACTTCCAGCTAGTAAGGATCACATAATTCCTAACAAAGTTTTGACACAGATTCCCAATTCGGGCATTCAGAACATATAGCACGTTGCTGTAAGCAAGCACATTCTCATTCTAAGAAGCAAGTTACTATGTAGGAACAACTTTGTATAGGTACTTCTAAGATGCCCAGAGCTGAGCTAAAGTGGGTATGTGTCCAACTCCTAGAAATAACTTCATGCCCCATCTCCCTTACTTCCAGCTAGTAAGGATCACATAATTCCTAACAAAGTTTTGACACAGATTCACAATTCGGGCATTCAGAACATATAGCACGTTGCTGTAAGCAAGCACATTCTCATTCAAAGTTGCAAGTTACTATGTAGGAACAAGTTTGTATAGGTATTTCAAAGATGCCCAGAACTGAGCTAAACGTTGTATGTCTGCAACTCCTAGAAATAACTTCATGCCCCATCTCCCTTACTTCCAGCTAGTAAGGATCACATAATTCCTAACAAAGTTTTGACGCAGATTCCCCATTCGGGCATTCAGAACATATAGCACGTTGCTGTAAGCAAGCACATTCTCATTCAAAGTTGCAAGTTACTATGTAGGAACAAGTTTGTATAGGTATTTCAAAGATGCCCAGAACTGAGCTAAACTTGGTATGTCTGAAACTCCTAGAAATAACTTCATGCCACATCTCCCTTACTTCCAGCTAGTAAGGATCACATAATACCTAACAAAGTTTTGACACAGATTCCCAATTCGGGCATTCAGAACATATAGCACGTTGCTGTAAGCAAGCACATTCTCATTCAAAGTTGCAAGTTACTATGTAGGAACAAGTTTGTATAGGTATTTCAAAGATGCCCAGAACTGAGCTAAACGTTGTATGTCTCCAACTCCTAGAAATAACTTCATGCCCCATCTCCATTACTTCCAGCTAGTAAGGATCACATAATTCCTAACAAAGTTTTGACACAGATTCCCAATTCGGGCATTCAGAACATATAGCACGTTGCTGTAAGCAAACACATTCTCATTCAAAGTTGCAAGTTACTATGTAGGAACAAGTTTGTATAGGTATTTCAAAGATGCCCAGAACTGAGCTAAACTTTGTATGTCTGCAACTCCTAGAAATAACTTCATGCCCCATCTCCCTTACTTCCATCTAGTAAGGATCACATAATTCCTAACAAAGTTTTGACACAGATTCCCAATTCGGGCATTCAGAACATATAGCACGTTGCTGTAAGCAAGCACATTCTCATTCAAAGTTGCAAGTTATTATGTAGGAAAAAGTTTGTATAGGTATTTCAAAGATGCCCAGAACTGAGCTAAACGTTGTATGTCTCCAACTCCTAGAAATAACTTCATGCCCCATCTCCCTTACTTCCAGCTAGTAAGGATCACATAATTCCTAACAAAGTTTTGACACAGATTCCCAATTCGGGCATTCAGAACATATAGCACGTTGCTGTAAGCAAGCACATTCTCATTCAAAGTTGCAAGTTACTATGTAGGAGCAAGTTTGTATAGGTATGTCAAAGATGCCCAGAACTGAGCTAAACGTTGTATGTCTGCAACTCCTAGAAATAACTTCATGCCCCATCTCCCTTACTTCCAGCTAGTAAGGATCACATAATTCCTAACAAAGTTTTGTCACAGATTCCCAATCCGGGCATTCAGAACATATAGCAGGTTGCTGTAAGCAAGCACATTCTCATTCAAAGTTGCAAGTTACTATGTAGGAACAAGTTTGTATAGGTATTTCAAAGATGCCCAGAACTGAGCTAAACTTGGTATGTGTCCAAGCTCTAGAAATAACTTCATGCCCCATCTCCCTTACTTCCAGCTAGTAAGGATCACATAATTCCTAACAAAGTTTTGACACAGATTCCCAATTCGGGCATTCAGAACATATAGCACGTTGCTGTAAGCAAGCACATTCTCATTCTAAGAAGCAAGTTACTATGTAGGAACAACTTTGTATAGGTACTTCTAAGATGCCCAGAGCTGAGCTAAAGTGGGTATGTGTCCAACTCCTAGAAATAACTTCATGCCCCATCTCCCTTACTTCCAGCTAGTAAGGATCACATAATTCCTAACAAAGTTTTGACACAGATTCACAATTCGGGCATTCAGAACATATAGCACGTTGCTGTAAGCAAGCACATTCTCATTCAAAGTTGCAAGTTACTATGTAGGAACAAGTTTGTATAGGTATTTCAAAGATGCCCAGAACTGAGCTAAACGTTGTATGTCTGCAACTCCTAGAAATAACTTCATGCCCCATCTCCCTTACTTCCAGCTAGTAAGGATCACATAATTCCTAACAAAGTTTTGACGCAGATTCCCCATTCGGGCATTCAGAACATATAGCACGTTGCTGTAAGCAAGCACATTCTCATTCAAAGTTGCAAGTTACTATGTAGGAACAAGTTTGTATAGGTATTTCAAAGATGCCCAGAACTGAGCTAAACTTGGTATGTCTGAAACTCCTAGAAATAACTTCATGCCACATCTCCCTTACTTCCAGCTAGTAAGGATCACATAATACCTAACAAAGTTTTGACACAGATTCCCAATTCGGGCATTCAGAACATATAGCACGTTGCTGTAAGCAAGCACATTCTCATTCAAAGTTGCAAGTTACTATGTAGGAACAAGTTTGTATAGGTATTTCAAAGATGCCCAGAACTGAGCTAAACGTTGTATGTCTCCAACTCCTAGAAATAACTTCATGCCCCATCTCCATTACTTCCAGCTAGTAAGGATCACATAATTCCTAACAAAGTTTTGACACAGATTCCCAATTCGGGCATTCAGAACATATAGCACGTTGCTGTAAGCAAACACATTCTCATTCAAAGTTGCAAGTTACTATGTAGGAACAAGTTTGTATAGGTATTTCAAAGATGCCCAGAACTGAGCTAAACTTTGTATGTCTGCAACTCCTAGAAATAACTTCATGCCCCATCTCCCTTACTTCCATCTAGTAAGGATCACATAATTCCTAACAAAGTTTTGACACAGATTCCCAATTCGGGCATTCAGAACATATAGCACGTTGCTGTAAGCAAGCACATTCTCATTCAAAGTTGCAAGTTATTATGTAGGAAAAAGTTTGTATAGGTATTTCAAAGATGCCCAGAACTGAGCTAAACGTTGTATGTCTCCAACTCCTAGAAATAACTTCATGCCCCATCTCCCTTACTTCCAGCTAGTAAGGATCACATAATTCCTAACAAAGTTTTGACACAGATTCCCAATTCGGGCATTCAGAACATATAGCACGTTGCTGTAAGCAAGCACATTCTCATTCAAAGTTGCAAGTTACTATGTAGGAGCAAGTTTGTATAGGTATGTCAAAGATGCCCAGAACTGAGCTAAACGTTGTATGTCTGCAACTCCTAGAAATAACTTCATGCCCCATCTCCCTTACTTCCAGCTAGTAAGGATCACATAATACCTAACAAAGTTTTGTCACAGATTCCCAATCCGGGCATTCAGAACATATAGCAGGTTGCTGTAAGCAAGCACATTCTCATTCAAAGTTGCAAGTTACTATGTAGGAACAAGTTTGTATAGGTATTTCAAAGATGCCCAGAACTGAGCTAAACTTGGTATGTGTCCAAGCTCTAGAAATAACTTCATGCCCCATCTCCCTTACTTCCAGCTAGTAAGGATCACATAATTCCTAACAAAGTTTTGACACAGATTCCCAATTCGGGCATTCAGAACATATAGCACGTTGCTGTAAGCAAGCACATTCTCATTCAAAGTTGCAAGTTACTATGTAGGAACAAGTTTGTATAGGTATTTCAAAGATGCCCAGAACTGAGCTAAACGTTATATGTCTGGAACTCCTAGACATAACTTCATGCCCCATCTCCCTTACTTCCAGCTAGTAAGGATCACATAATTCCTAACAAAGTTTTGACACAGATTCCCAATTCGGGCATTCAGAACATATAGCACGTTGCTGTAAGCAAGCACATTCTCATTCAAAGTTGCAAGTTACTATGTAGGAACAAGTTTGTATAGGTATTTCAAAGATGCCCAGAACTGAGCTAAACGTTGTATGTCTGCAACTCCTAGAAGTAACTTCATACCCCAACTCCCTTACTTCCAGCTAGTAAGGATCACATAATTCCTAACAAAGTTTTGACACAGATTCCCAATTCGGGCATTCAGAACATATAGCACGTTGCTGTAAGCAAGCACATTCTCATTCAAAGTTGCAAGTTACTATGTAGGAACAAGTTTGTATACGACAATCAAAGATGCCCAGAACTGAACTAAACTTGGTATGTGTCCAACCTCTAGAAATAACTTCATGCCCCAACTCCCTTACTTCCAGCTAGTAAGGATCACATAATTCCTAACAAAGTTTTGACACAGATTCCCAATTCGGGCATTCAGAACATATAGCACGTTGCTGTAAGCAAGCACATTCTCATTCAAAGTTGCAAGTTACTATGTAGGAACAAGTTTGTATAGGTATTTCAAAGATGCCCAGAACTGAGCTAAACGTTGTATGTCTCCAACTCCTAGAAATAACTTCATGCCCCATCTCCCTTACTTCCAGCTAGTAAGGATCACATAATTCCTAACAAAGTTTTGACACAGATTCCCAATTCGGGCATTCAGAACATATAGCACGTTGCTGTAAGCAAGCACATTCTCATTCAAAGTTGCAAGTTACTATGTAGGAACAAGTGTGTATAGGTATTTCAAAGATGCCCAGAACTGAGCTAAACGTAGTATGTCCCCAACTCCTAGAAATAAATTCATGCCCCATCTCCCTTACTTCCATCTAGTAAGGATCACATAATTCCTAACAAAGATTTGACACAGATTCCCAATTCGGGCATTCAGAACTTATAGCACGTTGCTGTAAGCAAGCACATTCTCATTCAAAGTTGCAAGTTACTATGTAGGAACAAGTTTGTATAGGTATTTCAAAGATGCCCAGAACTGAGCTAAACGTTGTATGTCTGCAACGCCTAGAAATAACATCATGCCCCATCTCCCTTACTTCCAGCTAGTAAGGATCACATAATTCCTAAAAAAGTTTTGACACAGATTCCCAATTCGGGCATTCAGAACATAAAGCACGTTGCTGTAAGCAAGCACATTCTCATTCAAAGTTGCAAGTTACTATGTAGGAACAAGTTTGTATAGGTATTTCAAAGATGCCCAGAACTGAGCTAAAGTGGGTATGTCTACAACTCCTAGAAATAACTTCATGCCCCATCTCCCTTACTTCCAGCTAGTAAGGATAACATAATTCCTAACAATGTTTTGACACAGATTCCCAATTCGGGCATTCAGAACATATAGCACGTTGCTGTAAGCAAGCACATTCTAATTCTAAGAAGCAAGTTACTATGTAGGAACAAGTTTGTATAGGTATTTCAAAGATGCCCAGAACTGAGCTAAAGTGGGTATGTGTCCAACTCCTAGAAATAACTTCATGCCCCATCTCCCTTACTTCCAGCTAGTAAGGATCACATAATTCCTAACAAAGTTTTGACACAGATTCCCAATTCGGGCATTCAGAACATATAGCACGTTGCTGCAAGCAAGCACATTCTCATTCAAAGATGCAAGTTACTATGTAGGAACAAGTTTGTATAGGTATTTCAAAGATGCCCAGAACTGAGCTAAAAGTTGTATGTCTCCAACTCCTAGAAATAACTTCAGGCCCCATCTCCCTTACTTCCAGCTAGTAAGGATCACATAATTCCTAACAAAGTTTTGACACAGATTCCCAATTCGGGCATTCAGAACATATAGCACGTTGCTGTAAGCAAGCACATTCTCATTCTAAGAAGCAAGTTACTATGTAGGAACAAGTTTGTATAGGACTTTGAAAGATGCCCAGAACTGAGCTCAAGTGGGTATGTGTCCAACTCCTAGAAATAACTTCATGCCCCATCTCCCTTACTTCCAGCTAGTAAGGATCACATAATTCCTAACAAAGTTTTGACACAGATTCCCAATTCGGGCATTCAGAACATATAGCACGTTGCTGTAAGCAAGCACATTCTCATTCAAAGTTGCAAGTTACTATGTAGGAACAAGTTTGTATAGGTATTTCAAAGATGCCCAGAACTGAGCTAAACGTTGTATGTCTGCAACGCCTAGAAATAACTTCATGCCCCATCTCCCTTACTTCCAGCTAGTAAGGATCACATAATTCCTAACAAAGTTTTGACACTGATTCCCAATTCGGGCATTCAGAATATATAGCACGTTGCTGCAAGCAAGCAAATTCTCATTCAAAGATGCAAGTTACTATGTAGGAACAAGTTTGTATAGGTATTTCAAAGATGCCCAGAACTGAGCCAAAAGTTGTATGTCTCCAACTCCTAGAAATAACTTCAGGCCCCATCTCCCTTACTTCCAGCTAGTAAGGATCACATAATTCCTAACAAGTTTTGAAACAGATTCCCAATTCGGGCATTCAGAACATATAGCACGTTGCTGTAAGCAAGCACATTCTCATTCAAAGTTGCAATTTCCTATGTAGGAACAAGTTTGTATAGGTATTTCAAAGATGCCCAGAACTGAGCTAAACGTTGTATGTCTGCAACTCCTAGAAATAACTTCATGCCCCATCTCCCTTACTTCCATCTAGTAAGTATCACATAATTCCTAACAATGTTTTGACACAGATTCCCAATTCGGGCATTCAGAACATATAGCACGTTGCTGTAAGCAAGCACATTCTCATTCAAAGTTGCAAGTTACTATGTAGGAACAAGTTTGTATAGGTATTTCAAAGATGCCCAGAACTGAGCTAAACGTTGTATGTTTGCAACTCCTAGAAATAACTTCATGCCCCATCTCCCTTACTTCCAGCTAGTAAGGATCACATAATTCCTAACAAAGTTTTGACACAGATTCCCAATTCGGGCATTCAGAACATATAGCACGTTGCTGTAAGCAAGCACATTCTCATTCAAAGTTGCAAGTTACTATGTAGGAACAAGTTTGTATAGGTATTTCAACGATGCCCAGAACTGAGCTAAACGTTGTATGTCTGCAACTCCTAGAAATAACTTCATGCCCCATCTCCCTTACTTCCAGCTAGTAAGGATCACATAATTCCTAACAAAGTTTTGACACAGATTCCCAATTCGGGCATTCAGAACATATAGCACGTTGCTGTAAGCAAGCACATTCTCATTCAAAGTTGCAAGTTACTGTGTAGGAACAAGTTTGCATAGGTATTTCAAAGATGCCCAATACTGAGCTAAACTTGGTATGTCTCCAACTCCTAGAAATAACTTCATGCCCCATCTCCCTTACTTCCAGCTAGTAAGGATCACATAATTCCTAACAAAGTTTTGACACAGATTTCCAATTCGGGCATTCAGAACATATAGCACTTTGCTGTAAGCAAGCACATTCTCATTCTAAGAAGCAAGTTACTATGTAGGAACAACTTTGTATAGGTACTTCTAAGATGCCCAGAACTGAGCTAAAGTGGGTATGTGTCCAACTCCTAGAAATAACTTCATGCCCCATCTCCCTTACTTCCAGCTAGTAATGATCACATAATTCCTAACAAAGTTTTGACACAGATTCCCTATTCGGGCATTCAGAACATATAGCACGTTGCTGTAAGCAAGCACATTCTAATTCAAAGTTGCAAGTTACTATGTAGGAACAAGTTTGTATAGGTATTTCAAAGATGCCAAGAACTGAGCTAAAGTGGGTATGTGTCCAACTCCTAGAAATAACTTCATGCCCCATCTCCCTTCCTTCCAGCTAGTAAGGATCACATAATTCCTAACAAAGTTTTGACACAGATTCCCAATTCGGGCATTCAGAACATATAGCACGTTGCTGTAAGCAAGCACATTCTCATTCAAAGATGCAAGTTACTATGTAGGAACAAGTTTGTATAGGACTTTCAAAGATGCCCAGAACTGAGCTGAAGTGTGTATGTCTCCAACTCCTAGAAATAACTTCATGCCCCATCTCCCTTACTTCCAGCTAGTGAGGATCACATAATTCCGAACAAAGTTTTGACACAGATTCCCAATTCGGGCATTCAGAACATATAGCACGTTGCTGTAAGCAAGCACATTCTTATTCTAAGAAGCAAGTTACTATGTAGGAACAAGTTTGTATAGGTATTTCAAAAATTCCCAGAACTGAGCTAAAGTGGGTATTTGTCCAACTCCTAGAAATAACTTCCTGCCCCATCTAGCTTACTTCCAGCTAGTAAGGATCACATAATTCCTAACAAAGTTTTGTCACAGATTACCAATCCGGGCATTGAGAACATATAGCACGTTGCTGTAAGCAAGCACATTCTCATTCAAAGTTGCAAGTTACTATGTAGGAACAAGTTTGTATAGGTATTTCAAAGATGCCCAGAACTGAGCTAAACGTTGTATGTCTCCAACTCCTAGAAATAACTTCATGCCCCATCTCCCTTACTTCCAGCTAGTAAGGATCACATAATTCCTAACAAAGTTTTGACACAGATTCCCAATTCGGGCATTCAGAACATATAGCACGTTGCTGTAAGCAAGCACATTCTCATTCAAAGTTGCAAGTTACTATGTAGGAACAAGTGTGTATAGGTATTTCAAAGATGCCCAGAACTGAGCTAAACGTTGTATGTCTCCAACTCCTAGAAATAACTTCATGCCCCATCTCCCTTACTTCCATCTAGTAAGGATCACATAATTCCTAACAAAGTTTTGACACAGATTCCCAATTCGGGCATTCAGAACATATAGCACGTTGCTGTAAGCAAGCACATTCTTATTCAAAGTCGCAAGTTACTATGTAGGAACAAGTTTGTATAGGTATTTCAAAGATGCCCAGAACTGAGCTAAACGTTGTATGTCTGCAACGCCTAGAAATAACTTCATGCCCCATCTCCCTTACTTCCAGCTAGTAAGGATCACATAATTCCTAACAAAGTTTTGACACAGATTCCCAATTCGGGCATTCAGAACATATAGCACGTTGCTGTAAGCAAGCACATTCTCATTCAAAGTTGCAAGTTACTATGTAGGAACAAGTTTGTATAGGTATTTCAAAGACGCCCAGAACTGAGCTAAACGTTGTATGTCTGCAACTCCTAGAAATAACTTCATGCCCCATCTCCCTTCCTTCCAGCTAGTAAGGATCACATAATTCCTAACAAAGTTTTGACACAGATTCCCAATTCGGGCATTCAGAACATATAGCACGTTGCTGTAAGCAAGCACATTCTCATTCAAAGATGCAAGTTACTATGTAGGAACAAGTTTGTATAGGACTTTCAATGATGCCCAGAACTGAGCTTAACGTTGTATGTCTCCAACTCCTAGAAATAACTTCATGCCCCATCTCCCTTACTTCCAGCTAGTAAGGATCACATAATTCCTAACAAAGTTTTGACACAGATTCCCAATTCGGGCATTCAGAACATATAGCACGTTGCTGTAGCAAGCACATTCTCATTCAAAGATGCAAGTTACTATGTAGGAACAAGTTTGTACAGGACTTTCAAAGATGCCCAGAACTGAGCTGAATTGTGTATGTCTCCAACTCCTAGAAATAACTTCATGCCCCATCTCCCTTACTTCCAGCTAGTGAGGATGACATAATTCCGAACAAAGTTTTGACACAGATTCCCAATTCGGGCATTCAGAACATATAGCACGTTGCTGTAAGCAAGCACATTCTCATTCTAAGAAGCAAGTTACTATGTAGGAACAAGTTTGTATAGGTATTTCAAAGATGCCCAGAACTGAGGTAAACTTAGTATGTGTCCAACCTCTAGAAATAACTTCATGCCCCATCTCCCTTACTTCCAGCTAGTAAGGATCACATAATTCCTAACAAAGTTTTAACACAGATTCCCAATTCGGGCATTCAGAACATATAGCACGTTGCTGTAAGCAAGCACATTCTCATTGAAAGTTGCAAGTTACTATGTAGGAACAAGTTTGTATAGGTATTTCAAAGATGCCCAGAACTGAGCTAAACTTAGTATGTGTCCAACCTCTAGAAATAACTTCATGCCCCATCTCCCTTACTTCCAGCTAGTAAGGATCACATAATTCCTAACAAAGTTTTGACACAGATTCCCAATTCGGGCATTCAGAACATATAGCACGTTGCTGTAAGCAAGCACATTCTCATTCAAATTTGCAAGTTACTATGTAGGAACAAGTGTGTATAGGTATTTCAAAGATGCCCAGAACTGAGCTAAACGTTGTATGTCTGCAACTCCTAGAAATAACTTCATGCTCCATCTCCTTTACTTCCAGCTAGTAAGGATCACATAATTCCTAACAAAGTTTTGACACAGATTCCCAATTCGGGCATTCAGAACATATAGCACGTTGCTGTAAGCAAGCACATTCTCATTCAAAGTTGCAAGTTACTATGTAGGAACAAGTTTGTATAGGTATTTCAAAGATGCCCAGAACTGAGCTAAACGTTGTATGTCTGCAACTCCTAGAAATAACTTCATGCCCCATCTCCCTTACTTCCAGCTAGTAAGGATCACATAATTCCTAACAAAGTTTTGACACAGATTCCGAATTCGGGCATTCAGAACATATAGCACGTTGCTGTAAGCAAGCACATTCTCATTCAAAGTTGCAAGTTACTATGTAGGAACAAGTTTGTATAGGTATTTCAAAGATGCCCAGAACTGAGCTAAACGTTGTATGTCTGCAACTCCTAGAAATAACTTCATGCCCCATCTCCCTTACTTCCATCTAGTAAGGATCACATAATTCCTAACAAAGTTTTGACACAGATTCCCAATTCGGGCATTCAGAACATATAGCACGTTGCTGTAAGCAAGCACATTCTGATTCAAAGTTGCAAGTTACTATGTAGGAACAAGTTTGTATAGGTATTTCAAAGATGCCCAGAACTGAGCTAAACGTTGTATGTCTGCAACTCCTAGAAATAACTTCATGCCACATCTCCCTTACTTCCAGCTAGTAAGGATCACATAATTCCTAACAAAGTTTTGACACAGATTCCCAATTCGGGCATTCAGAACATATAGCACGTTGCTGTAAGCAAGCACATTCTCATTCAAAGTTGCAAGTTCCTGTGTAGGAACAAGTTTGTATAGGTATTTCAAAGAAGCCCAGTACTGAGCTAAACTTGATATGTCTCCAACTCCTAGAAATAACTTCATGCCCCATCTCACTTACTTCCAGCTAGTAAGGATCACATAATTCCTAACAAAGTTTTGACACAGATTCCCAATTCGGTTATTCAGAACATATAGCACGTTGCTGTAAGCAAGCACATTCTCATTCTAAGAAGCAAGTTACTATGTAGGAAAAACTTTGTATAGGTATTTCAAAGATGCCCAGAACTGAGCTAAAGTGGGTATGTGTCCAACTCCTAGAAATAACTTCATGACCCATCTCTCTTCCTTCCAGCTAGTAAGGATCACATAATTCCTAACAAAGTTTTGACACAGATTCCCAATTCGGGCATTCAGAACATATAGCACGTTGCTGTAAGCAAGCACATTCTCATTCAAAGATGCAGGTTACTATGTAGGAACAAGTTTGTATAGGACTTTCAAAGATGCCCAGAACTGAGCTAAACGTTGTATGTCTCCAACTCCTAGAAATAACTTCATGCCCCATCTCCCTTACTTCCAGCTAGTAAGGATCACATAATTCCTAACAAAGTTTTGACACAGATTCCCAATTCGGGCATTCAGAACATATAGCACGTTGCTGTAAGCAAGCACATTCTCATTCAAAGTTGCAAGTTACTATGTAGGAACAAGTGTGTATAGGTATTTCAAAGATGCCCAGAACTGAGCTAAACGTTGTATGTCTCCAACTCCTAGAAATAACTTCATGCCCCATCTCCCTTACTTCCATCTAGTAAGGATCACATAATTCCTAACAAAGTTTTGACACAGATTCCCAATTCGGGCATTCAGAACATATAGCACGTTGCTGTAAGCAAGCACATTCTCATTCAAAGTCGCAAGTTACTATGTAGGAACAAGTTTGTATAGGTATTTCAAAGATGCCCAGAACTGAGCTAAACGTTGTATGTCTGCAACGCCTAGAAATAACTTCATGCCCCATCTCCCTTACTTCCAGCTAGTAAGGATCACATAATTCCTAACAAAGTTTTGACACAGATTCCCAATTCGGGCATTCAGAACATATAGCACGTTGCTGTAAGCAAGCACATTCTCATTCAAAGATGCAAGTTACTATGTAGGAACAAGTTTGTATAGGACTTTCAATGATGCCCAGAACTGAGCTTAACGTTGTATGTCTTCAACTCCTAGAAATAACTTCATGCCCCATCTCCCTTACTTCCAGCTAGTGAGGATCACATAATTCCGAACAAAGTTTTGACACAGATTCCCAATTCGGGCATTCAGAACATATAGCACGTTGCTGTAAGCAAGCACATTCTCATTCTAAGAAGCAAGTTACTATGTAGGAACAAGTTTGTATAGGTATTTCAAAGATGCCCAGAACTGAGCTAAACTTAGTATGTGTCCAACCTCTAGAAATAACTTCATGCCCCATCTCCCTTACTTCCAGCTAGTAAGGATCACATAATTCCTAACAAAGTTTTGACACAGATTCCCAATTCGGGCATTCAGAACATATAGCACGTTGCTGTAAGCAAGCACATTCTCATTCCAAGTAGCAAGTTACTATGTAGGAACAAGTTTGTATAGGTATTTCAAAGATGCCCAGAACTGAGCTAAACTTAGTATGTGTCCAACCTCTAGAAATAACTTCATGCCCCATCTCCCTTACTTCCAGCTAGTAAGGATCACATAATTCCTAGCAAAATTTTGACACAGATTCCCAATTCGGGCATTCAGAACATATAGCACGTTGCTGTAAGCAAGCACATTCTCATTCAAAGTTGCAAGTTACTATGTAGGAACAAGTTTGTATAGGTATTTCAAAGATGCCCAGAACTGAGCTAAACGTTGTATGTCTCCAACTCCTAGAAATAACTTCATGCCCCATCTCCCTTACTTCCAGCTAGTAAGGATCACATAATTCCTAACAAAGATTTGACACAGATTCCCAATTCGAGGATTCAGAACATATAGCACGTTGCTGTAAGCAAGCACATTCTCATTCAAAGTTGCAAGTTACTATGTAGGAACAAGGTTGTATAGGTATTTCAAAGATGCCCAGAACTGAGCTAAACGTTGTATGTCTGCAACTCCTAGAAATAACTTCATGCTCCATCTCCCTTACTTCCATCTAGTAAGGATCACATAATTCCTAACAAAGTTTTGACACAGATTCCCAATTCGGGCATTCAGAACATATAGCACGTTGCTGTAAGCAAGCACATTCTCATTCAAATTTGCAAGTTACTATGTAGGAACAAGTGTGTATAGGTATTTCAAAGATGCCCAGAACTGAGCTAAACGTTGTATGTCTGCAACTCCTAGAAATAACTTCATGCCCCATCTCCTTTACTTCCAGCTAGTAAGGATCACATATTTCCTAACAAAGATTTGACACAGATTCCCAATTCGGGCATTCAGAACATATAGCACGTTGCTGTAAGCAAGCACATTCTCATTCAAAGTTGCAAGTTACTATGTAGGAACAAGTTTGTATAGGTATTTCAAAGATGCCCAGAACTGAGCTAAACGTTGTATGTCTGCAACTCCTAGAAATAACTTCATGCCCCATCTCCCTTACTTCCAGCTAGTAAGGATCACATAATTCCTAACAAAGTTTTGACACAGATTCCCAATTCGGGCATTCAGAACATATAGCACGTTGCTGTAAGCAAGCACATTCTCATTCAAAGTTGCAAGTTACTATGTAGGAACTAGTTTGTATAGGTATTTCAAAGATGCCCAGAACTGAGCTAAACGTTGTATGTCTGCAACTCCTAGAAATAACTTCATGTCCCATCTCCCTTACTTCCATCTAGTAAGGATCACATAATTCCTAACAAAGTTTTGACACAGATTCCCAATTCGGGCATTCAGAACATATAGCACGTTGCTGTAAGCAAGCACATTCTGATTCAAAGTTGCAAGTTACTATGTAGGAACAAGTTTGTATAGGTATTTCAAAGATGCCCAGAAATGAGCTAAACGTTGTATGTCTGCAACTCCTAGAAATAACTTCATGCCACATCTCCCTTACTTCCAGCTAGTAAGGATCACATAATTCCTAACAAAGTTTTGACACAGATTCCCAATTCGGGCATTCAGAACATATAGCACGTTGCTGTAAGCAAGCACATTCTCATTCAAAGTTGCAAGTTCCTGTGTAGGAACAAGTTTGTATAGGTATTTCAAAGATGCCCAGTACTGAGCTAAACTTGGTATGTCTCCAACTCCTAGAAATAACTTCATGCCCCATCTCACTTACTTCCAGCTAGTAAGGATCACATAATTCCTAACAAAGTTTTGACACAGATTCCCAATTCGGGCATTCAGAACATATAGCACGTTGCTGTAAGCAAGCACATTCTCATTCTAAGAAGCAAGTTAGTATGTAGGAAAAACTTTGTATAGGTATTTCAAAGATGCCCAGAACTGAGCTAAAGTGGGTATGTGTCCAACTCCTAGAAATAACTTCATGCCCCATCTCTCTTCCTTCCAGCTAGTAAGGATCACATAATTCCTAACAAAGTTTTGACACAGATTCCCAATTCGGGCATTCAGAACATATAGCACGTTGCTGTAAGCAAGCACATTCTCATTCAAAGATGCAAGTTACTATGTAGGAACAAGTTTGTATAGGACTTTCAAAGATGCCCAGAACTGAGCTGAAGTGTGTATGTCTCCAACTCCTGGAAATAACTTCATGCCCCATCTCCCTTACTTCCAGCTAGTGAGGATCACATAATTCCGAACAAAGTTTTGACACAGATTCCCAATTCGGGCATTCAGAACATATAGCACGTTGCTGTAAGCAAGCACATTCTCATTCTAAGAAGCAAGTTACTATGTAGGAACAAGTTTGTATAGGCATTTCAAAAATTCCCAGAACTGAGCTAAAGTGGGTATTTGTCCAACTCCTAGAAATAACTTCATGCCCCATCTACCTTACTTCCAGCTAGTAAGAATCACATAATTCCTAACAAAGTTTTGTCACAGATTCCCAATCCGGGTATTCAGAACATATAGCACGTTGCTGTAAGCAAGCACATTCTCATTCAAAGTTGCAAGTTACTATGTAGGAACAAGTTTGTATAGGTATTTCAAAGATGCCCATAACTGAGCTAAAAGTTGTATGTCTCCAACGCCTAGAAATAACTTCATGCCCCATCTCCCTTACTTCAAGCTAGTAAGGATCACATAATTCCTAACAAAGTTTTGACACAGATTCCCAATTCGGGCTTTCAGAACATATAGCACGTTGCTGTAAGCAAGCACATTCTCATTCAAAGTTGCAAGTTACTATGTAGAAACAAGTTTGTATAGGTATTTCAAAGATTCCCAGAACTGAGCTAAACGTTGTATGTCTGCAACTCCTAGAAATAACTTCATGCCCCATCTCCCTTACTTCCATCTAGTAAGGATCACATAATACCTAACAAAGTTTTGACACAGATTCCCAATTCGGGCATTCAGAACATATAGCACGTTGTTGTAAGCAAGCACATTTTCATTCAAAGTTGCAAGTTACTATGTAGGAACAAGTTTGTATAGGTATTTCAAAGATGCCCAGAACTGAGCTAAAGTGGGTATGTGTCCAACTCCTAGAAATAACTTCATGCCCCATCTCCCTTCCTTCCAGCTAGTAAGGATCACATAATTCCTAACAAAGTTTTGACACAGATTCCCAATTCGGGCATTCAGAACATATAGCACGTTGCTGTAAGCAAGCACATTCTCATTCAAAGTTGCAAATTACTATGTAGGAACAAGTTTGTATAGGTATTTCAAAGATGCCCAGAACTGAGCTAAACGTTGTATGTCTCCAACTCCTAGAAATATCTTCATGACCCATCTCCCTTCCTTCCAGCTAGTGAGGATCACATAATTCCGAACAACGTTTTGACACAGATTCCCAATTCGGGCATTCAGAACATATAGCACGTTGCTGTAAGCAAGCACATTCTCATTCTAAGAAGCAAGTTACTATGTAGGAACAAGTTTGTATAGGTATTTCAAAAATTCCCAGAACTGAGCTAAAGTGGGTATGTGTCCAACTCCTAGAAATATCTTCATGCCCCATCTCCCTTACGTCCTGTTGGTAAGGATCACATAATTCCTAACAAAGTTTTGACACAGATTCCCAATTCGGGCATTCAGAACATATAGCACGTTGCTGTAAGCAAGCACATTCTCATTCAAAGTTGCAAGTTACTATGTAGGAACAAGTTTGTATAGATATTTCAAAGATGCCCAGAACTGAGCTAAACGTTGTATGTCTCCAACTCCTAGAAATAACTTCATGCCCCATCTCCCTTACTTCCAGCTAGTAAGGATCACATAATTCCTAACAAAGTTTTGACACAGATTCCCAATTCGGGCATTAAGAACATATAGCACGTTGCTGTAAGCAAGCACATTCTCATTCAAAGTTGCAAGTTACTATGTAGGAACAAGTGTGTATAGGTATTTCAAAGATGCCCAGAACTGAGCTAAACGTTGTATGTCTCCAACTCCTAGAAATAACTTCATGCCCCATCTCCCTTACTTCCATCTAGTAAGGATCATATAATTCCTAACAAAGTTTTGACACAGATTCCCAATTCGGGCATTCAGAACATATAGCACGTTGCTGTAAGCAAGCACATTCTCATTCAAAGTCGCAAGTTACTATGTAGGAACAAGTTTGTATAGGTATTTCAAAGATGCCCAGAACTGAGCTAAACGTTGTATGTCTGCAACGCCTAGAAATAACTTCATGCCCCATCTCCCTTTCTTCCAGCTAGTAAGGATCACATAATTCCTAACAAAGTTTTGACACAGATTCCCAATTCGGGCATTCAGAACATATAGCACGTTGCTGTAAGCAAGCACATTCTCATTCAAAGTTGCAAGTTACTATGTAGGAACAAGTTTGTATAGGTATTTCAAAGATGCCCAGAACTGAGCTAAACGTTGTATGTCTGCAACTCCTAGAAATAACTTCATGCCCCATCTCCCTTCCTTCCAGCTAGTAAGGATCACATAATTCCTAACAAAGTTTTGACACAGATTCCCAATTCGGGCATTCAGAACATATAGCACGTTGCTGTAAGCAAGCACATTCTCATTCAAAGATGCAAGTTACTATGTAGGAACAAGTTTGTATAGGACTTTCAATGATGCCCAGAACTGAGCTTAACGTTGTATGTCTCCAACTCCTAGAAATAACTTCATGCCCCATCTCCCTTACTTCCAGCTAGTAAGGATCACATAATTCCTAACAAAGTTTTGACACAGATTCCCAATTCGGGCATTCAGAACATATAGCACGTTGATGTAGCAAGCACATTCTCATTCAAAGATGCAAGTTACTATGTAGGAACAAGTTTGTATAGGACTTTCAAAGATGCCCAGAACTGAGCTGAATTGTGTATGTCTCCAACTCCTAGAAATAACTTCATGCCCCATCTCCCTTACTTCCAGCTAGTGAGGATCACATAATTCCGAACAAAGTTTTGACACAGATTCCCAATTCGGGCATTCAGAACATATAGCACGTTGCTGTAAGCAAGCACATTCTCATTCTAAGAAGCAAGTTACTATGTAGGAACAAGTTTGTATAGGTATTTCAAAAATTCCCAGAACTGAGCTAAAGTGGGTATGTGTCCAACTCCTAGAAATATCTTCATGCCCCATCTCCCTTACTTCCAGCTAGTAAGGATCACATAATTCCTAACAAAGTTTTGACACAGATTCCAAATTCGGGCATTCAGAACATATAGCACGTTGCTGTAAGCAAGCACATTCTCATTCAAAGTTGCAAGTTACTATGTAGGAACAAGTTTGTATAGGTATTTCAAAGATGCCCAGAACTGAGCTAAACTTAGTATGTGTCCAACCTCTAGAAATAACTTCATGCCCCATCTCCCTTACTTCCAGCTAGTAAGGATCACATAATTCCTAACAAAATTTTGACACAGATTCCCAATTCGGGCATTCAGAACATATAGCACGTTGCTGTAAGCAAGCACATTCTCATTCAATGTTGCAAGTTACTATGTAGGAACAAGTTTGTATAGGTATTTCAAATATGCCCAGAACTGAGCTAAACGTTGTTTGTCTGCAACTCCTAGAAATAACTTCATGCCCCATCTCCCTTACTTCCAGCTAGTAAGGATCACATAATTCCTAACAAAGTTTTGACACAGATTCCCAATTCGGGCATTCAGAACATATAGCACGTTGCTGTAAGCAAGCACATTCTCATTCAAAGTTGCAAGTTACTATGTAGGAACAAGTTTGTATAGGTATTTCAAAGATGCCCAGAACTGAGCTAAACGTTGTATGTCTCCAACTCCTAGAAATAACTTCATGCCCCATCTCCCTTACTTCCAGCTAGTAAGGATCACATAATTCCTAACAAAGATTTGACACAGATTCCCAATTCGAGGATTCAGAACATATAGCACGTTGCTGTAAGCAAGCACATTCTCATTCAAAGTTGCAAGTTACTATGTAGGAACAAGGTTGTATAGGTATTTCAAAGATGCCCAGAACTGAGCTAAACGTTGTATGTCTGCAACTCCTAGAAATAACTTCATGCTCCATCTCCCTTACTTCCATCTAGTAAGGATCACATAATTCCTAACAATGTTTTGACACAGATTCCCAATTCGGGCATTCAGAACATATAGCACGTTGCTGTAAGCAAGCACATTCTCATTCAAATTTGCAAGTTACTATGTAGGAACAAGTGTGTATAGGTATTTCAAAGATGCCCAGAACTGAGCTAAACGTTGTATGTCTGCAACTCCTAGAAATAACTTCATGCCCCATCTCCTTTACTTCCAGCTAGTAAGGATCACATAATTCCTAACAAAGTTTTGACACAGATTCCCAATTCGGGCATTCAGAACATATAGCACGTTGCTGTAAGCAAGCACATTCTCATTCAAAGTTGCAAGTTACTATGTAGGAACAAGTTTGTATAGGTATTTCAAAGATGCCCAGAACTGAGCTAAACGTTGTATGTCTGCAACTCCTAGAAATAACTTCATGCCCCATCTCCCTTACTTCCAGCTAGTAAGGATCACATAATTCCTAACAAAGTTTTGACACAGATTCCCAATTCGGGCATTGAGAACATATAGCACGTTGCTGTAAGCAAGCACATTCTCATTCAAAGTTGCAAGTTACTATGTAGGAACAAGTAAGTATAGGTATTTCAAAGATGCCCAGAACTGAGCTAAACGTTGTATGTCTGCAACTCCTAGAAATAACTTCATGCCCCTCTCCCTTACTTCCATCTAGTAAGGATCACATAATTCCTAACAAAGTTTTGACACAGATTCCCAATTCGGGCATTCAGAACATATAGCACGTTGCTGTAAGCAAGCACATTCTGATTCAAAGTTGCAAGTTAATGTAGGAACAAGTTTGTATAGGTATTTCAAAGATGCCCAGAAATGAGCTAAACGTTGTATGTCTGCAACTCCTAGAAATAACTTCATGCCACATCTCCCTTACTTCCAGCTAGTAAGGATCACATAATTCCTAACAAAGTTTTGACACAGATTCCCAATTCGGGCATTCAGAACATATATCACGTTGCTGTAAGCAAGCACATTCTCATTCAAAGTTGCAAGTTCCTGTGTAGGAACAAGTTTGTATAGGTATTTCAAAGATGCCCTGTACTGAGCTAAACTTGGTATGTCTCCAACTCCTAGAAATAACTTCATGCCCCATCTCACTTACTTCCAGCTAGTAAGGATCACATAATTCCTAACAAAGTTTTGACACAGATTCCCAATTCGGGCATTCAGAACATATAGCAAGTTGCTGTAAGCAAGCACATTCTCATTCTAAGAAGCAAGTTAGTATGTAGGAAAAACTTTGTATAGGTATTTCAAAGATGCCCAGAACTGAGCTAAAGTGGGTATGTGTCCAACTCCTAGAAATAACTTCATGCCCCATCTCTCTTCCTTCCAGCTAGTAAGGATCACATAATTCCTAACAAAGTTTTGACACAGATTCCCAATTCGGGCATTCAGAACATATAGCACGTTGCTGTAAGCAAGCACATTCTCATTCAAAGATGCAAGTTACTATGTAGGAACAAGTTTGTATAGGACTTTCAAAGATGACAAGAACTGAGCTGAAGTGTGTATGTCTCCAACTCCTAGAAATAACTTCATGCCCCATCTCCCTTACTTCCAGCTAGTGAGGATCACATAATTCCGAACAAAGTTTTGACACAGATTCCCAATTCGGGCATTCAGAACATATAGCACGTTGCTGTAAGCAAGCACATTCTCATTCTAAGAAGCAAGTTACTATGTAGGAACAAGTTTGTATAGGTATTTCAAAAATTCCCAGAACTGAGCTAAAGTGGGTATTTGTCCAACTCCTAGAAATAACTTCATGCCCCATCTACCTTACTTCCAGCTAGTAAGAATCACATAATTCCTAACAAAAATTTTTGTCACAGATTCCCAATCCTGGTATTCAGAACATATAGCACGTTGCTGTAAGCAAGCACATTCTCATTCAAAGTTGCAAGTTACTATGTAGGAACAAGTTTGTATAGGTATTTCAAAGATGCCCAGAACTGAGCTAAACGTTGTATGTCTCCAACGCCTAGAAATAACTTCATGCCCCATCTCCCTTACTTCAAGCTAGTAAGGATCACATAATTCCTAACAAAGTTTTGACACAGATTCCCATTTCGGGCTTTCAGAACATATAGCACGTTGCTGTAAGCAAGCACATTCTCATTCAAAGTTGCAAGTTACTATGTAGAAACAAGTTTGTATAGGTATTTCAAAGATTCCCAGAACTGAGCTAAACGTTGTATGTCTGCAACTCCTAGAAATAACTTCATGCCCCATCTCCCTTACTTCCATCTAGTAAGGATCACATAATACCTAACAAAGTTTTGACACAGATTCCCAATTCGGGCATTCAGAACATATAGCACGTTGTTGTAAGCAAGCACATTTTCATTCAAAGTTGCAAGTTACTATGTAGGAACAAGTTTGTATAGGTATTTCAAAGATGCCCAGAACTGAGCTAAAGTGGGTATGTGTCCAACTCCTAGAAATAACTTCATGCCCCATCTCCCTTCCTTCCAGCTAGTAAGGATCACATAATTCCTAACAAAGTTTTGACACAGATTCCCAATTCGGGCATTCAGAACATATAGCACGTTGCTGTAAGCAAGCACATTCTCATTCAAAGTTGCAAATTACTATGTAGGAACAAGTTTGTATAGGTATTTCAAAGATGCCCAGAACTGAGCTAAACGTTGTATGTCTCCAACTCCTAGAAATATCTTCATGCCCCATCTCCCTTCCTTCCAGCTAGTGAGGATCACATAATTCCGAACAACGTTTTGACACAGATTCCCAATTCGGGCATTCAGAACATATAGCACGTTGCTGAAAGCAAGCACATTCTCATTCTAAGAAGCAAGTTACTATGTAGGAACAAGTTTGTATAGGTATTTCAAAAATTCCCAGAACTGAGCTAAAGTGGGTATGTGTCCAGCTCCTAGAAATATCTTCATGCCCCATCTCCCTTACGTCCAGTTGGTAAGGATCACATAATTCCTAACAAAGTTTTGACACAGATTCCCAATTCGGGCATTCAGAACATATAGCACGTTGCTGTAAGCAAGCACATTCTCATTCAAAGTTGCAAGTTACTATGTAGGAACAAGTTTGTATAGATATTTCAAAGATGCCCAGAACTGAGCTAAACGTTGTATGTCTCCAACTCCTAGAAATAACTTCATGCCCCATCTCCCTTACTTCCAGCTAGTAAGGATCACATAATTCCTAACAAAGTTTTGACACAGATTCCCAATTCGGGCATTCAGAACATATAGCACGTTGCTGTAAGCAAGCACATTCTCATTCAAAGTTGCAAGTTACTATGTAGGAACAAGTGTGTATAGGTATTTCAAAGATGCCCAGAACTGAGCTAAACGTTGTATGTCTCCAACTCCTAGAAATAACTTCATGCCCCATCTCCCTTACTTCCAGCTAGTAAGGATCATATAATTCCTAACAAAGTTTTGACACAGATTCCCAATTCGGGCATTCAGAACATATAGCACGTTGCTGTAAGCAAGCACATTCTCATTCAAAGTCGCAAGTTACTATGTAGGAACAAGTTTGTATAGGTATTTCAAAGATGCCCAGAACTGAGCTAAACGTTGTATGTCTGCAACTCCTAGAAATAACTTCATGCCCCATCTCCCTTTCTTCCAGCTAGTAAGGATCACATAATTCCTAACAAAGTTTTGACACAGATTCCCAATTCGGGCATTCAGAACATATAGCACGTTGCTGTAAGCAAGCACATTCTCATTCAAAGTTGCAAGTTACTATGTAGGAACAAGTTTGTATAGGTATTTCAAAGATGCCCAGAACTGAGCTAAACGTTGTATGTCTGCAACTCGTAGAAATAACTTCATGCCCCATCTCCCTTCCTTCCAGCTAGTAAGGATCACATAATTCCTAACAAAGTTTTGACACAGATTCCCAATTCGGGCATTCAGAACATATAGCACGTTGCTGTAAGCAAGCACATTCTCATTCAAAGATGCAAGTTACTATGTAGGAACAAGTTTGTATAGGACTTTCAATGATGCCCAGAACTGAGCTTAACGTTGTATGTCTCCAACTCCTAGAAATAACTTCATGCCCCATCTCCCTTACTTCCAGCTAGTAAGGATCACATAATTCCTAACAAAGTTTTGACACAGATTCCCAATTCGGGCATTCAGAACATATAGCACGTTGCTGTAGCAAGCACATTCTCATTCAAAGATGCAAGTTACTATGTAGGAACAAGTTTGTATAGGACTTTCAAAGATGCCCAGAACTGAGCTGAATTGTGTATGTCTCCAACTCCTAGAAATAACTTCATGCCCCATCTCCCTTACTTCCAGCTAGTGAGGATCACATAATTCCGAACAAAGTTTTGACACAGATTCCCAATTCGGGCATTCAGAACATATAGCACGTTGCTGTAAGCAAGCACATTCTCATTCTAAGAAGCAAGTTACTATGTAGGAACAAGTTTGTATAGGTATTTCAAAAATTCCCAGAACTGAGCTAAAGTGGGTATGTGTCCAACTCCTAGAAATATCTTCATGCCCCATCTCCCTTACTTCCAGCTAGTAAGGATCACATAATTCCTAACAAAGTTTTGACACAGATTCCCAATTCGGGCATTCAGAACATATAGCACGTTGCTGTAAGCAAGCACATTCTCATTCAAAGTTGCAAGTTACTATGTAGGAACAAGTTTGTATAGGTATTTCAAAGATGCCCAGAACTGAGCTAAACTTAGTATGTGTCCAACCTCTAGAAATAACTTCATGCCCCATCTCCCTTACTTCCAGCTAGTAAGGATCACATAATTCCTAACAAAGATTTGACACAGATTCCCAATTCGGGCATTCAGAACATATAGCACGTTGCTGTAAGCAAGCACATTCTCATTCAAAGTTGCAAGTTACTATGTAGGAACAAGGTTGTATAGGTATTTCAAAGATGCCCAGAACTGAGCTAAACGTTGTATGTCTGCAACTCCTAGAAATAACTTCATGCCCCATCTCCCTTACTTCCAGCTAGTAAGGATCACATAATTCCTAACAAAGTTTTGACACAGATTCCCAATTCGGGCTTTCAGAACATATAGCACGTTGCTGTAAGAAAGCACATTCTCATTCAAAGTTGCAAGATACTATGTAGGAACAAGTTTGTATAGGTATTTCAAAGATGCCCAGAACTGAGCTAAACGTTGTATGTCTCCAACTCCTAGAAATAACTTCATGCCCCATCTCCCTTACTTCCAGCTAGTAAGGATCACATAATTCCTAACAAAGTTTTGACACAGATTCCCAATTCGGGCATTCAGAACATATAGCACGTTGCTGTAAGCAAGCACATTCTCATTCAAAGTTGCAAGTTACTATGTAGGAACAAGGTTGTATAGGTATTTCAAAGATGCCCAGAAATGAGCTAAACTTGGTATGTCTCCAACTCCTAGAAATAACTTCATGCCACATCTCCCTTACTTCCATCTAGTAAGGATCACATAATTCCTAACAAAGTTTTGACACAGATTCCCAATTCGGGCATTCAGAACATGTAGCACGTTGCTGTAAGCAAGCACATTCTCATTCAAAGTTGCAAGTTACTATGTAGGAACAAGTTTGTATAGGTATTTCAAAGATGCCCAGAACTGAGCTAAACGTTGTATGTCTCCAACTCCTAGAAATAACTTCTTGCCACATCTCCCTTACTTCCATCTAGTAAGGATCACATAATTCCTAACAAAGTTTTGACACAGCTTCCCAATTCGGGCATTCAGAACATATAGCACGTTGCTGTAAGCAAGCACATTCTCATTCAAAGTTGCAAGTTACTATGTAGGAACAAGTTTGTATAGGTATTTCAAAGATGCCCAGAACTGAGCTAAACGTTGTATGTCTGCAACTCCTAGAAATAACTTCATGCCCCATCTCCCTTACCTCCAGCTAGTAAGGATCACATAATTCCTAACAAAGTTTTGACACAGATTCCCAATTCGGGCATTCAGAACATATAGCACGTTGCTGTAAGCAAGCACATTCTCATTCAAAGTTGCAAGTTACTATGTAGGAACAAGTTTGTATAGGTATTTCAAAGATGCCCAGAACTGAGCTAAACTTAGTATGTGTCCAACCTCTAGAAATAACTTCATGCCCCATCTCCCTTACTTCCAGCTAGTAAGGATCACATAATTCCTAACAAAGTTTTGACACAGATTCCCAATTCGGGCTTTCAGAACATATAGCACGTTGCTGTAAGCAAGCACATTCTCATTCAAAGTTGCAAGTTACTATGTAGGAACAAGTTTGTATAGGTATTTCAAAGATGCCCAGAACTGAGCTAAACGTTGTATGTCTGCAACTCCTAGAAATAACTTCATGCCCCATCTCCCTTACTTCCAGCTAGTAAGGATCACATAATTCCTAACAAAGTTTTGACACAGATTCCCAATTCGGTCATTCAGAACATATAGCACGTTGCTGTAAGCAAGCACATTCTCATTCAAAGTTGCAAGTGACTATGTAGGAACAAGGTTGTATAGGTATTTCAAAGATGCCCAGAACTGAGCTAAACTTGGTATGTCTCCAACTCCTAGAAATAACTTCATGCCACATCTCCCTTACTTCCATCTAGTAAGGATCACATAATTCCTAACAAAGTTTTGACACAGATTCCCAATTCGGGCATTCAGAACATATAGCACGTTGCTGTAAGCAAGCACATTCTCATTCAAAGTTGCAAGTTACTATGTAGGAACAAGTTTGTATAGGTATTTCAAAGATGCCCAGAACTGAGCTAAACGTTGTATGTCTCCAACTCCTAGAAATAACTTCATGCCCCATCTCCCTTACTTCCAGCTAGTAAGGATCACATAATTCCTAACAAAGATTTGACACAGATTCCCAATTCGGGCATTCAGAACATATAGCACGTTGCTGTAAGCAAGCACATTCTCATTCAAAGTTGCAAGTTACTATGTAGGAACAAGGTTGTATAGGTATTTCAAAGATGCCCAGAACTGAGCTAAACGTTGTATGTCTGCAACTCCTAGAAATAACTTCATGCTCCATCTCCCTTACTTCCATCTAGTAAGGATCACATAATTCCTAACAAAGTTTTGACACAGATTCCCAATTCGGGCATTCAGAACATATAGCACGTTGCTGTAAGCAAGCACATTCTCATTCAAATTTGCAAGTTACTATGTAGGAACAAGTGTGTATAGGTATTTCAAAGATGCCCAGAACTGAGCTAAACGTTGTATGTCTGCAACTCCTAGAAATAACTTCATGCCCC
The DNA here is from genome assembly GCF_020826845.1 of Diceros bicornis minor. Taxonomy (NCBI): domain Eukaryota; kingdom Metazoa; phylum Chordata; class Mammalia; order Perissodactyla; family Rhinocerotidae; genus Diceros; species Diceros bicornis. Next base: position 356,496 of record NW_026691718.1, read on the forward strand.
ATCTCCTTTACTTCCAGCTAGTAAGGATCACATAATTCCTAACAAAGTTTTGACACAGATTCCCAATTCGGGCATTCAGAACATATAGCACGTTGCTGTAAGCAAGCACATTCTCATTCAAAGTTGCAAGTTACTATGTAGGAACAAGTTTGTATAGGTATTTCAAAGATGCCCAGAAGTGAGCTAAACGTTGTATGTCTGCAACTCCTAGAAATAACTTCATGCCCCATCTCCCTTCCTTCCAGCTAGTAAGGATCACATAATTCCTAACAAAGTTTTGACACAGATTCCCAATTCGGGCATTCAGAACATATAGCACGTTGCTGTAAGCAAGCACGTTCTCATTCAAAGATGCAAGTTACTATGTAGGAACAAGTTTGTATAGGACTTTCAAAGATGCCCAGAACTGAGCTGAAGTGTGTATGTCTCCAACTCCTAGAAATAACTTCATGCCCCATCTCCCTTACTTCCAGCTAGTGAGGATCACATAATTCCGAACAAAGTTTTGACACAGATTCCCAATTCGGGCATTCAGAACATATAGCACGTTGCTGTAAGCAAGCACATTCTCATTCTAAGAAGCAAGTTACTATGTAGGAACAAGTTTGTATAGGTATTTCAAAAATTCCCAGAACTGAGCTAAAGTGGGTATTTGTCCAACTCCTAGAAATAACTTCATGCCCCATCTACCTTACTTCCAGCTAGTAAGGATCACATAATTCCTAACAAAGTTTTGTCACAGATTCCCAATCCGGGCATTCAGAACATATAGCACGTTGCTGTAAGCAAGCACATTCTCATTCAAAGTTGCAAGTTACTATGTAGGAACAAGTTTGTATAGGTATTTCAAAGATGCCCAGAACTGAGCTAAACGTTGTATGTCTCCAACGCCTAGAAATAACTTCATGCCCCATCTCCTTTACTTCCAGCTAGTAAGGATCACATAATTCCTAACAAAGTTTTGACACAGATTCCCAATTCGGGCTTTCAGAACATATAGCACGTTGCTGTAAGCAAGCACATTCTCATTCAAAGTTGCAAGTTACTATGTAGAAACAAGTTTGTATAGGTATTTCAAAGATTCCCAGAACTGAGCTAAACGTTGTATGTCTGCAACTCCTAGAAATAACTTCATGCCCCATCTCCCTTACTTCCATCTAGTAAGGATCACATAATACCTAACAAAGTTTTGACACAGATTCCCAATTCGGGCATTCAGAACATATAGCACGTTGTTGTAAGCAAGCACATTTTTATTCAAAGTTGCAAGTTACTATGTAGGAACAAGTTTGTATAGGTATTTCAAAGATGCCCAGAACTGAGCTAAAGTGGGTATGTGTCCAACTCCTAGAAATAACTTCATGCCCCATCTCCCTTCCTTCCAGCTAGTAAGGATCACATAATTCCTAACAAAGTTTTGACACAGATTCCCAATTCGGGCATTCAGAACATATAGCACGTACTGTAAGCAAGCACATTCTCATTCAAAGTTGCAAATTACTATGTAGGAACAAGTTTGTATAGGTATTTCAAAGATGCCCAGAACTGAGCTAAACGTTGTATGTCTCCAACTCCTAGAAATATCTTCATGCCCCATCTCCCTTCCTTCCAGCTAGTGAGGATCACATAATTCCGAACAAAGTTTTGACACAGATTCCCAATTCGGGCATTCAGAACATATAGCACGTTGCTGTAAGCAAGCACATTCTCATTCTAAGAAGCAAGTTACTATGTAGGAACAAGTTTGTATAGGTATTTCAAAAATTCGCAGAACTGAGCTAAAGTGGGTATGTGTCCAACTCCTAGAAATATCTTCATGCCCCATCTCCCTTACGTCCAGCTAGTAAGGATCACATAATTCCTAACAAAGTTTTGACACAGATTCCCAATTCGGGCATTCAGAACCTATAGCACGTTGCTGTAAGCAAGCACATTCTCATTCAAAGTTGCAAGTTACTATGTAGGAACAAGTTTGTATAGGTATTTCAAAGATGCCCAGAACTGAGCTAAACGTTGTATGTCTGCAACTCCTAGAAATAACTTCATGCCCCATCTCCCTTACTTCCAGCTAGTAAGGATCACATAATTCCTAACAAAGTTTTGACACAGATTCCCAATTCGGGCTTTCAGAACATATAGCACGTTGCTGTAAGAAAGCACATTCTCATTCAAAGTTGCAAGATACTATGTAGGAACAAGTTTGTATAGGTATTTCAAAGATGCCCAGAACTGAGCTAAACGTTGTATGTCTCCAACTCCTAGAAATAACTTCATGCCCCATCTCCCTTACTTCCAGCTAGTAAGGATCACATAATTCCTAACAAAGTTTTGACACAGATTCCCAATTCGGGCATTCAGAACATATAGCACGTTGCTGTAAGCAAGCACATTCTCATTCAAAGTTGCAAGTTACTATGTAGGAACAAGGTTGTATAGGTATTTCAAAGATGCCCAGAAATGAGCTAAATTTGGTATGTCTCCAACTCCTAGAAATAACTTCATGCCACATCTCCCTTACTTCCATCTAGTAAGGATCACATAATTCCTAACAAAGTTTTGACACAGATTCCCAATTCGGGCATTCAGAACATGTAGCACGTTGCTGTAAGCAAGCACATTCTCATTCAAAGTTGCAAGTTACTATGTAGGAACAAGTTTGTATAGGTATTTCAAAGATGCCCAGAACTGAGCTAAACGTTGTATGTCTCCAACTCCTAGAAATAACTTCTTGCCACATCTCCCTTACTTCCATCTAGTAAGGATCACATAATTCCTAACAAAGTTTTGACACAGCTTCCCAATTCGGGCATTCAGAACATATAGCACGTTGCTGTAAGCAAGCACATTCTCATTCAAAGTTGCAAGTTACTATGTAGGAACAAGTTTGTATAGGTATTTCAAAGATGCCCAGAACTGAGCTAAACGTTGTATGTCTGCAACTCCTAGAAATAACTTCATGCCCCATCTCCCTTACCTCCAGCTAGTAAGGATCACATAATTCCTAACAAAGTTTTGACACAGATTCCCAATTCGGGCATTCAGAACATGTAGCACGTTGCTGTAAGCAAGCACATTCTCATTCAAAGTTGCAAGTTACTATGTAGGAACAAGTTTGTATAGGTATTTCAAAGATGCCCAGAACTGAGCTAAACGTTGTATGTCTCCAACTCCTAGAAATAACTTCATGCCACATCTCCCTTACTTCCATCTAGTAAGGATCACATAATTCCTAACAAAGTTTTGACACAGATTCCCAATTCGGGCATTCAGAACATATAGCACGTTGCTGTAAGCAAGCACATTCTCATTCAAAGTTGCAAGTTACTATGTAGGAACAAGTTTGTATAGGTATTTCAAAGATGCCCAGAACTGAGCTAAACGTTGTATGTCTGCAACTCCTAGAAATAACTTCATGCCCCATCTCCCTTACTTCCAGCTAGTAAGGATCACATAATTCCTAACAAAGTTTTGACACAGATTCCCAATTCGGGCATTCAGAACATATAGCACGTTGCTGTAAGCAAGCACATTCTCATTCAAAGTTGCAAGTTACTATGTAGGAACAAGTTTGTATAGGTATTTCAAAGATGCCCAGAACTGAGCTAAACTTAGTATGTGTCCAACCTCTAGAAATAACTTCATGCCCCATCTCCCTTACTTCCAGCTAGTAAGGATCACATAATTCCTAACAAAGTTTTGACACAGATTCCCAATTCGGGCATTCAGAACATATAGCACGTTGCTGTAAGCAAGCACCTTCTGATTCAAAGTTGCAAGTTACTATGTAGGAACAAGTTTGTATAGGTATTTCAAAGATGCCCAGAACTGAGCTAAACGTTGTATGTCTGCAACTCCTAGAAATAACTTCATGCCCCATCTCCCTTACTTCCAGCTAGTAAGGATCACATAATTCCTAACAAAGTTTTGACACAGATTCCCAATTCGGGCATTCAGAACATATAGCACGTTGCTGTAAGCAAGCACATTCTCATGCAAAGTTGCAAGTTACTATGTAGGAACAAGTTTGTATAGGTATTTCAAAGATGCCCAGAACTGAGCTAAACTTGGTATGTCTCCAACTCCTAGAAATAACTTCATGCCCCATCTCCATTACTTCCAGCTAGGGAGGATCACATAATTCCGAACAAAGTTTTGACACAGATTCCCAATTCGGGCATTCAGAACATATAGCACGTTGCTGTAAGCAAGCACATTCTCATTCTAAGAAGCAAGTTACTATGTAGGAACAAGTTTGTATAGGTATTTCAAAAATTCCCAGAACTGAGCTAAAGTGGGTATTTGTCCAACTCCTAGAAATAACTTCATGCCCCATCTCCCTTCCTTTCAGCTAGTAAGGATCACATAATTCCTAACAAAGTTTTGACACAGATTCCCAATTCGGGCATTCAGAACATATAGCACGTTGCTGTAAGCAAGCACATTCTCATTCAAAGTTGCAAGTTACTATGTAGGAACAAGTTTGTATAGGTATTTCAAAGATGCCCAGAACTGAGCAAAACGTTGTATGTCTGCAACGCCTAGAAATAACTTCATGCCCCATCTCCCTTACTTCCAGCTAGTAAGGATCACATAATTCCTAACAAAGTTTTGACACAGAGTCCCAATTCGGGCATTCAGAACATATAGCACGTTGCTGTAAGCAAGCACATTCTCATTCAAAGTTGCAAGTTACTATGTAGAAACAAGTTTGTATAGGTATTTCAAAGATGCCCAGAACTGAGCTAAACGTTGTATGTCTGAAACACCTAGAAATAACTTCATGCCCCATCTCCCTTACTTCCATCTAGTAAGGATCACATAATTCCTAACAAAGTTTTGACACAGATTCCCAATCCGGGCATTCAGAACATATAGCACGTTGCTGTAAGCAAGCACATTCTCATTCAAAGTTGCAAGTTACTATGTAGGAACAAGTTTGTATAGGTATTTCAAAGATGCCCAGAACTGAGCTAAACTTGGTATGTGTCCAACTCCTAGAAATAACTTCATGCCCCAACTCCCTTACTTCCAGCTAGTAAGGATCACATAATTCCTAACAAAGTTTTGACACAGATTCCCAATTCGGGCATTCAGAACATATAGCACGTTGCTGTAAGCAAGCACATTCTCATTCAAAGTTGCAAGTTACTATGTAGGAACAAGTTTGAATAGGACTTTCAAAGATGCCCAGAACTGAGCTAAACTTGGTATGTCTCCAACTCCTAGAAATAACTTCATGCCCCATCTCCCTTACTTCCATCTATTAAGGATCACATAATTCCTAACAAAGTTTTGACACAGATTCCCAATTCGGGCATTCAGAACATATAGCATGTTGCTGTAAGTAAGCACATTCTCATTCAAAGATGCAAGTTACTATGTAGGAACAAGTTTTTATAGGTATTTCAAAGATGCCCAGAACTTAGCTAAAATTGGTTTGTCTCCAACTCCTAGAAATAACATCGTGCCCCATCTCCCTTACTTCCATCTAGTAAGGATCACATAATTTCTAACAAAGTTTTGACACAGATTCCCAATTCGGGCATTCAGAACATATAGCATGTTGCTGTAAGCAAGCACATTCTCATTCAAAGTTGCAAGTTACTATGTAGGAACAAGTTTGTATAGGTATTTCAAAGATGCCCTGAACTGAGCTAAACTTGGTATGTGTGCAACTCCTAGAAATAACTTCATGCCCCAACTCCCTTACTTCCAGCTAGTAAGGATCACATAATTCCTAACAAAGATTTGACACAGATTCCCAATTCGGGCATTCAGAACATATAGCACGTTGCTGTAAGCAAGCACATTCTCATTCAAAGTTGCAAGTGACTATGTAGGAACAAGGTTGTATAGGTATTTCAAAGATGCCCAGAACTGAGCTAAACTTGGTATGTCTCCAACTCCTAGAAATAACTTCATGCCCCATCTCCCTTACTTCCATCTAGTAAGGATCACATAATTCCTAACAAAGTTTTGACACAGATTCCCAATTCGGGCATTCAGAACATGTAGCAAGTTGCTGTAAGCAAGCACATTCAATTCAAAGTTGCAAGTTACTATGTAGGAACAAGTTTGTATAGGTATTTCAAATATGCCCAGAATTGAGCTAAACTTGGTATGTGTCCAACCTCTAGAAATAACTTCATGCCCCAACTCCCTTACTTCCAGCTAGTAAGGATCACATAATTCCTAACAAAGTTTTGACACAGATTCCCAATTCGGGCATTCAGAACATATAGCACGTTGCTGTAAGCAAGCACATTCTCATTCAAAGTTGCAAGGTACTATGTAGGAACAAGTTTGTATAGGTATTTCAAAGATGCCCAGAACTGAGCTAAACGTTGTATGTCTGCAACTCCTAGAAATAACTTCATGCCCCATCTCGCTTACTTCCAGCTAGTAAGGATCACATAATTCCTAACAAAGTTTTGACACAGATTCCCAATTCGGGCATTCAGAACATATAGCACGTTGCTGTAGCAAGCACATTCTCATTCAAAGATGCAAGTTACTATGTAGGAACAAGTTTGTATAGGACTTTCAAAGATGCCCAGAACTGAGCTGAATTGTGTATGTCTCCAACTCCTAGAAATAACTTCATGCCCCATCTCCCTTACTTCCACCTAGTGAGGATCACATAATTCCGAACAAAGTTTTGACACAGATTCCCAATTCGGGCATTCAGAACATATAGCACGTTGCTGTAAGCAAGCACATTCTCATTCTAAGAAGCAAGTTACTATGTAGGAACAAGTTTGTATAGGTATTTCAAAAATTCCCAGAACTGAGCTAAAGTGGGTATGTGTCCAACTCCTAGAAATATCTTCATGCCCCATCTCCCTTACTTCCAGCTAGTAAGGATCACATAATTCCTAACAAAGTTTTGACACAGATTCCCAATTCAGGCATTCAGAACATATAGCACGTTGCTGTAAGCAAGCACATTCTCATTCAAAGTTGCAAGTTACTATGTAGGAACAAGTTTGTATAGGTATTTCAAAGATGCCCAGAACTGAGCTAAACTTAGTATGTGTCCAACCTCTAGAAATAACTTCATGCCCCATTTCCCTTACTTCCAGCTAGTAAGGATCACATAATTCCTAACAAAGTTTTGACACAGATTCCCAATTCGGGCATTCAGAACATATAGCACGTTGCTGTAAGCAAGCTCATTCTCATTCAAAGTTGCAAGTTACTATGTAGGAACAAGTTTGTATAGGTATTTCAAAGATGCCCAGAACTGAGCTAAACGTTGTATGTCTGCAACTCCTAGAAATAACTTCATGCCCCATCTCCCTTACTTCCAGCTAGTAAGGATCACATAATTCCTAACAAAGTTTTGACACAGATTCCCAATTTGGGCATTCAGAACATATAGCACGTTGCTGTAAGCAAGCACATTCTCATTCAAAGTTGCAAGTTACTATGTAGGGCCAAGTTTGTATAGGTATTTCAAAGATGCCCAGAACTGAGCTAAACTTGGTATGTCTCCAACTCCTAGAAATAACTTCATGCCACATCTCCCTTACTTCCATCTAGTAAGGATCACATAATTCCTAACAAAGTTTTGACACAGATTCCCAATTCGGGCATTCAGAACATATAGCACGTTGCTGTAAGCAAGCACATTCTCATTCAAAGTTGCAAGTTACTATGTAGGAACAAGTTTGTATAGGTATTTCAAAGATGCCCAGAACTGAGCTAAACGTTGTATGTCTCCAACTCCTAGAAATAACTTCATGCCCCATCTCCCTTACTTCCAGCTAGTAAGGATCACATAATTCCTAACAAAGATTTGACACAGATTCCCAATTCGGGCATTCAGAACATATAGCACGTTGCTGTAAGCAAGCACATTCTCATTCAAAGTTGCAAGTTACTATGTAGGAACAAGGTTGTATAGGTATTTCAAAGATGCCCAGAACTGAGCTAAACGTTGTATGTCTGCAACTCCTAGAAATAACTTCATGCTCCATCTCCCTTACTTCCATCTAGTAAGGATCACATAATTCCTAACAAAGTTTTGACACAGATTCCCAATTCGGGCATTCAGAACATATAGCACGTTGCTGTAAGCAAGCACATTCTCATTCAAATTTGCAAGTTACTATGTAGGAACAAGTGTGTATAGGTATTTCAAAGATGCCCAGAACTGAGCTAAACGTTGTATGTCTGCAACTCCTAGAAATAACTTCATGCCCCATCTCCTTTACTTCCAGCTAGTAAGGATCACATAATTCCTAACAAAGTTTTGACACAGATTCCCAATTCGGGCATTCAGAACATATAGCACGTTGCTGTAAGCAAGCACATTCTCATTCAAAGTTGCAAGTTACTATGTAGGAACAAGTTTGTATAGGTATTTCAAAGATGCCCAGAAGTGAGCTAAACGTTGTATGTCTGCAACTCCTAGAAATAACTTCATGCCCCATCTCCCTTCCTTCCAGCTAGTAAGGATCACATAATTCCTAACAAAGTTTTGACACAGATTCCCAATTCGGGCATTCAGAACATATAGCACGTTGCTGTAAGCAAGCACGTTCTCATTCAAAGATGCAAGTTACTATGTAGGAACAAGTTTGTATAGGACTTTCAAAGATGCCCAGAACTGAGCTGAAGTGTGTATGTCTCCAACTCCTAGAAATAACTTCATGCCCCATCTCCCTTACTTCCAGCTAGTGAGGATCACATAATTCCGAACAAAGTTTTGACACAGATTCCCAATTCGGGCATTCAGAACATATAGCACGTTGCTGTAAGCAAGCACATTCTCATTCTAAGAAGCAAGTTACTATGTAGGAACAAGTTTGTATAGGTATTTCAAAAATTCCCAGAACTGAGCTAAAGTGGGTATTTGTCCAACTCCTAGAAATAACTTCATGCCCCATCTACCTTACTTCCAGCTAGTAAGGATCACATAATTCCTAACAAAGTTTTGTCACAGATTCCCAATCCGGGCATTCAGAACATATAGCACGTTGCTGTAAGCAAGCACATTCTCATTCAAAGTTGCAAGTTACTATGTAGGAACAAGTTTGTATAGGTATTTCAAAGATGCCCAGAACTGAGCTAAACGTTGTATGTCTCCAACGCCTAGAAATAACTTCATGCCCCATCTCCTTTACTTCCAGCTAGTAAGGATCACATAATTCCTAACAAAGTTTTGACACAGATTCCCAATTCGGGCTTTCAGAACATATAGCACGTTGCTGTAAGCAAGCACATTCTCATTCAAAGTTGCAAGTTACTATGTAGAAACAAGTTTGTATAGGTATTTCAAAGATTCCCAGAACTGAGCTAAACGTTGTATGTCTGCAACTCCTAGAAATAACTTCATGCCCCATCTCCCTTACTTCCATCTAGTAAGGATCACATAATACCTAACAAAGTTTTGACACAGATTCCCAATTCGGGCATTCAGAACATATAGCACGTTGTTGTAAGCAAGCACATTTTTATTCAAAGTTGCAAGTTACTATGTAGGAACAAGTTTGTATAGGTATTTCAAAGATGCCCAGAACTGAGCTAAAGTGGGTATGTGTCCAACTCCTAGAAATAACTTCATGCCCCATCTCCCTTCCTTCCATCTAGTAAGGATCACATAATTCCTAACAAAGTTTTGACACAGATTCCCAATTCGGGCATTCAGAACATATAGCACGTTGCTGTAAGCAAGCACATTCTCATTCAAAGTTGCAAATTACTATGTAGGAACAAGTTTGTATAGGTATTTCAAAGATGCCCAGAACTGAGCTAAACGTTGTATGTCTCCAACTCCTAGAAATATCTTCATGCCCCATCTCCCTTCCTTCCAGCTAGTGAGGATCACATAATTCCGAACAAAGTTTTGACACAGATTCCCAATTCGGGCATTCAGAACATATAGCACGTTGCTGTAAGCAAGCACATTCTCATTCTAAGAAGCAAGTTACTATGTAGGAACAAGTTTGTATAGGTATTTCAAAAATTCCCAGAACTGAGCTAAAGTGGGTATTTGTCCAACTCCTAGAAATAACTTCATGCCCCATCTCCCTTCCTTTCAGCTAGTAAGGATCACATAATTCCTAACAAAGTTTTGACACAGATTCCCAATTCGGGCATTCAGAACATATAGCACGTTGCTGTAAGCAAGCACATTCTCATTCAAAGTTGCAAGTTACTATGTAGGAACAAGTTTGTATAGGTATTTCAAAGATGCCCAGAACTGAGCAAAACGTTGTATGTCTGCAACGCCTAGAAATAACTTCATGCCCCATCTCCCTTACTTCCAGCTAGTAAGGATCACATAATTCCTAACAAAGTTTTGACACAGAGTCCCAATTCGGGCATTCAGAACATATAGCACGTTGCTGTAAGCAAGCACATTCTCATTCAAAGTTGCAAGTTACTATGTAGAAACAAGTTTGTATAGGTATTTCAAAGATGCCCAGAACTGAGCTAAACGTTGTATGTCTGAAACACCTAGAAATAACTTCATGCCCCATCTCCCTTACTTCCATCTAGTAAGGATCACATAATTCCTAACAAAGTTTTGACACAGATTCCCAATCCGGGCATTCAGAACATATAGCACGTTGCTGTAAGCAAGCACATTCTCATTCAAAGTTGCAAGTTACTATGTAGGAACAAGTTTGTATAGGTATTTCAAAGATGCCCAGAACTGAGCTAAACTTGGTATGTGTCCAACTCCTAGAAATAACTTCATGCCCCAACTCCCTTACTTCCAGCTAGTAAGGATCACATAATTCCTAACAAAGTTTTGACACAGATTCCCAATTCGGGCATTCAGAACATATAGCACGTTGCTGTAAGCAAGCACATTCTCATTCAAAGTTGCAAGTTACTATGTAGGAACAAGTTTGAATAGGACTTTCAAAGATGCCCAGAACTGAGCTAAACTTGGTATGTCTCCAACTCCTAGAAATAACTTCATGCCCCATCTCCCTTACTTCCATCTATTAAGGATCACATAATTCCTAACAAAGTTTTGACACAGATTCCCAATTCGGGCATTCAGAACATATAGCATGTTGCTGTAAGTAAGCACATTCTCATTCAAAGATGCAAGTTACTATGTAGGAACAAGTTTTTATAGGTATTTCAAAGATGCCCAGAACTTAGCTAAAATTGGTTTGTCTCCAACTCCTAGAAATAACATCGTGCCCCATCTCCCTTACTTCCATCTAGTAAGGATCACATAATTTCTAACAAAGTTTTGACACAGATTCCCAATTCGGGCATTCAGAACATATAGCATGTTGCTGTAAGCAAGCACATTCTCATTCAAAGTTGCAAGTTACTATGTAGGAACAAGTTTGTATAGGTATTTCAAAGATGCCCTGAACTGAGCTAAACTTGGTATGTGTGCAACTCCTAGAAATAACTTCATGCCCCAACTCCCTTACTTCCAGCTAGTAAGGATCACATAATTCCTAACAAAGATTTGACACAGATTCCCAATTCGGGCATTCAGAACATATAGCACGTTGCTGTAAGCAAGCACATTCTCATTCAAAGTTGCAAGTGACTATGTAGGAACAAGGTTGTATAGGTATTTCAAAGATGCCCAGAACTGAGCTAAACTTGGTATGTCTCCAACTCCTAGAAATAACTTCATGCCCCATCTCCCTTACTTCCATCTAGTAAGGATCACATAATTCCTAACAAAGTTTTGACACAGATTCCCAATTCGGGCATTCAGAACATATAGCACGTTGCTGTAAGCAAGCACATTCTCATTCAAAGTTGCAAGGTACTATGTAGGAACAAGTTTGTATAGGTATTTCAAAGATGCCCAGAACTGAGCTAAACGTTGTATGTCTGCAACTCCTAGAAATAACTTCATGCCCCATCTCGCTTACTTCCAGCTAGTAAGGATCACATAATTCCTAACAAAGTTTTGACACAGATTCCCAATTCGGGCATTCAGAACATATAGCACGTTGCTGTAGCAAGCACATTCTCATTCAAAGATGCAAGTTACTATGTAGGAACAAGTTTGTATAGGACTTTCAAAGATGCCCAGAACTGAGCTGAATTGTGTATGTCTCCAACTCCTAGAAATAACTTCATGCCCCATCTCCCTTACTTCCACCTAGTGAGGATCACATAATTCCGAACAAAGTTTTGACACAGATTCCCAATTCGGGCATTCAGAACATATAGCACGTTGCTGTAAGCAAGCACATTCTCATTCTAAGAAGCAAGTTACTATGTAGGAACAAGTTTGTATAGGTATTTCAAAAATTCCCAGAACTGAGCTAAAGTGGGTATGTGTCCAACTCCTAGAAATATCTTCATGCCCCATCTCCCTTACTTCCAGCTAGTAAGGATCACATAATTCCTAACAAAGTTTTGACACAGATTCCCAATTCAGGCATTCAGAACATATAGCACGTTGCTGTAAGCAAGCACATTCTCATTCAAAGTTGCAAGTTACTATGTAGGAACAAGTTTGTATAGGTATTTCAAAGATGCCCAGAACTGAGCTAAACTTAGTATGTGTCCAACCTCTAGAAATAACTTCATGCCCCATTTCCCTTACTTCCAGCTAGTAAGGATCACATAATTCCTAACAAACTTTTGACACAGATTCCCAATTCGGGCATTCAGAACATATAGCACGTTGCTGTAAGCAAGCTCATTCTCATTCAAAGTTGCAAGTTACTATGTAGGAACAAGTTTGTATAGGTATTTCAAAGATGCCCAGAACTGAGCTAAACGTTGTATGTCTGCAACTCCTAGAAATAACTTCATGCCCCATCTCCCTTACTTCCAGCTAGTAAGGATCACATAATTCCTAACAAAGTTTTGACACAGATTCCCAATTTGGGCATTCAGAACATATAGCACGTTGCTGTAAGCAAGCACATTCTCATTCAAAGTTGCAAGTTACTATGTAGGGCCAAGTTTGTATAGGTATTTCAAAGATGCCCAGAACTGAGCTAAACGTTGTATGTCTGCAACTCCTAGACATAACTTCATGCCCCATCTCCCTTACTTCCAGCTAGTAAGGATCACATAATTCCTAACAAAGTTTTGACACAGATTCCCAATTCGGGCATTCAGAACATATAGCACGTTGCTGTAAGCAAGCACATTCTCATTCAAAGTTGCAAGTTACTATGTAGGAACAAGTTTGTATAGGTATTTCAAAGATGCCCAGAAGTGAGCTAAACTTGGTATGTCTCCTACTCCTAGAAATAACTTCATGCCCCATCTCCCTTACTTCCAGCTAGTAAGGATCACATAATTCCTAACAAAGTTTTGACACAGATTCCCAATTCGGGCATTCAGAACATATAGCACGTTGCTGTAAGCACGCACATTCTCATTCAAAGTTGCAAGTTACTATGTAGGAACAAGGTTGTATAGGTATTTCAAAGATGCCCAGAACTGAGCTAAACTTGGTATGTCTCCAACTCCTAGAAATAACTTCATGCCACATCTCCCTTACTTCCATCTAGTAAGGATCACATAATTCCTAACAAAGTTTTGACACAGATTCCCAATTCGGGCATTCAGAACATAGAGCACGTTGCTGTAAGCAAGCACATTCTCATTCAAAGTTGCAAGTTACTATGTAGGAACAAGTTTGTATAGGTATTTCAAAGATGCCCAGAACTGAGCTAAACGTTGTATGTCTCCAACTCCTAGAAATAACTTCATGCCCCATCTCCCTTACTTCCAGCTAGTAAGGATCACATAATTCCTAACAAAGTTTTGACACAGATTCCCAATTCGGGCATTCACAACATATAGCACGTTGCTGTAAGCAAGCACATTCTCATTCAAAGTTGCAAGTTACTATGTAGGAACAAGTTTGTATAGGTATTTCAAAGATGCCCAGAACTGAGCTAAACGTTGTATGTCTGCAACTCCTAGAAATAACTTCATGCCCCATCTCGCTTACTTCCAGCTAGTAAGGATCACATAATTCCGAACAAAGTTTTGACACAGATTCCCAATTCGGGCATTCAGAACATATAGCACGTTGCTGTAAGCAAGCACATTCTCATTCAAAGTTGCAAGTTACTATGTAGGAACAAGTTTCTATAGGTATTTCAAAGATGCCCAGAACTGAGCTAAACGTTGTATGTCTGCAACTCCTAGAAATAACTTCATGCCCCATCTCCCTTACTTCCAGCTAGTAAGGATCACATAATTCCTAACAAAGTTTTGACACAGATTCCCAATTCGGGCATTCAGAACATATAGCACGTTGCTGTAAGCAAGCACCTTCTGATTCAAAGTTGCAAGTTACTATGTAGGAACAAGTTTGTATAGGTATTTCAAAGATGCCCAGAACTGAGCTAAACGTTGTATGTCTGCAACTCCTAGAAATAACTTCATGCCCCATCTCCCTTACTTCCAGCTAGTAAGGATCACATAATTCCTAACAAAGTTTTGACACAGATTCCCAATTCGGGCATTCAGAACATATAGCACGTTGCTGTAAGCAAGCACATTCTCATTCAAAGTTGCAAGTTACTATGTAGGAACAAGTTTGTATAGGTATTTCAAAGATGCCCAGAACTGAGCTAAACTTGGTATGTCTCCAACTCCTAGAAATAACTTCATGCCCCATCTCCATTACTTCCAGCTAGGGAGGATCACATAAATCCGAACAAAGTTTTGACACAGATTCCCAATTCGGGCATTCAGAACATATAGCACGTTGCTGTAAGCAAGCACATTCTCATTCTAAGAAGCAAGTTACTATGTAGGAACAAGTTTGTATAGGTATTTCAAAAATTCCCAGAACTGAGCTAAAGTGGGTATTTGTCCAACTCCTAGAAATAACTTCATGCCCCATCTCCCTTCCTTTCAGCTAGTAAGGATCACATAATTCCTAACAAAGTTTTGACACAGATTCCCAATTCGGGCATTCAGAACATATAGCACGTTGCTGTAAGCAAGCACATTCTCATTCAAAGTTGCAAGTTACTATGTAGGAACAAGTTTGTATAGGTATTTCAAAGATGCCCAGAACTGAGCTAAACGTTGTATGTCTGCAACGCCTAGAAATAACTTCATGCCCCATCTCCCTTACTTCCAGCTAGTAAGGATCACATAATTCCTAACAAAGTTTTGACACAGATTCCCAATTCGGGCATTCAGAACATATAGCACGTTGCTGTAAGCAAGCACATTCTCATTCAAAGTTGCAAGTTACTATGTAGAAACAAGTTTGTATAGGTATTTCAAAGATGCCCAGAACTGAGCTAAACGTTGTATGTCTGAAACTCCTAGAAATAACTTCATGCCCCATCTCCCTTACTTCCATCTAGTAAGGATCACATAATTCCTAACAAAGTTTTGACACAGATTCCCAATCCGGGCATTCAGAACATATAGCACGTTGCTGTAAGCAAGCACATTCTCATTCAAAGTTGCAAGTTACTATGTAGGAACAAGTTTGTATAGGTATTTCAAAGATGCCCAGAACTGAGCTAAACTTGGTATGTGTCCAACTCCTAGAAATAACTTCATGCCCCAACTCCCTTACTTCCAGCTAGTAAGGATCACATAATTCCTAACAAAGTTTTGACACAGATTCCCAATTCGGGCATTCAGAACATATAGCACGTTGCTGTAAGCAAGCACATTCTCATTCAAAGTTGCAAGTTACTATGTAGGAACAAGTTTGAATAGAACTTTCAAAGATGCCCAGAACTGAGCTAAACTTGGTATGTCTCCAACTCCTAGAAATAACTTCATGCCCCATCTCCCTTACTTCCAGCTAGTAAGGATCACATAATTCCTAACAAAGTTTTGACACAGATTCCCAATTCGGGCATTCAGAACATATAGCACGTTGCTGTAAGCAAGCACATTCTCATTCAAAGTTGCAAGTTACTATGTAGAAACAAGTTTGTATAGGTATTTCAAAGATGCCCAGAACTGAGCTAAACGTTGTATGTCTGAAACTCCTAGAAATAACTTCATGCCCCATCTCCCTTACTTCCATCTAGTAAGGATCACATAATTCCTAACAAAGTTTTGACACAGATTCCCAATCCGGGCATTCAGAACATATAGCACGTTGCTGTAAGCAAGCACATTCTCATTCAAAGTTGCAAGTTACTATGTAGGAACAAGTTTGTATAGGTATTTCAAAGATGCCCAGAACTGAGCTAAACTTGGTATGTGTCCAACTCCTAGAAATAACTTCATGCCCCAACTCCCTTACTTCCAGCTAGTAAGGATCACATAATTCCTAACAAAGTTTTGACACAGATTCCCAATTCGGGCATTCAGAACATATAGCACGTTGCTGTAAGCAAGCACATTCTCATTCAAAGTTGCAAGTTACTATGTAGGAACAAGTTTGAATAGAACTTTCAAAGATGCCCAGAACTGAGCTAAACTTGGTATGTCTCCAACTCCTAGAAATAACTTCATGCCCCATCTCCCTTACTTCCATCTATTAAGGATCACATAATTCCTAACAAAGTTTTGACACAGATTCCCAATTCGGGCATTCAGAACATATAGCATGTTGCTGTAAGTAAGCACATTCTCATTCAAAGATGCAAGTTACTATGTAGGAACAAGTTTTTATAGGTATTTCAAAGATGCCCAGAACTGAGCTAAACTTGGTATGTCTCCAACTCCTAGAAATAACATCGTGCCCCATCTCCCTTACTTCCATCTAGTAAGGATCACATAATTTCTAACAAAGTTTTGACACAGATTCCCAATTCGGGCATTCAGAACATATAGCATGTTGCTGTAAGCAAGCACATTCTCATTCAAAGTTGCAAGTTACTATGTAGGAACAAGTTTGTATAGGTATTTCAAAGATGCCCTGAACTGAGCTAAACTTGGTATGTGTGCAACTCCTAGAAATAACTTCATGCCCCAACTCCCTTACTTCCAGCTAGTAAGGATCACATAATTCCTAACAAAGATTTGACACAGATTCCCAATTCGGGCATTCAGAACATATAGCACGTTGCTGTAAGCAAGCACATTCTCATTCAAAGTTGCAAGTGACTATGTAGGAACAAGGTTGTATAGGTATTTCAAAGATGCCCAGAACTGAGCTAAACTTGGTATGTCTCCAACTCCTAGAAATAACTTCATGCCCCATCTCCCTTACTTCCATCTAGTAAGGATCACATAATTCCTAACAAAGTTTTGACACAGATTCCCAATTCGGGCATTCAGAACATATAGCACGTTGCTGTAAGCAAGCACATTCTCATTCAAAGTTGCAAGTTACTATGTAGGAACAAGTTTGTATAGGTATTTCAAAGATGCCCAGAACTGAGCTAAACGTTGTATGTCTGCAACTCCTAGAAATAACTTCTTGCCCCATCTACCTTACTTCCAGCTAGTAAGGATCACATAATTCCTAACAAAGTTTTGACACAGATTCCCAATTCGGGCATTCAGAACATATAGCACGTTGCTGTAGCAAGCACATTCTCATTCAAAGATGCAAGTTACTATGTAGGAACAAGTTTGTATAGGACTTTCAAAGATGCCCAGAACTGAGCTGAATTGTGTATGTCTCCAACTCCTAGAAATAACTTCATGCCCCATCTCCCTTACTTCCACCTAGTGAGGATCACATAATTCCGAACAAAGTTTTGACACAGATTCCCAATTCGGGCATTCAGAACATATAGCACGTTGCTGTAAGCAAGCACATTCTCATTCTAAGAAGCAAGTTACTATGTAGGAACAAGTTTGTATAGGTATTTCAAAAATTCCCAGAACTGAGCTAAAGTGGGTATTTGTCCAACTCCTAGAAATAACTTCATGCCCCATCTCCCTTCCTTTCAGCTAGTAAGGATCACATAATTCCTAACAAAGTTTTGACACAGATTCCCAATTCGGGCATTCAGAACATATAGCACGTTGCTGTAAGCAAGCACATTCTCATTCAAAGTTGCAAGTTACTATGTAGGAACAAGTTTGTATAGGTATTTCAAAGATGCCCAGAACTGAGCTAAACGTTGTATGTCTGCAACGCCTAGAAATAACTTCATGCCCCATCTCCCTTACTTCCAGCTAGTAAGGATCACATAATTCCTAACAAAGTTTTGACACAGATTCCCAATTCGGGCATTCAGAACATATAGCACGTTGCTGTAAGCAAGCACATTCTCATTCAAAGTTGCAAGTTACTATGTAGAAACAAGTTTGTATAGGTATTTCAAAGATGCCCAGAACTGAGCTAAACGTTGTATGTCTGAAACTCCTAGAAATAACTTCATGCCCCATCTCCCTTACTTCCATCTAGTAAGGATCACATAATTCCTAACAAAGTTTTGACACAGATTCCCAATCCGGGCATTCAGAACATATAGCACGTTGCTGTAAGCAAGCACATTCTCATTCAAAGTTGCAAGTTACTATGTAGGAACAAGTTTGTATAGGTATTTCAAAGATGCCCAGAACTGAGCTAAACTTGGTATGTGTCCAACTCCTAGAAATAACTTCATGCCCCAACTCCCTTACTTCCAGCTAGTAAGGATCACATAATTCCTAACAAAGTTTTGACACAGATTCCCAATTCGGGCATTCAGAACATATAGCACGTTGCTGTAAGCAAGCACATTCTCATTCAAAGTTGCAAGTTACTATGTAGGAACAAGTTTGAATAGAACTTTCAAAGATGCCCAGAACTGAGCTAAACTTGGTATGTCTCCAACTCCTAGAAATAACTTCATGCCCCATCTCCCTTACTTCCAGCTAGTAAGGATCACATAATTCCTAACAAAGTTTTGACACAGATTCCCAATTCGGGCATTCAGAACATATAGCACGTTGCTGTAAGCAAGCACATTCTCATTCAAAGTTGCAAGTTACTATGTAGAAACAAGTTTGTATAGGTATTTCAAAGATGCCCAGAACTGAGCTAAACGTTGTATGTCTGAAACTCCTAGAAATAACTTCATGCCCCATCTCCCTTACTTCCATCTAGTAAGGATCACATAATTCCTAACAAAGTTTTGACACAGATTCCCAATCCGGGCATTCAGAACATATAGCACGTTGCTGTAAGCAAGCACATTCTCATTCAAAGTTGCAAGTTACTATGTAGGAACAAGTTTGTATAGGTATTTCAAAGATGCCCAGAACTGAGCTAAACTTGGTATGTGTCCAACTCCTAGAAATAACTTCATGCCCCAACTCCCTTACTTCCAGCTAGTAAGGATCACATAATTCCTAACAAAGTTTTGACACAGATTCCCAATTCGGGCATTCAGAACATATAGCACGTTGCTGTAAGCAAGCACATTCTCATTCAAAGTTGCAAGTTACTATGTAGGAACAAGTTTGAATAGAACTTTCAAAGATGCCCAGAACTGAGCTAAACTTGGTATGTCTCCAACTCCTAGAAATAACTTCATGCCCCATCTCCCTTACTTCCATCTATTAAGGATCACATAATTCCTAACAAAGTTTTGACACAGATTCCCAATTCGGGCATTCAGAACATATAGCATGTTGCTGTAAGTAAGCACATTCTCATTCAAAGATGCAAGTTACTATGTAGGAACAAGTTTTTATAGGTATTTCAAAGATGCCCAGAACTGAGCTAAACTTGGTATGTCTCCAACTCCTAGAAATAACATCGTGCCCCATCTCCCTTACTTCCATCTAGTAAGGATCACATAATTTCTAACAAAGTTTTGACACAGATTCCCAATTCGGGCATTCAGAACATATAGCATGTTGCTGTAAGCAAGCACATTCTCATTCAAAGTTGCAAGTTACTATGTAGGAACAAGTTTGTATAGGTATTTCAAAGATGCCCTGAACTGAGCTAAACTTGGTATGTGTGCAACTCCTAGAAATAACTTCATGCCCCAACTCCCTTACTTCCAGCTAGTAAGGATCACATAATTCCTAACAAAGATTTGACACAGATTCCCAATTCGGGCATTCAGAACATATAGCACGTTGCTGTAAGCAAGCACATTCTCATTCAAAGTTGCAAGTGACTATGTAGGAACAAGGTTGTATAGGTATTTCAAAGATGCCCAGAACTGAGCTAAACTTGGTATGTCTCCAACTCCTAGAAATAACTTCATGCCCCATCTCCCTTACTTCCATCTAGTAAGGATCACATAATTCCTAACAAAGTTTTGACACAGATTCCCAATTCGGGCATTCAGAACATATAGCACGTTGCTGTAAGCAAGCACATTCTCATTCAAAGTTGCAAGTTACTATGTAGGAACAAGTTTGTATAGGTATTTCAAAGATGCCCAGAACTGAGCTAAACGTTGTATGTCTGCAACTCCTAGAAATAACTTCTTGCCCCATCTACCTTACTTCCAGCTAGTAAGGATCACATAATTCCTAACAAAGTTTTGACACAGATTCCCAATTCGGGCATTCAGAACATATAGCACGTTGCTGTAGCAAGCACATTCTCATTCAAAGATGCAAGTTACTATGTAGGAACAAGTTTGTATAGGACTTTCAAAGATGCCCAGAACTGAGCTGAATTGTGTATGTCTCCAACTCCTAGAAATAACTTCATGCCCCATCTCCCTTACTTCCACCTAGTGAGGATCACATAATTCCGAACAAAGTTTTAACACAGATTCCCAATTCGGGCATTCAGAACATATAGCACGTTGCTGTAAGCAAGCACATTCTCATTCTAAGAAGCAAGTTACTATGTAGGAACAAGTTTGTATAGGTATTTCAAAAATTCCCAGAACTGAGCTAAACTTAGTATGTGTCCAACCTCTAGAAATAACTTCATGCCCCATTTCCCTTACTTCCAGCTAGTAAGGATCACATAATTCCTAACAAAGTTTTGACACAGATTCCCAATTCGGGCATTCAGAACATATAGCACGTTGCTGTAAGCAAGCACATTCTCATTCAAAGTTGCAAGTTACTATGTAGGAACAAGTTTGTATAGGTATTTCAAAGATGCCCAGAACTGAGCTAAACGTTGTATGTCTGCAACTCCTAGAAATAACTTCATGCCCCATCTCCCTTACTTCCAGCTAGTAAGGATCACATAATTCCTAACAAAGTTTTGACACAGATTCCCAATTTGGGCATTCAGAACATATAGCACGTTGCTGTAAGCAAGCACATTCTCATTCAATGTTGCAAGTTACTATGTAGGGCCAAGTTTGTATAGGTATTTCAAAGATGCCCAGAACTGAGCTAAACGTTGTATGTCTGCAACTCCTAGAAATAACTTCATGCCCCATCTCCCTTACTTCCAGCTAGTAAGGATCACATAATTCCTAACAAAGTTTTGACACAGATTCCCAATTCGGGCATTCAGAACATATAGCACGTTGCTGTAAGCAAGCACATTCTCATTCAAAGTTGCAAGTTACTATGTAGGAACAAGTTTGTATAGGTATTTCAAAGATGCCCAGAAGTGAGCTAAACTTGGTATGTCTCCAACTCCTAGAAATAACTTCATGCCCCATCTCCCTTACTTCCAGCTAGTAAGGATCACATAATTCCTAACAAAGTTTTGACACAGATTCCCAATTCGGGCATTCAGAACATATAGCACGTTGCTGTAAGCAAGCACATTCTCATTCAAAGTTGCAAGTTACTATGTAGGAACAAGTTTGTATAGGTATTTCAAAGATGCCCAGAACTGAGCTAAACGTTGTATGTCTCCAACTCCTAGAAATAACTTCATGCCCCATCTCCCTTACTTCCAGCTAGTAAGGATCACATAATTCCTAACAAAGTTTTGACACAGATTCCCAATTCGGGCATTCACAACATATAGCACGTTGCTGTAAGCAAGCACATTCTCATTCAAAGTTGCAAGTTACTATGTAGGAACAAGTTTGTATAGGTATTTCAAAGATGCCCAGAACTGAGCTAAACGTTGTATGTCTGCAACTCCTAGAAATAACTTCATGCCCCATCTCGCTTACTTCCAGCTAGTAAGGATCACATAATTCCGAACAAAGTTTTGACACAGATTCCCAATTCGGGCATTCAGAACATATAGCACGTTGCTGTAAGCAAGCACATTCTCATTCAAAGTTGCAAGTTACTATGTAGGAACAAGTTTCTATAGGTATTTCAAAGATGCCCAGAACTGAGCTAAACGTTGTATGTCTGCAACTCCTAGAAATAACTTCATGCCCCATCTCCCTTACTTCCAGCTAGTAAGGATCACATAATTCCTAACAAAGTTTTGACACAGATTCCCAATTCGGGCATTCAGAACATATAGCACGTTGCTGTAAGCAAGCACCTTCTGATTCAAAGTTGCAAGTTACTATGTAGGAACAAGTTTGTATAGGTATTTCAAAGATGCCCAGAACTGAGCTAAACGTTGTATGTCTGCAACTCCTAGAAATAACTTCATGCCCCATCTCCCTTACTTCCAGCTAGTAAGGATCACATAATTCCTAACAAAGTTTTGACACAGATTCCCAATTCGGGCATTCAGAACATATAGCACGTTGCTGTAAGCAAGCACATTCTCATTCAAAGTTGCAAGTTACTATGTAGGAACAAGTTTGTATAGGTATTTCAAAGATGCCCAGAACTGAGCTAAACTTGGTATGTCTCCAACTCCTAGAAATAACTTCATGCCCCATCTCCATTACTTCCAGCTAGGGAGGATCACATAATTCCGAACAAAGTTTTGACACAGATTCCCAATTCGGGCATTCAGAACATATAGCACGTTGCTGTAAGCAAGCACATTCTCATTCTAAGAAGCAAGTTACTATGTAGGAACAAGTTTGTATAGGTATTTCAAAAATTCCCAGAACTGAGCTAAAGTGGGTATTTGTCCAACTCCTAGAAATAACTTCATGCCCCATCTCCCTTCCTTTCAGCTAGTAAGGATCACATAATTCCTAACAAAGTTTTGACACAGATTCCCAATTCGGGCATTCAGAACATATAGCACGTTGCTGTAAGCAAGCACATTCTCATTCAAAGTTGCAAGTTACTATGTAGGAACAAGTTTGTATAGGTATTTCAAAGATGCCCAGAACTGAGCTAAACGTTGTATGTCTGCAACGCCTAGAAATAACTTCATGCCCCATCTCCCTTACTTCCAGCTAGTAAGGATCACATAATTCCTAACAAAGTTTTGACACAGATTCCCAATTCGGGCATTCAGAACATATAGCACGTTGCTGTAAGCAAGCACATTCTCATTCAAAGTTGCAAGTTACTATGTAGAAACAAGTTTGTATAGGTATTTCAAAGATGCCCAGAACTGAGCTAAACGTTGTATGTCTGAAACTCCTAGAAATAACTTCATGCCCCATCTCCCTTACTTCCATCTAGTAAGGATCACATAATTCCTAACAAAGTTTTGACACAGATTCCCAATCCGGGCATTCAGAACATATAGCACGTTGCTGTAAGCAAGCACATTCTCATTCAAAGTTGCAAGTTACTATGTAGGAACAAGTTTGTATAGGTATTTCAAAGATGCCCAGAACTGAGCTAAACTTGGTATGTGTCCAACTCCTAGAAATAACTTCATGCCCCAACTCCCTTACTTCCAGCTAGTAAGGATCACATAATTCCTAACAAAGTTTTGACACAGATTCCCAATTCGGGCATTCAGAACATATAGCACGTTGCTGTAAGCAAGCACATTCTCATTCAAAGTTGCAAGTTACTATGTAGGAACAAGTTTGAATAGGACTTTCAAAGATGCCCAGAACTGAGCTAAACTTGGTATGTCTCCAACTCCTAGAAATAACTTCATGCCCCATCTCCCTTACTTCCATCTATTAAGGATCACATAATTCCTAACAAAGTTTTGACACAGATTCCCAATTCGGGCATTCAGAACATATAGCATGTTGCTGTAAGTAAGCACATTCTCATTCAAAGATGCAAGTTACTATGTAGGAACAAGTTTTTATAGGTATTTCAAAGATGCCCAGAACTGAGCTAAACTTTGTATGTCTCCAACTCCTAGAAATAACATCGTGCCCCATCTCCCTTACTTCCATCTAGTAAGGATCACATAATTTCTAACAAAGTTTTGACACAGATTCCCAATTCGGGCATTCAGAACATATAGCATGTTGCTGTAAGCAAGCACATTCTCATTCAAAGTTGCAAGTTACTATGTAGGAACAAGTTTGTATAGGTATTTCAAAGATGCCCTGAACTGAGCTAAACTTGGTATGTGTGCAACTCCTAGAAATAACTTCATGCCCCAACTCCCTTACTTCCAGCTAGTAAGGATCACATAATTCCTAACAAAGATATGACACAGATTCCCAATTCGGGCATTCAGAACATATAGCACGTTGCTGTAAGCAAGCACATTCTCATTCAAAGTTGCAAGTTACTGTGTAGGAACAAGTTTGTATAGGTATTTCAAAGAGGTCGAGAACTGTGCTAAACTTGGTATGTGTCCAACTCCTAGAAATACCTTCATGCCCCAACTCCCTTACTTCCAGCTAGTAAGGATCACATAATTCCTAACAAAGTTTTGACACAGATTCCCAATTCGGGCATTCAGAACATATAGCACGTTGCTGTAAGCAAGCACATTCTCATTCAAAGTTGCAAGTTACTATGTAGGAACAAGTTTGTATAGGTATTTCAAAGATGCCCAGAACTGAGCTAAACTTTGTATGTCTGCAACTCCTAGAAATAACTTCATGCCACATCTCCCTTACTTCCAGCTAGTAATGATCACATAATTCCTAACAAAGTTTTGACACAGATTCCCAATTTGGGCATTCAGAACATATAGCACGTTGCTGTAAGCAAGCACATTCTCATTCAAAGTTGCAAGTTACTATGTAGGAACAAGTGTGTATAGGTATTTCAAAGATGCCCAGAACTGAGCTAAACTTGGTATGTGTCCAACTCCTAGAAATAACTTCATGCCACATCTCCCTTACTTCCAGCTAGTAATGATCACATAATTCCTAACAAAGTTTTGACACAGATTCCCAATTTGGGCATTCAGAACATATAGCACGTTGCTGTAAGCAAGCACATTCTCATTCAAAGTTGCAAGTTACTATGTAGGAACAAGTTTGTATAGGTATTTCAAAGATGCCCAGAACTGAGCTAAACTTGGTATGTGTCCAACTCCTAGAAATAACTTCATGCCCCATCTCCCTTACTTCCAGCTAGTAAGGATCACATAATTCCTAACAAAGTTTTGACACAGATTCCCAATTCGGGCATTCAGAACATATAGCACGTTGCTGTAAGCAAGCACATTCTCATTCAAAGTTGCAAGTTACTATGTAGGAACAAGTGTGTATAGGTATTTCAAAGATGCCCAGAACTGAGCTAAACGTTGTATGTCTGCAACTCCTAGAAATAACTTCATGCCCCATCTCCCTTACTTCCAGCTAGTAAGGATCACATAATTCCTAACAAAGTTTTGACACAGATTCCCAATTCGGGCATTCAGAACATATAGCACGTTGCTGTAAGCAAGCACATTCTCATTCAAAGTTGCAAGTTACTACGTAGGAACAAGTTTGTATAGGTATTTCAAAGATGCCCAGAACTGAGCTAAACGTTGTATGTCTGCAACGCCTAGAAATAACTTCATGCCCCATCTCCCTTCCTTCCAGCTAGTAAGGATCACATAATTCCTAACAAAGTTTTGACACAGATTCCCAATTCGGGCATTCAGAACATATAGCACGTTGCTGTAAGCAAGCACATTCTCATTCAAAGTTGCAAGTGACTATGTAGGAACAAGGTTGTATAGGTATTTCAAAGATGCCCAGAACTGAGCTAAACTTGGTATGTCTCCAACTCCTAGAAATAACTTCATGCCCCATCTCCCTTACTTCCATCTAGTAAGGATCACATAATTCCTAACAAAGTTTTGACACAGATTCCCAATTCGGGCATTCAGAACATATAGCACGTTGCTGTAAGCAAGCACATTCTCATTCAAAGTTGCAAGGTACTATGTAGGAACAAGTTTGTATAGGTATTTCAAAGATGCCCAGAACTGAGCTAAACGTTGTATGTCTGCAACTCCTAGAAATAACTTCATGCCCCATCTCGCTTACTTCCAGCTAGTAAGGATCACATAATTCCTAACAAAGTTTTGACACAGATTCCCAATTCGGGCATTCAGAACATATAGCACGTTGCTGTAGCAAGCACATTCTCATTCAAAGATGCAAGTTACTATGTAGGAACAAGTTTGTATAGGACTTTCAAAGATGCCCAGAACTGAGCTGAATTGTGTATGTCTCCAACTCCTAGAAATAACTTCATGCCCCATCTCCCTTACTTCCACCTAGTGAGGATCACATAATTCCGAACAAAGTTTTGACACAGATTCCCAATTCGGGCATTCAGAACATATAGCACGTTGCTGTAAGCAAGCACATTCTCATTCTAAGAAGCAAGTTACTATGTAGGAACAAGTTTGTATAGGTATTTCAAAAATTCCCAGAACTGAGCTAAAGTGGGTATGTGTCCAACTCCTAGAAATATCTTCATGCCCCATCTCCCTTACTTCCAGCTAGTAAGGATCACATAATTCCTAACAAAGTTTTGACACAGATTCCCAATTCAGGCATTCAGAACATATAGCACGTTGCTGTAAGCAAGCACATTCTCATTCAAAGTTGCAAGTTACTATGTAGGAACAAGTTTGTATAGGTATTTCAAAGATGCCCAGAACTGAGCTAAACTTAGTATGTGTCCAACCTCTAGAAATAACTTCATGCCCCATTTCCCTTACTTCCAGCTAGTAAGGATCACATAATTCCTAACAAACTTTTGACACAGATTCCCAATTCGGGCATTCAGAACATATAGCACGTTGCTGTAAGCAAGCTCATTCTCATTCAAAGTTGCAAGTTACTATGTAGGAACAAGTTTGTATAGGTATTTCAAAGATGCCCAGAACTGAGCTAAACGTTGTATGTCTGCAACTCCTAGAAATAACTTCATGCCCCATCTCCCTTACTTCCAGCTAGTAAGGATCACATAATTCCTAACAATGTTTTGACACAGATTCCCAATTTGGGCATTCAGAACATATAGCACGTTGCTGTAAGCAAGCACATTCTCATTCAAAGTTGCAAGTTACTATGTAGGGCCAAGTTTGTATAGGTATTTCAAAGATGCCCAGAACTGAGCTAAACGTTGTATGTCTGCAACTCCTAGACATAACTTCATGCCCCATCTCCCTTACTTCCAGCTAGTAAGGATCACATAATTCCTAACAAAGTTTTGACACAGATTCCCAATTCGGGCATTCAGAACATATAGCACGTTGCTGTAAGCAAGCACATTCTCATTCAAAGTTGCAAGTTACTATGTAGGAACAAGTTTGTATAGGTATTTCAAAGATGCCCAGAAGTGAGCTAAACTTGGTATGTCTCCTACTCCTAGAAATAACTTCATGCCCCATCTCCCTTACTTCCAGCTAGTAAGGATCACATAATTCCTAACAAAGTTTTGACACAGATTCCCAATTCGGGCATTCAGAACATATAGCACGTTGCTGTAAGCACGCACATTCTCATTCAAAGTTGCAAGTTACTATGTAGGAACAAGGTTGTATAGGTATTTCAAAGATGCCCAGAACTGAGCTAAACTTGGTATGTCTCCAACTCCTAGAAATAACTTCATGCCACATCTCCCTTACTTCCATCTAGTAAGGATCACATAATTCCTAACAAAGTTTTGACACAGATTCCCAATTCGGGCATTCAGAACATAGAGCACGTTGCTGTAAGCAAGCACATTCTCATTCAAAGTTGCAAGTTACTATGTAGGAACAAGTTTGTATAGGTATTTCAAAGATGCCCAGAACTGAGCTAAACGTTGTATGTCTCCAACTCCTAGAAATAACTTCATGCCCCATCTCCCTTACTTCCAGCTAGTAAGGATCACATAATTCCTAACAAAGTTTTGACACAGATTCCCAATTCGGGCATTCACAACATATAGCACGTTGCTGTAAGCAAGCACATTCTCATTCAAAGTTGCAAGTTACTATGTAGGAACAAGTTTGTATAGGTATTTCAAAGATGCCCAGAACTGAGCTAAACGTTGTATGTCTGCAACTCCTAGAAATAACTTCATGCCCCATCTCGCTTACTTCCAGCTAGTAAGGATCACATAATTCCGAACAAAGTTTTGACACAGATTCCCAATTCGGGCATTCAGAACATATAGCACGTTGCTGTAAGCAAGCACATTCTCATTCAAAGTTGCAAGTTACTATGTAGGAACAAGTTTCTATAGGTATTTCAAAGATGCCCAGAACTGAGCTAAACGTTGTATGTCTGCAACTCCTAGAAATAACTTCATGCCCCATCTCCCTTACTTCCAGCTAGTAAGGATCACATAATTCCTAACAAAGTTTTGACACAGATTCCCAATTCGGGCATTCAGAACATATAGCACGTTGCTGTAAGCAAGCACCTTCTGATTCAAAGTTGCAAGTTACTATGTAGGAACAAGTTTGTATAGGTATTTCAAAGATGCCCAGAACTGAGCTAAACGTTGTATGTCTGCAACTCCTAGAAATAACTTCATGCCCCATCTCCCTTACTTCCAGCTAGTAAGGATCACATAATTCCTAACAAAGTTTTGACACAGATTCCCAATTCGGGCATTCAGAACATATAGCACGTTGCTGTAAGCAAGCACATTCTCATTCAAAGTTGCAAGTTACTATGTAGGAACAAGTTTGTATAGGTATTTCAAAGATGCCCAGAACTGAGCTAAACTTGGTATGTCTCCAACTCCTAGAAATAACTTCATGCCCCATCTCCATTACTTCCAGCTAGGGAGGATCACATAAATCCGAACAAAGTTTTGACACAGATTCCCAATTCGGGCATTCAGAACATATAGCACGTTGCTGTAAGCAAGCACATTCTCATTCTAAGAAGCAAGTTACTATGTAGGAACAAGTTTGTATAGGTATTTCAAAAATTCCCAGAACTGAGCTAAAGTGGGTATTTGTCCAACTCCTAGAAATAACTTCATGCCCCATCTCCCTTCCTTTCAGCTAGTAAGGATCACATAATTCCTAACAAAGTTTTGACACAGATTCCCAATTCGGGCATTCAGAACATATAGCACGTTGCTGTAAGCAAGCACATTCTCATTCAAAGTTGCAAGT
The DNA here is from genome assembly GCF_020826845.1 of Diceros bicornis minor. Classification (NCBI taxonomy): domain Eukaryota; kingdom Metazoa; phylum Chordata; class Mammalia; order Perissodactyla; family Rhinocerotidae; genus Diceros; species Diceros bicornis. The sequence goes on from NW_026691718.1 coordinate 385,576, forward strand.
TACTATGTAGGAACAAGTTTGTATAGGTATTTCAAAGATGCCCAGAACTGAGCTAAACGTTGTATGTCTGCAACGCCTAGAAATAACTTCATGCCCCATCTCCCTTACTTCCAGCTAGTAAGGATCACATAATTCCTAACAAAGTTTTGACACAGATTCCCAATTCGGGCATTCAGAACATATAGCACGTTGCTGTAAGCAAGCACATTCTCATTCAAAGTTGCAAGTTACTATGTAGAAACAAGTTTTTATAGGTATTTCAAAGATGCCCAGAACTGAGCTAAACGTTGTATGTCTGAAACTCCTAGAAATAACTTCATGCCCCATCTCCCTTACTTCCATCTTGTAAGGATCACATAATTCCTAACAAAGTTTTGACACAGATTCCCAATCCGGGCATTCAGAACATATAGCACGTTGCTGTAAGCAAGCACATTCTCATTCAAAGTTGCAAGTTACTATGTAGGAACAAGTTTGTATAGGTATTTCAAAGATGCCCAGAACTGAGCTAAACTTGGTATGTGTCCAACTCCTAGAAATAACTTCATGCCCCAACTCCCTTACTTCCAGCTAGTAAGGATCACATAATTCCTAACAAAGTTTTGACACAGATTCCCAATTCGGGCATTCAGAACATATAGCACGTTGCTGTAAGCAAGCACATTCTCATTCAAAGTTGCAAGTTACTATGTAGGAACAAGTTTGAATAGAACTTTCAAAGATGCCCAGAACTGAGCTAAACTTGGTATGTCTCCAACTCCTAGAAATAACTTCATGCCCCATCTCCCTTACTTCCATCTATTAAGGATCACATAATTCCTAACAAAGTTTTGACACAGATTCCCAATTCGGGCATTCAGAACATATAGCACGTTGCTGTAAGCAAGCACATTCTCATTCAAAGTTGCAAGGTACTATGTAGGAACAAGTTTGTATAGGTATTTCAAAGATGCCCAGAACTGAGCTAAACGTTGTATGTCTGCAACTCCTAGAAATAACTTCATGCCCCATCTCGCTTACTTCCAGCTAGTAAGGATCACATAATTCCTAACAAAGTTTTGACACAGATTCCCAATTCGGGCATTCAGAACATATAGCACGTTGCTGTAGCAAGCACATTCTCATTCAAAGATGCAAGTTACTATGTAGGAACAAGTTTGTATAGGACTTTCAAAGATGCCCAGAACTGAGCTGAATTGTGTATGTCTCCAACTCCTAGAAATAACTTCATGCCCCATCTCCCTTACTTCCACCTAGTGAGGATCACATAATTCCGAACAAAGTTTTGACACAGATTCCCAATTCGGGCATTCAGAACATATAGCACGTTGCTGTAAGCAAGCACATTCTCATTCTAAGAAGCAAGTTACTATGTAGGAACAAGTTTGTATAGGTATTTCAAAAATTCCCAGAACTGAGCTAAAGTGGGTATGTGTCCAACTCCTAGAAATATCTTCATGCCCCATCTCCCTTACTTCCAGCTAGTAAGGATCACATAATTCCTAACAAAGTTTTGACACAGATTCCCAATTCAGGCATTCAGAACATATAGCACGTTGCTGTAAGCAAGCACATTCTCATTCAAAGTTGCAAGTTACTATGTAGGAACAAGTTTGTATAGGTATTTCAAAGATGCCCAGAACTGAGCTAAACTTAGTATGTGTCCAACCTCTAGAAATAACTTCATGCCCCATTTCCCTTACTTCCAGCTAGTAAGGATCACATAATTCCTAACAAACTTTTGACACAGATTCCCAATTCGGGCATTCAGAACATATAGCACGTTGCTGTAAGCAAGCTCATTCTCATTCAAAGTTGCAAGTTACTATGTAGGAACAAGTTTGTATAGGTATTTCAAAGATGCCCAGAACTGAGCTAAACGTTGTATGTCTGCAACTCCTAGAAATAACTTCATGCCCCATCTCCCTTACTTCCAGCTAGTAAGGATCACATAATTCCTAACAAAGTTTTGACACAGATTCCCAATTTGGGCATTCAGAACATATAGCACGTTGCTGTAAGCAAGCACATTCTCATTCAAAGTTGCAAGTTACTATGTAGGGCCAAGTTTGTATAGGTATTTCAAAGATGCCCAGAACTGAGCTAAACGTTGTATGTCTGCAACTCCTAGACATAACTTCATGCCCCATCTCCCTTACTTCCAGCTAGTAAGGATCACATAATTCCTAACAAAGTTTTGACACAGATTCCCAATTCGGGCATTCAGAACATATAGCACGTTGCTGTAAGCAAGCACATTCTCATTCAAAGTTGCAAGTTACTATGTAGGAACAAGTTTGTATAGGTATTTCAAAGATGCCCAGAAGTGAGCTAAACTTGGTATGTCTCCTACTCCTAGAAATAACTTCATGCCCCATCTCCCTTACTTCCAGCTAGTAAGGATCACATAATTCCTAACAAAGTTTTGACACAGATTCCCAATTCGGGCATTCAGAACATATAGCACGTTGCTGTAAGCACGCACATTCTCATTCAAAGTTGCAAGTTACTATGTAGGAACAAGGTTGTATAGGTATTTCAAAGATGCCCAGAACTGAGCTAAACTTGGTATGTCTCCAACTCCTAGAAATAACTTCATGCCACATCTCCCTTACTTCCATCTAGTAAGGATCACATAATTCCTAACAAAGTTTTGACACAGATTCCCAATTCGGGCATTCAGAACATAGAGCACGTTGCTGTAAGCAAGCACATTCTCATTCAAAGTTGCAAGTTACTATGTAGGAACAAGTTTGTATAGGTATTTCAAAGATGCCCAGAACTGAGCTAAACGTTGTATGTCTCCAACTCCTAGAAATAACTTCATGCCCCATCTCCCTTACTTCCAGCTAGTAAGGATCACATAATTCCTAACAAAGTTTTGACACAGATTCCCAATTCGGGCATTCACAACATATAGCACGTTGCTGTAAGCAAGCACATTCTCATTCAAAGTTGCAAGTTACTATGTAGGAACAAGTTTGTATAGGTATTTCAAAGATGCCCAGAACTGAGCTAAACGTTGTATGTCTGCAACTCCTAGAAATAACTTCATGCCCCATCTCGCTTACTTCCAGCTAGTAAGGATCACATAATTCCGAACAAAGTTTTGACACAGATTCCCAATTCGGGCATTCAGAACATATAGCACGTTGCTGTAAGCAAGCACATTCTCATTCAAAGTTGCAAGTTACTATGTAGGAACAAGTTTCTATAGGTATTTCAAAGATGCCCAGAACTGAGCTAAACGTTGTATGTCTGCAACTCCTAGAAATAACTTCATGCCCCATCTCCCTTACTTCCAGCTAGTAAGGATCACATAATTCCTAACAAAGTTTTGACACAGATTCCCAATTCGGGCATTCAGAACATATAGCACGTTGCTGTAAGCAAGCACCTTCTGATTCAAAGTTGCAAGTTACTATGTAGGAACAAGTTTGTATAGGTATTTCAAAGATGCCCAGAACTGAGCTAAACGTTGTATGTCTGCAACTCCTAGAAATAACTTCATGCCCCATCTCCCTTACTTCCAGCTAGTAAGGATCACATAATTCCTAACAAAGTTTTGACACAGATTCCCAATTCGGGCATTCAGAACATATAGCACGTTGCTGTAAGCAAGCACATTCTCATTCAAAGTTGCAAGTTACTATGTAGGAACAAGTTTGTATAGGTATTTCAAAGATGCCCAGAACTGAGCTAAACTTGGTATGTCTCCAACTCCTAGAAATAACTTCATGCCCCATCTCCATTACTTCCAGCTAGGGAGGATCACATAAATCCGAACAAAGTTTTGACACAGATTCCCAATTCGGGCATTCAGAACATATAGCACGTTGCTGTAAGCAAGCACATTCTCATTCTAAGAAGCAAGTTACTATGTAGGAACAAGTTTGTATAGGTATTTCAAAAATTCCCAGAACTGAGCTAAAGTGGGTATTTGTCCAACTCCTAGAAATAACTTCATGCCCCATCTCCCTTCCTTTCAGCTAGTAAGGATCACATAATTCCTAACAAAGTTTTGACACAGATTCCCAATTCGGGCATTCAGAACATATAGCACGTTGCTGTAAGCAAGCACATTCTCATTCAAAGTTGCAAGTTACTATGTAGGAACAAGTTTGTATAGGTATTTCAAAGATGCCCAGAACTGAGCTAAACGTTGTATGTCTGCAACGCCTAGAAATAACTTCATGCCCCATCTCCCTTACTTCCAGCTAGTAAGGATCACATAATTCCTAACAAAGTTTTGACACAGATTCCCAATTCGGGCATTCAGAACATATAGCACGTTGCTGTAAGCAAGCACATTCTCATTCAAAGTTGCAAGTTACTATGTAGAAACAAGTTTTTATAGGTATTTCAAAGATGCCCAGAACTGAGCTAAACGTTGTATGTCTGAAACTCCTAGAAATAACTTCATGCCCCATCTCCCTTACTTCCATCTTGTAAGGATCACATAATTCCTAACAAAGTTTTGACACAGATTCCCAATCCGGGCATTCAGAACATATAGCACGTTGCTGTAAGCAAGCACATTCTCATTCAAAGTTGCAAGTTACTATGTAGGAACAAGTTTGTATAGGTATTTCAAAGATGCCCAGAACTGAGCTAAACTTGGTATGTGTCCAACTCCTAGAAATAACTTCATGCCCCAACTCCCTTACTTCCAGCTAGTAAGGATCACATAATTCCTAACAAAGTTTTGACACAGATTCCCAATTCGGGCATTCAGAACATATAGCACGTTGCTGTAAGCAAGCACATTCTCATTCAAAGTTGCAAGTTACTATGTAGGAACAAGTTTGAATAGAACTTTCAAAGATGCCCAGAACTGAGCTAAACTTGGTATGTCTCCAACTCCTAGAAATAACTTCATGCCCCATCTCCCTTACTTCCATCTATTAAGGATCACATAATTCCTAACAAAGTTTTGACACAGATTCCCAATTCGGGCATTCAGAACATATAGCATGTTGCTGTAAGTAAGCACATTCTCATTCAAAGATGCAAGTTACTATGTAGGAACAAGTTTTTATAGGTATTTCAAAGATGCCCAGAACTGAGCTAAACTTGGTATGTCTCCAACTCCTAGAAATAACATCGTGCCCCATCTCCCTTACTTCCATCTAGTAAGGATCACATAATTTCTAACAAAGTTTTGACACAGATTCCCAATTCGGGCATTCAGAACATACAGCATGTTGCTGTAAGCAAGCACATTCTCATTCAAAGTTGCAAGTTACTATGTAGGAACAAGTTTGTATAGGTATTTCAAAGATGCCCTGAACTGAGCTAAACTTGGTATGTGTGCAACTCCTAGAAATAACTTCATGCCCCAACTCCCTTACTTCCAGCTAGTAAGGATCACATAATTCCTAACAAAGATTTGACACAGATTCCCAATTCGGGCATTCAGAACATATAGCACGTTGCTGTAAGCAAGCACATTCTCATTCAAAGTTGCAAGTGACTATGTAGGAACAAGGTTGTATAGGACTTTCAAAGATGCCCAGAACTGAGCTAAACTTGGTATGTCTCCAACTCCTAGAAATAACTTCATGCCCCATCTCCCTTACTTCCATCTAGTAAGGATCACATAATTCCGAACAAAGTTTTGACACAGATTCCCAATTCGGGCATTCAGAACATATAGCACGTTGCTGTAAGCAAGCACATTCTCATTCTAAGAAGCAAGTTACTATGTAGGAACAAGTTTGTATAGGTATTTCAAAAATTCCCAGAACTGAGCTAAACTTAGTATGTGTCCAACCTCTAGAAATAACTTCATGCCCCATTTCCCTTACTTCCAGCTAGTAAGGATCACATAATTCCTAACAAAGTTTTGACACAGATTCCCAATTCGGGCATTCAGAACATATAGCACGTTGCTGTAAGCAAGCACATTCTCATTCAAAGTTGCAAGTTACTATGTAGGAACAAGTTTGTATAGGTATTTCAAAGATGCCCAGAACTGAGCTAAACGTTGTATGTCTGCAACTCCTAGAAATAACTTCATGCCCCATCTCCCTTACTTCCAGCTAGTAAGGATCACATAATTCCTAACAAAGTTTTGACACAGATTCCCAATTTGGGCATTCAGAACATATAGCACGTTGCTGTAAGCAAGCACATTCTCATTCAATGTTGCAAGTTACTATGTAGGGCCAAGTTTGTATAGGTATTTCAAAGATGCCCAGAACTGAGCTAAACGTTGTATGTCTGCAACTCCTAGAAATAACTTATGCCCCATCTCCCTTACTTCCAGCTAGTAAGGATCACATAATTCCTAACAAAGTTTTGACACAGATTCCCAATTCGGGCATTCAGAACATATAGCACGTTGCTGTAAGCAAGCACATTCTCATTCAAAGTTGCAAGTTACTATGTAGGAACAAGTTTGTATAGGTATTTCAAAGATGCCCAGAAGTGAGCTAAACTTGGTATGTCTCCAACTCCTAGAAATAACTTCATGCCCCATCTCCCTTACTTCCAGCTAGTAAGGATCACATAATTCCTAACAAAGTTTTGACACAGATTCCCAATTCGGGCATTCAGAACATATAGCACGTTGCTGTAAGCAAGCACATTCTCATTCAAAGTTGCAAGTTACTATGTAGGAACAAGTTTGTATAGGTATTTCAAAGATGCCCAGAACTGAGCTAAACGTTGTATGTCTGCAACGCCTAGAAATAACTTCATGCCCCATCTCCCTTACTTCCAGCTAGTAAGGATCACATAATTCCTAACAAAGTTTTGACACAGATTCCCAATTCGGGCATTCACAACATATAGCACGTTGCTGTAAGCAAGCACATTCTCATTCAAAGTTGCAAGTTACTATGTAGGAACAAGTTTGTATAGGTATTTCAAAGATGCCCAGAACTGAGCTAAACGTTGTATGTCTGAAACTCCTAGAAATAACTTCATGCCCCATCTCCCTTACTTCCAGCTAGTAAGGATCACATAATTCCTAACAAAGTTTTGACACAGATTCCCAATCCGGGCATTCAGAACATATAGCACGTTGCTGTAAGCAAGCACATTCTCATTCAAAGTTGCAAGTTACTATGTAGAAACAAGTTTGTATAGGTATTTCAAAGATGCCCAGAACTGAGCTAAACTTGGTATGTGTCCAACTCCTAGAAATAACTTCATGCCCCAACTCCCTTACTTCCAGCTAGTAAGGATCACATAATTCCTAACAAAGTTTTGACACAGATTCCCAATCCGGGCATTCAGAACATATAGCACGTTGCTGTAAGCAAGCACATTCTCATTCAAAGTTGCAAGTTACTATGTAGGAACAAGTTTGAATAGGACTTTCAAAGATGCCCAGAACTGAGCTAAACTTGGTATGTCTCCAACTCCTAGAAATAACTTCATGCCCCAACTCCCTTACTTCCAGCTAGTAAGGATCACATAATTCCTAACAAAGTTTTGACACAGATTCCCAATTCGGGCATTCAGAACATATAGCACGTTGCTGTAAGCAAGCACATTCTCATTCAAAGTTGCAAGTTACTATGTAGGAACAAGTTTGAATAGGACTTTCAAAGATGCCCAGAACTGAGCTAAACTTGGTATGTCTCCAACTCCTAGAAATAACTTCATGCCCCATCTCCCTTACTTCCATCTATTAAGGATCACATAATTCCTAACAAAGTTTTGACACAGATTCCCAATTCGGGCATTCAGAACATATAGCATGTTGCTGTAAGTAAGCACATTCTCATTCAAAGATGCAAGTTACTATGTAGGAACAAGTTTTTATAGGTATTTCAAAGATGCCCAGAACTGAGCTAAACTTGGTATGTCTCCAACTCCTAGAAATAACATCGTGCCCCATCTCCCTTACTTCCATCTAGTAAGGATCACATAATTTCTAACAAAGTTTTGACACAGATTCCCAATTCGGGCATTCAGAACATATAGCATGTTGCTGTAAGCAAGCACATTCTCATTCAAAGTTGCAAGTTACTATGTAGGAACAAGTTGTATAGGTATTTCAAAGATGCCCTGAACTGAGCTAAACTTGGTATGTGTGCAACTCCTAGAAATAACTTCATGCCCCAACTCCCTTACTTCCAGCTAGTAAGGATCACATAATTCCTAACAAAGATTTGACACAGATTCCCAATTCGGGCATTCAGAACATATAGCACGTTGCTGTAAGCAAGCACATTCTCATTCAAAGTTGCAAGTTACTGTGTAGGAACAAGTTTGTATAGGTATTTCAAAGAGGTCGAGAACTGTGCTAAACTTGGTATGTGTCCAACTCCTAGAAATACCTTCATGCCCCAACTCCCTTACTTCCAGCTAGTAAGGATCACATAATTCCTAACAAAGTTTTGACACAGATTCCCAATTCGGGCATTCAGAACATATAGCACGTTGCTGTAAGCAAGCACATTCTCATTCAAAGTTGCAAGTTACTATGTAGGAACAAGTTTGTATAGGTATTTCAAAGATGCCCAGAACTGAGCTAAACTTTGTATGTCTGCAACTCCTAGAAATAACTTCATGCCACATCTCCCTTACTTCCAGCTAGTAATGATCACATAATTCCTAACAAAGTTTTGACACAGATTCCCAATTTGGGCATTCAGAACATATAGCACGTTGCTGTAAGCAAGCACATTCTCATTCAAAGTTGCAAGTTACTATGTAGGAACAAGTGTGTATAGGTATTTCAAAGATGCCCAGAACTGAGCTAAACTTGGTATGTGTCCAACTCCTAGAAATAACTTCATGCCACATCTCCCTTACTTCCAGCTAGTAATGATCACATAATTCCTAACAAAGTTTTGACACAGATTCCCAATTTGGGCATTCAGAACATATAGCACGTTGCTGTAAGCAAGCACATTCTCATTCAAAGTTGCAAGTTACTATGTAGGAACAAGTTTGTATAGGTATTTCAAAGATGCCCAGAACTGAGCTAAACTTGGTATGTGTCCAACTCCTAGAAATAACTTCATGCCCCATCTCCCTTACTTCCAGCTAGTAAGGATCACATAATTCCTAACAAAGTTTTGACACAGATTCCCAATTCGGGCATTCAGAACATATAGCACGTTGCTGTAAGCAAGCACATTCTCATTCAAAGTTGCAAGTTACTATGTAGGAACAAGTGTGTATAGGTATTTCAAAGATGCCCAGAACTGAGCTAAACGTTGTATGTCTCCAACTCCTAGAAATAACTTCATGCCCCATCTCCCTTACTTCCAGCTAGTAAGGATCACATAATTCCTAACAAAGTTTTGACACAGATTCCCAATTCGGGCATTCAGAACATATAGCACGTTGCTGTAAGCAAGCACATTCTCATTCAAAGTTGCAAGTTACTACGTAGGAACAAGTTTGTATAGGTATTTCAAAGATGCCCAGAACTGAGCTAAACGTTGTATGTCTGCAACGCCTAGAAATAACTTCATGCCCCATCTCCCTTCCTTCCAGCTAGTAAGGATCACATAATTCCTAACAAAGTTTTGACACAGATTCCCAATTCGGGCTTTCAGAACATATAGCACGTTGCTGTAAGCAAGCACATTCTCATTCAAAGTTGCAAGTGACTATGTAGAAACAAGTTTGTATAGGTATTTCAAAGATGCCCAGAACTGAGCTAAAAGTTGTATGTCTACAACTCCTAGAAATAACTTCATGCCCCATCTCCCTTCCTTCCAGCTAGTAAGGATCACATAATTCCTAACAAAGTTTTGACACAGATTCCCAATTCGGGCATTCAGAACATATAGCACGTTGCTGTAAGCAAGCACATTCTCATTCAAAGATGCAAGTTACTATGTAGGAACAAGTTTGTATAGGACTTTCAAAGATGCCCAGAACTGAGCTGAATTGTGTATGTCTCCAACTCCTAGAAATAACTTCATGCCCCATCTCCCTTACTTCAAGCTAGTGAGGATCACATAATTCCGAACAAAGTTTTGACACAGATTCCCAATTCGGGCATTCAGAAAATATAGCACGTTGCTCTAAGCAAGCACATTCTCATTCTAAGAAGCAAATTACTATGTAGGAACAAGTTTGTATAGGTATTTCAATAATTCCCAGAACTGAGCTAAAGTGGGTATGTGTCCAACTCCTAGAAATATCTTCATGCCCCATCTCCCTTACTTCCAGCTAGTAAGGATCACATAATTCCTAACAAAGTTTTGACACAGATTCCCAATTCGGGCATTCAGAACATATAGCACGTTGCTGTAAGCAAGCACATTCTCATTCAAAGTTGCAAGTTACTATGTAGGAACAAGTTTGTATAGGTATTTCAAAGATGCCCAGAACTGAGCTAAACGTTGTATGTCTGCAACTCCTAGAAATAACTTCATGCCCCATCTCCCTTCCTTCCAGCTAGTAAGGATCACATAATTCCGAACAAAGTTTTGACACAGATTCCCAATTCGGGCATTCAGAACATATAGCACGTTGCTGTAAGCAAGCACATTCTCATTCAAAGTTGCAAGTTACAATGTAGGAACAAGTTTGTATAGGTATTTCAAAGATGCCCAGAACTGAGCTGAACGTTGTATGTCTGCAACTCCTAGAAATAACTTCATGCCCCATCTCCCTTACTTCCAGCTAGTAAGGATCACATAATTCCTAACAAAGTTTTGACACAGATTCCCAATTCGGGCATTCAGAACATATAGCACGTTGCTGTAAGCAAGCACATTCTCATTCAAAGTTGCAAGTTACTATGTAGGAACAGGTTTGTATAGGTATTTCAAAGATGCCCAGAACTGAGCTAAACTTGGTATGTCTCTAACTCCTTGAAATAACTTCATGCCCCATCTCCCTTCTTCCATCTAGTAAGGATCACATAATTCCTAACAAAGTTTTGACACAGATTCCCAATTCGGGCATTCAGAACATATAGCACGTTGCTGTAAGCAAGCACATTCTCATTCAAATTTGCAAGTTACTATGTAGGAACAAGTGTGTATAGGTATTTCAAAGATGCCCAGAACTGAGCTAAACGTTGTATGTCTGCAACTCCTAGAAATAACTTCATGCCACATCTCCTTTACTTACAGCTGGTAAGGATCACATAATTCCTAACAAAGTTTTGACACAGATTCCCAATTCGGGCATTCAGAACATATAGCACGTTGCTGTAAGCAAGCACCTTCTGATTCAAAGTTGCAAGTTACTATGTAGGAACAAGTTTGTATAGGTATTTCAAAGATGCCCAGAACTGAGCTAAACGTTGTATGTATGCAACTCATAGAAATATCTTCATGCACCATCTCCCTTCCTTCCAGCTAGTAAGGATCACATAATTCCTAACAAAGTTTTGACACAGATTCCCAATTCGGGCATTCAGAACATATAGCACGTTGCTGTAAGCAAGCACATTCTCATTCAAAGTTGCAAGTTACTATGTAGGAACAAGTTTGTATAGGTATTTCAAAGATGCCCAGAACTGAGCTAAACTTGGTATGTGTCCAACTCCTAGAAATAACTTCATGCCCCATCTCCCTTACTTCCAGCTAGTAAGGATCACATAATTCCTAACAAAGTTTTGACACAGATTCCCAATTCGGGCATTCAGAACATATAGCACGTTGCTGTAAGCAAGCACATTCTCATTCAAAGTTGCAAGTTACTATGTAGGAACAAGTGTGTATAGGTATTTCAAAGATGCCCAGAACTGAGCTAAACGTTGTATGTCTCCAACTCCTAGAAATAACTTCATGCCCCATCTCCCTTACTTCCATCTAGTAAGGATCACATAATTCCTAACAAAGTTTTGACACAGATTCCCAATTCGGGCATTCAGAACATATAGCACGTTGCTGTAAGCAAGCACATTCTCATTCAAATTTGCAAGTTACTATGTAGGAACAAGTTTGTATAGGTATTTCAAAGATGCCCAGAACTGAGATAAACGTTGTATGTCTGCAACGCCTAGAAATAACTTCATGACCCATCTCCCTTACTTCCAGCTAGTAAGGATCACATAATTCCTAACAAAGTTTTGACACAGATTCCCAATTCGGGCTTTCAGAACATATAGCACGTTGCTGTAAGCAAGCACATTCTCATTCAATGTTGCAAGTTACTATGTAGAAACAAGTTTGTATAGGTATTTCAAAGATGCCCAGAACTGAGCTAAACGTTGTATGTCTACAACTCCTAGAAATAACTTCATGCCCCATCTCCCTTACTTCCATCTAGTAAGGATCACATAATACCTAACAAAGTTTTGACACAGATTCCCAATTCGGGCATTCAGAACATATAGCACGTTGTTGTAAGCAAGCACATTTTCATTCAAAGTTGCAAGTTACTATGTAGGAACAAGTTTGTATAGGTATTTCAAAGATGCCCAGAACTGAGCTAAACGTTGTATGTCTGCAACTCCTAGAAATAACTTCATGCCCCATCTCCCTTACTTCCAGCTAGTAAGGATCACATAATTCCTAACAAAGTTTTGACACAGATTCCCAATTCGGGCATTCAGAACATATAGCACGTTGCTGTAAGCAAGCACATTCTCATTCAAAGTTGCAAGTTACTATGTAGGAACATGTTTGTATAGGTATTTCAAAGATGCCCAGAACTGAGCTAAACGTTGTATGTCTGCAACTCCTAGAAATAACTTCATGCCCTATCTCCCTTCCTTCCAGCTAGTAAGGATCACATAATTCCTAACAAAGTTTTGACACAGATTCCCAATTCGGGCATTCAGAACATATAGCACGTTGCTGTAAGCAAGCACATTCTCATTCAAAGATGCAAGTTACTATGTAGGAACAAGTTTGTATAGGACTTTCAAAGATGCCCAGAACTGAGCTGAATTGTGTATGTCCCCAACTCCTAGAAATAACTTCATGCCCCATCTCCCTTACTTCAAGCTAGTGAGGATCACATAATTCCGAACAAAGTTTTGACACAGATTCCCAATTCGGGCATTCAGAACATATAGCAAGTTGCTGTAAGCAAGCACATTCTCATTCTAAGAAGCAAATTACTATGTAGGAACAAGTTTGTATAGGTATTTCAAAAATTCCCAGAACTGAGCTAAAGTGGGTATGTGTCCAACTCCTAGAAATATCTTCATGCCCCATCTCCCTTACTTCCAGCTAGTAAGGATCACATAATTCCTAACAAAGTTTTGACACAGATTCCCAATTCGGGCATTCAGAACATATAGCACGTTGCTGTAAGCAAGCACATTCTCATTCAAAGTTGCAAGTTACTATGTAGGAACAAGTTTGTATAGGTATTTCAAAGATGCCCAGAACTGAGCTAAACTTAGTATGTGTCCAACCTCTAGAAATAACTTCATGCCCCATCTCCCTTACTTCCAGCTAGTAAGGATCACATAATTCCTAACAAAGTTTTGACACAGATTCCCAATTCGGGCATTCAGAACATATAGCACGTTGCTGTAAGCAAGCACATTCTCATTCAAAGTTGCAAGTTACTATGTTGGAACAAGTTTGCATAGGTATTTCAAAGATGCCCAGAACTGAGCTAAACGTTGTATGTCTGCAACTCCTAGAAATAACTTCATGCCCCCTCTCCCTTCCTTCCAGCTAGTAAGGATCACATAATTCCTAACAAAGATTTGACACAGATTCCCAATTCGGGCATTCAGAACATATAGCACGTTGCTGTAAGCAAGCACATTCTCATTCAAAGTTGCAAGTTACTATGTAGGAACAAGTTTGTATAGGTATTTCAAAGATGCCCAGAACTGAGCTAAACGTTGTATGTCTGCAACTCCTAGAAATAACTTCATGCCCCATCTCCCTTACTTCCAGCTAGTAAGGATCACATAATTCCTAACATAGTTTTGACACAGATTCCCAATTCGGGCATTCAGAACATATAGCACGTTGCTGTAAGCAAGCACATTCTCATTCAAAGTTGCAAGTTACTATGTAGGAACAAGTTTGTATAGGTATTTCAAAGATGCCCAGAACTGAGCTAAACGTTGTATGTCTGCAACTCCTAGAAATAACATCATGCCCCATCTCCCTTCCTTCCAGCTAGTAAGGATCACATAATTCCTAACAAAGTTTCGACACAGATTCCCAATTCGAGCATTCAGAACATATAGCACGTTGCTGTAAGCAAGCACATTCTCATTCAAAGTTGCAAGTTACTATGTTGGAACAAGTTTGTATAGGTATTTCAAAGATGCCCAGAACTGAGCTAAACGTTGTATGTCTGCAACTCCTAGAAATAACTTCATGCCCCATCTCCCTTACTTCCAGCTAGTAAGGATCACATAATTCCTAACAAAGTTTTGACACAGATTCCCAATTCGGGCATTCAGATCATATAGCACGTTGCTGTAAGCAAGCACATTCTCATTCAAAGTTGCAAGTTACTATGTAGGAACAAGTTTGTATAGGTACTTCAAAGATGCCCAGAACTGAGCTAAACGTTGTATGTCTGCAACTCCTAGAAATAACTTCATGCCCCATCTCCCTTACTTCCAGCTAGTAAGGATCACATAATTCCTAACAAAGTTTTGACACAGATTCCCAATTCGGGCATTCAGAACATATAGCACGTTGCTGTAAGCAAGCACATTCTCATTCAAAGTTGCAAGTTACTATGTAGGAACAGGTTTGTATAGGTATTTCAAAGATGCCCAGAACTGAGCTAAACTTGGTATGTCTCTAACTCCTAGAAATAACTTCATGCCCCATCTCCCTTCTTCCATCTAGTAAGGATCACATAATTCCTAACAAAGTTTTGACACAGATTCCCAATTCGGGCATTCAGATCATATAGCACGTTGCTGTAAGCAAGCACATTCTCATTCAAAGTTGCAAGTTACTATGTAGGAACAAGTTTGCATAGGTATTTCAAAGATGCCCAGAACTGAGCTAAACGTTGTATGTCTGCAACTCCTAGAAATAACTTCATGCCCCATCTCCCTTACTTCCAGCTAGTAAGGATCACATAATTCCTAACAAAGTTTTGACACAGATTGCCAATTCGGGCATTCAGAACATATAGCACGTTGCTGTAAGCAAGCACATTCTCATTCTAAGAAGCAAGTTACTATGTAGGAAAAACTTTGTATAGGTATTTCAAAGATGCCCAGAACTGAGCTAAAGTGGGTATGTGTCCAACTCCTAGAAATAACTTCATGCCCCATCTCCCTTCATTCCAGCTAGTAAGGATCACATAATTCCTAACAAAGTTTTGACACAGATTCCCAATTCGGGCATTCAGAACATATAGCACGTTGCTGTAAGCAAGCACATTCTCATTCAAAGATGCAAGTTACTATGTAGGAACAAGTTTGTATAGGACTTTCAAAGATGCCCAGAACTGATCTGAAGTGTGTATGTCTCCAACTCATAGAAATAACTTCATGCCCCATCTCCCTTACTTCCAGCTAGTGAGGATCACATAATTCCTAACAAAGTTTTGACACAGATTCCCAATTCGGGCATTCAGAACATATAGCACGTTGCTGTAAGCAAGCACATTCTTATTCTAAGAAGCAAGTTACTATGTAGGAACAAGTTTGTATAGGTATTTCAAAAATTCCCAGAACTGAGCTAAAGTGGGTATTTGTCCAACTCCTAGAAATAACTTCATGCCCCATCTACCTTACTTCCAGCTAGTAAGGATCACATAATTCCTAACAAAGTTTTGTCACAGATTCCCAATCCGGGCATTCAGAACATATAGCACGTTGCTGTAAGCAAGCACATTCTCATTCAAAGTTGCAAGTTACTATGTAGGAACAAGTTTGTATAGGTATTTCAAAGATGCCCAGAACTGAGCTAAACTTGGTATGTGTCCAACCTCTAGAAATAACTTCATGCCCCATCTCCCTTACTTCCAGCTAGTAAGGATCACATAATTCCTAACAAAGTTTTGACACAGATTCCCAATTCGGGCATTCAGAACATATAGCACGTTGCTGTAAGCAAGCACATTCTCATTCAAAGTTGCAAGTTACTATGTAGGAACAAGTTTGTATAGGTATTTCAAAGATGCCCAGAACTGAGCTAAACGTTGTATGTCTGCAACTCCTAGAAATAACTTCATGCCCCATCTCCCTTACTTCCAGCTAGTAAGGATCACATAATTCCTAACAAAGATTTGACACAGATTCCCAATTCGGGCATTCAGAACATATAGCACGTTGCTGTAAGCAAGCACATTCTCATTCAAAGTTGCAAGTTACTATGTAGGAACAAGTTTGTATAGGTATTTCAAAGATGCCCAGAACTGAGCTAAACTTAGTATGTGTCCAACCTCTAGAAATAACTTCATGCCCCATCTCCCTTACTTCCAGCTAGTAAGGATCACATAATTCCTAACAAAGTTTTGACACAGATTCCCAATTCGGGCATTCAGAACATATAGCACGTTGCTGTAAGCAAGCACATTCTCATTCAAAGTTGCAAGTTACTAAGTAGGAACAAGTTTGTATAGGTATTTCAAAGATGCCCAGAACTGAGCTAAACGTTGTATGTCTGCAACTCCTAGAAATAACTTCATGCCCCATCTCCCTTACTTCCAGCTAGTAAGGATCACATAATTCCGAAGAAAGTTGTGACACAGATTCCCAATTCGGGCATTCAGAACATATAGCACGTTGCTGTAAGCAAGCACATTCTCATTCAAAGTTGCAAGTTACTATGTAGGAACAAGTTTGTATAGGTATTTCAAAGATGCCCAGAACTGAGCTAAACGTTGTATGTCTGCAACTCCTAGAAATAACTTCATGCCCCATCTCCCTTCCTTCCAGCTAGTAAGGATCACATAATTCCTAACAAAGTTTCGACACAGATTCCCAATTCGGGCATTCAGAACATATAGCACGTTGCTGTAAGCAAGCACATTCTCATTCAAAGTTGCAAGTTACTATGTAGGAACAAGTTTGTATAGGTATTTCAAAGATGCCCAGAACTGAGCTAAACTTGGTATGTGTCCAACTCCTAGAAATAACTTCATGCCACATCTCCCTTACTTCCAGCTAGTAAGGATCACATAATTCCTAACAAAGTTTTGACACAGATTCCCAATTTGGGCATTCAGAACATATAGCACGTTGCTGTAAGCAAGCACATTCTCATTCAAAGTTGCAAGTTACTATGTAGGAACAAGTTTGTATAGGTATTTCAAAGATGCCCAGAACTGAGCTAAACTTGGTATGTGTCCAACTCCTAGAAATAACTTCATGCCCCATCTCCCTTACTTCCAGCTAGTAAGGATCACATAATTCCTAACAAAGTTTTGACACAGATTCCCAATTCGGTCATTCAGAACATATAGCACGTTGCTGTAAGCAAGCACATTCTCATTCAAAGTTGCAAGTTACTATGTAGGAACAAGTGTGTATAGGTATTTCAAAGATGCCAAGAGCTGAGCTAAACGTTGTATGTCTCCAACGCCTAGAAATAACTTTATGCCCCATCTCCCTTCCTTCCAGCTAGTAAGGATCACATAATTCCTAACAAAGTTTTGACACAGATTCCCAATTCGGGCTTTCAGAACATAGAGCACGTTGCTGTAAGCAAGCACATTCTCATTCAAAGTTGCAAGTTACTATGTAGAAACAAGTTTGTATAGGTATTTCAAAGATGCCCAGAACTGAGCTAAACGTTGTATGTCTACAACTCCTAGAAATAACTTCATGCCCCATCTCCCTTACTTCCATCTAGTAAGGATCACATAATACCTAACAAAGTTTTGACACAGATTCCCAATTCGGGCATTCAGAACATATAGCACGTTGTTGTAAGCAAGCACATTTTCATTCAAAGTTGCAAGTTACTATGTAGGAACAAGTTTGTATAGGTATTTCAAAGATGCCCAGAACTGAGCTAAACGTTGTATGTCTGCAACTCCTAGAAATAACTTCATGCCCCATCTCCCTTACTTCCAGCTAGTAAGGATCACATAATTCCTAACAAAGTTTTGACACAGATTCCCAATTCGGGCATTCAGAACATATAGCACGTTGCTGTAAGCAAGCACATTCTCATTCAAAGTTGCAAGTTACTATGTAGGAACAAGTTTGTATAGGTATTTCAAAGATGCCCAGAACTGAGCTAAACGTTGTATGTCTGCAACTCCTAGAAATAACTTCATGCCCCATCTCCCTTACTTCCAGCTAGTAAGGATCACATAATTCCGAACAAAGTTGTGACACAGATTCCCAATTCGGGCATTCAGAACATATAGCACGTTGCTGTAAGCAAGCACATTCTCATTCAAAGTTGCAAGTTACTATGTAGGAACAAGTTTGCATATGTATTTCAAAGATGCCCAGAACTGAGCTAAACGTTGTATGTCTGCAACTCCTAGAAATAAATTCATGCCCCAACTCCGTTACTTCCAGCTATTAAGGATCACATAATTCCTAACAAAGTTTTGACACAGATTCCCAATTCGGGCATTCAGAACATATAGCACGTTGCTGTAAGCAAGCACATTCTCATTCAAAGTTGCAAGTTACTATGTAGGAACAAGTTTGTATAGGTATTTCAAAGATGCCCAGAACTGAGCTAAACGTTGTATGTCTGCAACTCCTAGAAATATCATCATGCCCCATCTCCCTTCCTTCCAGCTAGTAAGGATCACATAATTCCTAAAAAAGTTTCGACACAGATTCCCAATTCGGGCATTCAGAACATATAGCATGTTGCTGTAAGCAAGCACATTCTCATTCAAAGTTGCAAGTTACTATGTAGGAACAAGTTTGTATAGGTATTTCAAAGATGCCCAGAACTGAGCTAAACGTTGTATGTCTGCAACTCCTAGAAATAACTTCATGCCCCAACTCCGTTACTTCCAGCTAGAAAGGATCACATAATTCCTAACAAAGTTTTGACACAGATTCCCAATTCGGGCATTCAGAACATATAGCACGTTGCTGTAAGCAAGCACATTCTCATTCAAAGTTGCAAGTTACTATGTAGGAACAAGTTTGTATAGGTATTTCAAAGATGCCCAGAACTGAGCTAAACGTTGTATGTCTGCAACTCCTAGAAATATCATCATGCCCCATCTCCTTTCCTTCCAGCTAGTAAGGATCACATAATTCCTAAAAAAGTTTCGACACAGATTCCCAATTCGGGCATTCAGAACATATAGCATGTTGCTGTAAGCAAGCACATTCTCATTCAAAGTTGCAAGTTACTATGTAGGAACAAGTTTGTATAGGTATTTCAAAGATGCCCAGAACTGAGCTAAACGTTGTATGTCTCCAACTCCTAGAAATAACTTCATGCCCCATCTCCCTTACTTCCAGCTAGTAAGGATCACATAATTCCTAACAAAGTTTTGACACAGATTCCCAATTCGGGCATTCAGAACATATAGCACGTTGCTGTAAGCAAGCACATTCTCATTCAAAGTTGCAAGTTACTATGTAGGAACAAGTTTGTATAGGTATTTCAAAGATGCCTAGAACTGAGCTAAACTTGGTATGTCTCCAACTCCTAGAAATAACTTCATGCCCCATCTCCCTTACTTCCAGCTAGTAAGGATCACATAATTCCTAACAAAGTTTTGACACAGATTCCCAATTCGGGCATTCAGAACATATAGCACGTTGCTGTAAGCAAGCACATTCTCATTCAAAGTTGCAAGTTACTATGTAGGAACAAGTTTGTATATGTATTTCAAAGATGCCCAGAACTGAGCTAAACGTTGTATGTCTGCAACTCCTAGAAATAACTTCATGCCCGATCTCCCTTACTTCCAGCTAGTAAGGATCACATAATTCCGAACAAAGTTTTGACACAGATTCCCAATTCGGGCATTCAGAACATATAGCACGTTGCTGTAAGCAAGCACATTCTCATTCAAAGTTGCAAGTTACAATGTAGGAACAAGTTTGTATAGGTATTTCAAAGATGCCCAGAACTGAGCTAAACGTTGTATGTCTGCAACTCCTAGAAATAACTTCATGCCCCATCTCCCTTACTTCCAGCTAGTAAGGATCACATAATTCCTAACAAAGTTTTGACACAGATTCCAAATTCGGGCATTCAGAACATATAGCACGTTGCTGTAAGCAAGCACATTCTCATTCAAAGTTGCAAGTTACTATGTAGGAACAGGTTTGTATAGGTATTTCAAAGATGCCCAGAACTGAGCTAAACTTGGTATGTCTCTAACTCCTAGAAATAACTTCATGCCCCATCTCCCTTCTTCCATCTAGTAAGGATCACATAATTCCTAACAAAGTTTTGACACAGATTCCCAATTCGGGCATTCAGAACATATAGCACGTTGCTGTAAGCAAGCACATTCTCATTCAAATTTGCAAGTTACTATGTAGGAACAAGTGTGTATAGGTATTTCAAAGATGCCCAGAACTGAGCTAAACGTTGTATGTCTGCAACTCCTAGAAATAACTTCATGCCACATCTCCTTTACTTACAGCTGGTAAGGATCACATAATTCCTGACAAAGTTTTGACACAGATTCCCAATTCGGGCATTCAGAACATATAGCACGTTGCTGTAAGCAAGCACCTTCTGATTCAAAGTTGCAAGTTACTATGTAGGAACAAGTTTGTATAGGTATTTCAAAGATGCCCAGAACTGAGCTAAACGTTGTATGTCTGCAACTCCTAGAAATAACTTCATGCACCATCTCCCTTCCTTCCAGCTAGTAAGGATCACATAATTCCTAACAAAGTTTTGACACAGATTCCCAATTCGGGCATTCAGAACATATAGCACGTTGCTGTAAGCAAGCACATTCTCATTCAAAGTTGCAAGTTACTATGTAGGAACAAGTTTGTATAAGTATTTCAAAGATGCCCAGAACTGAGCTAAACTAGGTATGTCTGAAACTCCTAGAAATAACTTCATGCCCCATCTCCCTTACTTCCATCTAGTAAGGATCACATAATTCCTAACAAAGTTTTGACACAGATTCCCAATTCGGGCATTCAGAACATATAGCACGTTGCTGTAAGCAAGCACATTCTCATTCAAAGTTGCAAGTTACTATGTAGGAACAAGTTTGCATAGGTATTTCAAAGATGCCCAGAACTGAGCTAAACGTTGTATGTCTGCAACTCCTAGAAATAACTTCATGCCCCATCTCCCTTACTTCCAGCTAGTAAGGATCACATAATTCCTAACAAAGTTTTGACACAGATTCCCAATTCGGGCATTCAGAACATATAGCACGTTGCTGTAAGCAAGCACATTCTCATTCAAAGTTGCAAGTTACTATGTAGGAACAAGTTTGTATAGGTATTTCAAAGATGCCCAGAACTGAGCTAAACGTTGTATGTCTGCAACTCCTAGAAATAACTTCATGCCCCATCTCCCTTACTTCCATCTAGTAAGGATCACATAATTCCTAACAAAATTTTGACACAGATTCCCAATTCGGGCATTCAGAACATATAGCACGTTGCTGTAAGCAAGCACATTCTCATTCAAAGTTGCAAGTTACTATGTAGGAACAAGTTTGTATAGGTATTTCAAAGATGCCCAGTACTGAGCTAAACTTGGTATGTCTCCAACTCCTAGAAATAACTACATGCCCCATCTCCCTTACTTCCAGCTAGTAAGGATCACATAATTCCTAACAAAGTTTTGACACAGATTCCCAATTCGGGCATTCAGAACATATAGCACGTTGCTGTAAGCAAGCACATTCTCATTCTAAGAAGCAAGTTACTATGTAGGAAAAACTTTGTATAGGTATTTCAAAGATGCCCAGAACTGAGCTAAAGTGGGTATGTGTCCAACTCCTAGAAATAACTTCATGCCCCATCTCCCTTCATTCCAGCTAGTAAGGATCACATAATTCCTAACAAAGTTTTGACACAGATTCCCAATTCGGGCATTCAGAACATATAGCACGTTGCTGTAAGCAAGCACATTCTCATTCAAAGATGCAAGTTACTATGTAGGAACAAGTTTGTATAGGACTTTCAAAGATGCCCAGAACTGAGCTGAAGTGTGTATGTCTCCAACTCCTAGAAATAACTTCATGCCCCATCTCCCTTACTTCCAGCTAGTGAGGATCACATAATTCCGAACAAAGTTTTGACACAGATTCCCAATTCGGGCGTTCAGAACATATAGCACGTTGCTGTAAGCAAGCACATTCTTATTCTAAGAAGCAAGTTACTATGTAGGAACAAGTTTGTATAGGTATTTCAAAAATTCCCAGAACTGAGCTAAAGTGGGTATTTGTCCAACTCCTAGAAATAACTTCATGCCCCATCTACCTTACTTCCAGCTAGTAAGGATCACATAATTCCTAACAAAGTTTTGTCACAGATTCCCAATCCGGGCATTCAGAACATATAGCACGTTGCTGTAAGCAAGCACATTCTCATTCAAAGTTGCAAGTTACTATGTAGGAACAAGTTTGTATAGGTATTTCAAAGATGCCCAGAACTGAGCTTAACGTTGTATGTCTGCAACTCCTAGAAATAACTTCATGCCCCATCTCCCTTACTTCCAGCTGGGATCACATAATTCCTAACAAAGTTTTGACACAGATTCCCAATTCGGGCATTCAGAACATATAGCACGTTGCTGTAAGCAAGCACATTCTCATTCAAAGTTGCAAGTTACTATGTAGGAACAAGTTTGTATAGGTATTTCAAAGATGCCCAGAACTGAGCTAAACGTTGTATGTCTGCAACTCCTAGACATAACTTCATGCCCCATCTCCCTTACTTCCAGCTAGTAAGGATCACATAATTCCTAACAAAGATTTGACACAGATTCCCAATTCGGGCATTCAGAACATATAGCACGTTGCTGTAAGCAAGCACATTCTCATTCAAAGTTGCAAGTTACTATGTAGGAACAAGTTTGTATAGGTATTTCAAAGATGCCCAGAACTGAGCTAAACGATGTATGTCTGCAACTCCTAGAAGTAACTTCATGCCCCATCTCCCTTACTTCCAGCTAGTAAGGATCACATAATTCCTAACAAAGTTTTGACACAGATTCCCAATTCGGGCATTCAGAACATATAGCACGTTGCTGTAAGCAAGCACATTCTCATTCAAAGTTGCAAGTTACTATGTAGGAACAAGTTTGTATACGACAATCAAAGATGCCCAGAACTGAAGTAAACTTGGTATGTGTCCAACCTCTAGAAATAACTTCATGCCCCAACTCACTTACTTCCAGCTAGTAAGGATCACATAATTCCTAACAAAGTTTTGACACAGATTCCCAATTCGGGCATTCAGAACATATAGCACGTTGCTGTAAGCAAGCGCATTCTCATTCTAAGAAGCAAGTTACTATGTAGGAACAAGTTTGTATAAGTATTTCAAAGATGCCCAGAACTGAGCTAAACGTTGTATGTCTCCAACTCCTAGAAATAACCTCATGCCCCATCTCCCTTACTTCCAGCTAGTAAGGATCACATAATTCCTAACAAAGTTTTGACACAGATTCCCAATTCGGGCATTCAGAACATATAGCACGTTGCTGTAAGCAAGCACATTCTCATTCAAAGTTGCAAGTTACTATGTAGAAACAAGTTTGTATAGGTATTTCAAAGATGCCCAGAACTGAGCTAAACGTTGTATGTCTGCAACTCCTAGACATAACTTCATGCCCCATCTCCCTTACTTCCAGCTAGTAAGGATCACATAATTCCTAACAAAGTTTTGACACAGATTCCCAATTCGGGCATTCAGAACATATAGCACGTTGCTGTAAGCAAGCACATTCTCATTCAAAGTTGCAAGTTACTATGTAGGAACAAGTTTGTATAGGTTTTTCAAAGATGCCCAGAACTGAGCTAAACGTTGTATGTCTGCAACTCCTAGAAGTAACATCATGCCCCATCTCCCTTACTTCCAGCTAGTAAGGATCACATAATTCCTAACAAAATTTTTGGCACAGATTCCCAATTCGGGCATTCAGAACATATAGCACGTTGCTGTAAGCAAGCACATTCTCATTCAAAGTTGCAAGTTACTATGTAGGAACAAGTTTGCATAGGTATTTCAAAGATGCCCAGAACTGAGCTAAACGTTGTATGTCTGCAACTCCTAGAAATAACTTCATGCCCCATCTCCCTTACTTCCAGCTAGTAAGGATCACATAATTCATAACAAAGTTTTGACACAGATTCCCTATTCGGGCATTCAGAACATATAGCACGTTGCTGTAAGCAAGCACATTCTCATTCAAAGTTGCAAGTTACTATGTAGGAACAAGTTTGTATAGGTATTTCAAAGATGCCCAGAACTGAGCTAAACGTTGTATGTCTGCAACTCCTAGAAATAACTTCATGCCCCATCTCCCTTACTTTCATCTAGTAAGGATCACATAATTCCTAACAAAGTTTTGACACAGATTCCCAATTCGGGCATTCAGAACATATAGCACGTTGCTGTAAGCAAGCACATTCTCATTCAAAGTTGCAAGTTACTATGTAGGAACAAGTTTGTATAGGTATTTCAAAGATGCCCAGAACTGAGCTAAACGATGTATGTCTGCAACTCCTAGAAGTAACCTCATGCCCCATCTCCCTTACTTCCAGCTAGTAAGGATCACATAATTCCTAACAAAGTTTTGACACAGATTCCCAATTCGGGCATTCAGAACATATAGCACGTTGCTGTAAGCAAGCACATTCTCATTCAAAGTTGCAAGTTACTATGTAGGAACAAGTTTGTATACGACAATCAAAGATGCCCAGAACTGAAGTAAACTTGGTATGTGTCCAACCTCTAGAAATAACTTCATGCCCCAACTCCCTTACTTCCAGCTAGTAAGGATCACATAATTCCTAACAAAGTTTTGACACAGATTCCCAATTCGGGCATTCAGAACATATAGCACGTTGCTGTAAGCAAGCGCATTCTCATTCTAAGAAGCAAGTTACTATGTAGGAACAAGTTTGTATAAGTATTTCAAAGATGCCCAGAACTGAGCTAAACGTTGTATGTCTCCAACTCCTAGAAATAACCTCATGCCCCATCTCCCTTACTTCCAGCTAGTAAGGATCACATAATTCCTAACAAAGTTTTGACACAGATTCCCTATTCGGGCATTCAGAACATATAGCACGTTGCTGTAAGCAAGCACATTGTCATTCAAAGTTGCAAGTTACTATGTAGGAACAAGTGTGTATAGGTATTTCAAAGATGCCCAGAACTGAGCTAAACGTTGTATGTCTCCAACTCCTAGAAATAACTTCATGCCCCATCTCCCTTACTTCCATCTAGTAAGGATCACATAATTCCTAACAAAGTTTTGACACAGATTCCCAATTCGGGCATTCAGAACATATAGCACGTTGCTGTAAGCAAGCACATTCTCATTCAAAGTTGCAAGTTACTATGTAGAAACAAGTTTGTATAGGTATTTCAAAGATGCCCAGAACTGAGCTAAACGTTGTATGTCTGCAACTCCTAGACATAACTTCATGCCCCATCTCCCTTACTTCCAGCTAGTAAGGATCACATAATTCCTAACAAAGTTTTGACACAGATTCCCAATTCGGGCATTCAGAACATATAGCACGTTGCTGTAAGCAAGCACATTCTCATTCAAAGTTGCAAGTTACTATGTAGGAACAAGTTTGTATAGGTTTTTCAAAGATGCCCAGAACTGAGCTAAACGTTGTATGTCTGCAACTCCTAGAAGTAACATCATGCCCCATCTCCCTTACTTCCAGCTAGTAAGGATCACATAATTCCTAACAAAATTTTTGGCACAGATTCCCAATTCGGGCATTCAGAACATATAGCACGTTGCTGTAAGCAAGCACATTCTCATTCAAAGTTGCAAGTTACTATGTAGGAACAAGTTTGCATAGGTATTTCAAAGATGCCCAGAACTGAGCTAAACGTTGTATGTCTGCAACTCCTAGACATATCTTCATGCCCCATCTCCCTTACTGCCAGCTAGTAAGGATCACATTATTCCTAACAAAGTTTTGACACAGATTCCCAATTCGGGCATTCAGAACATATAGCACGTTGCTGTAAGCAAGCACATTCTCATTCAAAGTTGCAAGTTACTATGTAGGAACAAGTTTGTATAGGTATTTCAAAGATGCCCAGAACTGAGCTAAACGTTGTATGTCTGCAACTCCTAGAAGTAACTTCATGCCCCATCTCCCTTACTTCCAGCTAGTAAGGATCACATAATTCCTAACAAAGTTTAGACACAGATTCCCAATTCGGGCATTCAGAACATATAGCACGTTGCTGTAAGCAAGCACATTCTCATTCAAAGTTGCAAGTTACTATGTAGGAACAAGTTTGTATACGACAATCAAAGATGCCCAGAACTGAACTAAACATGGTATGTGTCCAACCTCTAGAAATAACTTCATGCCCCAACTCCCTTACTTCCAGCTAGTAAGGATCACATAATTCCTAACAAAATTTTAACACAGATTCCCAATTCGGGCATTCAGAACATATAGCACGTTGCTGTAAGCAAGCACATTCTCATTCTAAGAAGCAAGTTACTATGTAGGAACAAGTTTGTATAAGTATTTCAAAGATGCCCAGAACTGAGCTAAACGTTGTATGTCTCCAACTCCTAGAAATAACTTCATGCCCCATCTCCCTTACTTCCAGCTAGTAAGGATCACATAATTCCTAACAAAGTTTTGACACAGATTCCCTATTCGGGCATTCAGAACATATAGCACGTTGCTGTAAGCAAGCACATTCTCATTCAAAGTTGCAAGTTACTATGTAGGAACAAGTGTGTATAGGTATTTCAAAGATGCCCAGAACTGAGCTAAACGTTGTATGTCTCCAACTCCTAGAAATAACTTCATGCCCCATCTCCCTTACTTCCATCTAGTAAGGATCACATAATTCCTAACAAAGTTTTGACACAGATTCCCAATTCGGGCATTCAGAACATATAGCACGTTGCTGTAAGCAAGCAAATTCTCATTCAAAGTTGCAAGTTACTATGTAGGAACATGTTTGTATAGGTATTTCAAAGATGCCCAGAACTGAGCTAAACGTTGTATGTCTGCAACTCCTAGACATAACTTCATGACCCATCTCCCTTACATCCAGCTAGTAAGGATCACATAATTCCTAACAAAGTTTTGACACAGATTCCCAATTCGGGCATTCAGAACATACAGCACGTTGCTGTAAGCAAGCACATTCTCATTCAATGTTGCAAGTTACTATGTAGGAACAAGTTTGTATAGGTATTTCAAAGATGCCCAGAACTGAGCTAAAAGTTGTATGTCTGCAACTCCTAGAAGTAACTACATGCCCCATCTCCCTTACTTCCAGCTAGTAAGGATCACATAATTCCTAACAAAGTTTTGACACAGATTCCCAATTCGGGCATTCAGAACATATAGCACGTTGCTGTAAGCAAGCACATTCTCATTCAAAGTTGCAAGTTACTATGTAGGAACAAGTTTGTATACGACAATCAAAGATGCCCAGAACTGAACTAAACTTGTTATGTGTCCAACCTCTAGAAATAACTTCATGCCCCAACTCCCTTACTTCCAGCTAGTAAGGATCACATAATTCCTAACAAAGTTTTGACACAGATTCCCAATTCGGGCATTCAGAACATATAGCACGTTGCTGTAAGCAAGCACATTCTCATTCTAAGAAGCAAGTTACTATGTAGGAACAAGTTTGTAAAGGTATTTCAAAGATGCCCAGAACTGAGCTAAACGTTGTATGTCTCCAACTCCTAGAAATAACTTCATGCCCCATCTCCCTTACTTGCAGCTAGTAAGGATCACATAATTCCTAACAAAGTTTTGACAATTATTCCCTATTCGGGCATTCAGAACATATAGCACGTTGCTGTAAGCAAGCACATTCTCATTCAAAGTTGCAAGTTACTATGTAGGAACAAGTGTGTATAGGTATTTCAAAGATGCCCAGAACTGAGCTAAACGTTGTATGTCTCCAACTCCTAGAAATAACTTCATGCCCCATCTCCCTTACTTCCATCTAGTAAGGATCACATAATTCCTAACAAAGTTTTGACACAGATTCCCAATTCGGGCATTCAGAACATATAGCACGTTGCTGTAAGCAAGCACATTCTCATTCAAAGTTGCAAGTTACTATGTAGGAACAAGTTTGTATAGGTATTTCAAAGATGCCCAGAACTGAGCTAAACGTTGTATGTCTGCAACGCCTAGAAATAACTTCATGCCCCATCTCCCTTACTTCCAGCTAGTAAGGATCACATAATTCCTAACAAAGTTTTGACACAGATTCCCAATTCGGGCATTCAGAACATATAGCACGTTGCTGTAAGCAAGCACATTCTCATTCAAAGTTGCAAGTTACTATGTAGAAACAACTTTGTATAGGTATTTCAAAGATTCCCAGAACTGAGCTAAACGTTGTATGTCTGCAACTCCTAGAAATAACTTCATGCCCCATCTCCCTTACTTCCATCTAGTAAGGATCACATAATACCTAACAAAGTTTTGACACAGATTCCCAATTCGGGCATTCAGAACATATAGCACGTTGTTGTAAGCAAGCACATTTTCATTCAAAGTTGCAAGTTACTAAGTAGGAACAAGTTTGTATAGGTATTTCAAAGATGCCCAGAACTGAGTTAAACGTTGTACGTCTGCAACTCCTAGAAATAACTTCATGCCCCATCTCCCTTACTTCCAGCTAGTAAGGATCACATAAATCCTAACAAAGTTTTGACACAGATTCCCAATTCGGGCATTCAGAACATATAGCACTTTGCTGTAAGCAAGCACATTCTCATTCAAAGTTGCAAGTTACTATGTAGGAACAAGTTTGTATAGGTATTTCAAAGATGCCCAGAACTGAGCTAAACGTTGTATGTCTGCAACTCCAAGAAATAACTTCATGCCCCATCTCCCTTCCTTCCAGCTAGTAAGGATCACATAATTCCTAACAAAGTTTTGACACAGATTCCCAATTCGGGCATTCAGAACATATAGCACGTTGCTGTAAGCAAGCACATTCTCATTCAAAGATGCAAGTTACTATGTAGGAACAAGTTTGTATAGGACTTTCAAAGATGCCCAGAACTGAGCTTAACGTTGTATGTCTCCAACTCCTAGAAATAACTTCATGCCCCATCTCCCTTACTTCCAGCTAGTAAGGATCACATAATTCCTAACAAAGATTTGACACAGATTCCCAATTCAGGCATTCAGAACATATAGCACGTTGCTGTAGCAAGCACATTCTCATTCAAAGATGCAAGTTACTATGTAGGAACAAGTTTGTATAGGACTTTCAATGATGCCCAGAACTGAGCTGAATTGTGTATGTCTACAACTCCTAGAAATAACTTCATGCCCCATCTCCCTTACTTCCAGCTAGTGAGGATCACATAATTCTGAACAAAGTTTTGACACAGATTCCCAATTCGGGCATTCAGAACATATAGCACGTTGCTGTAAGCAAGCACATTCTCATTCTAAGAAGCAAGTTACTATGTAGGAACAAGTTTATATAGTTATTTCAAAAATTCCCAGAACTGAGCTAAAGTGGGTATGTGTCCAACTCCTAGAAATATCTTCATGCCCCATCTCCCTTACTTCCAGCTAGTAAGGATCACATAATTCCTAACAAAGTTTTGACACAGATTCCCAATTCGGTCATTCAGAACATATAGCACGTTGCTGTAAGCAAGCACATTCTCATTCAAAGTTGCAAGTTACTATGTAGGAACAAGTTTGTATACGACAATCAAAGATGCCCAGAACTGAAGTAAACTTGGTATGTGTCCAACCTCTAGAAATAACTTCATGCCCCAACTCCCTTACTTCCAGCTAGTAAGGATCACATAATTCCTAACAAAGTTTTGACACAGATTCCCAATTCGGGCATTCAGAACATATAGCACGTTGCTGTAAGCAAGCGCATTCTCATTCTAAGAAGCAAGTTACTATGTAGGAACAAGTTTGTATAAGTATTTCAAAGATGCCCAGAACTGAGCTAAACGTTGTATGTCTCCAACTCCTAGAAATAACCTCATGCCCCATCTCCCTTACTTCCAGCTAGTAAGGATCACATAATTCCTAACAAAGTTTTGACACAGATTCCCTATTCGGGCATTCAGAACATATAGCACGTTGCTGTAAGCAAGCACATTGTCATTCAAAGTTGCAAGTTACTATGTAGGAACAAGTGTGTATAGGTATTTCAAAGATGCCCAGAACTGAGCTAAACGTTGTATGTCTCCAACTCCTAGAAATAACTTCATGCCCCATCTCCCTTACTTCCATCTAGTAAGGATCACATAATTCCTAACAAAGTTTTGACACAGATTCCCAATTCGGGCATTCAGAACATATAGCACGTTGCTGTAAGCAAGCACATTCTCATTCAAAGTTGCAAGTTACTATGTAGAAACAAGTTTGTATAGGTATTTCAAAGATGCCCAGAACTGAGCTAAACGTTGTATGTCTGCAACTCCTAGACATAACTTCATGCCCCATCTCCCTTACTTCCAGCTAGTAAGGATCACATAATTCCTAACAAAGTTTTGACACAGATTCCCAATTCGGGCATTCAGAACATATAGCACGTTGCTGTAAGCAAGCACATTCTCATTCAAAGTTGCAAGTTACTATGTAGGAACAAGTTTGTATAGGTTTTTCAAAGATGCCCAGAACTGAGCTAAACGTTGTATGTCTGCAACTCCTAGAAGTAACATCATGCCCCATCTCCCTTACTTCCAGCTAGTAAGGATCACATAATTCCTAACAAAATTTTTGGCACAGATTCCCAATTCGGGCATTCAGAACATATAGCACGTTGCTGTAAGCAAGCACATTCTCATTCAAAGTTGCAAGTTACTATGTAGGAACAAGTTTGCATAGGTATTTCAAAGATGCCCAGAACTGAGCTAAACGTTGTATGTCTGCAACTCCTAGAAATAACTTCATGCCCCATCTCCCTTACTTCCAGCTAGTAAGGATCACATAATTCATAACAAAGTTTTGACACAGATTCCCTATTCGGGCATTCAGAACATATAGCACGTTGCTGTAAGCAAGCACATTCTCATTCAAAGTTGCAAGTTACTATGTAGGAACAAGTTTGTATAGGTATTTCAAAGATGCCCAGAACTGAGCTAAACGTTGTATGTCTGCAACTCCTAGAAATAACTTCATGCCCCATCTCCCTTACTTTCATCTAGTAAGGATCACATAATTCCTAACAAAGTTTTGACACAGATTCCCAATTCGGGCATTCAGAACATATAGCACGTTGCTGTAAGCAAGCACATTCTCATTCAAAGTTGCAAGTTACTATGTAGGAACAAGTTTGTATAGGTATTTCAAAGATGCCCAGAACTGAGCTAAACTTGGTATGTCTGCAACTCCTAGAAATAACTTCATGCCCCATCTCCCTTACTTCCAGCTAGTAAGGATCACATAATTCCTAACAAAGTTTTGACACAGATTCCCAATTCGGGCATTCAGAACATATAGCACTTTGCTGTAAGCAAGCACATTCTCATTCAAAGTTGCAAGTTACTATGTAGGAACAAGTTTGTATAGGTATTTCAAAGATGCCCAGAACTGAGCTAAACTTGGTATGTCTGCAACTCCTAGAAATAACTTCATGCCCCATCTCCCTTAATCCAGCTAGTAAGGATCACATAATTCCTAACAAAGTTTTGACACAGATTCCCAATTCGGTCATTCAGAACATATAGCACGTTGCTGTAAGCAAGCACATTCTCATTCAAAGTTGCAAGTTCCTGTGTAGGAACAAGTTTGTATAGGTATTTCAAAGATGCCCAGTACTGAGCTAAACTTGGTATGTCTCCAACTCCTAGAAATAACTTCATGCCCCATCTCACTTACTTCCAGCTAGTAAGGATCACATAATTCCTAACAAAGTTTTGACACAGATTGCCAATTCGGGCATTCAGAACATATAGCACGTTGCTGTAAGCAAGAACATTCTCATTCTAAGAAGCAAGTTACTATGTAGGAAAAACTTTGTATAGGTATTTCAAAGATGCCCAGAACTGAGCTAAAGTGGGTATGTGTCCAACTCCTAGAAATAACTTCATGCCCCATCTCCCTTCATTCCAGCTAGTAAGGATCACATAATTCCTAACAAAGTTTTGACACAGATTCCCAATTCGGGCATTCAGAACATATAGCACGTTGCTGTAAGCAAGCACATTCTCATTCAAAGATGCAAGTTACTATGTAGGAACAAGTTTGTATAGGACTTTCAAAGATGCCCAGAACTGTGCTGAAGTGTGTATGTCTCCAACTCATAGAAATAACTTCATGCCCCATCTCCCTTACTTCGAGCTAGTGAGGATCACATAATTCCGAACAAAGTTTTGACACAGATTCCCAATTCGGGCATTCAGAACATATTGCACGTTGCTGTAAGCAAGCACATTCTTTTTCTAAGAAGCAAGTTACTATGTAGGAACAAGTTTGTATAGGTATTTCAAAAATTCCCAGAACTGAGCTAAAGTGGGTATTTGTCCAACTCCTAGAAATAACTTCATGCCCCATCTACCTTACTTCCAGCTAGTAAGGATCACATAATTCCTAACAAAGTTTTGTCACAGATTCCCAATCCGGGCATTCAGAACATATAGCACGTTGCTGTAAGCAAGCACATTCTCATTCAAAGTTGCAAGTTACTAAGTAGGAACAAGTTTGTATAGGTATTTCAAAGATGCCCAGAACTGAGCTAAACTTGGTATGTGTCCAACCTCTAGAAATAACTTCATGCCCCATCTCCCTTACTTCCAGCTAGTAAGGATCACATAATTCCTAACAAAGTTTTGACACAGATTCCCAATTCGGGCATTCAGAACACATAGCACGTTGCTGTAAGCAAGCACATTCTCATTCAAAGTTGCAAGTTACTATGTAGGAACAAGTTTGTATAGGTATTTCAAAGATGCCCAGAACTGAGCTTAACGTTGTATGTCTGCAACTCCTAGAAATAACTTCATGCCCCATCTCCCTTACTTCCAGCTAGTAAGGATCACATAATTCCTAACAAAGTTTTGACACAGATTCCCAATTCGGGCATTCAGAACATATAGCACGTTGCTGTAAGCAAGCACATTCTGATTCAAAGTTGCAAGTTACTATGTAGGAACAAGTTTGTATAGGTATTTCAAAGATGCCCAGAACTGAGCTAAACGTTGTATGTCTGCAACTCCTAGACATAACTTCATGCCCCAACTCCCTTACTTCCAGCTAGTAAGGATCACATAATTCCTAACAAAGTTTTGACACAGATTCCCAATTCGGGCATTCAGAACATATAGCACGTTGCTGTAAGCAAGCACATTCTCATTCAAAGTTGCAAGTTACTATGTAGGAACAAGTTTGTATAGGTATTTCAAAGATGCCCAGAACTGAGCTAAACGTTGTATGTCTGCAACTCCTAGAAGTAACTTCATGCCCCATCTCCCTTACTTCCAGCTAGTAAGGATCACATAATTCCTAACAAAGATTTGACACAGATTCCCAATTCGGGCATTCAGAACATATAGCACGTTGCTGTAAGCAAGCACATTCTCATTCAAAGTTGCAAGTTACTATGTAGGAACAAGTTTGTATACGACAATCAAAGATGCCCAGAACTGAACTAAACTTGGTATGTGTCCAACCTCTAGAAATAACTTCATGCCCCAACTCCCTTACTTCCAGCTAGTAAGGATCACATAATTCCTAATAAAGTTTTGACACAGATTCCCAATTCGGGCATTCAGAACATATAGCACGTTGCTGTAAGCAAGCACATTCTCATTCTAAGAAGCAAGTTAGTATGTAGGAAAAAGTTTGTATAAGTATTTCAAAGATGCCCAGAACTGAGCTAAACGTTGTATGTCTCCAACTCCTAGAAATAACTTCATGCCCTATCTCCCTTACTTCCAGGTAGTAAGGATCACATAATTCCTAACAAAGTTTTGACACAGATTCCCTATTCGGGCATTCAGAACATATAGCACGTTGCTGTAAGCAAGCACATTCTCATTCAAAGTTGCAAGTTACTATGTAGGAACAAGTGTGTATAGGTATTTCAAAGATGCCCAGAACTGAGCTAAACGTTGTATGTCTCCAACTCCTAGAAATAACTTCATGCCCCATCTCCCTTACTTCCATCTAGTAATGATCTCATAATTCCTAACAAAGTTTTGACACAGATTCCCAATTCGGGCATTCAGAACATATAGCACGTTGCTGTAAGCAAGCACATTCTCATTCAAAGTTGCAAGTTACTATGTAGGAACAAGTTTGTATAGGTATTTCAAAGATGCCCAGAACTGAGCTAAACGTTGTATGTCTGCAACTCCTAGACATATCTTCATGCCCCATCTCCCTTACTGCCAGCTAGTAAGGATCACATTATTCCTAACAAAGTTTTGACACAGATTCCCAATTCGGGCATTCAGAACATATAGCACGTTGCTGTAAGCAAGCACATTCTCATTCAAAGTTGCAAGTTACTATGTAGGAACAAGTTTGTATAGGTATTTCAAAGATGCCCAGAACTGAGCTAAACGTTGTATGTCTGCAACTCCTAGAAGTAACATCATGCCCCATCTCCCTTACTTCCAGCTAGTAAGGATCACATAATTCCTAACAAAGTTTAGACACAGATTCCCAATTCGGGCATTCAGAACATATAGCACGTTGCTGTAAGCAAGCACATTCTCATTCAAAGTTGCAAGTTACTATGTAGGAACAAGTTTGTATACGACAATCAAAGATGCCCAGAACTGAACTAAACATGGTATGTGTCCAACCTCTAGAAATAACTTCATGCCCCAACTCCCTTACTTCCAGCTAGTAAGGATCACATAATTCCTAACAAAATTTTAACACAGATTCCCAATTCGGGCATTCAGAACATATAGCACGTTGCTGTAAGCAAGCACATTCTCATTCTAAGAAGCAAGTTACTATGTAGGAACAAGTTTGTATAAGTATTTCAAAGATGCCCAGAACTGAGCTAAACGTTGTATGTCTCCAACTCCTAGAAATAACTTCATGCCCCATCTCCCTTACTTCCAGCTAGTAAGGATCACATAATTCCTAACAAAGTTTTGACACAGATTCCCTATTCGGGCATTCAGAACATATAGCACGTTGCTGTAAGCAAGCACATTCTCATTCAAAGTTGCAAGTTACTATGTAGGAACAAGTGTGTATAGGTATTTCAAAGATGCCCAGAACTGAGCTAAACGTTGTATGTCTCCAACTCCTAGAAATAACTTCATGCCCCATCTCCCTTACTTCCATCTAGTAAGGATCACATAATTCCTAACAAAGTTTTGACACAGATTCCCAATTCGGGCATTCAGAACATATAGCACGTTGCTGTAAGCAAGCAAATTCTCATTCAAAGTTGCAAGTTACTATGTAGGAACATGTTTGTATAGGTATTTCAAAGATGCCCAGAACTGAGCTAAACGTTGTATGTCTGCAACTCCTAGACATAACTTCATGACCCATCTCCCTTACATCCAGCTAGTAAGGATCACAAAATTCCTAACAAAGTTTTGACACAGATTCCCAATTCGGGCATTCAGAACATACAGCACGTTGCTGTAAGCAAGCACATTCTCATTCAATGTTGCAAGTTACTATGTAGGAACAAGTTTGTATAGGTATTTCAAAGATGCCCAGAACTGAGCTAAAAGTTGTATGTCTGCAACTCCTAGAAGTAACTACATGCCCCATCTCCCTTACTTCCAGCTAGTAAGGATCACATAATTCCTAACAAAGTTTTGACACAGATTCCCAATTCGGGCATTCAGAACATATAGCACGTTGCTGTAAGCAAGCACATTCTCATTCAAAGTTGCAAGTTACTATGTAGGAACAAGTTTGTATACGACAATCAAAGATGCCCAGAACTGAACTAAACTTGTTATGTGTCCAACCTCTAGAAATAACTTCATGCCCCAACTCCCTTACTTCCAGCTAGTAAGGATCACATAATTCCTAACAAAGTTTTGACACAGATTCCCAATTCGGGCATTCAGAACATATAGCACGTTGCTGTAAGCAAGCACATTCTCATTCTAAGAAGCAAGTTACTATGTAGGAACAAGTTTGTAAAGGTATTTCAAAGATGCCCAGAACTGAGCTAAACGTTGTATGTCTCCAACTCCTAGAAATAACTTCATGCCCCATCTCCCTTACTTGCAGCTAGTAAGGATCACATAATTCCTAACAAAGTTTTGACACATATTCCCTATTCGGGCATTCAGAACATATAGCACGTTGCTGTAAGCAAGCACATTCTCATTCAAAGTTGCAAGTTACTATGTAGGAACAAGTGTGTATAGGTATTTCAAAGATGCCCAGAACTGAGCTAAACGTTGTATGTCTCCAACTCCTAGAAATAACTTCATGCCCCATCTCCCTTACTTCCATCTAGTAAGGATCACATAATTCCTAACAAAGTTTTGACACAGATTCCCAATTCGGGCATTCAGAACATATAGCACGTTGCTGTAAGCAAGCACATTCTCATTCAAAGTTGCAAGTTACTATGTAGGAACAAGTTTGTATAGGTATTTCAAAGATGCCCAGAACTGAGCTAAACGTTGTATGTCTGCAACGCCTAGAAATAACTTCATGCCCCATCTCCCTTACTTGCAGCTAGTAAGGATCACATAATTCCTAACAAAGTTTTGACACAGATTCCCAATTCGGGCATTCAGAACATATAGCACGTTGCTGTAAGCAAGCACATTCTCATTCAAAGTTGCAAGTTACTATGTAGAAACAACTTTGTATAGGTATTTCAAAGATTCCCAGAACTGAGCTAAACGTTGTATGTCTGCAACTCCTAGAAATAACTTCATGCCCCATCTCCCTTACTTCCATCTAGTAAGGATCACATAATACCTAACAATGTTTTGACACAGATTCCCAATTCGGGCATTCAGAACATATAGCACGTTGTTGTAAGCAAGCACATTTTCATTCAAAGTTGCAAGTTACTAAGTAGGAACAAGTTTGTATAGGTATTTCAAAGATGCCCAGAACTGAGTTAAACGTTGTACGTCTGCAACTCCTAGAAATAACTTCATGCCCCATCTCCCTTACTTCCAGCTAGTAAGGATCACATAAATCCTAACAAAGTTTTGACACAGATTCCCAATACGGGCATTCAGAACATATAGCACTTTGCTGTAAGCAAGCACATTCTCATTCAAAGTTGCAAGTTACTATGTAGGAACAAGTTTGTATAGGTATTTCAAAGATGCCCAGAACTGAGCTAAACGTTGTATGTCTGCAACTCCTAGAAATAACTTCATGCCCCATCTCCCTTCCTTCCAGCTAGTAAGGATCACATAATTCCTAACAAAGTTTTGACACAGATTCCCAATTCGGGCATTCAGAACATATAGCACGTTGCTGTAAGCAAGCACATTCTCATTCAAAGATGCAAGTTACTATGTAGGAACAAGTTTGTATAGGACTTTCAAAGATGCCCAGAACTGAGCTTAACGTTGTATGTCTCCAACTCCTAGAAATAACTTCATGCCCCATCTCCCTTACTTCCAGCTAGTAAGGATCACATAATTCCTAACAAAGATTTGACACAGATTCCCAATTCAGGCATTCAGAACATATAGCACGTTGCTGTAGCAAGCACATTCTCATTCAAAGATGCAAGTTACTATGTAGGAACAAGTTTGTATAGGACTTTCAATGATGCCCAGAACTGAGCTGAATTGTGTATGTCTACAACTCCTAGAAATAACTTCATGCCCCATCTCCCTTACTTCCAGCTAGTGAGGATCACATAATTCTGAACAAAGTTTTGACACAGATTCCCAATTCGGGCATTCAGAACATATAGCACGTTGCTGTAAGCAAGCACATTCTCATTCTAAGAAGCAAGTTACTATGTAGGAACAAGTTTATATAGTTATTTCAAAAATTCCCAGAACTGAGCTAAAGTGGGTATGTGTCCAACTCCTAGAAATATCTTCATGCCCCATCTCCCTTACTTCCAGCTAGTAAGGATCACATAATTCCTAACAAAGTTTTGACACAGATTCCCAATTCGGGCATTCAGAACATATAGCACGTTGCTGTAAGCAAGCACATTCTCATTCAAAGTTGCAAGTTACTATGTAGGAACAAGTTTGTATAGGTATTTCAAAGATGCCCAGAACTGAGCTAAACGTTGTATGTCTGCAACTCCTAGAAATAACTTCATGCCCCATCTCCCTTACTTCCATCTAGTAAGGATCACATAATACCTAACAAAGTTTTGACACAGATTCCCAATTCGGGCATTCAGAACATATAGCACGTTGCTGTAAGCAAGCACATTCTCATTCAAAGTTGCAAGTTACTATGTAGGAACAAGTTTGTATAGGTATTTCAAAGATGCCCAGAACTGAGCTAAACGTTGTATGTCTGCAACTCCTAGAAATAACTTCATGCCCCA
This sequence comes from Diceros bicornis minor, assembly GCF_020826845.1. Lineage (NCBI taxonomy): Eukaryota > Metazoa > Chordata > Mammalia > Perissodactyla > Rhinocerotidae > Diceros > Diceros bicornis. The sequence continues at coordinate 423,968 of NW_026691718.1, forward strand.
TCTCCCTTTCTTCCAGCTAGTAAGGATCACATAATTCCTAACAAAGTTTTGACACAGATTCCCAATTCGGGCATTCAGAACATATAGCACGTTGCTGTAAGCAAGCACCTTCTCATTCTAAGAAGCAAGTTACTATGTAGGAACAAGTTTGTATAAGTATTTCAAAGATGCCCAGAACTGAGCTAAACGTTGTATGTCTCCAACTCCTAGAAATAACTTCATGCCCCATCTCCCTTACTTCCAGCTAGTAAGGATCACATAATTCCTAACAAAGTTTTGACACAGATTCCCTATTCGGGCATTCAGAACATATAGCACGTTGCTGTAAGCAAGCACATTCTCATTCAAAGTTGCAAGTTACTATGTAGGAACAAGTGTGTATAGGTATTTCAAAGATGCCCAGAACTGAGCTAAACTGGGTATGTGTCCAACTCCTAGAAATAACTTCATGCCCCATCTCCCTTACTTCCATCTAGTAAGGATCACATAATTCCTAACAAAGTTTTGACACAGATTCCCAATTCGGGCATTCAGAACATATAGCACGTTGCTGTAAGCAAGCACATTCTCATTCAAAGTTGCAAGCTACTATGTAGGAACAAGTTTGTATAGGTATTTCAAAGATGCCCAGAACTGAGCTAAACGTTGTATGTCTGCAACGCATAGAAATAACTTCATGCCCCAACTCCCTTACTTCCAGCTAGTAAGGATCACATAATTCCTAACAAAGTTTTGACACAGATTCCCTATTCGGGCATTCAGAACATATAGCACGTTGCTGTAAGCAAGCACATTCTCATTCAAAGTTGCAAGTTACTATGTAGGAACAACTTTGTATAGGTATTTCAAAGATTCCCAGAACTGAGCTAAACGTTGTATGTCTGCAACTCCTAGAAATAACTTCATGCCCCATCTCCCTTACTTCCATCTAGTAAGGATCACATAATACCTAACAAAGTTTTGACACAGATTCCCAATTCGGGCATTCAGAACATATAGCACGTTGTTGTAAGCAAGAACATTTTCATTCAAAGTTGCAAGTTACTATGTAGGAACAAGTTTGTATAGGTATTTCAAAGATGCCCAGAACTGAGCTAAACGTTGTATGTCTGCAACTCCTAGACATAACTTCATGCCCCATCTCCCTTACTGCCAGCTAGTAAGGATCACATTATTCCTAACAAAGTTTTGACACAGATTCCCAATTCGGGCATTCAGAACATATAGCACGTTGCTGTAAGCAAGCACATTCTCATTCAAAGTTGCAAGTTACTATGTAGGAACAAGTTTGTATAGGTATTTCAAAGATGCCCAGAACTGAGCTAAACGTTGTATGTCTGCAACTCCTAGAAGTAACTTCATGCCCCATCTCCCTTACTTCCAGCTAGTAAGGATCACATAATTCCTAACAAAGTTTTGACACAGATTCCCAATTCGGGCATTCAGAACATATAGCACGTTGCTGTAAGCAAGCACATTCTCATTCAAAGTTGCAAGTTACTATGTAGGAACAAGTTTGTATACGACAATCAAAGATGCCCAGAACTGAACTAAACTTGTTATGTGTCCAACCTCTAGAAATAACTTCATGCCCCAACTCCCTTACTTCCAGCTAGTAAGGATCACATAATTCCTAACAAAGTTTTGACACAGATTCCCAATTCGGGCATTCAGAACATATAGCACGATGCTGTAAGCAAGCACATTCTCATTCTAAGAAGCAAGTTACTATGTAGGAACAAGTTTGTATAAGTATTTCAAAGATGCCCAGAACTGAGCTAAACGTTGTATGTCTCCAACTCCTAGAAATAACTTCATGCCCCATCTCCCTTACTTGCAGCTAGTAAGGATCACATAATTCCTAACAAAATTTTGACACATATTCCCTATTCGGGCATTCAGAACATATAGCACGTTGCTGTAAGCAAGCACATTCTCATTCAAAGTTGCAAGTTACTATGTAGGAACAAGTGTGTATAGGTATTTCAAAGATGCCCAGAACTGAGCTAAACGTTGTATGTCTCCAACTCCTAGAAATAACTTCATGCCCCATCTCCCTTACTTCCATCTAGTAAGGATCACATAATTCCTAACAAAGTTTTGACACAGATTCCCAATTCGGGCATTCAGAACATATAGCACGTTGCTGTAAGCAAGCACATTCTCATTCAAAGTTGCAAGTTACTATGTAGGAACAAGTTTGTATAGGTATTTCAAAGATGCCCAGAATTGAGCTAAACGTTGTATGTCTGCAACGCCTAGAAATAACTTCATGCCCCATCTCCCTTACTTCCAGCTAGTAAGGATCACATAATTCCTAACAAAGTTTTGACACAGATTCCCAATTCGGGCATTCAGAACATATAGCACGTTGCTGTAAGCAAGCACATTCTCATTCAAAGTTGCAAGTTACTATGTAGAAACAACTTTGTATAGGTATTTCAAAGATTCCCAGAACTGAGCTAAACGTTGTATGTCTGCAACTCCTAGAAATAACTTCATGCCCCATCTCCCTTACTTCCATCTAGTAAGGATCACATAAACCTAACAAAGTTTTGACACAGATTCCCAATTCGGGCATTCAGAACATATAGCACGTTGTTGTAAGCAAGCACATTTTCATTCAAAGTTGCAAGTTACTATGTAGGAACAAGTTTGTATAGGTATTTCAAAGATGCCCAGAACTGAGTTAAACGTTGTACGTCTGCAACTCCTAGAAATAACTTCATGCCCCATCTCCCTTACTTCCAGCTAGTAAGGATCACATAAATCCTAACAAAGTTTTGACACAGATTCCCAATTCGGGCATTCAGAACATATAGCACTTTGCTGTAAGCAAGCACATTCTCATTCAAAGTTGCAAGTTACTATGTAGGAACAAGTTTGTATAGGTATTTCAAAGATGCCCAGAACTGAGCTAAACGTTGTATGTCTGCAACTCCTAGAAATAACTTCATGCCCCATCTCCCTTACTTCCAGCTAGTAATGATCACATAATTCCTAACAAAGTTTTGACACAGATTCCCAATTCGGGCATTCAGAACATATAGCACGTTGCTGTAAGCAAGCACATTCTCATTCAAAGATGCAAGTTACTATGTAGGAACAAGTTTGTATAGGACTTTCAAAGATGCCCAGAACTGAGCTTAACGTTGTATGTCTCCAACTCCTAGAAATAACTTCATGCCCCATCTCCCTTACTTCCAGCTAGTAAGGATCACATAATTCCTATCAAAGATTTGACACAGATTCCCAATTCAGGCATTCAGAACATATAGCACGTTGCTGTAGCAAGCACATTCTCATTCAAAGATGCAAGTTACTATGTAGGAACAAGTTTGTATAGGACTTTCAATGATGCCCAGAACTGAGCTGAATTGTGTATGTCTACAACTCCTAGAAATAACTTCATGCCCCATCTCCATTACTTCCAGCTAGTGAGGATCACATAATTCTGAACAAAGTTTTGACACAGATTCCCAATTCGGGCATTCAGAACATATAGCACGTTGCTGTAAGCAAGCACATTCTCATTCTAAGAAGCAAGTTACTATGTAGGAACAAGTTTATATAGTTATTTCAAAAATTCCCAGAACTGAGCTAAAGTGGGTATGTGTCTAACTCCTAGAAATATCTTCATGCCCCATCTCCCTTACTTCCAGCTAGTAAGGATCACATAATTCCTAACAAAGTTTTGACACAGATTCCCAATTCGGGCATTCAGAACATATAACACGTTGCCCTAAGCAAGCACATTCTCATTCAAAGTTGCAAGTTACTATGTAGGAACAAGTTTGTATAGGTATTTCAAAGATGCCCAGAACTGAGCTAAACGTTGTATGTCTCCAACTCCTAGAAATAACTTCATGCCCCATCTCCCTTACTTCCATCTAGTAAGGATCACATAATTCCTAACAAAGTTTTGACACAGATTCCCAATTCGGGCATTCAGAACATATAGCACGTTGCTGTAAGCAAGCACATTCTCATTCAAAGTTGCAAGTTACTATGTAGGAACAAGTGTGTATAGGTATTTCAAAGATGCCCAGAACTGAGCTAAACTGGGTATGTGTCCAACTCCTAGAAATAACTTCATGCCCCATCTCCCTTACTTCCATCTAGTAAGGATCACATAATTCCTAACAAAGTTTTGACACAGATTCCCAATTCGGGCATTCAGAACATATAGCACGTTGCTGTAAGCAAGCACATTCTCATTCAAAGTTGCAAGCTACTATGTAGGAACAAGTTTGTATAGGTATTTCAAAGATGCCCAGAACTGAGCTAAACGTTGTATGTCTGCAACGCATAGAAATAACTTCATGCCCCAACTCCCTTACTTCCAGCTAGTAAGGATCACATAATTCCTAACAAAGTTTTGACACAGATTCCCTATTCGGGCATTCAGAACATATAGCACGTTGCTGTAAGCAAGCACATTCTCATTCAAAGTTGCAAGTTACTATGTAGGAACAACTTTGTATAGGTATTTCAAAGATTCCCAGAACTGAGCTAAACGTTGTATGTCTGCAACTCCTAGAAATAACTTCATGCCCCATCTCCCTTACTTCCATCTAGTAAGGATCACATAATACCTAACAAAGTTTTGACACAGATTCCCAATTCGGGCATTCAGAACATATAGCACGTTGTTGTAAGCAAGAACATTTTCATTCAAAGTTGCAAGTTACTATGTAGGAACAAGTTTGTATAGGTATTTCAAAGATGCCCAGAACTGAGCTAAACGTTGTATGTCTGCAACTCCTAGACATAACTTCATGCCCCATCTCCCTTACTGCCAGCTAGTAAGGATCACATTATTCCTAACAAAGTTTTGACACAGATTCCCAATTCGGGCATTCAGAACATATAGCACGTTGCTGTAAGCAAGCACATTCTCATTCAAAGTTGCAAGTTACTATGTAGGAACAAGTTTGTATAGGTATTTCAAAGATGCCCAGAACTGAGCTAAACGTTGTATGTCTGCAACTCCTAGAAGTAACTTCATGCCCCATCTCCCTTACTTCCAGCTAGTAAGGATCACATAATTCCTAACAAAGTTTTGACACAGATTCCCAATTCGGGCATTCAGAACATATAGCACGTTGCTGTAAGCAAGCACATTCTCATTCAAAGTTGCAAGTTACTATGTAGGAACAAGTTTGTATACGACAATCAAAGATGCCCAGAACTGAACTAAACTTGTTATGTGTCCAACCTCTAGAAATAACTTCATGCCCCAACTCCCTTACTTCCAGCTAGTAAGGATCACATAATTCCTAACAAAGTTTTGACACAGATTCCCAATTCGGGCATTCAGAACATATAGCACGATGCTGTAAGCAAGCACATTCTCATTCTAAGAAGCAAGTTACTATGTAGGAACAAGTTTGTATAAGTATTTCAAAGATGCCCAGAACTGAGCTAAACGTTGTATGTCTCCAACTCCTAGAAATAACTTCATGCCCCATCTCCCTTACTTGCAGCTAGTAAGGATCACAAAATTCCTAACAAAATTTTGACACATATTCCCTATTCGGGCATTCAGAACATATAGCACGTTGCTGTAAGCAAGCACATTCTCATTCAAAGTTGCAAGTTACTATGTAGGAACAAGTGTGTATAGGTATTTCAAAGATGCCCAGAACTGAGCTAAACGTTGTATGTCTCCAACTCCTAGAAATAACTTCATGCCCCATCTCCCTTACTTCCATCTAGTAAGGATCACATAATTCCTAACAAAGTTTTGACACAGATTCCCAATTCGGGCATTCAGAACATATAGCACGTTGCTGTAAGCAAGCACATTCTCATTCAAAGTTGCAAGTTACTATGTAGGAACAAGTTTGTATAGGTATTTCAAAGATGCCCAGAATTGAGCTAAACGTTGTATGTCTGCAACGCCTAGAAATAACTTCATGCCCCATCTCCCTTACTTCCAGCTAGTAAGGATCACATAATTCCTAACAAAGTTTTGACACAGATTCCCAATTCGGGCATTCAGAACATATAGCACGTTGCTGTAAGCAAGCACATTCTCATTCAAAGTTGCAAGTTACTATGTAGAAACAACTTTGTATAGGTATTTCAAAGATTCCCAGAACTGAGCTAAACGTTGTATGTCTGCAACTCCTAGAAATAACTTCATGCCCCATCTCCCTTACTTCCATCTAGTAAGGATCACATAAACCTAACAAAGTTTTGACACAGATTCCCAATTCGGGCATTCAGAACATATAGCACGTTGTTGTAAGCAAGCACATTTTCATTCAAAGTTGCAAGTTACTATGTAGGAACAAGTTTGTATAGGTATTTCAAAGATGCCCAGAACTGAGTTAAACGTTGTACGTCTGCAACTCCTAGAAATAACTTCATGCCCCATCTCCCTTACTTCCAGCTAGTAAGGATCACATAAATCCTAACAAAGTTTTGACACAGATTCCCAATTCGGGCATTCAGAACATATAGCACTTTGCTGTAAGCAAGCACATTCTCATTCAAAGTTGCAAGTTACTATGTAGGAACAAGTTTGTATAGGTATTTCAAAGATGCCCAGAACTGAGCTAAACGTTGTATGTCTGCAACTCCTAGAAATAACTTCATGCCCCATCTCCATTACTTCCAGCTAGTAATGATCACATAATTCCTAACAAAGTTTTGACACAGATTCCCAATTCGGGCATTCAGAACATATAGCACGTTGCTGTAAGCAAGCACATTCTCATTCAAAGATGCAAGTTACTATGTAGGAACAAGTTTGTATAGGACTTTCAAAGATGCCCAGAACTGAGCTTAACGTTGTATGTCTCCAACTCCTAGAAATAACTTCATGCCCCATCTCCCTTACTTCCAGCTAGTAAGGATCACATAATTCCTATCAAAGATTTGACACAGATTCCCAATTCAGGCATTCAGAACATATAGCACGTTGCTGTAGCAAGCACATTCTCATTCAAAGATGCAAGTTACTATGTAGGAACAAGTTTGTATAGGACTTTCAATGATGCCCAGAACTGAGCTGAATTGTGTATGTCTACAACTCCTAGAAATAACTTCATGCCCCATCTCCATTACTTCCAGCTAGTGAGGATCACATAATTCTGAACAAAGTTTTGACACAGATTCCCAATTCGGGCATTCAGAACATATAGCACGTTGCTGTAAGCAAGCACATTCTCATTCTAAGAAGCAAGTTACTATGTAGGAACAAGTTTATATAGTTATTTCAAAAATTCCCAGAACTGAGCTAAAGTGGGTATGTGTCTAACTCCTAGAAATATCTTCATGCCCCATCTCCCTTACTTCCAGCTAGTAAGGATCACATAATTCCTAACAAAGTTTTGACACAGATTCCCAATTCGGGCATTCAGAACATATAACACGTTGCCCTAAGCAAGCACATTCTCATTAAAGTTGCAAGTTACTATGTAGGAACAAGTTTGTATAGGTATTTCAAAGATGCCCAGAACTGAGCTAAACGTTGTATGTCTGCAACTCCTAGAAATAACTTCATGCCCCATCTCCCTTACTTCCATCTAGTAAGGATCACATAATACCTAACAAAGTTTTGACACAGATTCCCAATTCGGGCATTCAGAACATATAGCACGTTGCTGTAAGCAAGCACATTCTCATTCAAAGTTGCAAGTTACTATGTAGGAACAAGTGTGTATAGGTATTTCAAAGACGCCCAGAACTGAGCTAAAGTGGGTATGTGTCCAACTCCTAGAAATAACTTCATGCCCCATCTCCCTTACTTCCATATAGTAAGGATCACATAATTCCTAACAAAGTTTTGACACAGATTCCCAATTCGGGCATTCAGAACATATAGCACGTTGCTGTAAGCAAGCACATTCTCATTCAAAGTTGCAAGCTACTATGTAGGAACAAGTTTGTATAGGTATTTCAAAGATGCCCAGAACTGAGCTAAACGTTGTATGTCTGCAACTCCTAGAAATAACTTCATGCCCCATCTCCCTTACTTCCAGCTAGTAAGGATCACATAATTCCTAACAAAGTTTTGACACAGATTCCCAATTCGGGCATTCATAACATATAGCACGTTGCTGTAAGCAAGCACATTCTCATTCAAAGTTGCAAGTTACTATGTAGGAACAAGTTTGTATAGGTATTTCAAAGATGCCCAGAACTGAGCTAAACGTTGTATGTCTGCAACTCCTAGAAATAACTTCATGCCCCATCTCCCTTCCTTCCAGCTAGTAAGGATCACATAATTCCTAACAAAGTTTTGACACAGATTCCCAATTCGGGCATTCAGAACATATAGCACGTTGCTGTAAGCAAGCACATTCTCATTCAAAGATGCAAGTTACTATGTAGGAACAAGTTTGTATAGGACTTTCAAAGATGCCCAGAACTGAGCTTAACGTTGTATGTCTCCAACTCCTAGAAATAACTTCATGCCCCATCTCCCTTACTTCCAGCTAGTAAGGATCACATAATTCCTAACAAAGTTTTGACACAGATTCCCAATTCGGGCATTCAGAACATATAGCACGTTGCTGTAGCAAGCACATTCTCATTCAAAGATGCAAGTTACTATGTAGGAACAAGTTTGTATAGGACTTTCAAAGATGCCCAGAACTGAGCTGAATTGTGTATGTCTCCAACTCCTAGAAATAACTTCATGCCCCATCTCCCTTACTTTCAGCTAGTGAGGATCACATAATTCCGAACAATGTTTTGACACAGATTCCCAATTCGGGCATTCAGAACATATAGCACGTTGCTGTAAGCAAGCACATTCTCATTCTAAGAAGCAAGTTACCATGTAGGAACAAGTTTGTATAGTTATTTCAAAAATTCCCAGAACTGAGCTAAAGTGGGTATGTGTCCAACTCCTACAAATATCTTCATGCCCCATCTCCCTTACGTCGAGCTAATAAGGATCACATAATTCCTAACAAAGTTTTGACACAGATTCCCAATTCGGGCATTCAGAACATATAGCACGTTGCTGTAAGCAAGCACATTCTCATTCAAAGTTGCAAGTTACTATGTAGGAACAAGTTTGTATATGTATTTCAAAGATGCCCAGAACTGAGCTAAACTTGGTATGCGTCCAACCTCTAGAAATAACTTCATGCCCCATCTCCCTTACTTCCAGCTAGTAAGGATCACATAATTCCTAACAAAGTTTTGACACAGATTCCCAATTCGGGCATTCAGAACATATAGCACGTTGCTGTAAGCAAGCACATTCTCATTCAAAGTTGCAAGTTACTATGTAGGAACAAGTTTGTATAGGTATTTCAAAGATGCCCAGAACTGAGCTAAACGTTGTATGTCTGCAACTCCTAGAAATAACTTCATGCCCCATCTCCCTTACTTCCAGCTAGTAAGGATCACATAATTCCTAACAAAGTTTTGACACAGATTCCCAATTCGGGCATTCAGAACATATAACACGTTGCTGTAAGCAAGCACATTCTCATTCAAAGTTGCAAGTTACTATGTAGGAACAAGTTTGTATAGGTATTTCAAAGATGCCCAGAACTGAGCTAAACGTTGTATGTCTGCAACTCCTAGAAATAACTTCATGCCCCATCTCCCTTACTTCCAGCTAGTAAGGATCACATAATTCCGAACAAAGTTTTGTCACAGATTCCCAAATCGGGCATTCAGAATATATAGCACGTTGCTGTAAGCAAGCACATTCTCATTCAATGTTGCAAGTTACTATGTAGGAACAAGGTTGTATAGGTATTTCTAAGATGCCCAGAACTGAGCTAAACTTGGTATGTCTCCAACTCCTAGAAATAACTTCATGCCCCATCTCCCTTACTTCCATCTAGTAAGGATCACATAATTCCTAACAAAGTTTTGACACAGATTCCCAATTCGGGCATTCAGAACATATAGCACGTTGCTGTAAGCAAACACATTCTCATTCAAAGTTGCAAGTTACTATGTAGGAACAAGTTTGTATAGGTATTTCAAAGATGCCCAGAACTGAGCAAAACGTTGTATGTCTCCAACTCCTAGAAATAACTTCATGCCACATCTCCCTTACTTCCAGCTCGTAAGGATCACATAATTCCTAACAATGTTTTGACATAGATTCCCAATTCGGGCATTCAGAACATATAGCACGTTGCTGTAAGCAAACACATTCTCATTCAAAGTTGCAAGTTACTATGTAGGAACAAGTTTGTATAGGTATTTCAAAGATGCCCAGAACTGAGCTAAACGTTGTATGTCTGCAACGCCTAGAAATAACTTCATGCCCCATCTCACTTACTACCAGCTAGTAAGGATCACATAATTCCTAACAAAGTTTTGACACAGATTCCCAATTCGGGCATTCAGAACATATAGCACGTTGCTGTAAGCAAGCACATTCTCATTCAAAGTTGCAAGTTACTATGTAGGAACAAGTTTGTATAGGTATTTCAAAGATGCCCAGAACTGAGCTAAACGTTGTATGTCTGCAACTCCTAGAAATAACTTCATGCCCCATCTCCCTTACTTCCAGCTAGTAAGGATCACATAATTCCTAACAAAGTTTTGACACAGATTCCCAATTCGGGCATTCAGAACATATAGCACGTTGCTGTAAGCAAGCACATTCTCATTCAAAGTTGCAAGTTACTATGTAGGAACAAGTTTGTATAGGTATTTCAAAGATGCCCAGAACTGAGCTAAACGTTGTATGTCTGCAACTCCTAGAAATAACTTCATGCCCCATCTCCCTTACTTCCAGCTAGTAAGGATCACATAATTCCGAACAAAGTTTTGACACAGATTCCCAATTCGGGCATTCAGAATATATAGCACGTTGCTGTAAGCAAGCACATTCTCATTCAATGTTCCAAGTTACTATGTAGGAACAAGGTTGTATAGGTATTTCAAAGATGCCCAGAACTGAGCTAAACTTGGTATGTCTCCAACTCCTAGAAATAACTTCATGCCCCATCTTCCTTACTTCCATCTAGTAAGGATCACATAATTCCTAACAAAGTTTTGACACAGATTCCCAATTCGGGCATTCAGAACATATAGCACGTTGCTGTAAGCAAGCACATTCTCATTCAAAGTTGCAAGTTACTATATAGGAACAAGTTTGTATAGGTATTTCAAAGATGCCCAGAACTGAGCAAAACGTTGTATGTCTCCAACTCCTAGAAATAACTTCATGCCACATCTCCCTTACTACCAGCTAGTAAGGATCACATAATTCCTAACAAAGTTTTGACACAGATTCCCAATTCGGGCATTCAGAACATATAGCACGTTGCTGTAAGCAAGCACATTCTCATTCAAAGTTGCAAGTTACTATGTAGGAACAAGTTTGTATAGGTATTTCAAAGATGCCCAGAACTGAGCTAAACGTTGTATGTCTGCAACTCCTAGAAATAACTTCATGCCCCATCTCCCTTACTTCCATCTAGTAAGGATCACATAATACCTAACAAAGTTTTGACACAGATTCCCAATTCGGGCATTCAGAACATATAGCACGTTGCTGTAAGCAAGCACATTCTCATTCAAAGTTGCAAGTTACTATGTAGGAACAAGTTTGTATAGGTATTTCAAAGATGCCCAGAACTGAGCTAAACGTTGTATGTCTGCAACTCCTAGAAATATCTTCATGCCCCATCTCCCTTCCTTCCAGCTAGTAAGGATCACATAATTCCTAACAAAGTTTTGACACAGATTCTCAATTCGGGCATTCAGAACATATAGCACGTTGCTGTAAGCAAGCACATTCTCATTCAAAGTTGCAAGTTACTATGTAGGAACATGTTTGTATAGGTATTTCAAAGATGCCCAGAACTGAGCTGAAGTGTGTATGTCTCCAACTCCTAGAAATATCTTCATGCCCCATCTCCCTTACTTACAGCTAGTGAGGATCACATAATTCCTAACAAAGTTTTGACACAGATTCCCTATTCGAGCATTCAGAACATATAGCACGTTGCTGTAAGCAAGCACATTCTCATTCTAAGAAGCAAGTTACTATGTAGGAACAAGTTTGTATAGGTATTTCAAAAATGCCCAGAACTGAGCTAAAGTGGGTATGTGTCCAACTCCTAGAAATAACTTCATGCCCCATCTCCCTTACTTCCAGCTAGTAAGGATCACATAATTCCTAACAAAGTTTTGACACAGATTCCCAATTCGGGCATTCAGACCATATAGCACGTTGCTGTAAGCAAGCACATTCTTATTCAAAGTTGCAAGTTACTATGAAGGAACAAGTTTGTATAGGTATTTCAAAGATGCCCAGAACTGAGCTAAACTTGGTATGTGTCCAACCTCCAGAAATAACTTCATACCCCATCTCCCTTACTTCCAGCTAGTAAGGATCACATAATTCCTAACAAAGTTTTGACACAGATTCCCAATTCGGGCATTCAGAACATATAGCACGTTGCTGTAAGCAAGCACATTCTCATTCAAAGTTGCAAGTTACTATGTAGGAACACGTTTGTATAGGTATTTCAAAGATGCCCAGAACTGAGCTAAACGTTGTATGTCTGCCACTCCTAGAAATAACTTCATGCCTCATCTCCCTTACTTCCAGCTAATAAGGTTCACATGATTCCTAACAAAGTTTTGACACAGATTCCCAATTCGGGCATTCAGAACATATAGCACGTTGCTGTAAGCAAGCACATTCTGATTCAAAGTTGCAAGTTACTATGTAGGAACAAGTTTGTATAGGTATTTCAAAGATGCCCAGAACTGAGCTAAACGTTGTATGTCTGCAACTCCTAGAAATAACTTCATGCCCCATCTCCCTTACTTCCAGCTAGTAAGGATCACATAATTCCTAACAAAGTTTTGACACAGATTCCCAATTCGGGCATTCAGAACATATAGCACGTTGCTGTAAGCAAGCACATTCTCATTCAAAGTTGCAAGTTACTATGTAGGAACAAGTGTGTATAGGTATTTCAAAGATGCCCAGAACTGAGCTAAACGTTGTATGTCTCCAATTCCTAGAAATAACTTCATGCCCCATCTCCCTTACTTGCAGCTAGTGAGGATCACATAATTCCTAACAAAGTTTTGACACAGATTCCCTATTCGGGCATTCAGAACATATAGCACGTTGCTGTAAACAAGCACATTCTCATTCTAAGAAGCAAGTTACTATGTAGGAACAAGATTGTATACGTATTTCAAAGATGCCCAGAACTGAGCTAAAGTGGGTATGTTTCCAACTCCTAGAAATAACTTCATGCCCCATCTCCCTTACTTCCAGCTAGTAAGGATCACATAATTCCTAACAAAGTTTTGACACAGATTCCCAATTCGGGCATTCAGAACATATAGCACGTTGCTGTAAGCAAGCACATTCTCATTCAAAGTTGCAAGTTACTATGTAGGAACATGTTTGTATAGGTATTTCAAAGATGCCCAGAACTGAGCTAAACGTTGTATGTCTCCAACTTTTAGAAATAACTTCATGCCCCATCTCCCTTACTTCCATCTAGTAAGGATCACATAATTCCTAACATAGTTTTGACACAGATTCCCAATTTGGTCATTCAGAACATATAGCACATTGCTGTAAGCAAGCATATTCTCATTCAAAGTTGCAAGTTACTATGTAGGAACAAGTTTGTTTAGGTATTTCAAAGATGCCCAGAACTGAGCTAAACGTTGTATGTCTCCAACTCCTAGAAATAACTTCATGCCCCATCTCCCTTACTTCCATCTAGTAAGGATCACATAATTCCTAACAATGTTTTGACACAGATTCCCAATTCGGGCATTCAGAACATATAGCACGTTGCTGTAAACAAGCACATTCTCATTCTAAGAAGCAAGTTACTATGTAGGAACAAGATTGTATACGTATTTCAAAGATGCCCAGAACTGAGCTAAAGTGGGTATGTTTCCAACTCCTAGAAATAACTTCATGCCCCATCTCCCTTACTTCCAGCTAGTAAGGATCACATAATTCCTAACAAAGTTTTGACACAGATTCCCAATTCGGGCATTCAGAACATATAGCACGTTGCTGTAAGCAAGCACATTCTCATTCAAAGTTGCAAGTTACTATGTAGGAACATGTTTGTATAGGTATTTCAAAGATGCCCAGAACTGAGCTAAACGTTGTATGTCTGCAACTCCTAGAAATAACTTCATGCCCCATCTCCCTTACTTCCAGCTAGTAAGGATCACATAATTCCTAACAAAGTTTTGACACAGATTCCCAATTCGGGCATTCAGAACATATAGCACGTTGCTGTAAGCAAGCACATTCTCATTCAAAGTTGCAAGTTACTATGTAGGAACAAGTATGTATAGGTATTTCAAAGATGCCCAGAACTGAGCTAAACGTTGCATGTCTGCAACTCCTAGAAATAACTTCATGCCCCATCTCCCTTACTTCCAGCTAGTAAGGATCACATAATTCCTAACAAAGATTTGACACAGATTCCCAATTCGGGCATTCAGAACATATAGCACGTTGCTGTAAGCAAGCACATTCTGATTCAAAGTTGCAAGTTACTATGTAGGAACAAGTTTGTATAGGTATTTCAAAGATGCCCAGAACTGGGCTAAACTTGGTATGTGTCCAACCTCTAGAAATAACTTCATGCCCCATCTCCCTTACTTCCATCTAGTAGGGATCACATAATTCCTAACAAAGTTTTGACACAGATTCCCAATTCGGGCATTCAGAACATATAGCACGTTGCTGTAAGCAAGCACATTCTGATTCAAAGTTGCAAGTTACTATGTAGGAACAAGTTTGTATAGGTATTTCAAAGATGCCCAGTACTGAGCTAAACTTGGTATGTCTCCAACTCCTAGAAATAAGTTCACGCCCCATCACCCTTACTTCCATTTAGTAAAGATCACATAATTCCTAACAAAGTTACAACACAGATTCCCAATTCGGGCATTCAGAACATATAGCACGTTGCTGTAAGCAAGCACATTCTCATTCAAAGTTGCAAGTTACTATGTAGGAACAAGTGTGTATAGGTATTTCAAAGATGCCCAGAACTGAGCTAAACGTTGTATGTCTCCAACTCCTAGAAATAACTTCATGCCCCATCTCCCTTACTCCCCTCTAGTAAGGATCACATAATTCCTAACAAAGTTTTGACACAGATTCCCAATTCGGGCATTCAGAACATATAGCACGTTGCTGTAAGCAAGCACATTCTCATTCAAAGTTGCAAGTTACTATGTAGGAACAAGTTTGAATAGGTATTTCAAAGATGCCCAGAACTGAGCTAAACGTTGTATGTCTGCAAATCCTAGAAATAACTTCATGCCCCATCTCCCTTACTTCCAGCTAGTAAGGATCACATAATTCCTAACAAAGTTTTGACACAGATTCCCAATTCGGGCATTCAGAACAGACAGCACGTTGCTGTAAGCAAGCACAATCTCATTCAAAGTTGCAAGTTACTATGTAGGAACAAGTTTGTATAGGTATTTCAAAGATGCCCAGAACTGAGCTAAATGTTGTATGTCTGCAACTCCTAGAAATAACTTCATGCCCCATCTCCCTTACATCCATCTAGTAAGGATCACATAATACCTAACAAAGTTTTGACACAGATTCCCTATTCGGGCTTTCAGAACATATAGCACGTTGCTGTAAGCAAGCACATTCTCATTCAAAGTTGAAAGTTACTATGTAGGAACAAGTTTGTATAGGTATTTCAAAGATGCCCAGAACTGAGCTAAACATTGTATGTCTGCAACTCCTAGAAATAACTTCATGCCCCATCTCCCTTCCTTCCAGCTAGTAAGGATCACATAATTCCTAACAAAGTTTTGACACAGATTCCCAATTCGGGCATTCAGAACATATAGCACGTTGCTGTAAGCAAGCACATTCTCATTCAAAGTTGCAAGTTACTATGTAGGAACAAGTTTGTATAGGTATTTCAAAGATGCCCAGAACTGAGCTGAAGTGTGTATGTCTCCAACTCCTAGAAATAACTTCATGCCCCATCTCCCTTACTTCCATCTAGTAAGGATCACATAATTCCTAACAATGTTTTGACACAGATTCCCAATTCGGGCATTCAGAACATATAGCACATTGCTGTAAGCAAGCACATTCTCATTCAAAGTTGCAAGTTACTATGTAGGAACAAGTTTGTATAGGACTTTCAAAGATGCCCAGAACTGAGCTAAACTTGGTATGTGTCCAACCTCTAGAAATATCTTCATGCCCCAACTCCCTTACTTCCAGCTAGTAAGGATCACATAATTCCTAACAAAGTTTTGACACAGATTCCCAATTCGGGCATTCAGAACATATAGCACGTTGCTGTAAGCAAGCACATTCTGATTCAAAGTTGCAAGTTACTATGTAGGAACAAGTTTGTATAGGTATTTCAAAGATGCCCAGAACTGAGCTAAACGTTGTATGTCTGCCACTCCTAGAAATAACTTCATGCCCCATCTCCCTTACTTCCATCTAGTAAGGATCACATAATTCCTAACAAAGTTTTGACACAGATTCCCAATTTGGGCATTCAGAACATATAGCACGTTGCTGTAAGCAAGCACATTCTGATTCAAAGTTGCAAGTTACTATGTAGGAACAACTTTGTATAGGTATTTCAAAGATGCCCAGAACTGAGCGAAACGTTGTATGTCTCCAACTCCTAGAAATAACTTCATGCCCCATCTCCCTTACTTCCAGCTAGTAAGGATCACATAATTCCTAACAAAGTTTTGACACAAATTCCCAATTCGGGAATTCAGAACATATAGCACGTTGCTGTAAGAAAGCACATTCTCATTCAAAGTTGCAAGTTACTATGTAGGAACAAATGTGTATAGGTATTTCAAAGATGCCCAGAACTGAGCTAAACTTGGTATGTCTCCAACTCGTAGAAATAACTTCTTGCCCCATCTCCCTTACTTCCAGCTAGTAAGGATCACATAATTCCTAACAAAGTTTTGACACAGATTCCCAATTCGGGCATTCAGAACATATAGCACGTTGCTGTAAGCAAGCACATTCTCATTCAAAGTTGCAAGTTACTATGTAGGAACAAGTTTGTATAGGTATTTCAAAGATGCCCAGAACTGAGCTAAACGTTGTATGTCTCCAACTCCTAGAAATAACTTCATGCCCCATCTCCCTTACTTCCAGCTAGTAAGGATCACATAATTCCTAACAAAGTTTTGACACAGATTCCCAATTCGGGCATTCAGAACATATAGCACGTTGCTGTAAGCAAGCACATTCTCATTCAAAGTTGCAAGTTACTATGTAGGAACAAGTTTGTATAGGTATTTCAAAGATGCCCAGAACTGAGCTAAACGTTGTATGTCTCCAACTTTTAGAAATAACTTCATGCCCCATCTCCCTTACTTCCATCTAGTAAGGATCACATAATTCCTAACATAGTTTTGACACAGATTCCCAATTTGGTCATTCAGAACATATAGCACATTGCTGTAAGCAAGCATATTCTCATTCAAAGTTGCAAGTTACTATGTAGGAACAAGTTTGTTTAGGTATTTCAAAGATGCCCAGAACTGAGCTAAACGTTGTATGTCTCCAACTCCTAGAAATAACTTCATGCCCCATCTCCCTTACTTCCATCTAGTAAGGATCACATAATTCCTAACAATGTTTTCACACAGATTCCCAATTCGGGCATTCAGAACATATAGCACATTGCTGTAAGCAAGCACATTCTCATTCAAAGTTGCAAGTTACTATGTAGGAACAAGTTTGTATAGGACTTTCAAAGATGCCCAGAACTGAGCTAAACTTGGTATGTGTTCAACCTCTAGAAATAACTTCATGCCCCAACTCCCTTACTTCCAGCTAGTAAGGATCACATAATTCCTAACAAAGTTTTGACACAGATTCCCAATTCGGGCATTCAGAACATATAGCACGTTGCTGTAAGCAAGCACATTCTGATTCAAAGTTGCAAGTTACTATGTAGGAACAAGTTTGTATAGGTATTTCAAAGATGCCCAGAATTGAGCTAAACGTTGTATGTCTGCCACTCCTAGAAATAACTACATGCCCCATCTCCCTTACTTCCATCTAGTAAGGATCACATAATTCCTAACAAAGTTTTGACACAGATTCCCTATTCGGGCATTCAGAACATATAGCACGTTGCTGTAAGCAAGCACATTCTGATTCAAAGTTGCAAGTTACTATGTAGGAACAACTTTGTATAGGTATTTCAAAGATGCCCAGAACTGAGCTAAACGTTGTATGTCTCCAACTCCTAGAAATAACTTCATGCCCCATCTCCCTTACTTCCAGCTAGTAAGGATCACATAATTCCTAACAAAGTTTTGACACAGATTCCCAATTCGGGAATTCAGCACATATAGCACGTTGCTGTAAGGAAGCACATTCTCATTCAAAGTTGCAAGTTACTATGTAGGAACAAGTGTGTATAGGTATTTCAAAGATGCCCAGAACTGAGCTAAACTTGGTATGTCTCCAACTCGTAGAAATAACTTCTTGCCCCATCTCCCTTACTTCCAGCTAGTAAGGATCACATAATTCCTAACAAAGTTTTGTCACAGATTCCCACATCGGGCATTCAGAACATATAGCAGGTTGCTGTAAGCAAGCACATTCTCATTCAAAGTTGCAAGTTACTATGTAGGAACAAGTTTGTATAGGTATTTCAAAGATGCCCAGAACTGAGCTAAACGTTGTATGTCTGCAACGCCTAGAGATAACTTCATGCCCCACTTACCTTACTTCCAGCTAGTAAGGATCACATAATTCCGAACAAAGTTTTGACACAGATTCCCAATTCGGGCATTCAGAACATATAGCACGTTGCTGTAAGCAAGCACATTCTCATTCAAAGTTGCAAGTTACTATGTAGGAACAAGTTTGTATAGGTATTTCAAAGATGCCCAGAACTGAGCTAAACGTTGTATGTCTGCAACTCCTAGAAATAACTTCATGCCCCATCTTCCTTACTTCCAGCTAGTAAGGATCACATAATTCCTAACAAACTTTTGACACAGATTCCCAATTCGGGCATTCAGAACATATAGCACGTTGCTGTAAGCAAGCACATTCTCATTCAAAGTTGCAAGTTACTATGTAGGAACAAGTTTGTATAGGTATTTCAAAGATGCCCAGAACTGAGCTAAACGTTGTATGTCTGCAACTCCTAGAAATAACTTCATGCCCCATCTCCCTTACTTCCAGCTAGTAAGGATCACATAATTCCTAACAAAGTTTTGACACAGATTCCCAATTCGGGCATTCAGAACATATAGCACGTTGCTGTAAGCAAGCACATTCTGATTCAAAGTTGCAAGTTACTATGTATGAACAAGTTTGTATAGGTATTTCAAAAATGCCCAGAACTGAGCTAAATGTTGTATGTCTCCAACTCCTAGAAATAACTTCATGCCCCATCTCCCTTACTTCCAGCTAGTAAGGATCACATAATTCCTAACAAAGTTTTGACACAGATTCCCAATTCGGGCATTCAGAACATATAGCACGTTGCTGTAAGCAAGCACATTCTCATTCAAAGTTGCAAGTTACTATGTAGGAACAAGTTTGTATAGGTATTTCAAAGATGCCCAGAACTGAGCTAAACGTTGTATGTCAACAACTCCTAGAAATAACTTCATGCCCCATCTCCCTTACTTCCATCTAGTAAGGATCACATAATTCCTAACAAAGTTTTGACACAGATTCCCAATTCGGGCATTCAGAACATATAGCACGTTGCTGTAAGCAAGCACATTCTCATTCAAAGTTGCAAGTTACTATGTAGGAACAAGTTTGTATAGGACTTTCAAAGATGCCCAGAACTGAGCTAAACTTGGTATGTGTCCAACCTCTAGAAATAACTTCATGCCCCAACTCCCTTACTTCCAGCTAGTAAGGATCACATAATTCCTAACAAAGTTTTGACACAGATTCCCAATTCGGGCATTCAGAACATATAGCCCGTTGCTGTAAGCAAGCACATTCTGATTCAAATTTGCAAGTTACTATGTAGGAACAAGTTTGTATAGGTATTTCAAAGATGCCCAGAACTGAGCTAAACGTTGTATGTCTGCCACTCCTAGAAATAACTTCATGCCCCATCTCCCTTACTTCCATCTAGTAAGGATCACATAATTCCTAACAAAGTTTTGACACAGATTCCCTATTCGGGCATTCAGAACATATAGCACGTTGCTGTAAGCAAGCACATTCTGATTCAAAGTTGCAAGTTACTATGTAAGAACAAGTTTGTATAGGTATTTCAAAGATGCCCAGAACTGAGCTAAACGTTGTATGTCTCCAACTCCTAGAAATAACTTCATGCCCCATCTCCCTTACTTCCAGCTAGTAAGGATCACATAATTCCTAACAAAGTTTTGACACAAATTCCCAATTCGGGCATTCAGAACCTATAGCACGTTGCTGTAAGCAAGCACATTCTCATTCAAAGTTGCAAGTTACTATGTAGGAACAAGTGTGTATAGGTATTTCAAAGATGCCCAGAACTGAGCTAAACTTGGTATGTCTCCAACTCGTAGAAATAACTCCTTGCCCCATCTCCCTTACTTCCAGCTATTAAGGATCACATAATTCCTAACAAAGTTTTGACACAGATTCCCAATTCGGGCATTCAGAACATATAGCACGTTGCTGTAAGCAAGCACATTCTCATTCAAAGTTGCAAGTTACTATGTAGGAACACGTTTGTATAGGTATTTCAAAGATGCCCAGAACTGAGCTTAAGTGGGTATGTCTCCAACTCCTAGAAATAACTTCATGCCCCATCTCCCTTACTTCCAGCTAGTAAGGATCACATAATTCCTAACAAAGTTTTGACACAGATTCCCAATTCGGGCATTCAGAACATGTAGCACGTTGCTGTAAGCAAGCACATTCAATAAAATGTTGCAAGTTACTATGTAGGAACAAGTTTGTATAGGTGTTTCAAAGATGCCCAGAATTGAGCTAAACTTGGTATGTCTCCAACTCCTAGAAATAACTTCATGCCCCATCTCCCTTACTTCCATCTAGTAAGGATCACATAATTCCTAACAAAGTTTTGACACAGATTCCCAATTCGGGCATTCAGAACATATAGCACGTTGCTGTAAGCAAGCACATTCTCATTCAAAGTTGCAAGTTACTAAGTAGGAACAAGTTTGTAAAGGTATTTCAAAGATGCCCAGAACTGAGCTAAACGTTGTATGTCTCCAACTGCTAGAAATAACTTCATGCCCCATCACCCTTACTTCCAGCTAGTATGGATCACATAATTCCTAACAAAGTTTTGACACAGATTCCCAATTCGGGCATTCAGAACATATAGCACGTTGCTGTAAGCAAGCACATTCTCATTCAAAGTTGCAAGTTACTATGTAGGAACAAGTTTGTATAGGTATTTCAAAGATGCCCAGAACTGAGGTAAACGTTGTATGTCTCCAACTCCTAGAAATAACTTCATGCCCCATCTCCCTTACTTCCAGCTAGTAAGGATCACATAATTCCTAACAAAGTTTTGACACAGATTCCCAATTCGGGCATTCAGAACATATAGCACGTTGCTGTAAGCAAGCACATTCTCATTCAAAGTTGCAAGTTACTATGTAGGAACAAGTTTGTATAGGTATTTCAAAGATGCCCAGAACTGAGCTAAACGTTGTATGTCTCCAACTCCTAGAAATAACTTCATGCCCCATCTCCCTTACTTCCAGCTAGTAAGGATCACATAATTCCTAACAAAGTTTTGACACAGATTCCCAATTCGGGCATTCAGAATATATAGCACGTTGCTGTAAGCAAGCACATTCTCATTCAAAGTTGCAAGTTACTATGTAGGAACAATTTTGTATAGGTATTTCAAAGATGCCCAGAACTGAGCTAAACTAGGTATGTCTCCAACTCCTAGAAATAACTTCATGCCCCATCTCCCTTACTTCCATCTAGTAAGGATCACATAATTCCTAACAAAGTTTTGACACAGATTCCCAATTCGGGTATTCAGAACATATAGCACGTGGCTGTAAGCAAGCACATTCTCATTCAAAGTTGCAAGTTACTATGTAGGAACAAGTTTGTATAGGTATTTCAAAGATGCCCAGAACTGAGGTAAACGTTGTATGTCTCCAACTCCTAGGAATAACTTCATGCCCCATCTCCCTTACTTCCAGCTAGTAAGGATCACATAATTCCTAACAAAGTTTTGACACAGATTCCCAATTCGGGCATTCAGAACATATAGCACGTTGCTGTAAGCAAGCACATTCTCATTAAAAGTTGCAAGTTACTATGTAGGAACAAGTTTGTATAGGTATTTCAAAGATGCCCAGAACTGAGCTAAACGTTGTATGTCTCCAACTCCTAGAAATAACTTCATGCCGCATCTACCTTACTTCCAGCTAGTAAGGATCACATAATTCCTAACAAAGTTTTGACACAGATTCCCAATTCGTGCATTCAGAATATATAGCACGTTGCTGTAAGCAAGCACATTCTCATTCAAAGTTGCAAGTTACTATGTAGGAACAATTTTGTATAGGTATTTCAAAGATGCCCAGAACTGAGCTAAACTAGGTATGTCTCCAACTCCTAGAAATAACTTCATGCCCCATCTCCCTTACTTCCATCTAGTAAGGATCACATAATTCCTAACAAAGTTTTGACACAGATTCCCAATTCGGGCATTCAGAACATATAGCATGTTGCTGTAAGCAAGCACATTCTCATTCAAAGTTGCAAGTTACTATGTAGGAATAAGTTTGTATAGATATTTCAAAGATGCCCAGAACTGAGGTAAACGTTGTATGTCTGCAACGCCTAGAAATAACTTCATGCCCCATCTCCCTTACTTCCAGCTAGTAAGGATCACATAATTCCTAACAAAGTTTTGACACAGATTCCCAATTCGGGCATTCAGAACATATAGCACGTTGCTGTAAGCAAGCACCTTCTCATTCAAAGTTGCAAGTTACTATGTAGGAACAAGTTTGTATAGGTATTTCAAAGATGACCAGAACTGAGCTGAACTTGGTATGTGTCCAAGCTCTAGAAATAACTTCATTCCCCAACTAACTTACTTCCAGCTAGTAAGGATCACATAATTCCTAACAAAGTTTTGACACAGATTCCCAATTCGGGCATTCAGAACATATAGCACGTTGCTGTAAGCAAGCACATTCTCATTCAAAGTTGCAAGTTACTATGTAGGAACAAGTTTGTATATGTATGTCAAAGATGCCCAGAACTGAGTTAAACGTTGTGTGTCTGCTCTCCTAGAAATAACTTCATGCCCCATCTCTCTTACTTCCAGCTAATAAGGATCACATAATTCCTAACAAAGTTTTGACACAGATTCCCAATTCGGTCATTTAGAACATATAGCACGTTGCTGTAAGCAAGCACATTCTCATTCAAAGTTGCAAGTTACTATGTAGGAACAAGTTTGTATAGGTATTTCAAAGATGCCCAGAACTGAGCTAAACGTGGTATGTCTGCAACTCCTAGAAATAACTTCATGCCCCATCTCCCTTACTTCCAGCTAGTAAGGATCACATAATTCCTAACAAAGATTTGACACAGATTCCCAATTCGGGCATTCAGAACATGTAGCACGTTGCTGTAAGCAAGCACATTCAATAAAATGTTGCAAGTTACTATGTAGGAACAAGTTTGTATAGGTGTTTCAAAGATGCCCAGAATTGAGCTAAACTTGGTATGTCTCCAACTCCTAGAAATAACTTCATGCCCCATCTCCCTTACTTCCAGCTAGTAAGGATCACATAATTCCTAACAAAGTTTTGACACAGATTCCCAATTCGGGCATTCAGAACATATAGCACGTTGCTGTAAGCAAGCACATTCTCATTCAAAGTTGCAAGTTACTATGTAGGAACAAGTTTGTATAGGTATTTCAAAGATGCCCAGAACTGAGCTAAACGTTGTATGTCTCCAACTCCTAGAAATAACTTCATGCCCCATCTCCCTTACTTCCAGCTAGTAAGGATCACATAATTCCTAACAAAGATTTGACACAGATTCCCAATTCGGGCATTCAGAATATATAGCACGTTGCTGTAAGCAAGCACATTCTCATTCAAAGTTGCAAGTTACTATGTAGGAACAAGTTTGTATAGGTATTTCAAAGATGCCCAGAACTGAGCTAACCGTTGTATGTCTCCAACTCCTAGAAATAACTTCATGCCCCATCTCCCTTACTTCCAGCTAGTAAGGATCACATAATTCCTAACAAAGTTTTGACACAGATTCCTAATTCGGGCATTCAGAACATATAGCACGTTGCTTTAAGCAAGCACATTCTCATTCAAAGTTGCAAGTTACTATGTAGGAACAAGTTTGTATAGGTATTTCAAAGATGCCCAGAACTGAGCTAAACTTTGTATGTCTCCAACTCCTAGAAATAACTTCATGCCCCATCTCCCTTACTTCCAGCTAGTAAGGATCACATAATTCCTAACAAAGATTTGACACAGATTCCCAATTTGGGCATTAAGAACATATAGCACGTTGCTGTAAGAAAGCACATTCTCATTCAAAGTTGCAAGTAACTATGTAGGAACAAGTTTGTATAGGTATTTCAAAGATGCCCAGAACTGAGCTAAACGTTGTATGTCTGCAACTCCTAGAAATAACTTCATGCCCCATCTCCCTTACTTCCAGCTAGTAAGGATCACATAATTCCTAACAAAGTTTTGACACAGATTCCCAATTCGGGCATTCAGAACATAGGGCACGTTGCTGTAAGCAAGCACATTCTCATTCAAAGTTGCAAGTTACTATGTAGGAACAAGTTTGTATAGGTATTTCAAAGATGCCCAGAACTGACCTAAACTTGGTATGTGTCCAACCTCTAAAAATAACTTCATGCCCCAACTCCCTTACTTCCAGCTAGTAAGGATCACATAATTCCTAACAAAGTTTTGACACAGATTCCCAATTCGGGCATTCAGAACATATAGCACGTTGCTGTAAGCAAGCACATTCTCATTCAAAGTTGCAAGTTACTATGTAGGAACAAGTTTGTATAGGTATTTCAAAGATGCCCAGAACTGAGCTAAACTTGGTATGTCTCCAACTCCTAGAAATAACTTCATGCCCCATCTCACTTACTTCCAGCTAGTAAGGATCACATAATTCCTAACAAAGTTTTGAAACAGATTAACAATTCGGGCATTCAGAACATATAGAACGTTGCTGTAAGCAAGCACATTCTGATTCAAAGTTGCAAGTTACTATATAGGAACAAGTTTGTATAGGTATTTCAAAGATGCCCAGAACTGAGCTAAACGTTGTATGTCTCCAACTCCTAGAAATAACTTCATGCTCCAACTCCCTTACTTCCAGCTAGTAAGGATCACATAATTCCTAACAAAGTTTTGACACAGATTCCCAATTCGGGCATTCAGAACATATAGCACGTTGCTGTAAGCAAGCACATTCTCATTCAAAGTTGCAAGTTACTATGTAGGAACAAGTTTGTATAGGTATTTCAAAGATGCCCAGAACTGAGCTAAACATTGTATGTCTCCAACTCCTAGAAATAACTTCATGCCCCATCTCCCTTACTTCCAGCTAGTAAGGATCACATAATTCCTAACAAAGTTTTGACACAGATTCCCAATTCGGGCATTCAGAACATATAGCACGTTGCTGTAAGCAAGCACATTCTCATTCAAAGTTGCAAGTTACTATGTAGGAACAAGTTTGTATAGGTATTTCAAAGATGCCCAGAACTGAGCTAAACGTTGTATGTCTGCAACTCCTAGAAATAACTTCATGCCCCATCTCCCTTACTTCCAGCTAGTAAGGATCACATAATTCCTAACAAAGTTTTGACACAGATTCCCAATTCGGGCTTTCAGAACATATAGCACGTTGCTGTAAGCAAGCACATTCTCATTCAAAGTTGCAAGTTACTATGTGGGAACAAGTTTGTATAGGTATATCAAAGATGCCCAGAACTGAGCTAAACGTTGTATGTCTCCAACTCCTAGAAAAAACTTCATGCCCCATCTCCCTTACTTCCATCCAGTAAGGATCACATAATTCCTTACAAAGTTTTGACACAGATTACCAATTCGGGCATTCAGAACATATAGAACGTTGCTGTAAGCAAGCACATTCTGATTCAAAGTTGCAAGTTACTATGTAGGAACAAGTTTGTATAGGTATTTCAAAGATGCCCAGAACTGAGCTAAACGTTGTATGTCTCCAACTCCTAGAAATAACTTCATGCCCCAACTCCCTTACTTCCAGCTAGTAAGGATCACACAATTCCTAACAAAGTTTTGACACAGATTCCCAATTCGGGCATTCAGAACATATAGCACGTTGCTGTAAGCAAGCACATTCTCATTCAAAGTTGCAAGTTACTATGTAGGAACAAGTTTGTATAGGTGTTTGAAAGACGACCAGAACTTAGCTGAACTTGGTATGTGTCCAACCTCTTGAAAGAACTTCATGCCCCAACTACCTTACTTCCAGCTAGTAAGGATCACATAATTCCCAACAAAGTTTTGACACAGATTCCCAATTCGGGCATTCAGAACATATAGCACGTTGCTGTAAGCAAGCACATTCTCATTCAAAGTTGCAAGTTACTATGTAGAAACAAGTTTGTATAGGTATGTCAAAGATGCCCAGAACTGAGTTAAACGTTGTGTGTCTGCTCTCCTAGAAATAACTTCATACCCCATCTCTCTTACTTCCAGCTAATAAGGATCACATAATTCCTAACAAAGTTTTGACACAGATTCCCAATTCGGGCATTCAGAACATATAGCACGTTGCTGTAAGCAAGCACATTCTCATTCAAAGTTGCAAGTTCCTATGTAGAAACAATTTTGTATAGGACTTTGAAAGATGCCCAGAACTGAGCTGAAGTTTGTATGTCTCCAACTCCTAGAAATAACTTCATGCCCCATCTCCCTTACTTCCAGCTAGTGAGGATCACATAATTCCTAACAAAGTTTTGACACAGATTCCCAATTCGGGCATTCAGAATATATAGCACGTTGCTGTAAGCAAGCACATTCTCATTCAAAGTTGCAAGTTACTATGTAGGAACAAGTTTGTATAGGTATTTCAAAGATGCCCAGAACTGAGCTAACCGTTGTATGTCTCCAACTCCTAGAAATAACTTCATGCCCCATCTCCCTTACTTCCAGCTAGTAAGGATCACATAATTCCTAACAAAGTTTTGACACAGATTCCCAATTCGGGCATTCAGAACATATAGCACGTTGCTTTAAGCAAGCACATTCTCATTCAAAGTTGCAAGTTACTATGTAGGAACAAGTTTGTATAGGTATTTCAAAGATGCCCAGAACTGAGCTAAACTTTGTATGTCTCCAACTCCTAGAAATAACTTCATGCCCCATCTCCCTTACTTCCAGCTAGTAAGGATCACATAATTCCTAACAAAGATTTGACACAGATTCCCAATTTGGGCATTAAGAACATATAGCACGTTGCTGTAAGAAAGCACATTCTCATTCAAAGTTGCAAGTAACTATGTAGGAACAAGTTTGTATAGGTATTTCAAAGATGCCCAGAACTGAGCTAAACGTTGTATGTCTGCAACTCCTAGAAATAACTTCATGCCCCATCTCCCTTACTTCCAGCTAGTAAGGATCACATAATTCCTAACAAAGTTTTGACACAGATTCCCAATTCGGGCATTCAGAACATAGGGCACGTTGCTGTAAGCAAGCACATTCTCATTCAAAGTTGCAAGTTACTATGTAGGAACAAGTTTGTATAGGTATTTCAAAGATGCCCAGAACTGACCTAAACTTGGTATGTGTCCAACCTCTAAAAATAACTTCATGCCCCAACTCCCTTACTTCCAGCTAGTAAGGATCACATAATTCCTAACAAAGTTTTGACACAGATTCCCAATTCGGGCATTCAGAACATATAGCACGTTGCTGTAAGCAAGCACATTCTCATTCAAAGTTGCAAGTTACTATGTAGGAACAAGTTTGTATAGGTATTTCAAAGATGCCCAGAACTGAGCTAAACTTGGTATGTCTCCAACTCCTAGAAATAACTTCATGCCCCATCTCACTTACTTCCAGCTAGTAAGGATCACATATTTCCTAACAAAGTTTTGAAACAGATTAACAATTCGGGCATTCAGAACATATAGAACGTTGCTGTAAGCAAGCACATTCTGATTCAAA
The DNA here is from genome assembly GCF_020826845.1 of Diceros bicornis minor. NCBI lineage: Eukaryota > Metazoa > Chordata > Mammalia > Perissodactyla > Rhinocerotidae > Diceros > Diceros bicornis. The sequence goes on from NW_026691718.1 coordinate 452,123, forward strand.
GTTGCAAGTTACTATATAGGAACAAGTTTGTATAGGTATTTCAAAGATGCCCAGAACTGAGCTAAACGTTGTATGTCTCCAACTCCTAGAAATAACTTCATGCTCCAACTCCCTTACTTCCAGCTAGTAAGGATCACATAATTCCTAACAAAGTTTTGACACAGATTCCCAATTCGGGCATTCAGAACATATAGCACGTTGCTGTAAGCAAGCACATTCTCATTCAAAGTTGCAAGTTACTATGTAGGAACAAGTTTGTATAGGTATTTCAAAGATGCCCAGAACTGAGCTAAACATTGTATGTCTCCAACTCCTAGAAATAACTTCATGCCCCATCTCCCTTACTTCCAGCTAGTAAGGATCACATAATTCCTAACAAAGTTTTGACACAGATTCCCAATTCGGGCATTCAGAACATATAGCACGTTGCTGTAAGCAAGCACATTCTCATTCAAAGTTGCAAGTTACTATGTAGGAACAAGTTTGTATAGGTATTTCAAAGATGCCCAGAACTGAGCTAAACGTTGTATGTCTGCAACTCCTAGAAATAACTTCATGCCCCATCTCCCTTACTTCCAGCTAGTAAGGATCACATAATTCCTAACAAAGTTTTGACACAGATTCCCAATTCGGGCTTTCAGAACATATAGCACGTTGCTGTAAGCAAGCACATTCTCATTCAAAGTTGCAAGTTACTATGTGGGAACAAGTTTGTATAGGTATATCAAAGATGCCCAGAACTGAGCTAAACGTTGTATGTCTCCAACTCCTAGAAAAAACTTCATGCCCCATCTCCCTTACTTCCATCCAGTAAGGATCACATAATTCCTTACAAAGTTTTGACACAGATTACCAATTCGGGCATTCAGAACATATAGAACGTTGCTGTAAGCAAGCACATTCTGATTCAAAGTTGCAAGTTACTATGTAGGAACAAGTTTGTATAGGTATTTCAAAGATGCCCAGAACTGAGCTAAACGTTGTATGTCTCCAACTCCTAGAAATAACTTCATGCCCCAACTCCCTTACTTCCAGCTAGTAAGGATCACACAATTCCTAACAAAGTTTTGACACAGATTCCCAATTCGGGCATTCAGAACATATAGCACGTTGCTGTAAGCAAGCACATTCTCATTCAAAGTTGCAAGTTACTATGTAGGAACAAGTTTGTATAGGTGTTTGAAAGACGACCAGAACTTAGCTGAACTTGGTATGTGTCCAACCTCTTGAAAGAACTTCATGCCCCAACTACCTTACTTCCAGCTAGTAAGGATCACATAATTCCCAACAAAGTTTTGACACAGATTCCCAATTCGGGCATTCAGAACATATAGCACGTTGCTGTAAGCAAGCACATTCTCATTCAAAGTTGCAAGTTACTATGTAGGAACAAGTTTGTATAGGTATTTCAAAGATGCTCAGAACTGAGTTAAACGTTGTATGTCTCCAACTCCTAGAAATAACTTCATGCCCCAACTCCCTTACTTCCGGCTAGTAAGGATCACATAATTCCTAACAAAGTTTTGACACAGATTCCCAATTCGGGCATTCAGAACATATAGCACGTTGCTGTAAGCAAGCACATTCTCATTCAAAGTTGCAAGTTACTATGTAGAAACAAGTTTGTATAGGACTTTGAATGATGCCCAGAACTGAGCTGAAGATTGTATGTCTCCAACTCCTAGAAATAACTTCATGCCCCATCTCCCTTACTTCCAGCTAGTAAGGATCACATAATTCCTAACAAAGTTTTGACACAGATTCCCAATTCGGGCATTCAGAATATATAGCACGTTGCTGTAAGCAAGCACATTCTCATTCAAAGTTGCAAGTTACTATGTAGGAACAAGTTTGTATAGGTATTTCAAAGATGCCCAGAACTGAGCTAAGTTGGTATGTGTCCAACCTCTAGAAATAACTTCATGCCCCAACTCCCTTACTTCCAACTAGTAAGGATCACATAATTCCTAACAAAGTTTTGACACAGATTCCCAATTCGTGCATTCAGAACATATAGCAGGTTGCTGTAAGCAAGCACATTCTGATTCAAAGTTGCAAGTTACTATGTAGGAACAAGTTTGTATAGGACTTTGAAAGATGCCCAGAACTGAGCTGAAGTTTGTATGTCTCCAGCTCCTAGAAATAACTTCATTCCCCAACTCCCTTACTTCCAGCTAGTAAGGATCACATAATTCCTAACAAAGTTTTGACACAGATTCCCAATTCGGGCATTCAGAACATATAGCACGTTGCTGTAAGCAAACACATTCTCATTCAAATTTGCAAGTACTATGTTGTAACAAGTTTGTATAGGTATTTCAAAGATGCCCAGAACTGAGCTAAACGTTGTATGTCTCCAACTCCTAGAAATAACTTCATGCCCCATCTCACTTACTTCCAGCTGGTAAGGATCACATAATTTCTAACAAAGTTTTGACACAGATTCCCAATTCTGGCATTCAAAACATATAGCACGTTGCTGTAAGCAAGCACATTCTCATTCAAAGTTGCAAGTTACTATGTAGGAACAAGTTTGTATAGGTATTTCAAAGATGCCCAGAACTGAGCTAAACTTGGTATGTCTCCAACTCCTAGAAATAACTTCATGCCCCATCTCCCTTACTTCCAGCTAGTAAGGATCACATAATTCCTAACAAAGTTTTGACACAGATTCCCAATTCGGGCATTCAGAACATATAGCACGTTGCTGTAAGCAAGCACATTCTCATTCAAAGTTCCAAGTTACTGTGTAGGAACACGTTTGTATAGGTATTTCAAACATGCCCAGAACTGAGCTAAACGTGGTATGTCTCCAACTCCTCGAAATAACTTCATGCCCCACTCCCTTACTTCCAGCTAGTAAGGATCACATAATTCCTAACAAAGATTTGACACAGATTCCCAATTCGGGCATTCAGAACATATAGCACGTTGCTGTAAGCAAGCACATTCTCATTCAAAGTTGCAAGTTACCATGTAGGAACAAGTTTGTATAGGTATTTCAAAGATGACCAGAACTGAGCTGAACTTGGTATGTGTCCAACCTCTAGAAATAACTTCATGCCCCAACTACCTTACTTCCAGCTAGTAAGGATCACATAATTCCTAACAAAGTTTTGACACAGATTCCCAATTCGGGCATTCAGAACATATAGCACGTTGCTGTAAGCAAGCACATTCTCATTCAAAGTTGCAAGTTACTATGTAGGAACAAGTGTGTATAGGTATTTCAAAGATGCCCAGAACTGACCTAAACGTTGTATGTCTGCAACTCCTAGAAATAACTTCATGCCCCATCTCACTTACTTCCAGCTAGTAAGGATCACATAATTTCTAACAAAGTTTTGACACAGATTCCCAATTCGGGCATTCAGAACATATAGCACGTTGCTGTAAGCAAGCACATTCTCATTCAAAGTTGCAAGTTACTATGTAGGAACAAGTTTGTATAGGAATTTCAAAGATGCCCAGAACTGAGCTAAACGTTGTATGTCTCCAACTCCTAGAAATATCTTCATGCCCCATCTCCCTTACTTACAGCTAGTAAGGATCACATAATTCCTAACAAAGTTTTGACACAGATTCCCAATTCGGGCATTCAGTACATATAGCACGTTGCTGTAAGCAAGCACCTTCTCATTCAAAGTTGCAAGTTACTATGTAGGAACAAGTTTGTATAGGAATTTCAAAGATGCCCAGAACTGAGCTAAACGTTGTATGTCTCCAACTCCTAGAAATATCTTCATGCCCCATCTCCCTTACTTACAGCTAGTAAGGATCACATAATTCCGAACAAAGTTTTGACACAGATTCCCAATTCGGGCATTCAGAACATATAGCACGTTGCTGTAAGCAAGCACCTTCTCATTCAAAGTTGCAAGTTACTATGTAGGAACAAGTTTGTATAGGTATTTCAAAGATGACCAGAACTGAGCTGAACTTGGTATGTGTCCAAGCTCTAGAAATAACTTCATGCCCCAACTAACTTACTTCCAGCTAGTAAGGATCACATAATTCCTAACAAAGTTTTGACACAGATTCCCAATTCGGGCATTCAGAACATATAGCACGTTGCTGTAAGCAAGCACATTCTCATTCAAAGTTGGAAGTTACTATGTAGGAACAATTTTGTATATGTATGTCAAAGATGCCCAGAACTGAGTTAAACGTTGTGTGTCTGCTCTCCTAGAAATAACTTCATGCCCCATCTCTCTTACTTCCAGCTAATAAGGATCACATAATTCCTAACAAAGTTTTGACACAGATTCCCAATTCGGTCATTTAGAACATATAGCACGTTGCTGTAAGCAAGCACATTCTCATTCAAAGTTGCAAGTTACTATGTAGGAACAAGTTTGTATAGGTATTTCAAAGATGCCCAGAACTGAGCTAAACGTGGTATGTCTGCAACTCCTAGAAATAACTTCATGCCCCATTTCCCTTACTTCCAGCTAGTAAGGATCACATAATTCCTAACAAATTTTTGACACAGATTCCCAATTCGGGCATTCAGAACATATAGCACGTTGCTGTAAGCAAGCACATTCTCATTCAAAGTTGCAAGTTACTATGTAGGAACAAGTTTGTATAGGACTTTGAATGATGCCCAGAACTGAGCTGAAGTTTGTATGTCTCCAACTCCTAGAAATAACTTCATGCCCCATCTCCCTTACTTCCAGCTAGTAAGGATCACATAATTCCTAACAAAGTTTTGACACAGATTCCCAATTCGGGCATTCAGAACATGTAGCACGTTGCTGTAAGCAAGCACATTCAATAAAATGTTGCAAGTTACTATGTAGGAACAAGTTTGTATAGGTGTTTCAAAGATGCCCAGAATTGAGCTAAACTTGGTATGTCTCCAACTCCTAGAAATAACTTCATGCCCCATCTCCCTTACTTCCATCTAGTAAGGATCACATAATTCCTAACAAAGTTTTGACACAGATTCCCAATTCGGGCATTCAGAACATATAGCACGTTGCTGTAAGCAAGCACATTCTCATTCAAAGTTGCAAGTTACTAAGTAGGAACAAGTTTGTAAAGGTATTTCAAAGATGCCCAGAACTGAGCTAAACGTTGTATGTCTCCAACTGCTAGAAATAACTTCATGCCCCATCACCCTTACTTCCAGCTAGTATGGATCACATAATTCCTAACAAAGTTTTGACACAGATTCCCAATTCGGGCATTCAGAACATATAGCACGTTGCTGTAAGCAAGCACATTCTCATTCAAAGTTGCAAGTTACTATGTAGGAACAAGTTTGTATAGGTATTTCAAAGATGCCCAGAACTGAGGTAAACGTTGTATGTCTCCAACTCCTAGAAATAACTTCATGCCCCATCTCCCTTACTTCCAGCTAGTAAGGATCACATAATTCCTAACAAAGTTTTGACACAGATTCCCAATTCGGGCATTCAGAACATATATCACGTTGCTGTAAGCAAGCACATTCTCATTCAAAGTTGCAAGTTACTATGTAGGAACAAGTTTGTATAGGTATTTCAAAGATGCCCAGAACTGAGCTAAACGTTGTATGTCTCCAACTCCTAGAAATAACTTCATGCCCCATCTCCCTTACTTCCAGCTAGTAAGGATCACATAATTCCTAACAAAGTTTTGACACAGATTCCCAATTCGGGCATTCAGAATATATAGCACGTTGCTGTAAGCAAGCACATTCTCATTCAAAGTTGCAAGTTACTATGTAGGAACAATTTTGTATAGGTATTTCAAAGATGCCCAGAACTGAGCTAAACTAGGTATGTCTCCAACTCCTAGAAATAACTTCATGCCCCATCTCCCTTACTTCCATCTAGTAAGGATCACATAATTCCTAACAAAGTTTTGACACAGATTCCCAATTCGGGTATTCAGAACATATAGCACGTTGCTGTAAGCAAGCACATTCTCATTCAAAGTTGCAAGTTACTATGTAGGAACAAGTTTGTATAGGTATTTCAAAGATGCCCAGAACTGAGGTAAACGTTGTATGTCTCCAACTCCTGGGAATAACTTCATGCCCAATCTCCCTTACTTCCAGCTAGTAAGGATCACATAATTCCTAACAAAGTTTTGACACAGATTTCCAATTCGGGCATTCAGAACATATAGCACGTTGCTGTAAGCAAGCACATTCTCATTCAAAGTTGCAAGTTACTATGTAGGAACAAGTTTGTATAGGTATTTCAAAGATGCCCAGAACTGAGCTAAACGTTGTATGTCTCCAACTCCTAGAAATAACTTCATGCCCCATCTACCTTACTTCCAGCTAGTAAGGATCACATAATTCCTAACAAAGTTTTGACACAGATTCCCAATTCGTGCATTCAGAATATATAGCACGTTGCTGTAAGCAAGCACATTCTCATTCAAAGTTGCAAGTTACTATGTAGGAACAATTTTGTATAGGTATTTCAAAGATGCCCAGAACTGAGCTAAACTAGGTATGTCTCCAACTCCTAGAAATAACTTCATGCCCCATCTCCCTTACTTCCATCTAGTAAGGATCACATAATTCCTAACAAAGTTTTGACACAGATTCCCAATTCGGGCATTCAGAACATATAGCATGTTGCTGTAAGCAAGCACATTCTCATTCAAAGTTGCAAGTTACTATGTAGGAACAAGTTTGTATAGGTATTTCAAAGATGCCCAGAACTGAGGTAAACGTTGTATGTCTGCAACGCCTAGAAATAACTTCATGCCCCATCTCCCTTACTACCAGCTAGTAAGGATCACATAATTCCTAACAAAGTTTTGACACAGATTCCCAATTCGTGCATTCAGAATATATAGCACGTTGCTGTAAGCAAGCACATTCTCATTCAAAGTTGCAAGTTACTATGTAGGAACAATTTTGTATAGGTATTTCAAAGATGCCCAGAACTGAGCTAAACTAGGTATGTCTCCAACTCACAGAAATAACTTCATGCCCCATCTCCCTTACTTACATCTAGTAAGGATCACATAATTCCTAACAAAGTTTTGACACAGATTCCCAATTCGGGCATTCAGAACATATAGCACGTTGCTGTAAGCAAGCACATTCTCATTCAAATTTGCAAGTTACTATGTAGGAACAAGTTTGTATAGGTATTTCAAAGATGCCCAGAACTGAGCTAAACGTGGTATGTCTCCAACTCCTAGAAATAACTTCATGCCCCATCACCCTTACTTACATCTAGTAAGGATCACATAATTCCTAACAAAGTTTTGACACAGATTCCCAATTCGGGCATTCAGAACATATAGCACGTTGCTGTAAGCAAGCACATTCTCATTCAAAGTTGCAAGTTACTATGTAGGAACAAGTTTGTATAGGTATTTCAAAGATGCCCAGAACTGAGCTAAACTTGGTATGTGTCCAACCTCTAGAAATAACTTCATGACCGAACTCCCTTACTTCCGGCTAGTAAGGATCACATAATTCCTAACAAAGTTTTGACACAGATTCCCAATTCGGGCATTCAGAACATATAGCACGTTGCTGTAAGCAAGCACATTCTCATTCAAAGTTGCAAGTTACTATGTAGGAACAAGTTTGTATAGGACTTTAAATGATGCCCAGAACTGAGCTGAAGTTTGTATGTCTCCAACCCCTAGAAATAAGTTCATGCCCCATCTCCCTTACTTCCAGCTAGTAAGGATCACATAATTCCTAACAAAGTTTTGACACAGATTCCCAATTCGGGCATTCAGAATATATAGCACGTTGCTGTAAGCAAGCACATTCTCATTCAAAGTTGCAAGTTACTATGTAGGAACAAGTTTGTATAGGTATTTCAAAGAATCCCAGAACTGAGCTAAGTTGGTATGTGTCCAACCTCTAGAAATAACTTCATGCCCCAACTCCCTTACTTCCAGCTAGTAAGGATCACATAATTCCTAACAAAGTTTTGACACAGATTCCCAATTCGGGCATTCAGAACATATAGCACGTTGCTGTAAGCAAGCACATTCTGATTCAAAGTTGCAAGTTACTATGTAGGAACAAGTTTGTATAGGACTTTGAAAGATGCCCAGAACTGAGCTGAAGTTTGTATGTCTCCAGCTCCTAGAAATAACTTCATGCCCCAACTCCCTTACTTCCAGCTAGTAAGGATCACTTAATTCCTAACAAAGTTTTAACACAGATTCCCAATTCGGGCATTCAGAACATATAGCACGTTGCTGTAAGCAAACACATTCTCATTCAAATTTGCAAGTACTATGTTGTAACAAGTTTGTATAGGTATTTCAAAGATGCTCAGAACTGAGCTAAAGGTTGTATGTCTCCAACTCCTAGAAATAACTTCATGCCCCATCTCACTTACTTCCAGCTAGTAAGGATCACATAATTTCTAACAAAGTTTTGACACAGATTCCCAATTCTGGCATTCAAAACATATAGCACGTTGCTGTAAGCAAGCACATTCTCATTCAAAGTTGCAAGTAACTATGTAGGAACAAGTTTGTATAGGTATTTCAAAGATGCCCAGAGCTGAGCTAAACTTGGTATATCTCCAACTCCTAGAAATATCTTCATGCCCCATCTCCCTTACTTCCAGCTAGTAAGGATCACATAATTCCTAACAAAGTTTTGACACAGATTCCCAATTCGGGCATTCAGAACATATAGCACGTTGCTGTAAGCAAGCACATTCTGATTCAAAGTTGCAAGTTACTATGTAGGAACAAGTTTGTATAGGTATTTCAAAGATGCCCAGAACTGAGCTAAACTTGGTATGTGTCCAACCTCTAGAAATAACTTCATGCCGCAACTCCCTTACTTCCAGCTAGTAAGGATCACATAATTCCTAACAAAGTTTTGACACAGATTCCCAATTCGGGCATTCAGAACATATAGCACGTTGCTGTAAGCTAGCACATTCTCATTCAAAGTTGCAAGTTGCTATGTAGGAACAAGTTTGTATACGTATTTCAAAGATGCCCAGAACTGAGCTAAACGTTGTATGTCTGCAACTCCTAGAAATAACTTCATGCCCCATCTCCCTTACTTCCAGCTAATAAGGATCACATAATTCCTAACAAAGTTTTGACACAGATTCCCAATTCGGGTATTCAGAACATATAGCGCTTTGCTGTAAGCAAGCACATTCTCATTCAAAGTTGCAAGTTACTATGTAGGAACAAGTTTGTATAGGTATTTCACAGATGCCCAGAACTGAGCTAAACTTGGTATGTCTCCAACTCCTTGAAATAACTTCATGCCCCATCTCCCTTACTTTCAGCTAGTAAGGATCACATAATTCCTAACAAAGTTTTGACACAGATTCCCAATTCGGGCATTCAGAACATATAGCACGTTGCTGTAAGCAAGCACATTCTGATTCAAAGTTGCAAGTTACAATGTAGGATCAAGTTTGTATAGGTATTTCAAAGATGCCCAGAACTGAGCTAAACGTTGTATGTCTCCAACTCCTAGATATAACTTCATGCTCCAACTCACTTACTTCCAGCTAGTAAGGATCACATAATTCCTAACAAAGTTTTGACACAGATTCCCAATTCGGGCATTCAGAACATATAGCACGTTGCTGTAAGCAAGCACATTCTCATTCAAAGTTGCAAGTTACTATGTAGGAACAAGTTTGTATAGGTATTTCAAAGATGCCCAGAACTGAGCTTAACGATGTATGTCTCCAACTCCTAGAAATAACTTCATGCCCCATCTCCCTTACTTCCAGCTTGTAAGGATCACATAATTCCTAACAAAGATTTGACACAGATTCCCAATTCGGGCATTCAGAACATATAGCACGTTGCTGTAAGCAAGCACATTCTGATTCAAAGTTGCAAGTTACTAAGTAGGAACAAGTTTGTATAGGTATTTCTTAGATGCCCAGAACTGAGCTAAACTTGGTATGTGTCCAACTCCTAGAAATAACTTCATGCCCCATCTTCCTTACTTCCAGCTAGTAAGGATTACATAATTCCTAACAAAGTTTTGACACAGATTCCCAATTCGGGCATTCAGAACATATAGCACGTTGCTGTAAGCAAGCACATTCTCATTCAAAGTTGCAAGTTACTATGTAGGAACAAGTTTGTATAGGTATTTCAAAGATGCCCAGAACTGAGCTAAACTTGGTATGTGTCCAACTCCTAGAAATAACTTCAGGCCCCATCTCCCTTACTTCCAGCTAGTAAGGATCACATAATTCCTAACAAACTTTTGACACAGATTCCCAATTCGGGCATTCAGAACATATAGCACGTTGCTGTAAGCAAGCACATTCTGATTCAAAGTTGCAAGTTGCTATGTAGGAACAAGTTTGTATAGGTATTTCAAAGATGCCCAGAGCTGAGCTAAACTTGGTATATCTCCAACTCCTAGAAATATCTTCATGCCCCATCTCCCTTACTTACATCTAGTAAGGATCACATAATTCCTAACAAAGTTTTGACACAGATTCCCAATTCGGGCATTCAGAACATATAGCACGTTGCTGTAAGCAAGCACATTCTCATTCAAATTTGCAAGTTACTATGTAGGAACAAGTTTGTATAGGTATTTCAAAGATGCCCAGAACTGAGCTAAACGTGGTATGTCTCCAACTCCTAGAAATAACTTCATGCCCCATCACCCTTACTTACATCTAGTAAGGATCACATAATTCCTAACAAAGTTTTGACACAGATTCCCAATTCGGGCATTCAGAACATATAGCACGTTGCTGTAAGCAAGCACATTCTCATTCAAAGTTGCAAGTTAGTATGTAGGAACAAGTTTGTATAGGTATTTCAAAGATGCCCAGAACTGAGCTAAACTTGGTATGTGTCCAACCTCTAGAAATAACTTCATGACCGAACTCCCTTACTTCCGGCTAGTAAGGATCACATAATTCCTAACAAAGTTTTGACACAGATTCCCAATTCGGGCATTCAGAACATATAGCACGTTGCTGTAAGCAAGCACATTCTCATTCAAAGTTGCAAGTTACTATGTAGGAACAAGTTTGTATAGGACTTTAAATGATGCCCAGAACTGAGCTGAAGTTTGTATGTCTCCAACTCCTAGAAATAAGTTCATGCCCCATCTCCCTTACTTCCAGCTAGTAAGGATCACATAATTCCTAACAAAGTTTTGACACAGATTCCCAATTCGGGCATTCAGAATATATAGCACGTTGCTGTAAGCAAGCACATTCTCATTCAAAGTTGCAAGTTACTATGTAGGAACAAGTTTGTATAGGTATTTCAAAGATTCCCAGAACTGAGCTAAGTTGGTATGTGTCCAACCTCTAGAAATAACTTCATGCCCCAACTCCCTTACTTCCAGCTAGTAAGGATCACATAATTCCTAACAAAGTTTTGACACAGATTCCCAATTCGGGCATTCAGAACATATAGCACGTTGCTGTAAGCAAGCACATTCTGATTCAAAGTTGCAAGTTACTATGTAGGAACAAGTTTGTATAGGACTTTGAAAGATGCCCAGAACTGAGCTGAAGTTTGTATGTCTCCAGCTCCTAGAAATAACTTCATGCCCCAACTCCCTTACTTCCAGCTAGTAAGGATCACTTAATTCCTAACAAAGTTTTAACACAGATTCCCAATTCGGGCATTCAGAACATATAGCACGTTGCTGTAAGCAAACACATTCTCATTCAAATTTGCAAGTACTATGTTGTAACAAGTTTGTATAGGTATTTCAAAGATGCTCAGAACTGAGCTAAAGGTTGTATGTCTCCAACTCCTAGAAATAACTTCATGCCCCATCTCACTTACTTCCAGCTAGTAAGGATCACATAATTTCTAACAAAGTTTTGACACAGATTCCCAATTCTGGCATTCAAAACATATATCACGTTGCTGTAAGCAAGCACATTCTCATTCAAAGTTGCAAGTTACTATGTAGGAACAAGTTTGTATAGGTATTTCAAAGATGCCCAGAGCTGAGCTAAACTTGGTATATCTCCAACTCCTAGAAATATCTTCATGCCCCATCTCCCTTACTTCCAGCTAGTAAGGATCACATAATTCCTAACAAAGTTTTGACACAGATTCCCAATTCGGGCATTCAGAACATATAGCACGTTGCTGTAAGCAAGCACATTCTGATTCAAAGTTGCAAGTTACTATGTAGGAACAAGTTTGTATAGGTATTTCAAAGATGCCCAGAACTGAGCTAAACTTGGTATGTGTCCAACCTCTAGAAATAACTTCATGCCGCAACTCCCTTACTTCCAGCTAGTAAGGATCACATAATTCCTAACAAAGTTTTGACACAGATTCCCAATTCGGGCATTCAGAACATATAGCACGTTGCTGAAAGCTAGCACATTCTCATTCAAAGTTGCAAGTTGCTATGTAGGAACAAGTTTGTATACGTATTTCAAAGATGCCCAGAACTGAGCTAAACGTTGTATGTCTGCAACTCCTAGAAATAACTTCATGCCCCATCTCCCTTACTTCCAGCTAATAAGGATCACATAATTCCTAACAAAGTTTTGACACAGATTCCCAATTCGGGTATTCAGAACATATAGCGCTTTGCTGTAAGCAAGCACATTCTCATTCAAAGTTGCAAGTTACTATGTAGGAACAAGTTTGTATAGGTATTTCACAGATGCCCAGAACTGAGCTAAACTTGGTATGTCTCCAACTCCTTGAAATAACTTCATGCCCCATCTCCCTTACTTTCAGCTAGTAAGGATCACATAATTCCTAACAAAGTTTTGACACAGATTCCCAATTCGGGCATTCAGAACATATAGCACGTTGCTGTAAGCAAGCACATTCTGATTCAAAGTTGCAAGTTACAATGTAGGATCAAGTTTGTATAGGTATTTCAAAGATGCCCAGAACTGAGCTAAACGTTGTATGTCTCCAACTCCTAGATATAACTTCATGCTCCAACTCACTTACTTCCAGCTAGTAAGGATCACATAATTCCTAACAAAGTTTTGACACAGATTCCCAATTCGGGCATTCAGAACATATAGCACGTTGCTGTAAGCAAGCACATTCTCATTCAAAGTTGCAAGTTACTATGTAGGAACAAGTTTGTATAGGTATTTCAAAGATGCCCAGAACTGAGCTAAACGATGTATGTCTCCAACTCCTAGAAATAACTTCATGCCCCATCTCCCTTACTTCCAGCTTGTAAGGATCACATAATTCCTAACAAAGATTTGACACAGATTCCCAATTCGGGCATTCAGAACATATAGCACGTTGCTGTAAGCAAGCACATTCTGATTCAAAGTTGCAAGTTACTAAGTAGGAACAAGTTTGTATAGGTATTTCTTAGATGCCCAGAACTGAGCTAAACTTGGTATGTGTCCAACTCCTAGAAATAACTTCATGCCCCATCTTCCTTACTTCCAGCTAGTAAGGATTACATAATTCCTAACAAAGTTTTGACACAGATTCCCAATTCGGGCATTCAGAACATATAGCACGTTGCTGTAAGCAAGCACATTCTCATTCAAAGTTGCAAGTTACTATGTAGGAACAAGTTTGTATAGGTATTTCAAAGATGCCCAGAACTGAGCTAAACTTGGTATGTGTCCAACTCCTAGAAATAACTTCAGGCCCCATCTCCCTTACTTCCAGCTAGTAAGGATCACATAATTCCTAACAAACTTTTGACACAGATTCCCAATTCGGGCATTCAGAACATATAGCACGTTGCTGTAAGCAAGCACATTCTGATTCAAAGTTGCAAGTTGCTATGTAGGAACAAGTTTGTATAGGTATTTCAAAGATGCCCAGAGCTGAGCTAAACTTGGTATATCTCCAACTCCTAGAAATATCTTCATGCCCCATCTCCCTTACTTCCAGCTAGTAAGGATCACATAATTCCTAACAAATTTTGACACAGATTCCCAATTCGGGCATTCAGAACAAATAGCACGTTGCTGTAAGCAAGCACATTCTGATTCAAAGTTGCAAGTTACTATGTAGGAACAAGTTTGTATAGGTATTTCAAAGATGCCCAGAACTGAGCTAAACGTTGTATGTCTCCAACTCCTAGAAATAACTTCATGTCCCATCTCCCTTACTTCCAGCTAGTAAGGATCACATAATTCCTAACAAAGTTTTGACACAGATTCCCAATTCGGGCATTCAGAACATATAGCACGTTGCTGTAAGCAAGCACATTCTCATTCAAAGTTGCAAGTTACTATGTAGGAACAAGTTTGTATAGGTATTTCAAAGATGCCCAGAACTGAGCTAACCGTTGTATGTCTCCAACTCCTAGAAATAACTTCATGCCCCATCTCCCTTACTTCCAGCTAGTAAGGATCACATAATTCCTAACAAAGTTTTGACACAGATTCCCAATTCGGGCATTCAGAACATATAGCACGTTGCTGTAAGCAAGCACATTCTCATTCAAAGTTCCAAGTTACTATGTAGGAACAAGTTTGTATAGGTATTTCAAAGATGCCCAGAACTGAGCTAAACTTTGTATGTCTCCAACTCCTAGAAATAACTTCATGCCCCATCTCCCTTACTTCCAGCTAGTAAGGATCACATAATTCCTAACAAAGATTTGACACAGATTCCCAATTTGGGCATTAAGAACATATAGCACGTTGCTGTAAGAAAGCACATTCTCATTCAAAGTTACAAGTAACTATGTAGGAACAAGTTTGTATAGGTATTTCAAAGATGCCCAGAACTGAGCTAAACGTTGTATGTCTGCAACTCCTAGAAATAACTTCATGCCCCATCTCCCTTACTTCCAGCTAGTAAGGATCACATAATTCCTAACAAAGTTTTGACACAGATTCCCAATTCGGGCATTCAGAACATAGGGCACGTTGCTGTAAGCAAGCACATTCTCATTCAAAGTTGCAAGTTACTATGTAGGAACAAGTTTGTATAGGTATTTCAAAGATGCCCAGAACTGACCTAAACTTGGTATGTGTCCAACCTCTAAAAATAACTTCATGCCCCAACTCCCTTACTTCCAGCTAGTAAGGATCACATAATTCCTAACAAAGTTTTGACACAGATTCCCAATTCGGGCATTCAGAACATATAGCACGTTGCTGTAAGCAAGCACATTCTCATTCAAAGTTGCAAGTTACTATGTAGGAACAAGTTTGTATAGGTATTTCAAAGATGCCCAGAACTGAGCTAAACTTGGTATGTCTCCAACTCCTAGAAATAACTTCATGCCCCATCTCCCTTACTTCCAGCTTGTAAGGATCACATAATTCCTAACAAAGTTTTGACACAGATTAACAATTCGGGCATTCAGAACATATAGAACGTTGCTGTAAGCAAGCACATTCTGATTCAAAGTTGCAAGTTACTATATAGGAACAAGTTTGTATAGGTATTTCAAAGATGCCCAGAACTGAGCTAAACGTTGTATGTCTCCAACTCCTAGAAATAACTTCATGCTCCAACTCCCTTACTTCCAGCTAGTAAGGATCACATAATTCCTAACAAAGTTTTGACACAGATTCCCAATTCGGGATTTCAGAACATATAGCACGTTGCTGTAAGCAAGCACATTCTCATTCATAGTTGCAAGTTACTATGTACGAACAAGTTTGTATAGGTATTTCAAAGATGCCCAGAACTGAGCTAAACATTGTATGTCTCCAACTCCTAGAAATAACTTCATGCCCCATCTCCCTTACTTCCAGCTAGTAAGGATCACATAATTCCTAACAAAGTTTTGACACAGATTCCCAATTCGGGCATTCAGAACATATAGCACGTTGCTGTAAGCAAGCACATTCTCATTCAAAGTTGCAAGTTACTATGTAGGAACAAGTTTGTATAGGTATTTCAAAGATGCCCAGAACTGAGCTAAACGTTGTATGTCTGCAACTCCTAGAAATAACTTCATGCCCCATCTCCCTTACTTCCAGCTAATAAGGATCACATAATTCCTAACAAAGTTTTGACACAGATTCCCAATTCTGGCATTCAGAACATATAGCACGTTGCTGTAAGCAAGCACATTCTCATTCAAAGTTGCAAGTTACTATGTAGGAACAAGTTTGTATAGGTATTTCAAAGATGCCCAGAACTGAGCTAAACGTTGTATGTCTCCAACTCCTAGAAAAAACTTCATGCCCCATCTCCCTTACTTCCATCTAGTAAGGATCACATAATTCCTAACAAAGTTTTGACACAGATTACCAATTCGGGCATTCAGAACATATAGAACGTTGCTGTAAGCAAGCACATTCTGATTCAAAGTTGCAAGTTACTATGTAGGAACAAGTTTGTATAGGTATTTCAAAGATGCCCAGAACTGAGCTAAACGTTGTATGTCTCCAACTCCTAGAAATAACTTCATGCCCCAACTCCCTTACTTCCAGCTAGTAAGGATCACACAATTCCTAACAAAGTTTTGACACAGATTCCCAATTCGGGCATTCAGAACATATAGCACGTTGCTGTAAGCAAGCACATTCTCATTCAAAGTTGCAAGTTACTATGTAGGAAAAAGTTTGTATAGGTGTTTGAAAGACGACCAGAACATAGCTGAACTTGGTATGTGTCCAACCTCTTGAAAGAACTTCATGCCCCAACTACCTTACTTCCGGCTAGTAAGGATCACATAATTCCCAACAAAGTTTTGACACAGATTCCCAATTCGGGCATTCAGAACATATAGCACGTTGCTGTAAGCAAGCACATTCTCATTCAAAGTTGCAAGTTACTATGTAGAAACAAGTTTGTATAGGTATGTCAAAGATGCCCAGAACTGAGTTAAACGTTGTGTGTCTGCTCTCCTGGAAATAACTTCATACCCCATCTCTCTTACTTCCAGCTAATAAGGATCACATAATTCCTAAAAAAGATTTGACACAGATTCCCAATTCGGGCATTCAGAACATATAGCACGTTGCTGTAAGCAAGCACATTCTCATTCAAAGTTGCAAGTTCCTATGTAGAAACAATTTTGTATAGGACTTTGAAAGATGCCCAGAACTGAGCTGAAGTTTGTATGTCTCCAACTCCTAGAAATAACTTCATGCCCCATCTCCCTTACTTCCAGCTAGTGAGGATCACATAATTCCTAACAAAGTTTTGACACAGATTCCCAATTCGGGCATTCAGAACATATAGCACGTTGCTGTAAGCAAGCACATTCTCATTCAAAGTTGCAAGTTACTATGTAGGAACAAGTTTGTATAGGTATTTCAAAGATGCCCAGAACTGAGCTAAACTTGGTATGTGTCCAACCTCTAGAAATAACTTCATGCCCCAACTCCCTTACTTCCAGCTAGAAAGGATCACATAATTCCTAACAAAGTTTTGACACAGATTCCCAAATCGGGCATTGAGAACATATAGCACGTTGCTGTAAGCAAGCACATTCTCATTCAAAGTTGCAAGTTACTATGTAGGAACAAGTTTGTATAGGTATTTCAAAGATGCCCAGAACTGAGCTAACAGATGTATGTCTCCAACTCCTAGAAATAACTTCATGCCCCATCTCCCTTACTTCCAGCTAGTAAGGATCACATAATTCCTAACAAAGTTTTGACACAGATTCCCAATTCGGGCATTCAGAACATATAGCACGTTACTGTAAGCAAGCACATTCTCATTCAAAGTTGCAAGTTACTATGTAGGAACAAGTTTGTATAGGTATTTCAAAGATGCCCAGAACTGAGCTAACCGTTGTATGTCTCCAACTCCTAGAAATAACTTCATGCCCCATCTCCCTTTCTTCCAGCTAGTAAGGATCACATAATTCCTAACAAAGTTTTGACACAGATTCCCAATTCGGGCATTCAGAACATATAGCACGTTGCTGTAAGCAAGCACATTCTCATTCAAAGTTGCAAGTTACTATGTAGGAACAAGTTTGTATAGGTATTTCAAAGATGCCCAGAACTGAGCTAAACTTTGTATGTCTCCAACTCCTAGAAATAACTTCATGCCCCATCTCCCTTACTTCCAACTAGTAAGGATCACATAATTCCTAACAAAGATTTGACACAGATTCCCAATTTGGGCATTAAGAACATATAGCACGTTGCTGTAAGAAAGCACATTCTCATTCAAAGTTGCAAGTAACTATGTAGGAACAAGTTTGTATAGGTATTTCAAAGATGCCCAGAACTGAGCTAAACGTTGTATGTCTGCAACTCCTAGAAATAACTTCATGCCCCATCTCCCTTACTTCCAGCTAGTAAGGATCACGTAATTCCTAACAAAGTTTTGACACAGATTCCCAATTCGGGCATTCAGAACATAGGGCACGTTGCTGTAAGCAAGCACATTCTCATTCAAAGTTGCAAGTTACTATGTAGGAACAAGTTTGTATAGGTATTTCAAAGATGCCCAGAACTGACCTAAACTTGGTATGTGTCCAACCTCTAAAAATAACTTCATGCCCCAACTCCCTTACTTCCAGCTAGTAAGGATCACATAATTCCTAACAAAGTTTTGACACAGATTCCCAATTCGGGCATTCAGAACATATAGCACGTTGCTGTAAGCAAGCACATTCTCATTCAAAGTTGCAAGTTACTATGTAGGAACAAGTTTGTATAGGTATTTCAAAGATGCCCAGAACTGAGCTAAACTTGGTATGTCTCCAACTCCTAGAAATAACTTCATGCCCCATCTCCCTTACTTCCAGCTAGTAAGGATCACATAATTCCTAACAAAGTTTTGACACAGATTAACAATTCGGGCATTCAGAACATATAGAACGTTGCTGTAAGCAAGCACATTCTGATTCAAAGTTGCAAGTTACTATATAGGAACAAGTTTGTATAGGTATTTCAAAGATGCCCAGAACTGAGCTAAACGTTGTATGTCTCCAACTCCTAGAAATAACTTCATGCTCCAACTCCCTTACTTCCAGCTAGTAAGGATCACATAATTCCTAACAAAGTTTTGACACAGATTCCCAATTCGGGATTTCAGAACATATAGCACGTTGCTGTAAGCAAGCACATTCTCATTCATAGTTGCAAGTTACTATGTAGGAACAAGTTTGTATAGGTATTTCAAAGATGCCCAGAACTGAGCTAAACATTGTATGTCTCCAACTCCTAGAAATAAGTTCATGCCCCATCTCCCTTACTTCTAGCTAGTAAGGATCACATAATTCCTAACAAAGTTTTGACACAGATTCCCAATTCGGGCATTCAGAACATATAGCACGTTGCTGTAAGCAAGCACATTCTCATTCAAAGTTGCAAGTTACTATGTAGGAACAAGTTTGTATAGGTATTTCAAAGATGCCCACAACTGAGCTAAACGTTGTATGTCTGCAACTCCTAGAAATAACTTCATGCCCCATCTCCCTTACTTCCAGCTAATAAGGATCACATAATTCCTAACAAGGTTTTGACACAGATTCCCAATTCGGGCATTCAGAACATATAGCACGTTGCTGTAAGCAAGCACATTCTCATTCAAAGTTGCAAGTTACTATGTAGGAACAAGTTTGTATAGGTATTTCAAAGATGCCCAGAACTGAGCTAAACGTTGTATGTCTCCAACTCCTAGAAAAAACTTCATGCCCCATCTCCCTTACTTCCATCTAGTAAGGATCACATAATTCCTAACAAAGTTTTGACACAGATTACCAATTCGGGCATTCAGAACATATAGAACGTTGCTGTAAGCAAGCACATTCTGATTCAAAGTTGCAAGTTACTATGTAGGAACAAGTTTGTATAGGTATTTCAAAGATGCCCAGAACTGAGCTAAACGTTGTATGTCTCCAACTCCTAGAAATAACTTCATGCGCCAACTCCCTTACTTCCAGCTAGTAAGGATCACACAATTCCTAACAAAGTCTTGACACAGATTCCCAATTCGGGCATTCAGAACATATAGCACGTTGCTGTAAGCAAGCACATTCTCATTCAAAGTTGCAAGTTACTATGTAGGAACAAGTTTGTATAGGTGTTTGAAAGACGACCAGAACATAGCTGAACTTGGTATGTGTCCAACCTCTTGAAAGAACTTCATGCCCCAACTACCTTACTTCCGGCTAGTAAGGATCACATAATTGCCAACAAAGTTTTGACACAGATTCCCAATTCGGGCATTCAGAACATATAGCACGTTGCTGTAAGCAAGCACATTCTCATTCAAAGTTGCAAGTTACTATGTAGAAACAAGTTTGTATAGGTATGTCAAAGATGCCCAGAACTGAGTTAAACGTTGTGTGTCTGCTCTCCTGGAAATAACTTCATACCCCATCTCTCTTACTTCCAGCTAATAAGGATCACATAATTCCTAACAAAGTTTTGACACAGATTCCCAATTCGGGCATTCAGAACATATAGCACGTTGCTGTAAGCAAGCACATTCTCATTCAAAGTTGCAAGTTCCTATGTAGAAACAATTTTGTATAGGACTTTGAAAGATGCCCAGAACTGAGCTGAAGTTTGTATGTCTCCAACTCCTAGAAATAACTTCATGCCCCATCTCCCTTACTTCCAGCTAGTGAGGATCACATAATTCCTAACAAAGTTTTGACACAGATTCCCAATTCGGGCATTCAGAACATATAGCACGTTGCTGTAAGCAAGCACATTCTGATTGAAAGTTGCAAGTTACTATGTAGGAACAAGTTTGTATAGGTATTTCAAAGATGCTCAGAACTGAGTTAAACGTTGTATGTCTCCAACTCCTAGAAATAACTTCATGCCCCAACTCCCTTACTTCCGGCTAGTAAGGATCACATAATTCCTAACAAAGTTTTGACAGATTCCCAATTCGGGCATTCAGAACATATAGCACGTTGCTGTAAGCAAGCACATTCTCATTCAAAGTTGCAAGTTACTATGTAGGAACAAGTTTGTATAGGACTTTGAATGATGCCCAGAACTGAGCTGAAGATTGTATGTCTCCAACTCCTAGAAATAACTTCATGCCCCATCTCCCTTACTTCCAGCTAGTAAGGATCACATAATTCCTAACAAAGTTTTGACACAGATTCCCAATTCGGGCATTCAGAATATATAGCACGTTGCTGTAAGCAAGCACATTCTCATTCAAAGTTGCAAGTTACTATGTAGGAACAAGTTTGTATAGGTATTTCAAAGATGCCCAGAACTGAGCTAAGTTGGTATGTGTCCAACCTCTAGAAATAACTTCATGCCCCAACTCCCTGACTTCCAACTAGTAAGGATCACATAATTCCTAACAAAGTTTTGACACAGTTTCCCAATTCGTGCATTCAGAACATATAGCAGGTTGCTGTAAGCAAGCACATTCTGATTCAAAGTTGCAAGTTACTATGTAGGAACAAGTTTGTATAGGACTTTGAAAGATGCCCAGAACTGAGCTGAAGTTTGTATGTCTCCAGCTCCTAGAAATAACTTCATGCCCCAACTCCCTTACTTCCAGCTAGTAAGGATCACATAATTTCTAACAAAGTTTTGACACAGATTCCCAATTCTGGCATTCAAAACATATAGCACGTTGCTGTAAGCAAGCACATTCTCATTCAAAGTTGCAAGTTACTATGTAGGAACAAGTTTGTATAGGTATTTCAAAGATGCCCAGAACTGAGCTAAACTTGGTATGTCTCCAACTCCTAGAAATAACTTCATGCCCCATCTCCCTTACTTCCAGCTAGTAAGGATCACATAATTCCTAACAAAGTTTTGACACAGATTCCCAATTCGGGCATTCAGAACATATAGCACGTTGCTGTAAGCAAGCACATTCTCATTCAAAGTTGCAAGTTACTATGTAGGAACAAGTTTGTATAGGTATGTCAAAGATGCCCAGAACTGAGTTAAAAGTTGTGTGTCTGCTCTCCTAGAAATAACTTCATGCCCCATCTCTCTTACTTCCAGCTAATAAGGATCACATAATTCCTAACAAAGTTTTGACACAGATTCCCAATTCGGGCATTCAGAACATGTAGCACGTTGCTGTAAGCAAGCACATTCTCATTCAAAGTTGCAAGTTACTATGTAGGAACATGTTTGTATAGGTATTTCAAAGATGCCCAGAACTGAGCTAAACTTGGTATGTGTCCAACCTCTAGAAACAACTTCATGCCCCAACTCCCTTACTTCCAGCTAGTAAGGATCACATAATTCCTAACAAAGATTTGACACAGATTCCCAATTCGGGCATTCAGAACATATAGCAAGTTGCTGTAAGCAAGCACATTCTCATTCAAAGTTGCAAGTTACTATGTAGGAACAAGTGTGTATAGGTATTTCAAAGATGCCCAGAACTGACCTAAACGTTGTATGTCTGCAACTCCTAGAAATAACTTCATGCCCCATCTCACTTACTTCCAGCTAGTAAGGATCACATAATTCCTAACAAAGTTTTGACACAGATTCCCAATTCGGGCATTCAGAACATGTAGCACGTTGCTGTAAGCAAGCACATTCAATTCAATGTTGCAAATTACTATGTAGGAACAAGTTTGTATAGGTATTTCAAAGATGCCCAGAATTGAGCTAAACTTGGTATTTCTCCAACTCCTAGAAATAACTTCATGCCCCATCTCCTTTACTTCCATCTAGTAAGGATCACATAATTTCTAACAAAGTTTTGACACAGATTCCCAATTCGGGCATACAGAACATATAGCACGTTGCTGTAAGCAAGCACATTCTCATTCAAAGTTGCAAGTTACTAAGTAGGAACAAGTTTGTAAAGGTATTTCAAAGATGTCCAGAACTGAGCTAAACTTGGTATGTCTCCAACTCCTAGAAATAACTTCATGCCCCATCACCCTTACTTCCAGCTAGTAAGGATCACATAATTCCTAACAAAGATTTGACACAGATTCCCAATTCGGGCATTCAGAACATGTAGCAAGTTGCTGTAAGCAAGCACATTCAATTCAAAGTTGCAAGTTACTATGTAGGAACAAGTTTGTATGGGTATTTCAAAGATGCCCAGAATTGAGCTAAACTTGGTATGTCTCCAACTCATAGAAATAACTTCATGCCCCATCTCCCTTACTTGCATCTAGTAAGGATCACATAATTCCTAACAAAGTTTTGACACAGATTCCCAATTTGGCCATTCAGAACATATAGCACGTTGCTGTAAGCAAGCACATTCTCATTCAAATTTGCAAGTTACTATGTAGGAACAAGTTTGTAAAGGTATTTCAAAGATGCCCAGAACTGAGCTAAACGTTGTATGTCTCCAACTCCTAGAAATTACTTCATGCCCCATCACCCTTACATCCAGCTAGTAAGGATCACATAATTCCTAACAAAGTTTTGACACAGATTCCCAATTCGGGCATTCAGAAGATGTAGCACGTTGCTGTAAGCAAGCACATTCTCATTCAAAGTTGCAAGTTACTATGTAGGAAGAAGTTTGTATAGGTATTTCAAAGATGCCCAGAATTGAGCTAAACTTGGTATGTCTCCAACTCCTAGAAATAACTTCATGGCCCATCTCCCTTACTTCCATCTAGTAAGGATCACATAAATCCTAACAAAGTTTTGACACAGATTTCCAATTCGGGCATTCAGAACATATAGCACGTTGATGTAAGCAAGCACATTCTCATTCAAAGTTGCAAGTTACTAAGTAGGAACAAGTTTGTAAAGGTATTTCAAAGATGCCCAGAACTCAGCTAAACTTGGTATGTCTCCAACTCCTAGAAATAACTTCATGCCCCATCACCCTTACTTCCAGCTAGTAAGGATCACATAATTCCTAACAAAGTTTTGACACAGATTACCAATTCGGGCATTCAGAACATATAGCAAGTTGCTGTAAGCAAGCACATTCTCATTCAAAGTTACAAGTTACTATGTAGGAACAAGTTTGTATAGGTATTTCAAAGATGCCCAGAACTGAGCTAAACGTTGTATGTCTCCAACTCCTAGAAATAACTTCATGCCCCATCTCCCTTACTTCCAGCTAGTAAGGATCACATAATTCCTAACAAAGTTTTGACACAGATTCCCAATTCGGGCATTCAGAACATGTAGCACGTTGCTGTAAGCAAGCACATTCAATTCAATGTTGCAAATTACTATGTAGGAACAAGTTTGTATAGGTATTTCAAAGATGCCCAGAATTGAGCTAAACTTGGTATTTCTCCAACTCCTAGAAATAACTTCATGCCCCATCTCCTTTACTTCCATCTAGTAAGGATCACATAATTTCTAACAAAGTTTTGACACAGATTCCCAATTCGGGCATACAGAACATATAGCACGTTGCTGTAAGCAAGCACATTCTCATTCAAAGTTGCAAGTTACTAAGTAGGAACAAGTTTGTAAAGGTATTTCAAAGATGTCCAGAACTGAGCTAAACTTGGTATGTCTCCAACTCCTAGAAATAACTTCATGCCCCATCACCCTTACTTCCAGCTAGTAAGGATCACATAATTCCTAACAAAGATTTGACACAGATTCCCAATTCGGGCATTCAGAACATGTAGCAAGTTGCTGTAAGCAAGCACATTCAATTCAAAGTTGCAAGTTACTATGTAGGAACAAGTTTGTATGGGTATTTCAAAGATGCCCAGAATTGAGCTAAACTTGGTATGTCTCCAACTCATAGAAATAACTTCATGCCCCATCTCCCTTACTTGCATCTAGTAAGGATCACATAATTCCTAACAAAGTTTTGACACAGATTCCCAATTTGGCCATTCAGAACATATAGCACGTTGCTGTAAGCAAGCACATTCTCATTCAAATTTGCAAGTTACTATGTAGGAACAAGTTTGTAAAGGTATTTCAAAGATGCCCAGAACTGAGCTAAACGTTGTATGTCTCCAACTCCTAGAAATTACTTCATGCCCCATCACCCTTACATCCAGCTAGTAAGGATCACATAATTCCTAACAAAGTTTTGACACAGATTCCCAATTCGGGCATTCAGAAGATGTAGCACGTTGCTGTAAGCAAGCACATTCTCATTCAAAGTTGCAAGTTACTATGTAGGAAGAAGTTTGTATAGGTATTTCAAAGATGCCCAGAATTGAGCTAAACTTGGTATGTCTCCAACTCCTAGAAATAACTTCATGGCCCATCTCCCTTACTTCCATCTAGTAAGGATCACATAAATCCTAACAAAGTTTTGACACAGATTTCCAATTCGGGCATTCAGAACATATAGCACGTTGATGTAAGCAAGCACATTCTCATTCAAAGTTGCAAGTTACTAAGTAGGAACAAGTTTGTAAAGGTATTTCAAAGATGCCCAGAACTCAGCTAAACTTGGTATGTCTCCAACTCCTAGAAATAACTTCATGCCCCATCACCCTTACTTCCAGCTAGTAAGGATCACATAATTCCTAACAAAGTTTTGACACAGATTACCAATTCGGGCATTCAGAACATATAGCAAGTTGCTGTAAGCAAGCACATTCTCATTCAAAGTTACAAGTTACTATGTAGGAACAAGTTTGTATAGGTATTTCAAAGATGCCCAGAACTGAGCTAAACGTTGTATGTCTCCAACTCCTAGAAATAACTTCATGCCCCATCTCCCTTACTTCCAGCTAGTAAGGATCACATAATTCCTAACAAAGTTTTGACACAGATTCTCAATTCGGGCATTCAGAACATATAGCACGTTGATGTAAGCAAGCACATTCTCATTCAAAGTTGCATGTTACTATGTAGGAACAAGTTTGTATAGGTATTTCAAAGATGCCCAGAACTGAGCTAAACGTTGTATGTCTCCAACTCCTAGAAATAACTTCATGCCCCATCTCCCTTACTTCCAGCTAGTAAGGATCACATAATTCCTAACAAAGTTTTGACACAGATTCCCAATTCGGGCATTCAGAACATATAGCACGTTGCTGTAAGCAAGCACATTCTCATTCAAAGTTGCAAGTTACTATGTAGGAACAAGTTTGTATAGGTATTTCAAAGATGCCCAGAACTGAGCTAAACTTGGTATGTGTCCAACCTCTAGAAATAACTTCATGCCCCAACTCCCTTACTTCCAGCTAGTAAGGATCACATAATTCCTAACAAAGATTTGACACAGATTCCCAATTCGGGCATTCAGAACATATAGCACGTTGCTGTAAGCAAGCACATTCTCATTCAAAGTTGCAAGTTACTAAGTAGGAACAAGTTTGTAAAGGTATTTCAAAGATGCCCAGAACTGAGCTAAACGTTGTATGTCTCCAACTCCTAGAAATTACTTCATGCCCCATCACCCTTACTTCCAGCTAGTAAGGATCACATAATTCCTAACAAAGTTTTGACACAGATTCCCAATTCGGGCATTCAGAAGATGTAGCACGTTGCTGTAAGCAAGCACATTCTCATTCAAAGTTGCAAGTTACTATGTAGGAACAAGTTTGTATAGGTATTTCAAAGATGCCCAGAATTGAGCTATACTTGGTATGTCTCCAACTCCTAGAAATATCTTCATGCCCCATCACCCTTACTTCCAGCTAGTAAGGATCACATAATTCCTAACAAAGCTTTGACACAGATTCCCAATTCGGACATTCAGAAGATGTAGCACGTTGCTGTAAGCAAGCACATTCTCATTCAAAGTTGCAAGTTACTATGTAGGAACAAGTTTGTATAGGTATTTCAAAGATGCCCAGAACTGAGCTAAACTTGGTATGTGTCCAACCTCTAGAAATAACTTCATGCCCCAACTCCCTTACTTCCAGCTAGTAAGGATCACATAATTCCTAACAACGTTTTGACACAGATTCCCAATTCGGGCATTCAGAACATATAGCAAGTTGCTGTAAGCAAGCACATTCTCATTCAAAGTTACAAGTTACTATGTAGGAACAAGTTTGTATAGGTATTTCAAAGATGCCCAGAACTGAGCTAAACGTTGTATGTCTCCAACTCCTAGAAATAACTTCATGCCCCATCTCCCTTACTTCCAGCTAGTAAGGATCACATAATTCCTAACAAAGTTTTGACACAGATTCCCAAATCGGGCATTCAGAACATATAGCACGTTGCTGTAAGCAAGCACATTCTCATTCAAAGTTGCAAGTTACTATGTAGGAACAAGTTTGTATAGGTATTTCAAAGATGCCCAGAACTGAGCTAAACGTTGTATGTCTCCAACTCCTAGAAATAACTTCATGCCCCATCTCCCTTACTTCCAGCTAGTAAGGATCACATAATTCCTAACAAAGTTTTGACACAGATTCCCAATTCGGGCATTCAGAACATATAGCACGTTGCTGTAAGAGGGCACATTCTCATTCAAAGTTGCAAGTTACTATGTAGGAACAAGTTTGTATAGGTATTTCAAAGATGCCCAGAACTGAGCTAAACTTGGGATGTGTCCAACCTCTAGAAATAACTTCATGCCCCAACTCCCTTACTTCCAGCTAGTAAGGATCACATAATTCATAACAAAGATTTGACACAGATTCCCAATTCGGGCATTCAGAACATGTAGCAAGTTGCTGTAAGCAAGCACATTCAATTCAAAGTTGCAAGTTACTATGTAGGAACAAGTTTGTATGGGTATTTCAAAGATGCCCAGAATTGAGCAAAACTTGGTATGTCTCCAACTCCTAGAAATAACTTCATGCCCCATCTCGCTTACTTGCATCTAGTAAGGATCACATAATTCCTAACAAAGTTTTGACACAGATTCCCAATTCGGGCATTCAGAACATATAGCACGTTGCTGTAAGCAAGCACATTCTCATTCAAAGTTGCAAGTTACTAAGTAGGAACAAGTTTGTAAAGGTATTTCAAAGATGCCCAGAACTGAGCTAAACGTTGTATGTCTCCAACTCCTAGAAATTACTTCATGCCCCATCACCCTTACATCCAGCTAGTAAGGATCACATAATTCCTAACAAAGTTTTGACACAGATTCCCAATTCGGGCATTCAGAAGATGTAGCACGTTGCTGTAAGCAAGCACATTCTCATTCAAAGTTGCAAGTTACTATGTAGGAACAAGTGTGTATAGGTATTTCAAAGATGCCCAGAATTGAGCTAAACTTGGTATGTCTCCAACTCCTAGAAATAACTTCATGGCCCATCTCCCTTACTTCCATCTAGTAAGGATCACACAATTCCTAACAAAGTTTGACACAGATTCCCAATTCGGGCATTCAGAACATATAGCACGTTGATGTAAGCAAGCACATTCTCATTCAAAGTTGCAAGTTACTATGTAGGAACAAGTTTGTATAGGTGTTTGAAAGACGACCAGAACATAGCTGAACTTGGTATGTGTCCAACCTCTTGAAAGAACTTCATGCCCCAACTACCTTACTTCCGGCTAGTAAGGATCACATAATTGCCAACAAAGTTTTGACACAGATTCCCAATTCGGGCATTCAGAACATATAGCACGTTGCTGTAAGCAAGCACATTCTCATTCAAAGTTGCAAGTTACTATGTAGAAACAAGTTTGTATAGGTATGTCAAAGATGCCCAGAACTGAGTTAAACGTTGTGTGTCTGCTCTCCTGGAAATAACTTCATACCCCATCTCTCTTACTTCCAGCTAATAAGGATCACATAATTCCTAACAAAGTTTTGACACAGATTCCCAATTCGGGCATTCAGAACATATAGCACGTTGCTGTAAGCAAGCACATTCTCATTCAAAGTTGCAAGTTCCTATGTAGAAACAATTTTGTATAGGACTTTGAAAGATGCCCAGAACTGAGCTGAAGTTTGTATGTCTCCAACTCCTAGAAATAACTTCATGCCCCATCTCCCTTACTTCCAGCTAGTGAGGATCACATAATTCCTAACAAAGTTTTGACACAGATTCCCAATTCGGGCATTCAGAACATATAGCACGTTGCTGTAAGCAAGCACATTCTGATTGAAAGTTGCAAGTTACTATGTAGGAACAAGTTTGTATAGGTATTTCAAAGATGCTCAGAACTGAGTTAAACGTTGTATGTCTCCAACTCCTAGAAATAACTTCATGCCCCAACTCCCTTACTTCCGGCTAGTAAGGATCACATAATTCCTAACAAAGTTTTGACAGATTCCCAATTCGGGCATTCAGAACATATAGCACGTTGCTGTAAGCAAGCACATTCTCATTCAAAGTTGCAAGTTACTATGTAGGAACAAGTTTGTATAGGACTTTGAATGATGCCCAGAACTGAGCTGAAGATTGTATGTCTCCAACTCCTAGAAATAACTTCATGCCCCATCTCCCTTACTTCCAGCTAGTAAGGATCACATAATTCCTAACAAAGTTTTGACACAGATTCCCAATTCGGGCATTCAGAATATATAGCACGTTGCTGTAAGCAAGCACATTCTCATTCAAAGTTGCAAGTTACTATGTAGGAACAAGTTTGTATAGGTATTTCAAAGATGCCCAGAACTGAGCTAAGTTGGTATGTGTCCAACCTCTAGAAATAACTTCATGCCCCAACTCCCTGACTTCCAACTAGTAAGGATCACATAATTCCTAACAAAGTTTTGACACAGTTTCCCAATTCGTGCATTCAGAACATATAGCAGGTTGCTGTAAGCAAGCACATTCTGATTCAAAGTTGCAAGTTACTATGTAGGAACAAGTTTGTATAGGACTTTGAAAGATGCCCAGAACTGAGCTGAAGTTTGTATGTCTCCAGCTCCTAGAAATAACTTCATGCCCCAACTCCCTTACTTCCAGCTAGTAAGGATCACATAATTTCTAACAAAGTTTTGACACAGATTCCCAATTCTGGCATTCAAAACATATAGCACGTTGCTGTAAGCAAGCACATTCTCATTCAAAGTTGCAAGTTACTATGTAGGAACAAGTTTGTATAGGTATTTCAAAGATGCCCAGAACTGAGCTAAACTTGGTATGTCTCCAACTCCTAGAAATAACTTCTTGCCCCATCTCCCTTACTTCCAGCTAGTAAGGATCACATAATTCCTAACAAAGTTTTGACACAGATTCCCAATTCGGGCATTCAGAACATATAGCACGTTGCTGTAAGCAAGCACATTCTCATTCAAAGTTGCAAGTTACTATGTAGGAACAAGTTTGTATAGGTATGTCAAAGATGCCCAGAACTGAGTTAAAAGTTGTGTGTCTGCTCTCCTAGAAATAACTTCATGCCCCATCTCTCTTACTTCCAGCTAATAAGGATCACATAATTCCTAACAAAGTTTTGACACAGATTCCCAATTCGGGCATTCAGAACATGTAGCACGTTGCTGTAAGCAAGCACATTCTCATTCAAAGTTGCAAGTTACTATGTAGGAACATGTTTGTATAGGTATTTCAAAGATGCCCAGAACTGAGCTAAACTTGGTATGTGTCCAACCTCTAGAAACAACTTCATGCCCCAACTCCCTTACTTCCAGCTAGTAAGGATCACATAATTCCTAACAAAGATTTGACACAGATTCCCAATTCGGGCATTCAGAACATATAGCAAGTTGCTGTAAGCAAGCACATTCTCATTCAAAGTTGCAAGTTACTATGTAGGAACAAGTGTGTATAGGTATTTCAAAGATGCCCAGAACTGACCTAAACGTTGTATGTCTGCAACTCCTAGAAATAACTTCATGCCCCATCTCACTTACTTCCAGCTAGTAAGGATCACATAATTTCTAACAAAGTTTTGACACAGATTCCCAATTCGGGCATTCAGAACATATAGCACGTTGCTGTAAGCAAGCACATTCTCATTCAAAGTTGCAAGTTACTATGTAGGAACAAGTTTGTATAGGTATTTCAAAGATGCCCAGAACTGACCTAAACTTGGTATGTGTCCAACCTCTAAAAATAACTTCATGCCCCAACTCCCTTACTTCCAGCTAGTAAGGATCACATAATTCCTAACAAAGTTTTGACACAGATTCCCAATTCGGGCATTCAGAACATATAGCACGTTGGTGTAAGCAAGCACATTCTCATTCAAAGTTGCAAGTTACTATGTAGGAACAAGTTTGTATAGGTATTTCAAAGATGCCCAGAACTGAGCTAAACTTGGTATGTCTCCAACTCATAGAAATAACTTCATGCCCCATCTCCCTTACTTCCAGCTAGTAAGGATCACATAATTCCTAACAAAGTTTTGACACAGATTAACAATTCGGGCATTCAGAACATATAGAACGTTGCTGTAAGCAAGCACATTCTGATTCAAAGTTGCAAGTTACTATATAGGAACAAGTTTGTATAGGTATTTCAAAGATGCCCAGAACTGAGCTAAACGTTGTATGTCTCCAACTCCTAGAAATAACTTCATGGTCCAACTCCCTTACTTCCAGCTAGTAAGGATCACATAATTCCTAACAAAGTTTTGACACAGATTCCCAATTCGGGATTTCAGAACATATAGCACGTTGCTGTAAGCAAGCACATTCTCATTCAAAGTTGCAAGTTACTATGTAGGAACAAGTTTGTATAGGTATTTCAAAGATGCCCAGAACTGAGCTAAACATTGTATGTCTCCAACTCCTAGAAATAACTTCATGCCCCATCTCCCTTACTTCCAGCTAGTAAGGATCACATAATTCCTAACAAAGTTTTGACACAGATTCCCAATCGGGCATTCAGAACATATAGCACGTTGCTGTAAGCAAGCACATTCTCATTCAAAGTTGCAAGTTACTATGTAGGAACAAGTTTGTATAGGTATTTCAAAGATGCCCAGAACTGAGCTAAACGTTGTATGTCTGCAACTCCTAGAAATAACTTCATGCCCCATCTCCCTTACTTCCAGCTAGTAAGGATCACATAATTCCTAACAAAGTTTTGACACAGATTCCCAATTCGGGCTTTCAGAACATATAGCACGTTGCTGTAAGCAAGCACATTCTCATTCAAAGTTGCAAGTTACTATGTAGGAACAAGTTTGTATAGGTATTTCAAAGATGCCCAGAACTGAGCTAAACGTTGTATGTCTCCAACTCCTAGAAAAAACTTCATGCCCCATCTCCCTTACTTCCATCTAGTAAGGATCACATAATTCCTTACAAAGTTTTGACACAGATTACCAATTCGGGCATTCAGAACATATAGAACGTTGCTGTAAGCAAGCACATTCTGATTCAAAGTTGCAAGTTACTATGTAGGAACAAGTTTGTATAGGTATTTCAAAGATGCCCAGAACTGAGCTAAACGTTGTATGTCTCCAACTCCTAGAAATAACTTCATGCCCCAACTCCCTTACTTCCAGCTAGTAAGGATCACACAATTCCTAACAAAGTTTTGACACAGATTCCCAATTCGGGCATTCAGAACATATAGCACGTTGCTGTAAGAAAGCACATTCTCATTCAAAGTTGCAAGTTACTATGTAGGAACAAGTTTGTATAGGTGTTTGAAAGACGACCAGAACTTAGCTGAACTTGGTATGTGTCCAACCTCTTGAAAGAACTTCATGCCCCAACTACCTTACTTCCGGCTAGTAAGGATCACATAATTCCCAACAAAGTTTTGACACAGATTCCCAATTCGGGCATTCAGAACATATAGCACGTTGCTGTAAGCAAGCACATTCTCATTCAAAGTTGCAAGTTACTATGTAGAAACAAGTTTGTATAGGTATGTCAAAGATGCCCAGAACTGAGTTAAACGTTGTGTGTCTGCTCTCCTAGAAATAACTTCATACCCCATCTCTCTTACTTCCAGCTAATAAGGATCACATAATTCCTAACAAAGTTTTGACACAGATTCCCAATTCGGGCATTCAGAACATATAGCACGTTGCTGTAAGCAAGCACATTCTCATTCAAAGTTGCAAGTTCCTATGTAGAAACAATTTTGTATAGGACTTTGAAAGATGCCCAGAACTGAGCTGAAGTTTGTATGTCTCCAACTCCTAGAAATAACTTCATGCCCCATCTCCCTTACTTCCAGCTAGTGAGGATCACATAATTCCTAACAAAGTTTTGACACAGATTCCCAATTGGGGCATTCAGAACATATAGCACGTTGCTGTAAGCAAGCACATTCTGATTGAAAGTTGCAAGTTACTATGTAGGAACAAGTTTGTATAGGTATTTCAAAGATGCGCAGAACTGAGCTAAGTTGGTATGTGTCCAACCTCTAGAAATAACTTCATGCCCCAACTCCCTTACTTCCAGCTAGTAAGGATCACATAATTCCTAACAAAGTTTTGACACAGATTCCCAATTCGGGCATTCAGAACATATAGCACGTTGCTGTAAGTAAGCACATTCTGATTCAAAGTTGCAAGTTACTATGTAGGAACAAGTTTGTATAGGACTTTGAAAGATGCCCAGAACTGAGCTGAAGTTTGTATGTCTCCAGCTCCTAGAAATAACTTCATGCCCCAACTCCCTTACTTCCAGCTAGTAAGGATCACATAATTCCTAACAAAGTTTTGACACAGATTCCCAATTCGGGCATTCAGAACATATAGCACGTTGCTGTAAGCAAACACATTCTCATTCAAATATGCAAGTACTATGTTTTAACAAGTTTGTATAGGTATTTCAAAGATGCCCGGAACTGAGCTAAACGTTGTATGTCTCCAACTCCTAGAAATAACTTCATGCCCCATCTCACTTACTTCCAGCTAGTAAGGATCACATAATTTCTAACAAAGTTTTGACACAGATTCCCAATTCTGGCATTCAAAACATATAGCACGTTGCTGTAAGCAAGCACATTCTCATTCAAAGTTGCAAGTTACTAAGTAGGAACAAGTTTGTAAAGGTATTTCAAAGATGCCCAGAACTGAGCTAATCTTGGTATGTCTCCAACTCCTAGAAATAACTTCATGCCCCATCTCCCTTACTTCCAGCTAGTAAGGATCACATAATTCCTAACAAAGTTTTGACACAGATTCCCAATTCGGGCATTCAGAACATATAGCAAGTTGCTGTAAGCAAGCACATTCTCATTCAATGTTGCAAGTTACTATGTAGGAACAAGTTTGTATAGGTATTTCAAAGATGCCCAGAACTGAGCTAATCTTGGTATGTCTCCAACTCCTAGAAATAACTTCATGCCCCATCTCCCTTACTTCCAGCTAGTAAGGATCACATAATTCCTAACAAAGTTTTGACACAGATTCCCAATTCGGGCATTCAGAACATATAGCACGTTGCTGTAAGCAAGCACATTCTCATTCAAAGTTGCAAGTTACTATGTAGGAACAAGTTTGTATAGGTATTTCAAACATGCCCAGAACTGAGCTAAACGTGGTATGTCTCCAACTCCTCGAAATAACTTCATGCCCAAACTCCCTTACTTCCAGCTAGTAAGGATCACATAATTCCTAACAAAGTTTTGACACAGATTCCCAATTCGGGCATTCAGAACATATAGCACGTTGCTGTAAGCAAGCACATTCTCATTCAAAGTTGCAAGTTACTATGTAGGAACAAGTTTGTATAGGTATTTCAAAGATGCCCAGAACTGAGCTAAACTTGGTATGTGTCCAACTCCTAGAAATACCTTTATACCCCATCTCCCTTACTTCCAGCTAGTAAGGATCACATAATTCCTTACAAAATTTACACAGATTCCCAATTCGGGCATTCAGAACATATAGCACGTTGCAGTAAGCAATCACATTCTCATTCAAAGTTGCAAGTTACTATGTAGGAACAAGTTTGTATAGGTATTTCAAAGATGACCAGAACTGAGCTGAACTTGGTATGTGTCCAACCTCTAGAAATAACTACATGCCCCAACTACCTTACTTCCAGCTAGTAAGGATCACATAATTCCTAACAAAGTTTTGACACAGATTCCCAATTCGGGCATTCAGAACATATAGCACGTTGCTGTAAGCAAGCACATTCTCATTCAAAGTTGCAAGTTACTATGTAGGAACAAGTTTGTATAGGTATGTCAAAGATGCCCAGAACTGAGTTAAAAGTTGTGTGTCTGCTCTCCTAGAAATAACTTCATGCCCCATCTCTCTTACTTCCAGCTAATAAGGATCACATAATTCCTAACAAAGTTTTGACACAGATTCCCAATTCGGGCATTCAGAACATATAGCACGTTGCTGTAAGCAAGCACATTCTCATTCAAAGTTGCAAGTTACTAAGTAGGAACAAGTTTGTAAAGGTATTTCAAAGATGCCCAGAACTGAGCTAAACTTGGTATGTCTCCAACTCCTAGAAATAACTTCATGCCCCATCACCCTTACTACCAGCTAGTAAGGATCACATAATTCCTAACAAAGTTTTGACACAGATTCCCAATTCGGGCATTCAGAACATGTAGCACGTTGCTGTAAGCAAGCACATTCTCATTCAAAGCTGCAAGTTACTAT
Organism: Diceros bicornis minor; assembly: GCF_020826845.1. Taxonomy (NCBI): domain Eukaryota; kingdom Metazoa; phylum Chordata; class Mammalia; order Perissodactyla; family Rhinocerotidae; genus Diceros; species Diceros bicornis. The sequence continues at coordinate 487,216 of NW_026691718.1, forward strand.
GTAGGAACAAGTTTGTATAGGTATTTCAAAGATGCCCAGAACTGAGCTAAACTTTGTATGTGTCCAACCTCTAGAAACAACTTCATGCCCCAACTCCCTTACTTCCAGCTAGTAAGGATCACATAATTCCTAGCAAAGATTTGACACAGATTCCCAATTCGGTCATTCAGATCATATATCACGTTGCTGTAAGCAAGCACATTCTCATTCAAAGTTGCAAGTTCCTATGTAGGAACAAGTTTGTATAGGTATTTCAAAGATGCCCAGAACTGAGCTAAACTAGGTATGTCTCCAACTCCTAGAAATAACTTCATGCCCCATCTCCCTTACTTCCATCTAATAAGGATCACATAATTCCTAACAAAGTTTTGACACAGATTCCCAATTCGGGCATTCAGAACATATAGCACGTTGCTGTAAGCAAGCACATTCTCATTCAAAGTTGCAAGTTACTATGTAGGAACAAGTTTGTATAGGTATTTCAAAGATGCCCAGAACTGAGCTAAACTTGGTATGTGTCCAACTCCTAGAAATAACTTCATGCCCCATCTCCCTTACTTCCATCTAGTAAGGATCACATAATTCCTAAAAGTGTTTTGACACAGATTCCCAATTCGGGCATTCAGAACATGTAGCACGTTGCTGTAAGCAACCACATTCTCATTCAAAGTTGCAAGTTACTATGTGGGAACAAGTTTGTAAAGGAATTTCAAAGATGCCCAGAACTGAGCTAAACTTGGTATGTCTCCAAATCCTAGAAATAACTTCATGCCCCATCACCCTTACTTCCAGCTAGAAAGGATCACATAATTCCTAATAAAGTTTTGACACAGATTCCCAATTCGGGCATTCAGAACATATAGCACGTTGCTGTAAGCAAGCACATTCTCATTCAAAGTTGCAAGTTACTATGTAGGAACAAGTTTGTATAGGTATTTTAAAGACGACCAGGACTGAGCTAAATGTGGTATGTCTCCAACTCCTTGAAATAACTTCATGCCCCATCTCCCTTACTTCCAGCTAATAAGGATCACATAATTCCTAACAAAGTTTTGACACAGATTCCCAATTCGGGCATTCAGAACATATAGCACGTTGCTGTAAGCAAGCACATTCTCATTCAAAGTTACAAGTAACTATGTAGGAACAAGTTTGTATAGGTATTTCAAAGATGCCCAGAACTGAGCTAAACTTGGTATGTGTCCAACTCCTAGAAATAACTTCATGCCCCAACTCCCTTACTTCCAGCTAGTAAGGATCACATAATTCCTAACAAAATTTAACACAGATTCCCAACTCGGGCATTCAGAACATATAGCACGTTGCTGTAAGCAATCACATTCTCATTCAAAGTTGCAAGTTAATATGTAGGAACAAGTTTGTATAGGTATTTCAAAGATGCCCAGAACTGAGTTAAACTTGGTATGAGTCCAACTCTTAGAAATAACTTCATGCCCCATCTCCCTTACTTCCAGCTAGTAAGGATCACATAATTCCTAACAAAGTTTTGACGCAGATTCCCAATTCGGGCATTCAGAACATATAGCACGTTGCTGTAAGCAAGCACATTCTCATTCAAAGTTGCAAGTTCCTATGTAGGAACAAGTTTGTATAGGTATTTCAAAGATGCCCAGAACTGAGCTAAACTTGGTATGTCTGTAACTCCTAGAAATAACTTCATGCCCCATCTCCCTTACTTCCACCTAGTAAGGATCACATAATTCCTAACAAAGTTTTGACACAGATTCCCAATTCGGGCATTCAGAACATATAGCACGTTGCTGTAAGCAAGCACATTCTCATTCAAAGTTGCAAGTTACTATGTAGGAACAAGTTTGTATAGGTATTTCAAAGATGCCCAGAACTGAGCTAAACGTTGTATGTCTCCAACTCCTAGAAATAACTTCATGCCCCATCACCCTTACTTCCAGCTAGTAAGGATCACATAATTCCTAACAAAGTTTTGACACAGATTCCCAATTCGGGCATTCAGAACATATAGCACGTTGCCGTAAGCAAGCACATTCTCATTCAAAGTTGCAAGTTACTATGTAGGAACAAGTTTGTATAGGTATTTCAAAGATGCCCAGAACTGAGCTAAACTTGGTATGTGTCCAACCTCTAGAAATAAATTCATGACCGAACTCCCTTACTTCCAGCTAGTAAGGATCACATAATTCCTAACAAAGTTTTGACACAGATTCCCAATTCGGGCATTCAGAACATGTTGCACGTTGCTGTAAGCAAGCACATTCTCATTCAAAGTTGCAAGCACTATGTAGGAACAAGTTTGTATAGGTATTTCAAAGATGCCCAGAACTGAGCTAAACTTGGTATGTCTCCAACTCCTAGAAATAACTTCATGCCCCATCTCACTTACTTCCAGCTAGTAAGGATCACATAATTTCTAACAAACTTTTGACACAGATTCCCAATTCGGGCATTCAGAACATATAGCACGTTGCTGTAAGCAAGCACATTCTCATTCAAAGTTGCAAGTTACTATGTAGGAACAAGTTTGTATAGGTATTTCAAAGATGCCCAGAACTGAGCTAAACTTGGTATGTCTCCAACTCCTAGAAATAACTTCATGCCCCATCTCCCTTACTTCCAGCTAGTAAGGATCACATAATTCCTAACAAAGTTTTGACACAGATTCCCAATTCGGGCATTCAGAACATGTAGCACGTTGCTGTAAGCAAGCACATTCAATTCAAAGTTGCAAGTTACTATGTAGGAACAAGTTTGTATAGGTATTTCAAAGATGCCCAGAATTGAGCTAAACTTGGTATGTCTCCAACTCCTAGAAATAACTTCATGCCTCATCTCCCTTACTTCCATCTAGTAAGGATCACATAATTACTAACAAAGTTTTGACACAGTTTCCCAATTCGGGCATTCAGAACATATAGCACGTTGCTGTAAGCAAGCACATTCTCATTCAAAGTTGCAAGTTACTAAGTAGGAACAAGTTTGTAAAGGTATTTCAAAGATGCCCAGAACTGAGCTAAACTTGGTATGTCTCCAACTCCTAGAAATAACTTCATGTCCCATCACCCTTACTTCCAGCTAGTAAGGATCACATAATTCCTAACAAAGTTTTGACACAGATTCCCAATTCGGGCATTCAGAACATATAGCACGTTGCTGTAAGCAAGCACATTCTCATTCAAATTTGCAAGTTACTATGTAGGAACAAGTGTGTATAGGTATTTCAAAGATGCCCAGAACTGAGCTAAACGTTGTATTTCTCCAACTCCTAGAAATAACTTCATGCCCCATTTCCCTTACTTCCAGCTAGTAAGGATCACATAATTCCTAACAAAGTTTTGACGCAGATTCCCAATTCGGGCATTCAGAACATATAGCACGTTGCTGTAAGCAAGCACATTCTCATTCAAAGTTGCAAGTTCCTATGTAGGAACAAGTTTGTATAGGTATTTCAAAGATGCCCAGAACTGAGCTAAACTTGGTATGTCTGTAACTCCTAGAAATAACTTCATGCCCCATCTCCCTTACTTCCACCTAGTAAGGATCACATAATTCCTAACAAAGTTTTGACACACATTCCCAATTCGGGCATTCAGAACATATAGCACGTTGCTGTAAGCAAGCACATTCTCATTCAAAGTTGCAAGTTACTATGTAGGAACAAGTTTGTATAGGTATTTCAAAGATGCCCAGAACTGAGCTAAACATTGTATGTCTCCAACTCCTAGAAATAACTTCATGCCCCATCACCCTTACTTCCAGCTAGTAAGGATCACATAATTCCTAACAAAGTTTTGACACAGATTCCCAATTCGGGCATTCAGAACATATAGCACGTTGCCGTAAGCAAGCACATTCTCATTCAAAGTTGCAAGTTACTATGTAGGAACAAGTTTGTATAGGTATTTCAAAGATGCCCAGAACTGAGCTAAACTTGGTATGTGTCCAACCTCTAGAAATAAATTCATGACCGAACTCCCTTACTTCCAGCTAGTAAGGATCACATAATTCCTAACAAAGTTTTGACACAGATTCCCAATTCGGGCATTCAGAACATGTTGCACGTTGCTGTAAGCAAGCACATTCTCATTCAAAGTTGCAAGCACTATGTAGGAACAAGTTTGTATAGGTATTTCAAAGATGCCCAGAACTGAGCTAAACTTGGTATGTCTCCAACTCCTAGAAATAACTTCATGCCCCATCTCACTTACTTCCAGCTAGTAAGGATCACATAATTCCTAACAAAGTTTTGACGCAGATTCCCAATTCGGGCATTCAGAACATATAGCACGTTGCTGTAAGCAAGCACATTCTCATTCAAAGTTGCAAGTTCCTATGTAGGAACAAGTTTGTATAGGTATTTCAAAGATGCCCAGAACTGAGCTAAACTTGGTATGTCTGTAACTCCTAGAAATAACTTCATGCCCCATCTCCCTTACTTCCACCTAGTAAGGATCACATAATTCCTAACAAAGTTTTGACACACATTCCCAATTCGGGCATTCAGAACATATAGCACGTTGCTGTAAGCAAGCACATTCTCATTCAAAGTTGCAAGTTACTAAGTAGGAACAAGTTTGTAAAGGTATTTCAAAGATGCCCAGAACTGAGCTAAACTTGGTATGTCTCCAACTCCTAGAAATAACTTCATGTCCCATCACCCTTACTTCCAGCTAGTAAGGATCACATAATTCCTAACAAAGTTTTGACACAGATTCCCAATTCGGGCATTCAGAACATATAGCACGTTGCTGTAAGCAAGCACATTCTCATTCAAATTTGCAAGTTACTATGTAGGAACAAGTGTGTATAGGTATTTCAAAGATGCCCAGAACTGAGCTAAACGTTGTATTTCTCCAACTCCTAGAAATAACTTCATGCCCCATTTCCCTTACTTCCAGCTAGTAAGGATCACATAATTCCTAACAAAGTTTTGACGCAGATTCCCAATTCGGGCATTCAGAACATATAGCACGTTGCTGTAAGCAAGCACATTCTCATTCAAAGTTGCAAGTTCCTATGTAGGAACAAGTTTGTATAGGTATTTCAAAGATGCCCAGAACTGAGCTAAACTTGGTATGTCTGTAACTCCTAGAAATAACTGCATGCCCCATCTCCCTTACTTCCACCTAGTAAGGATCACATAATTCCTAACAAAGTTTTGACACAGATTCCCAATTCGGGCATTCAGAACATATAGCACGTTGCTGTAAGCAAGCACATTCTCATTCAAAGTTGCAAGTTACTATGTAGGAACAAGTTTGTATAGGTATTTCAAAGATGCCCAGAACTGAGCTAAACGTTGTATGTCTCCAACTCCTAGAAATAACTTCATGCCCCATCACCCTTACTTCCAGCTAGTAAGGATCACATAATTCCTAACAAAGTTTTGACACAGATTCCCAATTCGGGCATTCAGAACATATAGCACGTTGCCGTAAGCAAGCACATTCTCATTCAAAGTTGCAAGTTACTATGTAGGAACAAGTTTGTATAGGTATTTCAAAGATGCCCAGAACTGAGCTAAACTTGGTATGTGTCCAACCTCTAGAAATAAATTCATGACCGAACTCCCTTACTTCCAGCTAGTAAGGATCACATAATTCCTAACAAAGTTTTGACACAGATTCCCAATTCGGGCATTCAGAACATGTTGCACGTTGCTGTAAGCAAGCACATTCTCATTCAAAGTTGCAAGCACTATGTAGGAACAAGTTTGTATAGGTATTTCAAAGATGCCCAGAACTGAGCTAAACTTGGTATGTCTCCAACTCCTAGAAATAACTTCATGCCCCATCTCACTTACTTCCAGCTAGTAAGGATCACATAATTTCTAACAAACTTTTGACACAGATTCCCAATTCGGGCATTCAGAACATATAGCACGTTGCTGTAAGCAAGCACATTCTCATTCAAAGTTGCAAGTTACTATGTAGGAACAAGTTTGTATAGGTATTTCAAAGATGCCCAGAACTGAGCTAAACTTGGTATGTCTCCAACTCCTAGAAATAACTTCATGCCCCATCTCCCTTACTTCCAGCTAGTAAGGATCACATAATTCCTAACAAAGTTTTGACACAGATTCCCAATTCGGGCATTCAGAACATGTAGCACGTTGCTGTAAGCAAGCACATTCAATTCAAAGTTGCAAGTTACTATGTAGGAACAAGTTTGTATAGGTATTTCAAAGATGCCCAGAATTGAGCTAAACTTGGTATGTCTCCAACTCCTAGAAATAACTTCATGCCTCATCTCCCTTACTTCCATCTAGTAAGGATCACATAATTACTAACAAAGTTTTGACACAGTTTCCCAATTCGGGCATTCAGAACATATAGCACGTTGCTGTAAGCAAGCACATTCTCATTCAAAGTTGCAAGTTACTAAGTAGGAACAAGTTTGTAAAGGTATTTCAAAGATGCCCAGAACTGAGCTAAACTTGGTATGTCTCCAACTCCTAGAAATAACTTCATGTCCCATCACCCTTACTTCCAGCTAGTAAGGATCACATAATTCCTAACAAAGTTTTGACACAGATTCCCAATTCGGGCATTCAGAACATATAGCACGTTGCTGTAAGCAAGCACATTCTCATTCAAATTTGCAAGTTACTATGTAGGAACAAGTGTGTATAGGTATTTCAAAGATGCCCAGAACTGAGCTAAACGTTGTATTTCTCCAACTCCTAGAAATAACTTCATGCCCCATTTCCCTTACTTCCAGCTAGTAAGGATCACATAATTCCTAACAAAGTTTTGACGCAGATTCCCAATTCGGGCATTCAGAACATATAGCACGTTGCTGTAAGCAAGCACATTCTCATTCAAAGTTGCAAGTTCCTATGTAGGAACAAGTTTGTATAGGTATTTCAAAGATGCCCAGAACTGAGCTAAACTTGGTATGTCTGTAACTCCTAGAAATAACTTCATGCCCCATCTCCCTTACTTCCACCTAGTAAGGATCACATAATTCCTAACAAAGTTTTGACACAGATTCCCAATTCGGGCATTCAGAACATATAGCACGTTGCTGTAAGCAAGCACATTCTCATTCAAAGTTGCAAGTTACTATGTAGGAACAAGTTTGTATAGGTATTTCAAAGATGCCCAGAACTGAGCTAAACGTTGTATGTCTCCAACTCCTAGAAATAACTTCATGCCCCATCACCCTTACTTCCAGCTAGTAAGGATCACATAATTCCTAACAAAGTTTTGACACAGATTCCCAATTCGGGCATTCAGAACATATAGCACGTTGCCGTAAGCAAGCACATTCTCATTCAAAGTTGCAAGTTACTATGTAGGAACAAGTTTGTATAGGTATTTCAAAGATGCCCAGAACTGAGCTAAACTTGGTATGTGTCCAACTCCTAGAAATAAATTCATGCCCCATCTCCCTTACTTCCAGCTAGTAAGGATCACATAATTCCTAACAAAGTTTTGACACAGATTCCCAATTCGTGCATTCAGAACATGTAGCACGTTGCTGTAAGCAAGCACATTCTCATTCAAAGTTGCAAGTTACTATGTAGGAACAAGTTTGTATAGGTATTTCAAAGATGCCCAGAACTGAGCTAAACTTGGTATGTCACCAACTCCTAGAAATAACTTCATGCCCCATCTCCCTTACTTCCATCTAGTAAGGATCACATAATTCCTAACAAAATTTAACACAGATTCCCAACTCGGGCATTCAGAACATATAGCACGTTGCTGTAAGCAATCACATTCTCATTCAAAGTTGCAAGTTACTATGTAGGAACAAGTTTGTATAGGTACTTCAATGATGCCCAGAACTGAGCTAAACTGGGTATGTCTCCAACTCCTAGAAATAACTTCATGCCCCATCTCCCTTACTTCCAGCTAGTAAGGATCACATAATTCCTAACAAAGTTTTGACACAGATTCCCAATTCGGGCATTCAGAACATGTAGCACGTTGCTGTAAGCAAGCACATTCAATTCAAAGTTGCAAGTTACTATGTAGGAACAAGTTTGTATAGGTATTTCAAAGATGCCCAGAATTGAGCTAAACTTGGTATGTCTCCAACTCCTAGAAATAACTTCATGCCCCATCTCCCTTACTTCCATCTAGTAAGGATCACATAATTCCTAACAAAGTTTTGACACAGATTCCCAATTCGGGCATTCAGAACATATAGCACGTTGCTGTAAGCAAGCACATTCTCATTCAAAGTTGCAAGTTACTAAGTAGGAACAAGTTTGTAAAGGTATTTCAAAGATGCCCAGAACTGAGCTAAACTTGGTATGTCTCCAACTCCTAGAAATAACTTCATGTCCCATCACCCTTACTTCCAGCTAGTAAGGATCACATAATTCCTAACAAAGTTTTGACACAGATTCCCAATTCGGGCATTCAGAACATATAGCACGTTGCTGTAAGCAAGCACATTCTCATTCAAAGTTGCAAGTTACTATGTAGGAACAAGTTTGTATAGGTATTTCAAAGATGCCCAGAACTGAGCTAAACGTTGTATGTCTCCAACTCCTAGAAATAACTTCATGCCCCATCTCCCTTACTTCCAGCTAGTAAGGATCACATAATTCCTAACAAATTTTTGACACAGATACCCAATTCTGGCATTCAGAACATATAGCACGTTGCTGTAAGCAAGCACATTCTCATTCAAAGTTGCAAGTTCCTATGTAGGAACAAGTTTGTATAGGTATTTCAAAGATGCCCAGAACTGAGCTAAACTTGGTATGTGTCCAACCTCTAGAAATAACTTCATGACCGAACTCCCTTACTTCCAGCTAGTAAGGATCACATAATTCCTAACAATGTTTTGACACAGATTCCCAATTCGGGCATTCAGAACATGTAGCACGTTGCTGTAAGCAAGCACATTCTCATTCAAAGTTGCAAGTACTATGTAGGAACAAGTTTGTATAGGTATTTCAAAGATGCCCAGAACTGAGCTAAACTTGGTATGTCTCCAACTCCTAGAAATAACTTCATGCACCATCTCACTTACTTCCAGCTAGTAAGGATCACATAATTTCTAACAAACTTTTGACACAGATTCCCAATTCGGGCATTCAGAACATATAGCACGTTGCTGTAAGCAAGCACATTTTCATTCAAAGTTGCAAGTTACTATGTAGGAACAAGTTTGTATAGGTATTTCAAAGATGCCCAGAACTGAGCTAAACTTGGTATGTGTCCAACTCCTAGAAATAACTTCATGCCCCATCTCCCTTACTTCCATCTAGTAAGGATCACATAATTCCTAAAAGTGTTTTGACACAGATTCCCAATTCGGGCATTCAGAACATGTAGCACGTTGCTGTAAGCAACCACATTCTCATTCAAAGTTGCAAGTTACTATGTGGGAACAAGTTTGTAAAGGAATTTCAAAGATGCCCAGAACTGAGCTAAACTTGGTATGTCTCCAAATCCTAGAAATAACTTCATGCCCCATCACCCTTACTTCCAGCTAGAAAGGATCACATAATTCCTAATAAAGTTTTGACACAGATTCCCAATTCGGGCATTCAGAACATATAGCACGTTGCTGTAAGCAAGCACATTCTCATTCAAAGTTGCAAGTTACTATGTAGGAACAAGTTTGTATAGGTATTTTAAAGACGACCAGGACTGAGCTAAACGTGGTATGTCTCCAACTCCTTGAAATAACTTCATGCCCCATCTCCCTTACTTCCAGCTAATAAGGATCACATAATTCCTAACAAAGTTTTGACACAGATTCCCAATTCGGGCATTCAGAACATATAGCACGTTGCTGTAAGCAAGCACATTCTCATTCAAAGTTACAAGTAACTATGTAGGAACAAGTTTGTATAGGTATTTCAAAGATGCCCAGAACTGAGCTAAACTTGGTATGTGTCCAACTCCTAGAAATAACTTCATGCCCCAACTCCCTTACTTCCAGCTAGTAAGGATCACATAATTCCTAACAAAATTTAACACAGATTCCCAACTCGGGCATTCAGAACATATAGCACGTTGCTGTAAGCAATCACATTCTCATTCAAAGTTGCAAGTTAATATGTAGGAACAAGTTTGTATAGGTATTTCAAAGATGCCAAGAACTGAGCTAAACTTGGTATGAGTCCAACTCTTAGAAATAACTTCATGCCCCATCTCCCTTACTTCTAGCTAGTAAGGATCACATAATTCCTAACAAAGTTTTGACACAGATTCCCACTTCGAGCATTCTGAACATATAACACGTTGATGTAAGCAAGCACATTCTCATTCAAAGTTGCAAGTTACTATGTAGGAACAAGTTTGTATAGGTGTTTCAAAGATGCCCAGAACTGAGCTAAACTTGGTATGTCTCCAACTCCTAGAAATAACTTCATGCCCCATCTCCCTTACTTCCAGCTAGTAAGGATCACATAATTCCTAACAAAGTTTTGACACAGATTCCCAATTCGGGCATTCAGAACATGTAGCACGTTGCTGTAAGCAAGCACATTCAATTCAAAGTTGCAAGTTACTATGTAGGAACAAGTTTGTATAGGTATTTCAAAGATGCCCAGAATTGAGCTAAACTTGGTATGTCTCCAACTCCTAGAAATAACTTCATGCCTCATCTCCCTTACTTCCATCTAGTAAGGATCACATAATTACTAACAAAGTTTTGACACAGTTTCCCAATTCGGGCATTCAGAACATATAGCACGTTGCTGTAAGCAAGCACATTCTCATTCAAAGTTGCAACTTACTAAGTAGGAACAAGTTTGTAAAGGTATTTCAAAGATGCCCAGAACTGAGCTAAACTTGGTATGTCTCCAACTCCTAGAAATAACTTCATGTCCCATCACCCTTACTTCCAGCTAGTAAGGATCACATAATTCCTAACAAAGTTTTGACACAGATTCCCAATTCGGGCATTCAGAACATATAGCACGTTGCTGTAAGCAAGCACATTCTCATTCAAATTTGCAAGTTACTATGTAGGAACAAGTGTGTATAGGTATTTCAAAGATGCCCAGAACTGAGCTAAACGTTGTATTTCTCCAACTCCTAGAAATAACTTCATGCCCCATTTCCCTTACTTCCAGCTAGTAAGGATCACATAATTCCTAACAAAGTTTTGACGCAGATTCCCAATTCGGGCATTCAGAACATATAGCACGTTGCTGTAAGCAAGCACATTCTCATTCAAAGTTGCAAGTTCCTATGTAGGAACAAGTTTGTATAGGTATTTCAAAGATGCCCAGAACTGAGCAAAACTTGGTATGTCTGTAACTCCTAGAAATAACTTCATGCCCCATCTCCCTTACTTCCACCTAGTAAGGATCACATAATTCCTAACAAAGTTTTGACACAGATTCCCAATTCGGGCATTCAGAACATATAGCACGTTGCTGTAAGCAAGCACATTCTCATTCAAAGTTGCAAGTTACTATGTAGGAACAAGTTTGTATAGGTATTTCAAAGATGCCCAGAACTGAGCTAAACGTTGTATGTCTCCAACTCCTAGAAATAACTTCATGCCCCATCACCCTTACTTCCAGCTAGTAAGGATCACATAATTCCTAACAAAGTTTTGACACAGATTCCCAATTCGGGCATTCAGAACATATAGCACGTTGCTGTAAGCAAGCACATTCTCATTCAAAGTTGCAAGTTACTATGTAGGAACAAGTTTGTATAGGTATTTCAAACATGCCCAGAACTGAGCTAAACTTGGTATGTGTCCAACCTCTAGAAATAACTTCATGACCGAACTCCCTTACTTCCAGCTAGTAAGGATCACATAATTCCTAACAAAGTTTTGACACAGATTCCCAATTCGGGCATTCAGAACATGTTGCACGTTGCTGTAAGCAAGCACATTCTCATTCAAAGTTGCAAGCACTATGTAGGAACAAGTTTGTATAGGTATTTCAAAGATGCCCAGAACTGAGCTAAACTTGGTATGTCTCCAACTCCTAGAAATAACTTCATGCCCCATCTCACTTACTTCCAGCTAGTAAGGATCACATAATTTCTAACAAACTTTTGACACAGATTCCCAATTCGGGCATTCAGAACATATAGCACGTTGCTGTAAGCAAGCACATTCTCATTCAAAGTTGCAAGTTACTATGTAGGAACAAGTTTGTATAGGTATTTCAAAGATGCCCAGAAGTGAGCTAAACTTGGTATGTGTCCAACTCCTAGAAATAACTTCATGCCCCATCTCCCTTACTTCCAGCTAGTAAGGATCACATAATTCCTAACAAAGTTTTGACACAGATTCCCAATTCGTGCATTCAGAACATGTAGCACGTTGCTGTAAGCAAGCACATTCTCATTCAAAGTTGCAAGTTACTATGTAGGAACAAGTTTGTATAGGTATTTCAGAGATGCCCAGAACTGAGCTAAACTTGGTATGTCACCAACTCCTAGAAATAACTTCATGCCCCATCTCCCTTACTTCCATCTAGTAAGGATCACATAATTCCTAACAAAGTTTTGACACAGATTCCCAATTCGGGCATTCAGAACATATAGCACGTTGCTGTAAGCAAGCACATTCTCATTCAAATTTGCAAGTTACTAAGTAGGAACAAGTTTGTAAAGGTATTTCAAAGATGCCCAGAACTGAGCTAAACTTGGTATGTCTCCAACTCCTAGAAATAACTTCATGTCCCATCACCCTTACTTCCAGCTAGTAAGGATCACATAATTCCTAACAAAGTTTTGACACAGATTCCCAATTCGGGCATTCAGAACATATAGCACGTTGCTGTAAGCAAGCACATTCTCATTCAAAGTTGCAAGTTACTATGTAGGAACAAGTTTGTATAGGTATTTCAAAGATGCCCAGAACTGAGCTAAACGTTGTATGTCTCCAACTCCTAGAAATAACTTCATGCCCCATCTCCCTTACTTCCAGCTAGTAAGGATCACATAATTCCTAACAAAGTTTTGACACAGATTCCCAATTCTGGCATTCAGAACATATAGCACGTTGCTGTAAGCAAGCACATTCTCATTCAAAGTTGCAAGTTACTATGTAGGAACAAGTTTGTATAGGTATTTCAAAGATGCCCAGAACTGAGCTAAACTTGGTATGTCTGTAACTCCTATAAATAACTTCATGCCCCATCTCCCTTACTTACACCTAGTAAGGATCACATAATTCCTAACAAAGTTTTGACACAGATTCCCAATTCGGGCATTCAGAACATATAGCACGTTGCTGTAAGCAAGCACATTCTGATTCAAAGTTGCAAGTTACTATGTAGGAACAAGTTTGTATAGGTATTTCAAAGATGCCCAGAACTGAGCTAAACTTGGTATGTGTCCAACCTCTAGAAATAACTTTAGCCCCATCTCCCTTACTTCCACCTAGTAAGGATCACATAATTCCTAACAAAGTTTTGACACAGATTCCCAATTCGGGCATTCAGAACATATAGCACGTTGCTGTAAGCAAGCACATTCTCATTCAAAGTTGCAAGTACTATGTAGGAACAAGTTTGTATAGGTATTTCAAAGATGCCAAGAACTGAGCTAAACTTGGTATGTCTCCAACTCCTAGAAATAACTTCATGCCCCAACTCACTTACTTCCAGCTAGTAAGGATCACATAATTTCTAACAAAGTTTTGACACAGATTCCCAATTCGGGCATTCAGAACATATAGCACGTTGCTGTAAGCACGCACATTCTCATTCAAAGTTGCAAGTTACTATGTAGGAACAAGTTTGTATAGGTATTTCAAAGATGCCCAGAACTGACCTAAACGTTGTATGTCTCCAACTCCTAGAAATAACTTCATGCCCAATCTCCCTTACTTTCAGCTAGTAAGAATCACACAATTTCTAACAAAGATTTGACACAGATTCCCAATTCGGGCATTCAGAACATATAGCACGTTGATGTAAGCAAGAACATTCTCATTCAAAGTTGCAAGTTACTATGTAGGAACAAGTTTGTATAGGTATTTCAAAGATGCCCAGAACTGAGCTAAACTTGGTATGTCTCCAACCCCTAGAAATAACTTCATGCCCCATCTCCCTTACTACCAGCTAGAAATGATCACATAATTCCTAACAAAGTTTTGACACAGAATCCCAATTCGGTCATTCAGAACATATAGCACGTTGCTGTAAGCAAGCACATTCTCATTCAAAGTTGCAAGTTACTATGTAGGAAAAAGTTTGTATAGGTATTTCAAAGATGCCCAGAACTGAGCTAAACTTGGTATGTGTCCAACTCCTCGAATTAACTTCATGCCCCAACTCCCTAACTTCCAGCTAGTAAGGATCACATAATTCCTAACAAAGTTTTGACACAGATTCCCAATTCTGGCATTCAGAACATATAGCACGTTGCTGTAAGCAAGCACATTCTCATTCAAAGTTGCAAGTTCCTATGTAGGAACAAGTTTGTATAGGTATTTCAAAGATGCCCAGAACTGAGCTAAACTTGGTATGTCTGTAACTCCTAGAAATAACTTCATGCCCCATCTCCCTTACTTACACCTAGTAAGGATCACATAATTCCTAACAAAGTTTTGACACAGATTCCCAATTCGGGCATTCAGAACATATAGCACGTTGCTGTAAGCAAGCACATTCTCATTCAAAGTTGCAAGTTACTATGTAGGAACAAGTTTGTATAGGTATTTCAAAGATGCCCAGAACTGAGCTAAACTTGGTATGTGTCCAACCTCTAGAAATAACTTTAGCCCCATCTCCCTTACTTCCACCTAGTAAGGATGACATAATTCCTAACAAAGTTTTGACACAGATTCCCAATTCGGGCATTCAGAACATATAGCACGTTGCTGTAAGCAAGCACATTCTCATTCAAAGTTGCAAGTACTATGTAGGAACAAGTTTGTATAGGTATTTCAAAGATGCCAAGAACTGAGCTAAACTTGGTATGTCTCCAACTCCTAGAAATAACTTCATGCCCCATCTCACTTACTTCCAGCTAGTAAGGATCACATAATTTCTAACAAAGTTTTGACACAGATTCCCAATTCGGGCATTCAGAACATATAGCACGTTGCTGTAAGCACGCACATTCTCATTCAAAGTTGCAAGTTACTATGTAGGAACAAGTTTGTATAGGTATTTCAAAGATGCCCAGAACTGACCTAAACGTTGTATGTCTCCAACTCCTAGAAATAACTTCATGCCCAATCTCCCTTACTTTCAGCTAGTAAGAATCACACAATTTCTAACAAAGATTTGACACAGATTCCCAATTCGGGCATTCAGAACATATAGCACGTTGATGTAAGCAAGCACATTCTCATTCAAAGTTGCAAGTTACTATGTAGGAACAAGTTTGTATAGGTATTTCAAAGATGCCCAGAACTGAGCTAAACTCGGTATGTCTCCAAATCCTAGAAATAACTTCATGCCCCATCTCCCTTACTTCCAGCTAGTAAGGATCACATAATTCCTAACAAAGTTTTGACACAGAATCCCAATTCGGTCATTCAGAACATATAGCACGTTGCTGTAAGCAAGCACATTCTCATTCAAAGTTGCAAGTTACTATGTAGGAAAAAGTTTGTATAGGTATTTCAAAGATGCCCAGAACTGAGCTAAACTTGGTATGTGTCCAACTCCTCGAATTAACTTCATGCCCCAACTCCCTTACTTCCATCTAGTAAGGATCACATAATTCCTAACAAAGTTTTGACACAGATTCCCACTTCGAGCATTCTGAACATATAACACGTTGATGTAAGCAAGCACATTCTCATTCAAAGTTGCAAGTTACTATGTAGGAACAAGTTTGTATAGGTACTTCAATGATGCCCAGAACTGAGCTAAACTGGGTATGTCTCCAACTCCTAGAAATAACTTCATGCCCCATCTCCCTTACTTCCAGCTAGTAAGGATCACATAATTCCTAACAAAGTTTTGACACAGATTCCCAATTCGGGCATTCAGAACATGTAGCACGTTGCTGTAAGCAAGCACATTCAATTCAAAGTTGCAAGTTACTATGTAGGAACAAGTTTGTATAGGTATTTCAAAGATGCCCAGAATTGAGCTAAACTTGGTATGTCTCCAACTCCTAGAAATAACTTCATGCCCCATCTCCCTTACTTCCATCTAGTAAGGATCACATAATTCCTAACAAAGTTTTGACACAGATTCCCAATTCGGGCATTCAGAACATATAGCACGTTGCTGTAAGCAAGCACATTCTCATTCAAAGTTGCAAGTTACTAAGTAGGAACAAGTTTGTAAAGGTATTTCAAAGATGCCCAGAACTGAGCTAAACTTGGTATGTCTCCAACTCCTAGTAATAACTTCATGTCCCATCACCCTTACTTCCAGCTAGTAAGGATCACATAATTCCTAACAAAGTTTTGACACAGATTCCCAATTCGGGCATTCAGAACATATAGCACGTTGCTGTAAGCAAGCACATTCTCATTCAAAGTTGCAAGTTACTATGTAGGAACAAGTTTGTATAGGTATTTCAAAGATGCCCAGAACTGAGCTAAACGTTGTATGTCTCCAACTCCTAGAAATAACTTCATGCCCCATCTCCCTTACTTCCAGCTAGTAAGGATCACATAATTCCTAACAAAGTTTTGACACAGATACCCAATTCTGGCATTCAGAACATATAGCACGTTGCTGTAAGCAAGCACATTCTCATTCAAAGTTGCAAGTTCCTATGTAGGAACAAGTTTGTATAGGTATTTCAAAGATGCCCAGAACTGAGCTAAACTTGGTATGTGTCCAACCTCTAGAAATAACTTCATGACCGAACTCCCTTACTTCCAGCTAGTAAGGATCACATAATTCCTAACAAAGTTTTGACACAGATTCCCAATTCGGGCATTCAGAACATGTTGCACGTTGCTGTAAGCAAGCACATTCTCATTCAAAGTTGCAAGTACTATGTAGGAACAAGTTTGTATAGGTATTTCAAAGATGCCCAGAACTGAGCTAAACTTGGTATGTCTCCAACTCCTAGAAATAACTTCATGTACCATCTCACTTACTTCCAGCTAGTAAGGATCACATAATTTCTAACAAACTTTTGACACAGATTCCCAATTCGGGCATTCAGAACATATAGCACGTTGCTGTAAGCAAGCACATTCTCATTCAAAGTTGCAAGTTACTATGTAGGAACAAGTTTGTATAGGTATTTCAAAGATGCCCAGAACTGAGCTAAACTTGGTATGTGTCCAACTCCTAGAAATAACTTCATGCCCCATCTCCCTTACTTCCATCTAGTAAGGATCACATAATTCCTAAAAGTGTTTTGACACAGATTCCCAATTCGGGCATTCAGAACATGTAGCACGTTGCTGTAAGCAACCACATTCTCATTCAAAGTTGCAAGTTACTATGTGGGAACAAGTTTGTAAAGGAATTTCAAAGATGCCCAGAACTGAGCTAAACTTGGTATGTCTCCAAATCCTAGAAATAACTTCATGCCCCATCACCCTTACTTCCAGCTAGAAAGGATCACATAATTCCTAATAAAGTTTTGACACAGATTCCCAATTCGGGCATTCAGAACATATAGCACGTTGCTGTAAGCAAGCACATTCTCATTCAAAGTTGCAAGTTACTATGTAGGAACAAGTTTGTATAGGTATTTTAAAGACGACCAGGACTGAGCTAAACGTGGTATGTCTCCAACTCCTTGAAATAACTTCATGCCCCATCTCCCTTACTTCCAGCTAATAAGGATCACATAATTCCTAACAAAGTTTTGACACAGATTCCCAATTCGGGCATTCAGAACATATAGCACGTTGCTGTAAGCAAGCACATTCTCATTCAAAGTTACAAGTAACTATGTAGGAACAAGTTTGTATAGGTATTTCAAAGATGCCCAGAACTGAGCTAAACTTGGTATGTGTCCAACTCCTAGAAATAACTTCATGCCCCAACTCCCTTACTTCCAGCTAGTAAGGATCACATAATTCCTAACAAAATTTAACACAGATTCCCAACTCGGGCATTCAGAACATATAGCACGTTGCTGTAAGCAATCACATTCTCATTCAAAGTTGCAAGTTAATATGTAGGAACAAGTTTGTATAGGTATTTCAAAGATGCCCAGAACTGAGCTAAACTGGGTATGAGTCCAACTCTTAGAAATAACTTCATGCCCCATCTCCCTTACTTCTAGCTAGTAAGGATCACATAATTCCTAACAAAGTTTTGACACAGATTCCCACTTCGAGCATTCTGAACATATAACACGTTGATGTAAGCAAGCACATTCTCATTCAAAGTTGCAAGTTACTATGTAGGAACAAGTTTGTATAGGTGTTTCAAAGATGCCCAGAACTGAGCTAAACTTGGTATGTCTCCAACTCCTAGAAATAACTTGATGCCCCATCTCCCTTACTTCCAGCTAGTAAGGATCACATAATTCCTAACAAAGTTTTGACACAGATTCCCAATTCGGGCATTCAGAACATGTAGCACGTTGCTGTAAGCAAGCACATTCAATTCAAAGTTGCAAGTTACTATGTAGGAACAAGTTTGTATAGGTATTTCAAAGATGCCCAGAATTGAGCTAAACTTGGTATGTCTCCAACTCCTAGAAATAACTTCATGCCTCATCTCCCTTACTTACATCTAGTAAGGATCACATAATTACTAACAAAGTTTTGACACAGTTTCCCAATTCGGGCATTCAGAACATATAGCACGTTGCTGTAAGCAAGCACATTCTCATTCAAAGTTGCAACTTACTAAGTAGGAACAAGTTTGTAAAGGTATTTCAAAGATGCCCAGAACTGAGCTAAACTTGGTATGTCTCCAACTCCTAGAAATAACTTCATGTCCCATCACCCTTACTTCCAGCTAGTAAGGATCACATAATTCCTAACAAAGTTTTGACACAGATTCCCAATTCGGGCATTCAGAACATATAGCACGTTGCTGTAAGCAAGCACATTCTCATTCAAATTTGCAAGTTACTATGTAGGAACAAGTGTGTATAGGTATTTCAAAGATGCCCAGAACTGAGCTAAACGTTGTATTTCTCCAACTCCTAGAAATAACTTCATGCCCCATTTCCCTTACTTCCAGCTAGTAAGGATCACATAATTCCTAACAAAGTTTTGACGCAGATTCCCAATTCGGGCATTCAGAACATATAGCACGTTGCTGTAAGCAAGCACATTCTCATTCAAAGTTGCAAGTTCCTATGTAGGAACAAGTTTGTATAGGTATTTCAAAGATGCCCAGAACTGAGCTAAACTTGGTATGTCTGTAACTCCTAGAAATAACTTCATGCCCCATCTCCCTTACTTCCACCTAGTAAGGATCACATAATTCCTAACAAAGTTTTGACACAGATTCCCAATTCGGGCATTCAGAACATATAGCACGTTGCTGTAAGCAAGCACATTCTCATTCAAAGTTGCAAGTTACTATGTAGGAACAAGTTTGTATAGGTATTTCAAAGATGCCCAGAACTGAGCTAAACGTTGTATGTCTCCAACTCCTAGAAATAACTTCATGCCCCATCACCCTTACTTCCAGCTAGTAAGGATCACATAATTCCTAACAAAGTTTTGACACAGATTCCCAATTCGGGCATTCAGAACATATAGCACGTTGCTGTAAGCAAGCACATTCTCATTCAAAGTTGCAAGTTACTATGTAGGAACAAGTTTGTATAGGTATTTCAAAGATGCCCAGAACTGAGCTAAACTTGGTATGTGTCCAACCTCTAGAAATAACTTCATGACCGAACTCCCTTACTTCCAGCTAGTAAGGATCCCATAATTCCTAACAAAGTTTTGACACAGATTCCCAATTCGGGCATTCAGAACATGTTGCACGTTGCTGTAAGCAAGCACATTCTCATTCAAAGTTGCAAGCACTATGTAGGAACAAGTTTGTATAGGTATTTCAAAGATGCCCAGAACTGAGCTAAACTTGGTATGTCTCCACCTCCTAGAAATAACTTCATGCCCCATCTCACTTACTTCCAGCTAGTAAGGATCACATAATTTCTAACAAACTTTTGACACAGATTCCCAAATCGGGCATTCAGAACATATAGCACGTTGCTGTAAGCAAGCACATTCTCATTCAAAGTTGCAAGTTACTATGTAGGAACAAGTTTGTATAGGTATTTCAAAGATGCCCAGAACTGAGCTAAACTTGGTATGTGTCCAACTCCTAGAAGTAACTTCATGCCCCATCTCCCTTACTTCCAGCTAGTAAGGATCACATAATTCCTAACAAAGTTTTGACACAGATTCCCAATTCGTGCATTCAGAACATGTAGCACGTTGCTGTAAGCAAGCACATTCTCATTCAAAGTTGCAAGTTACTATGTAGGAACAAGTTTGTATAGGTATTTCAGAGATGCCCAGAACTGAGCTAAACTTGGTATGTCACCAACTCCTAGAAATAACTTCATGCCCCATCTCCCTTACTTCCATCTAGTAAGGATCACATAATTCCTAAAAGTGTTTTGACACAGATTCCCAATTCGGGCATTCAGAACATGTAGCACGTTGCTGTAAGCAACCACATTCTCATTCAAAGTTGCAAGTTACTATGTAGGAACAAGTTTGTAAAGGTATTTCAAAGATGCCCAGAACTGAGCTAAACTTGGTATGTGTCCAACCTCTAGAAATAACTTTAGCCCCATCTCCCTTACTTCCACCTAGTAAGGATGACATAATTCCTAACAAAGTTTTGACACAGATTCCCAATTCGGGCATTCAGAACATATAGCACGTTGCTGTAAGCAAGCACATTCTCATTCAAAGTTGCAAGTACTATGTAGGAACAAGTTTGTATAGGTATTTCAAAGATGCCAAGAACTGAGCTAAACTTGGTATGTCTCCAACTCCTAGAAATAACTTCATGCCCCATCTCACTTACTTCCAGCTAGTAAGGATCACATAATTTCTAACAAAGTTTTGACACAGATTCCCAATTCGGGCATTCAGAACATATAGCACGTTGCTGTAAGCACGCACATTCTCATTCAAAGTTGCAAGTTACTATGTAGGAACAAGTTTGTATAGGTATTTCAAAGATGCCCAGAACTGACCTAAACGTTGTATGTCTCCAACTCCTAGAAATAACTTCATGCCCAATCTCCCTTACTTTCAGCTAGTAAGAATCACACAATTTCTAACAAAGATTTGACACAGATTCCCAATTCGGGCATTCAGAACATATAGCACGTTGATGTAAGCAAGCACATTCTCATTCAAAGTTGCAAGTTACTATGTAGGAACAAGTTTGTATAGGTATTTCAAAGATGCCCAGAACTGAGCTAAACTTGGTATGTCTCCAAATCCTAGAAATAACTTCATGCCCCATCTCCCTTACTTCCAGCTAGTAAGGATCACATAATTCCTAACAAAGTTTTGACACAGATTCCCAATTCGGGCATTCAGAACATATAGCACGTTGCTGTAAGCAAGCACATTCTCATTCAAAGTTGCAAGTTCCTATGTAGGAACAAGTTTGTATAGGTATTTCAAAGATGCCCAGAACTGAGCTAAACTTGGTATGTCTGTAACTCCTATAAATAACTTCATGCCCCATCTCCCTTACTTACACCTAGTAAGGATCACATAATTCCTAACAAAGTTTTGACACAGATTCCCAATTCGGGCATTCAGAACATATAGCACGTTGCTGTAAGCAAGCACATTCTGATTCAAAGTTGCAAGTTACTATGTAGGAACAAGTTTGTATAGGTATTTCACAGATGCCCAGAACTGAGCTAAACTTGGTATGTGTCCAACCTCTAGAAATAACTTTAGCCCCATCTCCCTTACTTCCACCTAGTAAGGATCACATAATTCCTAACAAAGTTTTGACACAGATTCCCAATTCGGGCATTCAGAACATATAGCACGTTGCTGTAAGCAAGCACATTCTCATTCAAAGTTGCAAGTAATATGTAGGAACAAGTTTGTATAGGTATTTCAAAGATGCCAAGAACTGAGCTAAACTTGGTATGTCTCCAACTCCTAGAAATAACTTCATGCCCCATCTCACTTACTTCCAGCTAGTAAGGATCACATAATTTCTAACAAAGTTTTGACACAGATTCCCAATTCGGGCATTCAGAACATATAGCACGTTGCTGTAAGCACGCACATTCTCATTCAAAGTTGCAAGTTACTATGTAGGAACAAGTTTGTATAGGTATTTCAAAGATGCCCAGAACTGACCTAAACGTTGTATGTCTCCAACTCCTAGAAATAACTTCATGCCCAATCTCCCTTACTTTCAGCTAGTAAGAATCACACAATTTCTAACAAAGATTTGACACAGATTCCCAATTCGGGCATTCAGAACATATAGCACGTTGATGTAAGCAAGAACATTCTCATTCAAAGTTGCAAGTTACTATGTAGGAACAAGTTTGTATAGGTATTTCAAAGATGCCCAGAACTGAGCTAAACTTGGTATGTCTCCAACTCCTAGAAATAACTTCATGCCCCATCTCCCTTACTACCAGCTAGTAAGGATCACATAATTCCTAACAAAGTTTTGACACAGAATCCCAATTCGGTCATTCAGAACATATAGCACGTTGCTGTAAGCAAGCACATTCTCATTCAAAGTTGCAAGTTACTATGTAGGAAAAAGTTTGTATAGGTATTTCAAAGATGCCCAGAACTGAGCTAAACTTGGTATGTGTCCAACTCCTCGAATTAACTTCATGCCCCATCTCCCTAACTTCCAGCTAGTAAGGATCACATAATTCCTAACAAAGTTTTGACACAGATTCCCAATTCTGGCATTCAGAACATATAGCACGTTGCTGTAAGCAAGCACATTCTCATTCAAAGTTGCAAGTTCCTATGTAGGAACAAGTTTGTATAGGTATTTCAAAGATGCCCAGAACTGAGCTAAACTTGGTATGTCTGTAACTCCTAGAAATAACTTCATGCCCCATCTCCCTTACTTACACCTAGTAAGGATCACATAATTCCTAACAAAGTTTTGACACAGATTCCCAATTCGGGCATTCAGAACATATAGCACGTTGCTGTAAGCAAGCACATTCTCATTCAAAGTTGCAAGTTACTATGTAGGAACAAGTTTGTATAGGTATTTCAAAGATGCCCAGAACTGAGCTAAACTTGGTATGTGTCCAACCTCTAGAAATAACTTTAGCCCCATCTCCCTTACTTCCACCTAGTAAGGATGACATAATTCCTAACAAAGTTTTGACACAGATTCCCAATTCGGGCATTCAGAACATGTAGCACGTTGCTGTAAGCAAGCACATTCAATTCAAAGTTGCAAGTTACTATGTAGGAACAAGTTTGTATAGGTATTTCAAAGATGCCCAGAATTGAGCTAAACTTGGTATGTCTCCAACTCCTAGAAATAACTTCATGCCTCATCTCCCTTACTTCCATCTAGTAAGGATCACATAATTACTAACAAAGTTTTGACACAGTTTCCCAATTCGGGCATTCAGAACATATAGCACGTTGCTGTAAGCAAGCACATTCTCATTCAAAGTTGCAACTTACTAAGTAGGAACAAGTTTGTAAAGGTATTTCAAAGATGCCCAGAACTGAGCTAAACTTGGTATGTCTCCAACTCCTAGAAATAACTTCATGTCCCATCACCCTTACTTCCAGCTAGTAAGGATCACATAATTCCTAACAAAGTTTTGACACAGATTCCCAATTCGGGCATTCAGAACATATAGCACGTTGCTGTAAGCAAGCACATTCTCATTCAAATTTGCAAGTTACTATGTAGGAACAAGTGTGTATAGGTATTTCAAAGATGCCCAGAACTGAGCTAAACGTTGTATTTCTCCAACTCCTAGAAATAACTTCATGCCCCATTTCCCTTACTTCCAGCTAGTAAGGATCACATAATTCCTAACAAAGTTTTGACGCAGATTCCCAATTCGGGCATTCAGAACATATAGCACGTTGCTGTAAGCAAGCACATTCTCATTCAAAGTTGCAAGTTCCTATGTAGGAACAAGTTTGTATAGGTATTTCAAAGATGCCCAGAACTGAGCTAAACTTGGTATGTCTGTAACTCCTAGAAATAACTTCATGCCCCATCTCCCTTACTTCCACCTAGTAAGGATCACATAATTCCTAACAAAGTTTTGACACAGATTCCCAATTCGGGCATTCAGAACATATAGCACGTTGCTGTAAGCAAGCACATTCTCATTCAAAGTTGCAAGTTACTATGTAGGAACAAGTTTGTATAGGTATTTCAAAGATGCCCAGAACTGAGCTAAACGTTGTATGTCTCCAACTCCTAGAAATAACTTCATGCCCCATCACCCTTACTTCCAGCTAGTAAGGATCACATAATTCCTAACAAAGTTTTGACACAGATTCCCAATTCGGGCATTCAGAACATATAGCACGTTGCTGTAAGCAAGCACATTCTCATTCAAAGTTGCAAGTTACTATGTAGGAACAAGTTTGTATAGGTATTTCAAAGATGCCCAGAACTGAGCTAAACTTGGTATGTGTCCAACCTCTAGAAATAACTTCATGACCGAACTCCCTTACTTCCAGCTAGTAAGGATCACATAATTCCTAACAAAGTTTTGACACAGATTCCCAATTCGGGCATTCAGAACATGTTGCACGTTGCTGTAAGCAAGCACATTCTCATTCAAAGTTGCAAGCACTATGTAGGAACAAGTTTGTATAGGTATTTCAAAGATGCCCAGAACTGAGCTAAACTTGGTATGTCTCCACCTCCTAGAAATAACTTCATGCCCCATCTCACTTACTTCCAGCTAGTAAGGATCACATAATTTCTAACAAACTTTTGACACAGATTCCCAATTCGGGCATTCAGAACATATAGCACGTTGCTGTAAGCAAGCACATTCTCATTCAAAGTTGCAAGTTACTATGTAGGAACAAGTTTGTATAGGTATTTCAAAGATGCCCAGAACTGAGCTAAACTTGGTATGTGTCCAACTCCTAGAAATAACTTCATGCCCCATCTCCCTTACTTCCAGCTAGTAAGGATCACATAATTCCTAACAAAGTTTTGACACAGATTCCCAATTCGTGCATTCAGAACATGTAGCACGTTGCTGTAAGCAAGCACATTCTCATTCAAAGTTGCAAGTTACTATGTAGGAACAAGTTTGTATAGGTATTTCAGAGATGCCCAGAACTGAGCTAAACTTGGTATGTCACCAACTCCTAGAAATAACTTCATGCCCCATCTCCCTTACTTCCATCTAGTAAGGATCACATAATTCCTAAAAGTGTTTTGACACAGATTCCCAATTCGGGCATTCAGAACATGTAGCACGTTGCTGTAAGCAACCACATTCTCATTCAAAGTTGCAAGTTACTATGTAGGAACAAGTTTGTAAAGGTATTTCAAAGATGCCCAGAACTGAGCTAAACTTGGTATGTCTCCAAATCCTAGAAATAACTTCATGCCCCATCACCCTTACTTCCAGCTAGAAAGGATCACATAATTCCTAACAAAGTTTTGACACAGATTCCCAATTCGGGCATTCAGAACATATAGCACGTTGCTGTAAGCAAGCACATTCTCATTCAAAGTTGCAAGTTCCTATGTAGGAACAAGTTTGTATAGGTATTTCAAAGATGCCCAGAACTGAGCTAAACTTGGTATGTCTGTAACTCCTAGAAATAACTTCATGCCCCATCTCCCTTACTTACACCTAGTAAGGATCACATAATTCCTAACAAAGTTTTGACACAGATTCCCAATTCGGGCATTCAGAACATATAGCACGTTGCTGTAAGCAAGCACATTCTCATTCAAAGTTGCAAGTTACTATGTAGGAACAAGTTTGTATAGGTATTTCAAAGATGCCCAGAACTGAGCTAAACTTGGTATGTGTCCAACCTCTAGAAATAACTTTAGCCCCATCTCCCTTACTTCCACCTAGTAAGGATGACATAATTCCTAACAAAGTTTTGACACAGATTCCCAATTCGGGCATTCAGAACATATAGCACGTTGCTGTAAGCAAGCACATTCTCATTCAAAGTTGCAAGTACTATGTAGGAACAAGTTTGTATAGGTATTTCAAAGATGCCAAGAACTGAGCTAAACTTGGTATGTCTCCAACTCCTAGAAATAACTTCATGCCCCATCTCACTTACTTCCAGCTAGTAAGGATCACATAATTTCTAACAAAGTTTTGACACAGATTCCCAATTCGGGCATTCAGAACATATAGCACGTTGCTGTAAGCACGCACATTCTCATTCAAAGTTGCAAGTTACTATGTAGGAACAAGTTTGTATAGGTATTTCAAAGATGCCCAGAACTGACCTAAACGTTGTATGTCTCCAACTCCTAGAAATAACTTCATGCCCAATCTCCCTTACTTTCAGCTATTAAGAATCACACAATTTCTAACAAAGATTTGACACAGATTCCCAATTCGGGCATTCAGAACATATAGCACGTTGATGTAAGCAAGCACATTCTCATTCAAAGTTGCAAGTTACTATGTAGGAACAAGTTTGTATAGGTATTTCAAAGATGCCCAGAACTGAGCTAAACTTGGTATGTCTCCAAATCCTAGAAATAACTTCATGCCCCATCTCCCTTACTTCCAGCTAGTAAGGATCACATAATTCCTAACAAAGTTTTGACACAGAATCCCAATTCGGTCATTCAGAACATATAGCACGTTGCTGTAAGCAAGCACATTCTCATTCAAAGTTGCAAGTTACTATGTAGGAAAAAGTTTGTATAGGTATTTCAAAGATGCCCAGAACTGAGCTAAACTTGGTATGTGTCCAACTCCTCGAATTAACTTCATGCCCCAACTCCCTTACTTCCATCTAGTAAGGATCACATAATTCCTAACAAAGTTTTGACACAGATTCCCACTTCGAGCATTCTGAACATATAACACGTTGATGTAAGCAAGCACATTCTCATTCAAAGTTGCAAGTTACTATGTAGGAACAAGTTTGTATAGGTACTTCAATGATGCCCAGAACTGAGCTAAACTGGGTATGTCTCCAACTCCTAGAAATAACTTCATGCCCCATCTCCCTTACTTCCAGCTAGTAAGGATCACATAATTCCTAACAAAGTTTTGACACAGATTCCCAATTCGGGCATTCAGAACATGTAGCACGTTGCTGTAAGCAAGCACATTCAATTCAAAGTTGCAAGTTACTATGTAGGAACAAGTTTGTATAGGTATTTCAAAGATGCCCAGAATTGAGCTAAACTTGGTATGTCTCCAACTCCTAGAAATAACTTCATGCCCCATCTCCCTTACTTCCATCTAGTAAGGATCACATAATTCCTAACAAAGTTTTGACACAGATTCCCAATTCGGGCATTCAGAACATATAGCACGTTGCTGTAAGCAAGCACATTCTCATTCAAAGTTGCAAGTTACTAAGTAGGAACAAGTTTGTAAAGGTATTTCAAAGATGCCCAGAACTGAGCTAAACTTGGTATGTCTCCAACTCCTAGAAATAACTTCATGTCCCATCACCCTTACTTCCAGCTAGTAAGGATCACATAATTCCTAACAAAGTTTTGACACAGATTCCCAATTCGGGCATTCAGAACATATAGCACGTTGCTGTAAGCAAGCACATTCTCATTCAAAGTTGCAAGTTACTATGTAGGAACAAGTTTGTATAGGTATTTCAAAGATGCCCAGAACTGAGCTAAACGTTGTATGTCTCCAACTCCTAGAAATAACTTCATGCCCCATATCCCTTACTTCCAGCTAGTAAGGATCACATAATTCCTAACAAAGTTTTGACACAGATTCCCAATTCTGGCATTCAGAACATATAGCACGTTGCTGTAAGCAAGCACATTCTCATTCAAAGTTGCAAGTTCCTATGTAGGAACAAGTTTGTATAGGTATTTCAAAGATGCCCAGAACTGAGCTAAACTTGGTATGTCTGTAACTCCTATAAATAACTTCATGCCCCATCTCCCTTACTTACACCTAGTAAGGATCACATAATTCCTAACAAAGTTTTGACACAGATTCCCAATTCGGGCATTCAGAACATATAGCACGTTGCTGTAAGCAAGCACATTCTGATTCAAAGTTGCAAGTTACTATGTAGGAACAAGTTTGTATAGGTATTTCACAGATGCCCAGAACTGAGCTAAACTTGGTATGTGTCCAACCTCTAGAAATAACTTTAGCCCCATCTCCCTTACTTCCACCTAGTAAGGATCACATAATTCCTAACAAAGTTTTGACACAGATTCCCAATTCGGGCATTCAGAACATATAGCACGTTGCTGTAAGCAAGCACATTCTCATTCAAAGTTGCAAGTACTATGTAGGAACAAGTTTGTATAGGTATTTCAAAGATGCCAAGAACTGAGCTAAACTTGGTATGTCTCCAACTCCTAGAAATAACTTCATGCCCCATCTCACTTACTTCCAGCTAGTAAGGATCACATAATTTCTAACAAAGTTTTGACACAGATTCCCAATTCGGGCATTCAGAACATATAGCACGTTGCTGTAAGCACGCACATTCTCATTCAAAGTTGCAAGTTACTATGTAGGAACAAGTTTGTATAGGTATTTCAAAGATGCCCAGAACTGACCTAAACGTTGTATGTCTCCAACTCCTAGAAATAACTTCATGCCCAATCTCCCTTACTTTCAGCTAGTAAGAATCACACAATTTCTAACAAAGATTTGACACAGATTCCCAATTCGGGCATTCAGAACATATAGCACGTTGATGTAAGCAAGAACATTCTCATTCAAAGTTGCAAGTTACTATGTAGGAACAAGTTTGTATAGGTATTTCAAAGATGCCCAGAACTGAGCTAAACTTGGTATGTCTCCAACTCCTAGAAATAACTTCATGCCCCATCTCCCTTACTACCAGCTAGTAAGGATCACATAATTCCTAACAAAGTTTTGACACAGAATCCCAATTCGGTCATTCAGAACATATAGCACGTTGCTGTAAGCAAGCACATTCTCATTCAAAGTTGCAAGTTACTATGTAGGAAAAAGTTTGTATAGGTATTTCAAAGATGCCCAGAACTGAGCTAAACTTGGTATGTGTCCAACTCCTCGAATTAACTTCATGCCCCAACTCCCTAACTTCCAGCTAGTAAGGATCACATAATTCCTAACAAAGTTTTGACACAGATTCCCAATTCTGGCATTCAGAACATATAGCACGTTGCTGTAAGCAAGCACATTCTCATTCAAAGTTGCAAGTTCCTATGTAGGAACAAGTTTGTATAGGTATTTCAAAGATGCCCAGAACTGAGCTAAACTTGGTATGTCTGTAACTCCTAGAAATAACTTCATGCCCCATCTCCCTTACTTACACCTAGTAAGGATCACATAATTCCTAACAAAGTTTTGACACAGATTCCCAATTCGGGCATTCAGAACATATAGCACGTTGCTGTAAGCAAGCACATTCTCATTCAAAGTTGCAAGTTACTATGTAGGAACAAGTTTGTATAGGTATTTCAAAGATGCCCAGAACTGAGCTAAACTTGGTATGTGTCCAACCTCTAGAAATAACTTTAGCCCCATCTCCCTTACTTCCACCTAGTAAGGATGACATAATTCCTAACAAAGTTTTGACACAGATTCCCAATTCGGGCATTCAGAACATATAGCACGTTGCTGTAAGCAAGAACATTCTCATTCAAAGTTGCAAGTACTATGTAGGAACAAGTTTGTATAGGTATTTCAAAGATGCCAAGAACTGAGCTAAACTTGGTATGTCTCCAACTCCTAGAAATAACTTCATGCCCCATCTCACTTACTTCCAGCTAGTAAGGATCACATAATTTCTAACAAAGTTTTGACACAGATTCCCAATTCGGGCATTCAGAACATATAGCACGTTGCTGTAAGCACGCACATTCTCATTCAAAGTTGCAAGTTACTATGTAGGAACAAATTTGTATAGGTATTTCAAAGATGCCCAGAACTGACCTAAACGTTGTATGTCTCCAACTCCTAGAAATAACTTCATGCCCAATCTCCCTTACTTTCAGCTAGTAAGAATCACACAATTTCTAACAAAGATTTGACACAGATTCCCAATTCGGGCATTCAGAACATATAGCACGTTGATGTAAGCAAGCACATTCTCATTCAAAGTTGCAAGTTACTATGTAGGAACAAGTTTGTATAGGTATTTCAAAGATGCCCAGAACTGAGCTAAACTTGGTATGTCTCCAAATCCTAGAAATAACTTCATGCCCCATCTCCCTTACTTCCAGCTAGTAAGGATCACATAATTCCTAACAAAGTTTTGACACAGAATCCCAATTCGGTCATTCAGAACATATAGCACGTTGCTGTAAGCAAGCACATTCTCATTCAAAGTTGCAAGTTACTATGTAGGAAAAAGTTTGTATAGGTATTTCAAAGATGCCCAGAACTGAGCTAAACTTGGTATGTGTCCAACTCCTCGAATTAACTTCATGCCCCAACTCCCTAACTTCCAGCTAGTAAGGATCACATAATTCCTAACAAAGTTTTGACACAGATTCCCAATTCGGGCATTCAGAACATATAGCACGTTGCTGTAAGCAAGCACATTCTCATTCAAAGATGCAAGTTACTATGTAGGAACAAGTTTGTATAGGTATTTCAAATATGCCCAGAACTGAGCTAAACTTGGTATGTGTCCAACTACTAGAAATACCTTCATACCCCATCTCCCTTACTTCCAGCTAGTAAGGATCACATAATTCCTAAGAAAATATGACACAGATTCCCAATTCGGGCATTAAGAACATATAGCACGTTTCTGTAAGCAATCAAATTCTCATTCAAAGTTGCAAGTTACTATGTAGGAACAAGTTTGTATAGGTATTTCAAAGATGCCCAGAACTGAGCTAAACTTGGTATGTGTCCCACTCCTAGAAATAACTTCATGCCCCATCTCCCTTACTTCCAGCTAGTAAGGATGACATAATTCCTAACAAAGTTTTGACACAGATTCCCAATTCGGGCATTCAGAACATGTAGCACGTTGCTGTAAGCAAGCACATTCTCATTCAAAGTTGCAAGTTACTATATAGGAACAAGTTTGTATAGGTATTTCAAAGATGCCCAGAAGTGAGCTAAACGTTGTATGTCTCCAACTCCTAGAAATATCTTCAGGCCCCATCTCACTTACTTCCAGCTAGTAAGGATCACATAATTCCTAACAAAGTTTTGACACAGATTCCCAATTCGTGCATTCAGAATATATAGCACGTTGCTGTAAGCAAGCACATTCTCATTCAAAGTTGCAAGTTACTATGTAGGAACAAGTTTGTATAGGTATTTCAAAGATGCCCAGAACTGAGCTAAACTTGGTATGTCTCCAACTCCTAGAAATAACTTCATGCCCCATCTCCCTTACTTCCAGCTAGTAAGGATCACATAATTCCTAACAAAGTTTTGACACAGATTCCCAATTTGGGCATTCAGAACATATAGCACGTTGCTGTAAGCAAGCACATTCTCATTCAAAGTTGCAAGATACTATGTAGGAACAAGTTTGTATAGGTATTTCAAAGATGCCCAGAATTGAGCTAAACTTGGTATGTGTCCAACACCTCGAAATAACTTCATGCCCCATCTCCCTTACTTCCAGCTAGTAAGGATCACATAATTCCTAACAAAGTTTTGACACAGATTCCCAAATCGGGCATTCAGAACATATGGCACGTTGCTGTAAGCAAGCACATTCTCATTCAAAGTTGCAAGTTACTAAGTAGGAACAAGTTTGTAAAGGTATTTCAAAGAGGCAGAGAACTGAGCTAAACTTAGTATGTCTCCAACTCCTAGAAATAACTTCATGCCCCATCACCCTTACTTCCAGCTAGTAAGGATCACATAATTCCTAACAATGTTTTGACACAGATTCCCAATTCAGGCATTCAGAACATATAGCACGTTGCTGTAAGCAAGCACATTCTCATTCAAAGTAGCAAGTTACTATGTAGAAACAAGTTTGTATAGGTTTTTCAAAGATGCCCAGAACTGAGCTAAACGTTGTATGTCACCAACTCCTAGAAATAACTTCATGACCTATCTCACTTACTTCCAGCTAGTAAGGATCACATAATTCCTAAAAGTGTTTTGACACAGATTCCCAATTCGGGCATTCAGAACATATAGCACGTTGCTGTAAGCAAGCACATTCTCATTCAAAGTTGCAAGTTACTATGTAGGAACAAGTTTTTAAAGGTATTTCAAAGATGCCCAGAACTGAGCTAAACTTGGTATGTCTCCAATCTCTAGAAATATCTTCATGCCCCATCACCCTTACTTCCAGCTAGTAAGGATCACATAATTCCTAACAAAGTTTTGACACAGATTCCCAATTCGGGCATTCAGAACATATAGCACGTTGCTGTAAGCAAGCACATTCTCATTCAATGTTGCAAGTTACTATGTAGGAACAAGTTTGTATAGGTATTTCAAAGATGCCCAGAACTGAGCTAAACGTTGTATGCCTCCAACTCCTAGAAATAACTTCATGCCCCATCTCCCTTACTTCCAGCTAGTAAGGATCACATAATTCCTAACAAAGTTTTGACACAGATTCCCAATTCGGGCATTCAGATCATATAGCAAGTTGCTGTAAGCAAGCACATTCTCATTCAAAGTTGCAAGTTACTATGTAGGAACAAGTTTGTATAGGTATTTCAAAGATGCCCAGAACTGACTTAAACGATGTATGTCTCCAACTCCTAGAAAAAACTTCATGCCCCATCTCCCTTACTTACAGCTAGTAAGGATCACATAATTCCTAACAAAGTATTGACACAGATTCCCAATTCGGGCATTCAGAACATATAGCACGTTGCTGCAAGCAAGCACATTCTCATTCAAAGTTGCAAGTTACTATGTAGGAACAAGTTTGTATAGGTATTTCAAAGATGCCCAGAACTGAGCTAAACTAGGTATGTCTCCAACTCCTAGAAATAACTTCATGCCCCATCTCCCTTACTTCCAGCTAGTAAGGATCACATAATTACTAACAAAGTTTTGACACAGATTCCCAATTCGGGCATTCAGAACATATAGCACGTTGCTGTAAGCAAGCACATTCTCATTCAAAGTTGCAAGTTACTATGTAGGAACAAGTTTGTATAGGTATTTCAAAGATGCCCAGAACTGAGCTAATCTTGGTATGTGTCCATCACCTCGAAATAACTTCATGCCCCATCACACTTACTTCCAGCTAGTAAGGATCACATGATTCCTAACAAAGATTTGACACAGATTCCCAATTCGGGCATTCAGAACATATAGCACGTTGCTGTAAGCAAGCACATTCTCATTCAAAGTTGCAAGTTACTATGTAGGAACAAGTTTGTATAGGTATTTCAAAGATGCCCAGAACTGAGATAAACTTCGTATGTGTCCAACTCCTAGAAATACCTTCATACCCCATCTCCCTTACTTCCAGCTAGTAAGGATCACATAAATCCTAACAAAATTTGACACAGATTCCCAATTCGGGCATTCAGAACATATAGCACGTTGCTGTAAGCAATCACATTCTCATTCAAAGTTGCAAGTTACTATGTAAGAACAAGTTTGTATAGGTATTTCAAAGATGCCCAGAACTGAGCTAAACGTTGTATGTCTCCAACTCCTAGAAATAACTTCATGCCCCATCTCACTTACTTCCAGCTAGTAAGGATCACATAATTCCTAAAAGTGTTTTGACACAGATTCCCAATTCGGGCATTCAGAACATATAGCACGTTGCTGAAGCAAGCACATTCTCATTCAAAGTTGCAAGTTACTATGTAGGAACAAGTTTTTAAAGGTATTTCAAAGATGCCCAGAACTGAGCTAAACTTGGTATGTCTCCAATTTCTAGAAATAACTTCATGCCCCATCACCCTTACTTCCAGCTAGTAAGGATCACATAATTCCTAACAAAGTTTTGACACAGATTCCCAATTCGGGCATTCAGAACATATAGCACGTTGCTGTAAGCAAGTACATTCTCATTCAAAGTTGCAAGTTACTATGTAGGAACAAGTTTGTATAGGTATTTTAAAGACGCCCAGAACTGAGCTAAACGTGGTATGTGTCCAACTCCTAGAAATAACTTCATGCCCCATCTCCCTTACTTTCTGCTAGTAAGGATCACATAATTCCTAACAAAGTTTTGACACAGATTCCCAATTCGGGCATTCAGAACATATAGCACGTTGCTGTAAGCAAGCACATTCTCATTCAAAGTTGCAAGTTACTATGTAGGAACAAGTTTGTATAGGTATTTCAAAGATGCCCAGAACTGAGCTAAACGTTGTATGTCTCCAACTCCTAGAAATAACTTCATGCCCAATCTCCCTTACTTCCAGCTAGTAAGGATCACATAATTCCTAACAAAGTTTTGACACAGATTCCCAATTCGGGCATTCAGAACATATAGCTCATTGCTGTAAGCAAGCACATTCTCATTCAAAGTTGCAAGTTCCTATGTAGGAACAAGTTTGTATAGGTATTTCAAAGATGCCCAGAACTGAGCTAAACTTGGTATGTCTGTAACTCCTAGAAATATCTTCATGCCCCATCTCCCTTACTTCCACCTAGTAAGGATCACATAATTCCTAACAAAGTTTTGACACAGATTCCCAATTCGGGCATTCAGAACATGTAGCACGTTGCTGTAAGCAAGCACATTCTCATTCAAAGTTGCAAGTTACTATGTAGGAACAAGTTTGTATAGGTATTTCAAAGATGCCCAGAACTGAGCTAAACTAGGTATGTCTCCAACTCCTAGAAATATCTTCAGGCCCCATCTCACTTACTTCCAGCTAGTGAGGATCACATAATTTCTAACAAAGTTTTGACACAGATGCCCAATTCGGGCATTCAGAACATATAGCACGTTGCTGTAAGCAAGCACATTCTCATTCAAAGTTGCAAGTTACTATGTAGGAACAAGTGTGTATAGGTATTTCAAAGATGCCCAGAACTGAGCTAAACTTGGTATGTCTCCAACTCCTAGAAATAACTTCATGCCCCATCTCCCTTACTTCCAGCTAGTAAGGATGACATAATTCCTGACAAAGTTTTGACACAGATTCCCAATTCGGGCATTCAGAACATATGGCACGTTGCTGTAAGCAAGCAAATTCTCATTCAAAGTTGCAAGTTACTAAGTAGGAACAAGTTTGTAAAGGTATTTCAAAGAGGCCCAGAACTGAGCTAAACTTGGTATGTCTCCAACTCCTAGAAATAAGTTCATGCCCCATCACCCTTACTTCCAGCTAGTAAGGATCACATAATTCCTAACAAAGTTTTGACACAGATTCCAAATTCAGGCATTCAGAACATATAGCACGTTGCTGTAAGCAAGCACATTCTCATTCAAAGTAGCAAGTTACTATGTAGAAACAAGTTTGTATAGGTATTTCAAAGATGCCCAGAACTGAGCTAAACGTTGTATGTCTCCAACTACTAGAACTAACTTCATGCCCCAACTCCCTTACTTCCAGCTAGTAAGGATCACATAATTCCTAACAAAGTTTTGACACAGATTCCCAATTCGGGCATTCAGATCATATAGCAAGTTGCTGTAAGCAAGCACATTCTCATTCAAAGTTGCAAGTTACTATGTAGGAAGAAGTTTGTATAGGTATTTCAAAGATGCCCAGAACTGACTTAAACGTTGTATGTCTCCAACTCCTAGACAAAACTTCATGCCCCATCTCCCTTACTTCCAGCTAGTAAGGATCACATAATTCCTAACAAAGTATTGACACAGATTTCCAATTCGGGCATTCAGAACATATAGCACGTTGCTGTAAGCAAGCACATTCTCATTCAAAGTTGCAAGTTACTATGTAGGAACAAGTTTGTATAGGTATTTCAAAGATGCTCAGAACTGAGCTAAACGTTGTATGTCTCCAACTCCTAGAAATAACTTCATGCCCCATCTCCCTTACTTCCAGCTAGTAAGGATCACATAATTACTAACAAAGTTTTGACACAGATTCCCAATTCGGTCATTCAGAACATATAGCACGTTGCTGTAAGCAAGCACATTCTCATCCAAGTTGCAAGTTACTATGTAGGAACAAGTTTGTATAGGTATTTCAAAGATGCCCAGAACTGAGCTAATCTTGGTATGTGTCCATCACCTCGAAATAACTTCATGCCCCATCACCCTTACTTCCAGCTAGTTAGGATCACATCATTCCTAACAAAGTTTTGACACAGATTCCCAATTCGGGCATTCAGAACATATAGCACGTTGCTGTAAGCAAGCACATTCTCATTCAAAGTTGCAAGTTACTATGTAGGAACAAGTTTGTATAGGTATTTCAAAGATGCCCAGAACTGAGCTAAACTTGGTATGTGTCCCACTCCTAGAAATAACTTCATGCCCCATCTCCCTTACTTCCAGCTAGTAAGGATCACATAATTCCTAACAAAGTTTTGACACAGATTACCAATTCGGGCATTCAGAACATATAGCACGTTGCTGTAAGCAAGCACATTCTCATTCAAAGTTGCAAGTTACTATGTAGGAACAAGTTTGTATAGGTATTTCAAAGATGCCCAGAATTGAGCTAAACTTGGTATGTGTCCAACACCTCGAAATAACTTCATGCCCCATCTCCCTTACTTCCAGCTAGTAAGGATCACATAATTCCTAACAAAGTTTTGACACAGATTCCCAATTCGGGCATTCAGATCATATAGCAAGTTGCTGTAAGCAAGCACATTCTCATTCAAAGTTGCAAGTTACTATGTAGGAACAAGTTTGTATAGGTATTTCAAAGATGCCCAGAACTGACTTAAAAGTTGTATGTCTCCAACTCCTAGAAAAAACTTCATGCCCCATCTCCCTTACTTCCAGCTAGTAAGGATCACATAATTCCTAACAAAGTATTGACACAGTTTTCCAATTCGGGCATTCAGAACATATAGCACGTTGCTGTAAGCAAGCACATTCTCATTCAAAGTTGCAAGTTACTATGTAGGAACAAGTTTGTATAGGTATTTCAAAGATGCCCAGAACTGAGCTAATCTTGGTATGTGTCCATCACCTCGAAATAACTTCATGCCCCATCACCCTTACTTCCAGCTAGTTAGGATCACATCATTCCTAACAAAGTTTTGACACAGATTCCCAATTCGGGCATTCAGAACATATAGCACGTTGCTGTAAGCAAGCACATTCTCATTCAAAGTTGCAAGTTACTATGTAGGAACAAGTTTGTATAGGTATTTCAAAGATGCCCAGAACTGAGCTAAACTTGGTATGTGTCCCACTCCTAGAAATAACTTCATGCCCCATCTCCCTTACTTCCAGCTAGTAAGGATCACATAATTCCTAACAAAGTTTTGACACAGATTCCCAATTCGGGCATTCAGAACATATAGCACGTTGCTGTAAGCAAGCACATTCTCATTCAAAGTTGCAAGTTACTATGTAGGAACAAGTTTGTATAGGTATTTCAAAGATGCCCAGAATTGAGCTAAACTTGGTATGTGTCCAACACCTCGAAATAACTTCATGCCCCATCTCCCTTACTTCCAGCTAGTAAGGATCACATAATTCCTAACAAAGTTTTGACACAGATTCCCAATTCGGGCATTCAGATCATATAGCAAGTTGCTGTAAGCAAGCACATTCTCATTCAAAGTTGCAAGTTACTATGTAGGAACAAGTTTGTATAGGTATTTCAAAGATGCCCAGAACTGACTTAAAAGTTGTATGTCTCCAACTCCTAGAAAAAACTTCATGCCCCATCTCCCTTACTTCCAGCTAGTAAGGATCACATAATTCCTAACAAAGTATTGACACAGTTTTCCAATTCGGGCATTCAGAACATATAGCACGTTGCTGTAAGCAAGCACATTCTCATTCAAAGTTGCAAGTTACTATGTAGGAACAAGTTTGTATAGGTATTTCAAAGATGCCCAGAACTGAGCTAAACGTTGTATGTCTCCAACTCCTAGAAATAACTTCATGCCCCATCTCCCTTACTTCCAGCTAGTAAGGATCACATAATTCCTAACAAAGTTTTGACACAGATTCCCAATTCGGTCATTCAGAACATATAGCACGTTGCTGTAAGCAAGCACATTCTCATCCAAGTTGCAAGTTACTATGTAGGAACAAGTTTGTATAGGTATTTCAAAGATGCCCAGAACTGAGCTAATCTTGGTATGTGTCCATCACCTCGAAATAACTTCATGCCCCATCACCCTTACTTCCAGCTAGTTAGGATCACATCATTCCTAACAAAGTTTTGACACAGATTCCCAATTCCGGCATTCAGAACATATAGCACGTTGCTGTAAGCAAGCACATTCTCATTCAAAGTTGCAAGTTACTATGTAGGAACAAGTTTGTATAGGTATTTCAAAGATGCCCAGAACTGAGCTAAACTTGGTATGTGTCCCACTCCTAGAAATAACTTCATGCCCCATCTCCCTTACTTCCAGCTAGTAAGGATCACATAATTCCTAACAAAGTTTTGACACAGATTCCCAATTCGGGCATTCAGAACATGTAGCACGTTGCTGTAAGCAAGCACATTCTCATTCAAAGTTGCAAGTTACTATGTAGGAACAAGTTTGTATAGGTATTTCAAAGATGCCCAGAACTGAGCTAAACGTTGTATGTCTCCAACTCCTAGAAATAACTTCATGCCCCATCTCACATACTTCCAGCTAGTAAGGATCGCATAATTTCTAACAAAGTTTTGACACAGATTCCCAATTCGGGCATTCAGAACATATAGCACGTTGCTGTAAGCAAGCACATTCTCATTAAAAGTTGCAAGTTACTATGTAGGAACAAGTTTGTATAGGAATTTCAAAGATGCCCAGAACTGAGCTAAACGTTGTATGTCTCCAACTCCTAGAAATAACTTCATGCCCAATCTCCCTTACTTCCAGCTAGTAAGGATCACATAATTCCTAACAAAGTTTTGACACAGATTCCCAATTCGGGCATTCAGAACATATAGCACGTTGATGTAAGCAAGCACATTCTCATTCAAAGTTCAAGTTACTATGTAGGAACAAGTTTGTATAGGTATTTCAAAGATGCCCAGAACTGAGCTAAACTTGGTATGTCTGCAACTCCTAGAAATAACTTCATGCCCCATCTCCCTTACTTCCAGCTAGTACGGATCACATAATTCCTAACAAAGTTTTGACACAGATTCCCTATTCGGGCATTCAGAACATGTAGCAAGTTGCTGTAAGCAAGCACATTCAATTCAAAGTTGCAAGTTACTATGTAGGAACAAGTTTGTATGGGTATTTCAAAGATGCCCAGAATTTAGCTAAACTTGGTATGTCTCCAACTCCTAGAAATAACTTCATGCCCCATCTCCCTTACTTCCATCTAGTAAGGATCACATAATTCCTAACAAAGTTTTGACACAGATTCCCAATTCGGGCATTCAGAACATATAGCACGTTGCTGTAAGCAAGCACATTCTCATTCAAAGTTGCAAGTTACTATATAGGAACAATTTTGTATAGGTACTTCAAAGATGCCCAGAACTGAGCTAAACTTGGTATGTGTCCCTCTCCTAGAAATAACATCATGCCCCATCTCCCTTACTTCCAGCTAGTAAGGATCACATAATTCCTAACAAAGTTTTGACACAGATTCCCAATTCTGGCATTCAGAACATGTAGCAGGTTGCTGTAAGCAAGCACATTCTCATTCAAAGTTGCAAGTTACTATGTAGGAACAAGTTTGTATAGGTATTTCAAAGATGCCCAGAACTAAGCTAAACGTTGTATGTCTCCAACTCCTAGAAATAACTTCATGCCCCATCTCCCTTACTTCCAGCTAGTAAGGATCACATAATTCCTAACAAAGTTTTGACACAGATTCCCAATTCGGGCATTCAGAACATATAGCACGTTGCTGTAAGCAAGCACATTCTCATTCAAAGTTGCAAGTTACTATGTAGGAACAAGTTTGTATAGGTATTTCAAAGATGCCCAGAACTGAGCTAAACTTGGTATGTGTCCAACCTTTAGAAATAACTTCATGCCCCAACTCCCTTACTCCCAGCTAGTAAGGATCACATAATTCCTAACAAAGTTTTGACACAGATTCCCAATTCGGGCATTCAGAACATATAGCACGTTGCTCTAAGCAAGCACATTCTCATTCAAAGTTGCAAGTTACTATGTAGGAACAAGTGTGTATAGGTATTTCAAAGATGCCCAGAACTGAGCTAAACGTTGTATGTCTCCAACTCCTAGAAATAACTTCATGCCCCATCTCCCTTACTTCCACCTAGTAAGGATCATATTATTCCTAACAAAGTTTTGACACAGATTCCCAATTCGGGCATTCAGAACATATAGCACGTTGCTGTAAGCAAGCACATTCTCATTCAAAGTTGCAAGTTACTAAGTAGGAACAAGTTTGTATAGGTATTTCAAAGATGCCCAGAACTGAGCTAAACGTTGTATGTCTCCAACTCCTAGAAATAACTTCATGCCCCATCTCACTTACTTCCAGCTAGTAAGGATCACATAATTCCTAAAAGTGTTTTGACACAGATTCCCAATTCGGGCATTCAGAACATATAGCACGTTGCTGAAGCAAGCACATTCTCATTCAAAGTTGCAAGTTACTATGTAGGAACAAGTTTTTAAAGGTATTTCAAAGATGCCCAGAACTGAGCTAAACTTGGTATGTCTCCAATCTCTAGAAATAACTTCATGCCCCATCACCCTTACTTCCAGCTAGTAAGGATCACATAATTCCTAACAAAGTTTTGACACAGATTCCCAATTCGGGCATTCAGAACATATAGCACGTTGCTGTAAGCAAGTACATTCTCATTCAAAGTTGCAAGTTACTATGTAGGAACAAGTTTGTATAGGTATTTTAAAGACGCCCAGAACTGAGCTAAACGTGGTATGTGTCCAACTCCTAGAAATAACTTCATGCCCCATCTCCCTTACTTTCTGCTAGTAAGGATCACATAATTCCTAACAAAGTTTTGACACAGATTCCCAATTCGGGCATTCAGAACATATAGCACGTTGCTGTAAGCAAGCACATTCTCATTCAAAGTTGCAAGTTACTATGTAGGAACAAGTTTGTATAGGTATTTCAAAGATGCCCAGAACTGAGCTAAACGTTGTATGTCTCCAACTCCTAGAAATAACTTCATGCCCAATCTCCCTTACTTCCAGCTAGTAAGGATCACATAATTCCTAACAAAGTTTTGACACAGATTCCCAATTCGGGCATTCAGAACATATAGCTCATTGCTGTAAGCAAGCACATTCTCATTCAAAGTTGCAAGTTCCTATGTAGGAACAAGTTTGTATAGGTATTTCAAAGATGCCCAGAACTGAGCTAAACTTGGTATGTCTGTAACTCCTAGAAATATCT
The DNA here is from genome assembly GCF_020826845.1 of Diceros bicornis minor. Lineage (NCBI taxonomy): Eukaryota > Metazoa > Chordata > Mammalia > Perissodactyla > Rhinocerotidae > Diceros > Diceros bicornis. The sequence goes on from NW_026691718.1 coordinate 528,523, forward strand.
TCATGCCCCATCTCCCTTACTTCCACCTAGTAAGGATCACATAATTCCTAACAAAGTTTTGACACAGATTCCCAATTCGGGCATTCAGAACATGTAGCACGTTGCTGTAAGCAAGCACATTCTCATTCAAAGTTGCAAGTTACTATGTAGGAACAAGTTTGTATAGGTATTTCAAAGATGCCCAGAACTGAGCTAAACTAGGTATGTCTCCAACTCCTAGAAATATCTTCAGGCCCCATCTCACTTACTTCCAGCTAGTGAGGATCACATAATTTCTAACAAAGTTTTGACACAGATTCCCAATTCGGGCATTCAGAACATATAGCACGTTGCTGTAAGCAAGCACATTCTCATTCAAAGTTGCAAGTTACTATGTAGGAACAAGTGTGTATAGGTATTTCAAAGATGCCCAGAACTGAGCTAAACTTGGTATGTCTCCAACTCCTAGAAATAACTTCATGCCCCATCTCCCTTACTTCCAGCTAGTAAGGATGACATAATTCCTGACAAAGTTTTGACACAGATTCCCAATTCGGGCATTCAGAACATATAGCACGTTGCTGTAAGCAAGCACATTCTCATTCAAAGTTGCAAGATACTATGTAGGAACAAGTTTGTATAGGTATTTCAAAGATGCCCAGAATTGAGCTAAACATGGTATGTGTCCAACACCTCGAAATAACTTCATGCCCCATCTCCCTTACTTCCAGCTAGTAAGGATCACATAATTCCTAACAAAATTTTGACACAGATTCCCAATTCGGGCATTCAGAACATATGGCACGTTGCTGTAAGCAAGCACATTCTCATTCAAAGTTGCAAGTTAATAAGTAGGAACAAGTTTGTAAAGGTATTTCAAAGAGGCCCAGAACTGAGCTAAACTTGGTATGTCTCCAACTCCTAGAAATAACTTCATGCCCCATCACCCTTACTTCCAGCTAGTAAGGATCACATAATTCCTAACAAAGTTTTGACACAGATTCCCAATTCGGGCATTCAGAACATATAGCACGTTGCTGTAAGCAAGCACATTCTCATTCAAAGTTGCAAGTTACTATGTAGGAACAAGTTTGTATAGGTATTTCAAAGATGCCCAGAACTGACTTAAACGTTGTATGTCTCCAACTCCTAGAAAAAACTTCATGCCAGATCTCCCTTACTTCCAGCTAGTAAGGATCACATAATTCCTAACAAAGTATTGACACAGATTTCCAATTCGGGCATTCAGAACATATAGCACGTTGCTGTAAGCAAACACATTCTCATCCAAGTTGCAAGTTACTATGTAGGAACAAGTTTGTATAGGTATTTCAAAGATGCCCAGAACTGAGCTAATCTTGGTATGTGTCCATCACCTCGAAATAACTTCATGCCCCATCACCCTTACTTCCAGCTAGTAAGGATCACATCATTCCTAACAAAGTTTTGACACAGATTCCCAATTCGGGCATTCAGAACATATAGCACGTTGCTGTAAGCAAGCACATTCTCATTCAAAGTTGCAAGTTACTATGTAGGAACAAGTTTGTATAGGTATTTCAAAGATGCCCAGAACTGAGCTAAACTTGGTATGTGTCCCACTCCTAGAAATAACTTCATGCCCCATCTCCCTTACTTCCAGCTAGTAAGGATCACATAATTCCTAACAAAGTTTTGACACAGATTCCCAATTCGGGCATTCAGAACATGTAGCACGTTGCTGTAAGCAAGCACATTCTCATTCAAAGTTGCAAGTTACTATGTAGGAACAAGTTTGTATAGGTATTTCAAAGATGCCCAGAACTGAGCTAAACGTTGTATGTCTCCAACTCCTAGAAATATCTTCAGGCCCCATCTCACTTACTTCCAGCTAGTAAGGATCACATAATTTCTAACAAAGTTTTGACACAGATTCCCAATTCGGGCATTCAGAACATATAGCACGTTGCTGTAAGCAAGCACATTCTCATTCAAAGTTGCAAGTTACTATGTAGGAACAAGTTTGTATAGGTATTTCAAAGATGCCCAGAACTGAGCTAAACTTGGTATGTCTCCAACTCCTAGAAATAACTTCATGCCCCATCTCCCTTACTTCCAGCTAGTAAGGATCACATAATTCCTAACAAAGTTTTGACACAGATTCCCAATTCGGGCATTCAGAACATATAGCACGTTGCTGTAAGCAAGCACATTCTCATTCAAAGTTGCAAGTTACTATGTAGGAACAAGTTTGTATAGGTATTTCAAAGATGCCCATAATTGAGCTAAACTTGGTATGTGTCCAACACCTCGAAATAACTTCATGCCCCATCTCCCTTACTTCCAGCTAGTAAGGATCACATAATTCCTAACAAAGTTTTGACACAGATTCCCAATTCGGGCATTCAGAACATATGGCACGTTGCTGTAAGCAAGCACATTCTCATTCAAAGTTGCAAGTTACTAAGTAGGAACAAGTTTGTAAAGGTATTTCAAAGAGGCCCAGAACTGAGCTAAACTTGGTATGTCTCCAACTCCTAGAAATAACTTCATGCCCCATCACCCTTACTTCCAGCTAGTAAGGATCACATAATTCCTAAGAAAGTTTTGACACAGATTCCAAATTCAGGCATTCAGAACATATAGCACGTTGCTGTAAGCAAGCACATTCTCATTCAAAGTTGCAAGTTACTATGTAGAAACAAGTTTGTATAGGTATTTCAAAGATGCCCAGAACTGAGCTAAACGTTGTATGTCTCCAACTCCTAGAAATAACTTCATGCCCCAACTCCCTTACTTCCAGCTAGTAAGGATCACATAATTCCTAACAAAGTTTTGACACAGATTCCCAATTCGGGCATTCAGATCATATAGCAAGTTGCTGTAAGCAAGCACATTCTCATTCAAAGTTGCAAGTTACTATGTAGGAACAAGTTTGTATAGGTATTTCAAAGATGCCCAGAACTGAGCTAAACTTCGTATGTGTCCAACTCCTAGAAATACCTTCATACCCCATCTCCCTTACTTCCAGCTAGTAAGGATCACATAATTCCTAACAAAATTTGACACAGATTCCCAATTCGGGCATTCAGAACATATAGCACGTTGCTGTAAGCAATCACATTCTCATTCAAAGTTGCAAGTTACTATGTAGGAACAAGTTTGTATAGGTATTTCAAAGATGCCCAGAACTGAGCTAAACTTGGTATGTGTCCAACCTCTAGAAATAACTTCATGCCCCAACTCCCTTACTTCCAGCTAGTAAGGATCACATAATTCCTAACAAAGATTTGACACAGATTCCCAATTCGGGCATTCAGAACATATAGCACGTTGCTGTAAGCAAGCACATTCTCATTCAAAGTTGCAAGTTACTATGTAGGAACAAGTTTGTATAGGTATTTCAAAGATGCCCAGAACTGAGCTAAACGTTGTATGTCTCCAACTCCTAGAAATAACTTCATGCCCCATCTCACTTACTTCCAGCTAGTAAGGATCGCATAATTTCTAACAAAGTTTTGACACAGATTCCCAATTCGGGCATTCAGAACATATAGCACGTTGCTGTAAGCAAGCACATTCTCATTAAAAGTTGCAAGTTACTATGTAGGAACAAGTTTGTATAGGAATTTCAAAGATGCCCAGAACTGAGCTAAACGTTGTATGTCTCCAACTCCTAGAAATAACTTCATGCCCAATCTCCCTTACTTCCAGCTAGTAAGGATCACATAATTCCTAACAAAGTTTTGACACAGATTCCCAATTCGGGCATTCAGAACATGTAGCACGTTGCTGTAAGCAAGCACATTCTCATTCAAAGTTGCAAGTTACTATGTAGGAACAAGTTTGTATAGGTATTTCAAAGATGCCCAGAACTGAGCTAAACTTGGTATGTCTCCAACTCCTAGAAATAACTTCATGCCCCATCTCCCTTACTTCCAGCTAGTATGGATCACATAATTCCTAACAAAGTTTTGACACAGATTCCCTATTCGGGCATTCAGAACATGTAGCAAGTTGCTGTAAGCAAGCACATTCAATTCAAAGTTGCAAGTTACTATGTAGGAACAAGTTTGTATGGGTATTTCAAAGATGCCCAGAATTTAGCTAAACTTGGTATGTCTCCAACTCTAGAAATAACTTCATGCCCCATCTCCCTTACTTCCATCTAGTAAGGATCACATAATTCCTAACAAAGTTTTGACACAGATTCCCAATTCGGGCATTCAGAACATATAGCACGTTGCTGTAAGCAAGCACATTCTCATTCAAAGTTGCAAGTTACTATATAGGAACAATTTTGTATAGGTACTTCAAAGATGCCCAGAACTGAGCTAAACTTGGTATGTGTCCCTCTCCTAGAAATAACATCATGCCCCATCTCCCTTACTTCCAGCTAGTAAGGATCACATAATTCCTAACAAAGTTTTGACACAGATTCCCAATTCGGGCATTCAGAACATGTAGCAGGTTGCTGTAAGCAAGCACATTCTCATTCAAAGTTGCAAGTTACTATGTAGGAACAAGTTTGTATAGGTATTTCAAAGATGCCCAGAACTAAGCTAAACGTTGTATGTCTCCAACTCCTAGAAATAACTTCATGCCCCATCTCCCTTACTTCCAGCTAGTAAGGATCACATAATTCCTAACAAAGTTTTGACACAGATTCCCAATTCGGGCATTCAGAACATATAGCACGTTGCTGTAAGCAAGCACATTCTCATTCAAAGTTGCAAGTTACTATGTAGGAACAAGTTTGTATAGGTATTTCAAAGATGCCCAGAACTGAGCTAAACTTGGTATGTGTCCAACCTTTAGAAATAACTTCATGCCCCAACTCCCTTACTCCCAGCTAGTAAGGATCACATAATTCCTAACAAAGTTTTGACACAGATTCCCAATTCGGGCATTCAGAACCTATAGCAAGTTGCTGTAAGCAAGCACATTCTCATTCAAAGTTGCAAGTTACTATGTAGGAACAAGTGTGTATAGGTATTTCAAAGATGCCCAGAACTGAGCTAAACGTTGTATGTCTCCAACTCCTAGAAATAACTTCATGCCCCATCTCCCTTACTTCCACCTAGTAAGGATCATATTATTCCTAACAAAGTTTTGACACAGATTCCCAATTCGGGCATTCAGAACATATAGCACGTTGCTGTAAGCAAGCACATTCTCATTCAAAGTTGCAAGTTACTAAGTAGGAACAAGTTTGTAAAGGTATTTCAAAGATGCCCAGAACTGAGCTAAACTTGGTATGTCTCCAACTCCTAGAAATAACTTCATGCCCCATCACCCTTACTTCCAGCTAGTAAGGATCACATAATTCCTAACAAAGTTTTGACACAGATTCCCAATTAGGGCATTGAGAAGATGTAGCACGTTTCTGTAAGCAAGCACATTGTCATTCAAAGTTGCAAGTTACTATGTAGGAACAAGTTTGAATAGGTATTTCAAAGATGCCCAGAACTAAGCTAAACTTGGTATGTCTCCAACTCCTAGAAATAACTTCATGCCCCATCTCCCTTACTTCCAGCTAGTAAGGATCACAAAATTCCTATCAAAGTTTTGACACAGATTCCCAATTCGAGCATTCAGAACATATAGCACGTTGCTGTAAGCAAGCACATTCTCATTCAAAGTTGCAAGTTACTATGTAGGAACAAGTTTGTATAGGTATTTCAAAGATGCCCAGAACTGAGCTAAACTTGGTATGTCTCCAACTCTTAGAAATAACTTCATGCCCCATCTCCCTTACTTCCAGCTAGTAAGGATCACATAATTCCTAACAAAGTTTTGACACAGATTCCCAATTCGGGCATTCAGAACATGTAGCAAGTTGCTGTAAGCAAGCACATTCAATTCAAAGTTGCAAGTTACTATGTAGGAACAAGTTTGTATAGGTATTTCAAATATGCCCAGAATTGAGCTAAACTTGGTATGTGTCCAACCTCTAGAAATAACTTCATGCCCCAACTCCCTTACTTCCAGCTAGTAAGGATCACATAATTCCTAACAAAGTTTTGACACAGATTCCCAATTCGGGCATTCAGAACATATAGCACGTTGCTGTAAGCAAGCACATTCTCATTCAAAGTTGCAAGTTACTATGTAGGAACAAGTTTGTATAGGTATTTCAAAGATGCCCAGAACTGAGCTAAACTTGGTATGTGTCCAACCTTTAGAAATAACTTCATGCCCCAACTCCCTTACTCCCAGCTAGTAAGGATCACATAATTCCTAACAAAGTTTTGACACAGATTCCCAATTCGGGCATTCAGAACCTATAGCAAGTTGCTGTAAGCAAGCACATTCTCATTCAAAGTTGCAAGTTACTATGTAGGAACAAGTGTGTATAGGTATTTCAAAGATGCCCAGAACTGAGCTAAACGTTGTATGTCTCCAACTCCTAGAAATAACTTCATGCCCCATCTCCCTTACTTCCACCTAGTAAGGATCATATTATTCCTAACAAAGTTTTGACACAGATTCCCAATTCGGGCATTCAGAACATATAGCACGTTGCTGTAAGCAAGCACATTCTCATTCAAAGTTGCAAGTTACTAAGTAGGAACAAGTTTGTAAAGGTATTTCAAAGATGCCCAGAACTGAGCTAAACTTGGTATGTCTCCAACTCCTAGAAATAACTTCATGCCCCATCACCCTTACTTCCAGCTAGTAAGGATCACATAATTCCTAACAAAGTTTTGACACAGATTCCCAATTAGGGCATTGAGAAGATGTAGCACGTTTCTGTAAGCAAGCACATTGTCATTCAAAGTTGCAAGTTACTATGTAGGAACAAGTTTGAATAGGTATTTCAAAGATGCCCAGAACTAAGCTAAACTTGGTATGTCTCCAACTCCTAGAAATAACTTCATGCCCCATCTCCCTTACTTCCAGCTAGTAAGGATCACAAAATTCCTATCAAAGTTTTGACACAGATTCCCAATTCGAGCATTCAGAACATATAGCACGTTGCTGTAAGCAAGCACATTCTCATTCAAAGTTGCAAGTTACTATGTAGGAACAAGTTTGTATAGGTATTTCAAAGATGCCCAGAACTGAGCTAAACTTGGTATGTCTCCAACTCTTAGAAATAACTTCATGCCCCATCTCCCTTACTTCCAGCTAGTAAGGATCACATAATTCCTAACAAAGTTTTGACACAGATTCCCAATTCGGGCATTCAGAACATGTAGCAAGTTGCTGTAAGCAAGCACATTCAATTCAAAGTTGCAAGTTACTATGTAGGAACAAGTTTGTATAGGTATTTCAAATATGCCCAGAATTGAGCTAAACTTGGTATGTGTCCAACCTCTAGAAATAACTTCATGCCCCAACTCCCTTACTTCCAGCTAGTAAGGATCACATAATTCCTAACAAAGTTTTGACACAGATTCCCAATTCGGGCATTCAGAACATATAGCACGTTGCTGTAAGCAAGCACATTCTCATTCAAAGTTGCAAGTTACTATATAGGAACAATTTTGTATAGGTACTTCAAAGATGCCCAGAACTGAGCTAAACTTGGTATGTGTCCCTCTCCTAGAAATAACATCATGCCCCATCTCCCTTACTTCCAGCTAGTAAGGATCACATAATTCCTAACAAAGTTTTGACACAGATTCCCAATTCGGGCATTCAGAACATGTAGCAGGTTGCTGTAAGCAAGCACATTCTCATTCAAAGTTGCAAGTTACTATGTAGGAACAAGTTTGTATAGGTATTTCAAAGATGCCCAGAGCTAAGCTAAACGTTGTATGTCTCCAACTCCTAGAAATAACTTCATGCCCCATCTCCCTTACTTCCAGCTAGTAAGGATCACATAATTCCTAACAAAGTTTTGACACAGATTCCCAATTCGGGCATTCAGAACATATAGCACGTTGCTGTAAGCAAGCACATTCTCATTCAAAGTTGCAAGTTACTATGTAGGAACAAGTTTGTATAGGTATTTCAAAGATGCCCAGAACTGAGCTAAACTTGGTATGTGTCCAACCTTTAGAAATAACTTCATGCCCCAACTCCCTTACTCCCAGCTAGTAAGGATCACATAATTCCTAACAAAGTTTTGACACAGATTCCCAATTCGGGCATTCAGAACCTATAGCAAGTTGCTGTAAGCAAGCACATTCTCATTCAAAGTTGCAAGTTACTATGTAGGAACAAGTGTGTATAGGTATTTCAAAGATGCCCAGAACTGAGCTAAACGTTGTATGTCTCCAACTCCTAGAAATAACTTCATGCCCCATCTCCCTTACTTCCACCTAGTAAGGATCATATTATTCCTAACAAAGTTTTGACACAGATTCCCAATTCGGGCATTCAGAACATATAGCACGTTGCTGTAAGCAAGCACATTCTCATTCAAAGTTGCAAGTTACTAAGTAGGAACAAGTTTGTAAAGGTATTTCAAAGATGCCCAGAACTGAGCTAAACGTTGTATGTCTCCAACTCCTAGAAATTACTTCATGCCCCATCACCCTTACTTCCAGCTAGTAAGGATCACATAATTCCTAACAAAGTTTTGACACAGATTCCCAATTAGGGCATTGAGAAGATGTAGCACGTTTCTGTAAGCAAGCACATTGTCATTCAAAGTTGCAAGTTACTATGTAGGAACAAGTTTGAATAGGTATTTCAAAGATGCCCAGAACTAAGCTAAACTTGGTATGTCTCCAACTCATAGAAATAACTTCATGCCACATCTCCCTTACTTCCAGCTAGTAAGGATCACAAAATTCCTATCAAAGTTTTGACACAGATTCCCAATTCGGGCATTCAGAACATATAGCACGTTGCTGTAAGCAAGCACATTCTCATTCAAAGTTGCAAGTTACTATGTAGGAACAAGTTTGTATAGGTATTTCAAAGATGCCCAGAACTGAGCTAAACTTGGTATGTCTCCAACTCCTAGAAATAACTTCATGCCCCATCTCCCTTACTTCCAGCTAGTAAGGATCACATAATTCCTAACAAAGTTTTGACACAGATTCCCAATTCGGGCATTCAGAACATGTAGCAAGTTGCTGTAAGCAAGCACATTCAATTCAAAGTTGCAAGTTACTATGTAGGAACAAGTTTTTATAGGTATTTCAAAGATGCCCAGAACTGAGCTAAACGTTGTATGTCTCCAACTCCTAGAAATAACTTCATGCCACATCTCCCTTACTTCCAGCTAGTAAGGATCACATAATTCCTAACAAAGTTTTGACACAGATTCACAATTCGGGCATTCAGAACATATAGCACGTTGCTGTAAGCAAGCACATTCTGATTCAAAGTTGCAAGTTACTATGTAGGAACAAGTTTGTATAGGTATTTCAAAGATGCCCAGAACTGAGCTAAACTTGGTATGTCTCCAACTCCTAGAAATAACTTCAAGCCCCATCTCCCTTACTTTGCGCTAGTAAGGATCACATAATTCCTAACAAAGATTTGACACAGATTCCCAATTCGGGCATTCAGAACATGTAGCAAGTTGCTGTAAGCAAGCACATTCAATTGAAAGTTGCAAGTTACTATGTAGGAACAAGTTTGTATGGGTATTTCAAGGATGCCCAGAATTGAGCTAAACTTGGTATGTCTCCAACTCCTAGAAATAACTACATGCCCCATCTCCCTTACTTCCATCTAGTAAGGATCGCATAATTCCTAACAAAGTTTTGACACAGATTCCCAATTCGGGCATTCAGAACATATAGCACGTTGCTGTAAGCAAGCACATTCTCATTCAAAGTTGCAAGTTACTAAGTAGGAACAAGTTTGTAAAGGTATTTCAAAGATGCCCAGAACTGAGCTAAACGTTGTATGTCTCCAACTCCTAGAAATAACTTCATGCCCCATCACCCTTACTTCCAGCTAGTAAGGATCACATAATTCCTAACAAAGTTTTGACACAGATTCCCAATTCGGGCATTCAGAAGATGTAGCACGTTGCTGTAAGCAAGCACATTCTCATTCAAAGTTGCAAGTTACTATGTAGGAACAAGTGTGTATAGGTATTTCAAAGATGCCCAGAATTGAGCTAAACTTGGTATGTCTCCAACTCCTAGAAATAACTTCATGGCCCATCTCCCTTACTTCCATCTAGTAAGGATCACATAATTCCTAACAAAGTTTTGACACAGATTCCCAATTCGGGCATTCAGAACATATAGCACGTTGATGTAAGCAAGCACATTCTCATTCAAAGTTGCAAGTTACTAAGTAGGAACAAGTTTGTAAAGGTATTTCAAAGATGCCCAGAACTGAGCTAAACTTGGTATGTCTCCAACTCCTAGAAATATCTTCATGCCCCATCACCCTTACTTCCAGCTAGTAAGGATCACATAATTCCTAACAAAGTTTTGACACAGATTCCCAATTCGGACATTCAGAAGATGTAGCACGTTGCTGTAAGCAAGCACATTCTCATTCAATGTTGCAAGTTACTATGTAGGAAAAAGTTTGTATAGGTATTTCAAAGATGCCCAGAACTGAGCTAAACTTGGTATGTGTCCAACCTCTAGAAATAACTTCATGCCCCTACTCCCTTACTTCCAGCTAGTAAGGATCACATAATTCCTAACAACGTTTTGACACAGATTCCCAATTCGGGCATTCAGAACATATAGCAAGTTGCTGTAAGCAAGCACATTCTCATTCAAAGTTACAAGTTACTATGTAGGAACAAGTTTGTATAGGTATTTCAAAGATGCCCAGAACTGAGCTAAACGTTGTATGTCTCCAACTCCTAGAAATAACTTCATGCCCCATCTCCCTTACTTCCAGCTAGTAAGGATCACATAATTTCTAACAAAGTTTTGACACAGATTCCCAATTCGGGCATTCAGAACATATAGCACGTTGCTGTAAGCAAGCACATTCTCATTCAAAGTTGCAAGTTACTATGTAGGAACAAGTTTGTATAGGAATTTCAAAGATGCCCAGAACTGAGCTAAACGTTGTATGTCTCCAACTCCTAGAAATAACTTCATGCCCAATCTCCCTTACTTCCAGCTAGTAAGGATCACATAATTCCTAACAAAGTTTTGACACAGATTCCCAATTCGGGCATTCAGAACATATAGCACGTTGCTGTAAGCAAGCACATTCTCATTCAAAGTTGCAAGTTACTATGTAGGAACAAGTTTGTATAGGTATTTCAAAGATGCCCAGGACTGAGCTAAACTTGGTATGTCTCCAACTCCTAGAAATAACTTCATGCCCCATCTCCCTTACTTCCAGCTAGTAAGGATCACATAATTCCTAACAAAGATTTGACATAGATTCCCAATTCGGGCATTCAGAACATGTAGCAAGTTGCTGTAAGCAAGCACATTCAATTCAAAGTTGCAAGTTACTATGTAGGAACAAGTTTGTATGGGTATTTCAAAGATGCCCAGAATTGAGCAAAACTTGGTATGTCTCCAACTCCTAGAAATAACTTCATGCCCCATCTCGCTTACTTGCATCTAGTAAGGATCACATAATTCCTAACAAAGTTTTGACACAGATTCCCAATTCGGGCATTCAGAACATATAGCACGTTGCTGTAAGCAAGCACATTCTCATTCAAAGTTGCAAGTTACTAAGTAGGAACAAGTTTGTAAAGGTATTTCAAAGATGCCCAGAACTGAGCTAAACGTTGTATGTCTCCAACTCCTAGAAATTACTTCATGCCCCATCACCCTTACTTCCAGCTAGTAAGGATCACATAATTCCTAACAAAGTTTTGACACAGATTCCCAATTCGGGCATTCAGAAGATGTAGCACGTTGCTGTAAGCAAGCACATTCTCATTCAAAGTTGCAAGTTACTATGTAGGAACAAGTGTGTATAGGTATTTCAAAGATGCCCAGAATTGAGCTAAACTTGGTATGTCTCCAACTCCTAGAAATAACTTCATGGCCCATCTCCCTTACTTCCATCTAGTAAGGATCACATAATTCCTAACAAAGTTTTGACACAGATTCCCAATTCGGGCATTCAGAACATATAGCACGTTGCTGTAAGCAAGCACATTCTCATTCAAAGTTGCAAGTTACTAAGTAGGAACAAGTTTGTAAAGGTATTTCAAAGATGCCCAGAACTGAGCTAAACTTGGTATGTCTCCAACTCCTAGAAATATCTTCATGCCCCATCACCCTTACTTCCAGCTAGTAAGGATCACATAATTCCTAACAAAGTTTTGACACAGATTCCCAATTCGGATATTCAGAAGATGTAGCACGTTGCTGTAAGCAAGCACATTCTCATTCAAAGTTGCAAGTTACTATGTAGGAACAAGTTTGTATAGGTATTTCAAAGATGCCCAGAACTGAGCTAAACTTGGTATGTGTCCAACCTCTAGAAATAACTTCATGCCCCAACTCCCTTACTTCCAGCTAGTAAGGATCACATAATTCCTAACAACGTTTTGACACAGATTCCCAATTCGGGCATTCAGAACATATAGCAAGTTGCTGTAAGCAAGCACATTCTCATTCAAAGTTACAAGTTACTATGTAGGAACAAGTTTGTATAGGTATTTCAAAGAGGCCCAGAACTGAGCTAAACGTTGTATGTCTCCAACTCCTAGAAATAACTTCATGCCCCATCTCCCTTACTTCCAGCTAGTAAGGATCACATAATTCCTAACAAAGTTTTGACACAGATTCCCAAATCGGGCATTCAGAACATATAGCACGTTGCTGTAAGCAAGCACATTCTCATTCAAAGTTGCAAGTTACTATGTAGGAACAAGTTTGTATAGGTATTTCAAAGATGCCCAGAACTGAGCTAAACGTTGTATGTCTCCAACTCCTAGAAATAACTTCATGCCCCATCTCCCTTACTTCCAGCTAGTAAGGATCACATAATTCCTAACAAAGTTTTGACACAGATTCCCAATTCGGGCATTCAGAACATATAGCACGTTGCTGTAAGCAAGCACATTCTCATTCAAAGTTGCAAGTTACTATGTAGGAACAAGTTTGTATAGGTATTTCAAAGATGCCCAGAACTGAGCTAAACTTGGGATGTGTCCAACCTCTAGAAATAACTTCATGCCCCAACTCCCTTACTTCCAGCTAGTAAGGATCACATAATTCATAACAAATATTTGACACAGATTCCCAATTCGGGCATTCAGAACATGTAGCAAGTTGCTGTAAGCAAGCACATTCAATTCAAAGTTGCAAGTTACTATGTAGGAACAAGCTTGTATGGGTATTTCAAAGATGCCCAGAATTGAGCAAAACTTGGTATGTCTCCAACTCCTAGAAAGAACTTCATGCCCCATCTCGCTTACTTGCATCTAGTAAGGATCACATAATTCCTAACAAAGTTTTGACACAGATTCCCAATTCGGGCATTCAGAACATATAGCACGTTGCTGTAAGCAAGCACATTCTCATTCAAAGTTGCAAGTTACTATGTAGGAACAAGTTTGTAAAGGTATTTCAAAGATGCCCAGAACTGAGCTAAACGTTGTATGTCTTCAACTCCTGGAAATTTCTTCATGCCCCATCACCCTTACTTCCAGCTAGTAAGGATCACATAATTCCTAACAAAGTTTTGACACAGATTCCCAATTCGGGCATTCAGAAGATGTAGCACGTTGCTGTAAGCAAGCACATTCTCATTCAAAGTTGCAAGTTACTATGTAGGAACAAGTGTGTATAGGTATTTCAAAGATGCCCAGAATTGAGCTAAACTTGGTATGTCTCCAACTCCTAGAAATAACTTCATGGCCCATCTCCCTTACTTCCATCTAGTAAGGATCACATAATTCCTAACAAAGTTTTGACACAGATTCCCAATTCGGGCATTCAGAACATATAGCACGTTGATGTAAGCAAGCACATTCTCATTCAAAGTTGCAAGTTACTAAGTAGGAACAAGTTTGTAAAGGTATTTCAAAGATGCCCAGAACTGAGCTAAACTTGGTATGTCTCCAACTCCTAGAAATATCTTCATGCCCCATCACCCTTACTTCCAGCTAGTAAGGATCACATAATTCCTAACAAAGTTTTGACACAGATTCCCAATTCGGACATTCAGAAGATGTAGCACGTTGCTGTAAGCAAGCACATTCTCATTCAAAGTTGCAAGTTACTATGTAGGAAAAAGTTTGTATAGGTATTTCAAAGATGCCCAGAACTGAGCTAAACTTGGTATGTGTCCAACCTCTAGAAATAACTTCATGCCCCAACTCCCTTACTTCCAGCTAGTAAGGATCACATAATTCCTAACAACGTTTTGACACAGATTCCCAATTCGGGCATTCAGAACATATAGCAAGTTGCTGTAAGCAAGCACATTCTCATTCAAAGTTACAAGTTACTATGTAGGAACAAGTTTGTATAGGTATTTCAAAGATGCCCAGAACTGAGCTAAACGTTGTATGTCTCCAACTCCTAGAAATAACTTCATGCCCCATCTCCCTTACTTCCAGGTAGTAAGGATCACATAATTCCTAACAAAGTTTTGACACAGATTCCCAATTCGGGCATTCAGAACATATAGCACGTTGCTGTAAGCAAGCACATTCTCATTCAAAGTTGCAAGTTACTATGTAGGAACAAGTTTGTATAGGTATTTCAAAGATGCCCAGAACTGAGCTAAACTTGGGATGTGTCCAACCTCTAGAAATAACTTCATGCCCCAACTCCCTTACTTCCAGCTAGTAAGGATCACATAATTCCTAACAAAGTTTTGACACAGATTCCCAATTCCGGCATTCAGAACATATAGCACGTTGCTGTAAGCAAGCACATTCTCATTCAAAGTTGCAAGTTACTATGTAGGAACAAGTTTATTTAGGTATTTCAAAGATGCCCAGAACTGAGCTAAACGTTGTATGTCTCCAACTCCTAGAAATAACTTCATGCCCCATCTCACTTACTTCCAGCTAGTAAGGATCACATAATTTCTAACAAAGTTTTGACACAGATTCCCAATTCGGGCATTCAGAACATATAGCACGTTGCTGTAAGCAAGCACATTCTCATTCAAAGTTGCAAGTTACTATGTAGGAACAAGTTTGTATAGGAATTTCAAAGATGCCCAGAACTGAGCTAAACGTTGTATGTCTCCAACTCCTAGAAATAACTTCATGCCCAATCTCCCTTACTTCCAGCTAGTAAGGATCACATAATTCCTAACAAAGTTTTGACACAGATTCCCAATTCGGGCATTCAGAACATATAGCACGTTGCTGTAAGCAAGCACATTCTCATTCAAAGTTGCAAGTTACTATGTAGGAACAAGTTTGTATAGGTATTTCAAAGATGCCCAGGACTGAGCTAAACTTGGTATGTCTCCAACTCCTAGAAATAACTTCATGCCCCATCTCCCTTACTTCCAGCTAGTAAGGATCACATAATTCCTAACAAAGATTTGACATAGATTCCCAATTCGGGCATTCAGAACATGTAGCAAGTTGCTGTAAGCAAGCACATTCAATTCAAAGTTGCAAGTTACTATGTAGGAACAAGTTTGTATGGGTATTTCAAAGATGCCCAGAATTGAGCAAAACTTGGTATGTCTCCAACTCCTAGAAATAACTTCATGGCCCATCTCCCTTACTTCCATCTAGTAAGGATCACATAATTCCTAACAAAGTTTTGACACAGATTCCCAATTCGGGCATTCAGAACATATAGCACGTTAATGTAAGCAAGCACATTCTCATTCAAATTTGCAAGTTACTAAGTAGGAACAAGTTTGTAAAGGTATTTCAAAGATGCCCAGAACTGAGCTAAACTTGGTATGTCTCCAACTCCTAGAAATATCTTCATGCCCCATCACCCTTACTTCCAGCTAGTAAGGATCACATAATTCCTAACAAAGTTTTGACACAGATTCCCAATTCGGACATTCAGAAGATGTAGCACGTTGCTGTAAGCAAGCACATTCTCATTCAAAGTTGCAAGTTACTATGTAGGAACAAGTTTGTATAGGTATTTCAAAGATGCCCAGAACTGAGCTAAACTTGGTATGTGTCCAACCTCTAGAAATAACTTCATGCCCCAACTCCCTTACTTCCAGCTAGTAAGGATCACATAATTCCTAACAACGTTTTGACACAGATTCCCAATTCGGGCATTCAGAACATATAGCAAGTTGCTGTAAGCAAGCACATTCTCATTCAAAGTTACAAGTTACTATGTAGGAACAAGTTTGTATAGGTATTTCAAAGATGCCCAGAACTGAGCTAAACGTTGTATGTCTCCAACTCCTAGAAATAACTTCATGCCCCATCTCCCTTCCTTCCAGCTAGTAAGGATCACATAATTCCTAACAAAGTTTTGACACAGATTCCCAAATCGGGCATTCAGAACATATAGCACGTTGCTGTAAGCAAGCACATTCTCATTCAAAGTTGCAAGTTACTATGTAGGAACAAGTTTGTATAGGTATTTCAAAGATGCCCAGAACTGAGCTAAACGTTGTATGTCTCCAACTCCTAGAAATAACTTCATGCCCCATCTCCCTTACTTCCAGCTAGTAAGGATCACATAATTCCTAACAAAGTTTTGACACAGATTCCCAATTCGGGCATTCAGAACATATAGCACGTTGCTGTAAGAGGGCACATTCTCATTCAAAGTTGCAAGTTACTATGTAGGAACAAGTTTGTATAGGTATTTCAAAGATGCCCAGAACTGAGCTAAACTTGGGATGTGTCCAACCTCTAGAAATAACTTCATGCCCAATCTCCCTTACTTCCAGCTAGTAAGGATCACATAATTCATAACAAAGATTTGACACAGATTCCCAATTCGGGCATTCAGAACATGTAGCAAGTTGCTGTAAGCAAGCACATTCAATTCAAAGTTGCAAGTTACTATGTAGGAACAAGTTTGTATGGGTATTTCAAAGATGCCCAGAATTGAGCAAAACTTGGTATGTCTCCAACTCCTAGAAATAACTTCATGCCCCATCTCGCTTACTTGCATCTAGTAAGGATCACATAATTCCTAACAAAGTTTTGACACAGATTCCCAATTCGGGCATTCAGAACATATAGCACGTTGCTGTAAGCAAGCACATTCTCATTCAAAGTTGCAAGTTACTAAGTAGGAACAAGTTTGTAAAGGTATTTCAAAGATGCCCAGAACTGAGCTAAACGTTGTATGTCTCCAACTCCTAGAAATTACTTCATGCCCCATCACCCTTACATCCAGCTAGTAAGGATCACATAATTCCTAACAAAGTTTTGACACAGATTCCCAATTCGGGCATTCAGAAGATGTAGCACGTTGCTGTAAGCAAGCACATTCTCATTCAAAGTTGCAAGTTACTATGTAGGAACAAGTGTGTATAGGTATTTCAAAGATGCCCAGAATTGAGCTAAACTTGGTATGTCTCCAACTCCTAGAAATAACTTCATGGCCCATCTCCCTTACTTCCATCTAGTAAGGATCACATAATTCCTAACAAAGTTTTGACACAGATTCCCAATTCGGGCATTCAGAACATATAGCACGTTGATGTAAGCAAGCACATTCTCATTCAAAGTTGCAAGTTACTAAGTAGGAACAAGTTTGTAAAGGTATTTCAAAGATGCCCAGAACTGAGCTAAACTTGGTATGTCTCCAACTCCTAGAAATATCTTCATGCCCCATCACACTTACTTCCAGCTAGTAAGGATCACATAATTCCTAACAAAGTTTTGACACAGATTCCCAATTCGGACATTCAGAAGATGTAGCACGTTGCTGTAAGCAAGCACATTCTCATTCAAAGTTGCAAGTTACTATGTAGGAACAAGTTTGTATAGGTATTTCAAAGATGCCCAGAACTGAGCTAAACTTGGTATGTGTCCAACCTCTAGAAATAACTTCATGCCCCAACTCCCTTACTTCCAGCTAGTAAGGATCACATAATTCCTAACAACGTTTTGACACAGATTCCCAATTCGGGCATTCAGAACATATAGCAAGTTGCTGTAAGCAAGCACATTCTCATTCAAAGTTACAAGTTACTATGTAGGAACAAGTTTGTATAGGTATTTCAAAGATGCCCAGAACTGAGCTAAACGTTGTATGTCTCCAACTCCTAGAAATAACTTCATGCCCCATCTCCCTTACTTCCAGCTAGTAAGGATCACATAATTCCTAACAAAGTTTTGACACAGATTCCCAATTCGGGCATTCAGAACATATAGCACGTTGCTGTAAGCAAGCACATTCTCATTCAAAGTTGCAAGTTACTATGTAGGAACAAGTTTGTATAGGTATTTCAAAGATGCCCAGAACTGAGCTAAACGTTGTATGTCTCCAACTCCTAGAAATAACTTCATGCCCCATCTCCCTTACTTCCAGCTAGTAAGGATCACATAATTCCTAACAAAGTTTTGACTCAGATTCCCAATTCGGGCATTCAGAACATATAGCACGTTGCTGTAAGCAAGCACATTCTCATTCAAAGTTGCAAGTTACTATGTAGGAACAAGTTTGTATAGGTATTTCAAAGATGCCCAGAACTGAGCTAAACTTGGGATGTGTCCAACCTCTAGATATAACTTCATGCCCCAACTCCCTTACTTCCAGCTAGTAAGGATCACATAATTCATAACAAAGATTTGACACAGATTCCCAATTCGGGCATTCAGAACATGTAGCAAGTGGCTGTAAGCAAGCACATTCAATTCAATGTTGCAAGTTACTATGTAGGAACAAGTTTGTATGGGTATTTCAAAGATGCCCAGAATTGAGCAAAACTTGGTATGTCTCCAACTCCTAGAAATAACTTCATGCCCCATCTCGCTTACTTGCATCTAGTAAGGATCACATAATTCCTAACAAAGTTTTGACACAGATTCCCAATTCGGGCATTCAGAACATATAGCACGTTGCTGTAAGCAAGCACATTCTCATTCAAAGTTGCAAGTTACTAAGTAGGAACAAGTTTGTAAAGGTATTTCAAAGATGCCCAGAACTGAGCTAAACGTTGTATGTCTCCAACTCCTAGAAATTACTTCATGCCCCATCACCCTTACTTCCAGCTAGTAAGGATCACATAATTCCTAACAAAGTTTTGACACAGATTCCCAATTCGGGCATTCAGAAGATGTAGCACGTTGCTGTAAGCAAGCACATTCTCATTCAAAGTTGCAAGTTACTATGTAGGAACAAGTGTGTATAGGTATTTCAAAGATGCCCAGAATTGAGCTAAACATGGTATGTCTCCAACTCCTAGAAATAACTTCATGGCCCATCTCCCTTACTTCCATCTAGTAAGGATCACATAATTCCTAACAAAGTTTTGACACAGATTCCCAATTCGGGCATTCAGAACATATAGCACGTTGATGTAAGCAAGCACATTCTCATTCAAAGTTGCAAGTTACTAAGTAGGAACAAGTTTGTAAAGGTATTTCAAAGATGCCCAGAACTGAGCTAAACTTGGTATGTCTCCAACTCCTAGAAATATCTTCATGCCCCATCACCCTTACTTCCAGCTAGTAAGGATCACATAATTCCTAACAATGTTTTGACACAGATTCCCAATTCGGACATTCAGAAGATGTAGCACGTTGCTGTAAGCAAGCACATTCTCATTCAAAGTTGCAAGTTACTATGTAGGAACAAGTTTGTATAGGTATTTCAAAGATGCCCAGAACTGAGCTAAACGTTGTATGTCTCCAACTCCTAGAAATAACTACATGCCCCATCTCCCTTACTTCCAGCTAGTAAGGATCACATAATTCCTAACAAAGTTTTGACACAGATTCCCAATTCGGGCATTCAGAACATATAGCACGTTGCTGTAAGCAAGCACATTCTCATTCAAAGTTGCAAGTTACTATGTAGGAACAAGTTTGTATAGGTATTTCAAAGATGCCCAGAACTGAGCTAAACGTTGTATGTCTCCAACTCCTAGAAATTTCTTCATGCCCCATCTCCCTTACTTCCAGCTAGTAAGGATCACATAATTCCTAACAAAGTTTTGACACAGATTCCCAATTCGGGCATTCAGAACATGTAGCACGTTGATGTAAGCAAGCACATTCTCATTCAATGTTGCAAGTTACTATGTAGGAACAAGTTTGTATAGGTATTTCAAAGATGCCCAGAACTGAGCTAAACTTGGTATGTCTCCAACTCCTAGAAATAACTTCATGCCCCATTTCCCTTACTTCCAGCTAGTAAGGATCACATAATTCCTAACAAAGATTTGAGACAGATTCCCAATTCGGGCATTCAGAACATGTAGCAAGTTGCTGTAAGCAAGCACATTCAATTCAAAGTTGCAAGTTACTATGTAGGAACAAGTTTGTATGGGTATTTCAAAGATGCCCAGAATTGAGCTAAACTTGGTATGTCTCCAACTCATAGAAATAACTTCATGCCCCATCTCCCTTACTTGCATCTAGTAAGGATCACATAATTCCTAACAAAGTTTTGACACAGATTCCCAATTTGGCCATTCAGAACATATAGCACGTTGCTGTAAGCAAGCACATTCTCATTCAAATTTGCAAGTTACTATGTAGGAACAAGTTTGTAAAGGTATTTCAAAGATGCCCAGAACTGAGCTAAACGTTGTATGTCTCCAACTCCTAGAAATTACTTCATGCCCCATCACCCTTACATCCAGCTAGTAAGGATCACATAATTCCTAACAAAGTTTTGACACAGATTCCCAATTCGGGCATTCAGAAGATGTAGCACGTTGCTGTAAGCAAGCACATTCTCATTCAAAGTTGCAAGTTACTATGTAGGAACAAGTTTGTATAGGTATTTCAAAGATGCCCAGAATTGAGCTAAACTTGGTATGTCTCCAACTCCTAGAAATAACTTCATGGCCCATCTCCCTTACTTCCATCTAGTAAGGATCACATAAATCCTAACAAAGTTTTGACACAGATTTCCAATTCGGGCATTCAGAACATATAGCACGTTGATGTAAGCAAGCACATTCTCATTCAAAGTTGCAAGTTACTAAGTAGGAACAAGTTTGTAAAGGTATTTCAAAGATGCCCAGAACTCAGCTAAACTTGGTATGTCTCCAACTCCTAGAAATAACTTCATGCCCCATCACCCTTACTTCCAGCTAGTAAGGATCACATAATTCCTAACAAAGTTTTGACACAGATTCCCAATTCGGACATTCAGATGATGTAGCACGTTGCTGTAAGCAAGCACATTCTCATTCAAAGTTGCAAGTTACTATGTAGCAACAAGTTTGTATAGGTATTTCAAAGATACCCAGAACTGAGCTAAACTTGGTATGTGTCCAACCTCTAGAAATAACTTCGTGCCCCAACTCCCTTACTTCCAGCTAGTAAGGATCACATAATTCCTAACAAAGTTTTGACACAGATTCCCAATTCGGGCATTCAGAACATATAGCACGTTGCTGTAAGCAAGCACATTCTCATTCAAAGTTGCAAGTTACTATGTAGGAACAAGTTTGTATAGGTATTTCAAAGATGCCCAGAACTGAGCTAAACTTGGTATGTGTCCAACCTCTAGAAATAACTTCATGACCCAACTCCCTTACTTCCAGCTAGTAAGGATCACATAATTCCTAACAAAGATTTGACACAGATTCCAAATTCGGGCATTCAGAACATATAGCACGTTGCTGTAAGCAATCACATTCTCATTCACAGTTGCAAGTTACTATGTAGGAACAAGTTTGTATAGGTATTTCAAAGATGCCCAGAACTGAGCTAAACGTTGTATGTCTCCAACTCCTAGAAATATCTTCATTCCCCATCTCCCTTACTTCCAGCTGGTTAGGATCACATAATTCCTAACAAAGTTTTGACACAGATTCCCAATTCGGGCATTCAGAACATATAGCACGTTGCTGTAAGCAAGCACATTCTCATTGAAAGTTGCAAGTTACTATGTAGGAACAAGTTTGTATAGGTATTTCAAAGATGCCCAGAACTGAGCTAAACGTTGTATGTCTCCAACTCCTAGAAATATCTTCATGCCCCATCTCCCTTACTTCCAGCTAGTAAGGATCACATAATTCCTAACAAAGTTTTGACACAGATTCCCAATTCGGGCATTCAGAACATATAGCACGTTGCTGTAAGCAAGCACATTCTCATTCAAAGTTGCAAGTTACTATGTAGGAACAAGTTTGCATAGGTATTTCAAAGATGCCCAGAACTGAGCTAAACGTTGTATGTCTCCAACTCCTAGAAATAACTTCATGCCCCATCTCCCTTACTTCCAGCTAGTAAGGATCACAAAATTCCTAACAAAGTTTTGACACAGATTCCCAATTCGGGCATTCAGAACATATAGCACGTTGCTGTAAGCAAGCACATTCTCATTCAAGGTTGCAAGTTAATATGTAGGAACAAGTTTGTATAGGTAATTCAAGGATGCCCAGAACTGAGCTAAACTTGGTATGTCTCCAACTCCTAGAAATAACTTCATGCCCCATCTCCCTTACTTCCAGCTAGTAAGGATCACATAATTCCTAACAAAATTTTGACACAGATTCCCAATTCGGGCATTCAGAACATGTAGCACGTTGCTGTAAGCAAGCACATTCTCATTCAAAGTTGCAAGTTACTATGTAGGAACAAGTTTGTATAGGTATTTCAAAGATGCCCAGAACTGAGCTAAACTTGGTATGTGTCCAACCTCTAGAAATAACTTCATGCCCCAACTCCCTTACTTCCAGCTAGTAAGGATCACATAATTCCTAACAAAGATTTGACACAGATTCCCAATTCGGGCAATCAGAACATATAGCACGTTGCTGTAAGCAAGCACATTCTCATTCAAAGTTGCAAGTTACTATGTAGGAACAAGTTTGTATAGGTATTTCAAAGATGCCCAGAACTGAGCTAAACTTGGTATGTCTCCAACTCCTAGAAATAACTTCATGCCCCATCTCCCTTACTTCCATCTAGTAAGGATCACATAATTCCTAACAAAGTTTTGACACAGATTCCCAATTCGGGCATTCAGAACATGTAGCACGTTGCTGTAAGCAAGCACATTCAATTCAATGTTGCAAATTACTATGTAGGAACAAGTTTGTATAGGTATTTCAAAGATGCCCAGAATTGAGCTAAACTTGGTATTTCTCCAACTCCTAGAAATAACTTCATGCCCCATCTCCTTTACTTCCATCTAGTAAGGATCACATAATTTCTAACAAAGTTTTGACACAGATTCCCAATTCGGGCATACAGAACATATAGCACGTTGCTGTAAGCAAGCACATTCTCATTCAAAGTTGCAAGTTACTAAGTAGGAACAAGTTTGTAAAGGTATTTCAAAGATGCCCAGAACTGAGCTAAACTTGGTATGTCTCCAACTCCTAGAAATAACTTCATGCCCCATCACCCTTACTTCCAGCTAGTAAGGATCACATAATTCCTAACAAAGATTTGACACAGATTCCCAATTCGGGCATTCAGAACATGAGGCACGTTGCTGTAAGCAAGCACATTCAATTCAAAGTTGCAAGTTACTATGTAGGAACAAGTTTGTATAGGTATTTCAAAGATGCCCAGAACTGAGCTAAACTTGGTATGTGTCCAACCTCTAGAAATAACTTCATGCCCCAACTCCCTTACTTCCAGCTAGTAAGGATCACATAATTCCTAACAAAGTTTTGACACAGATTACCAATTCGGGCATTCAGAACATATAGCAAGTTGCTGTAAGCAAGCACATTCTCATTCAAAGTTACAAGTTACTATGTAGGAACAAGTTTGTATAGGTATTTCAAAGATGCCCAGAACTGAGCTAAACGTTGTATGTCTCCAACTCCTAGAAATAACTTCATGCCCCATCTCCCTTACTTCCAGCTAGTAAGGATCACATAATTCCTAACAAAGTTTTGACACAGATTCTCAATTCGGGCATTCAGAACATATAGCACGTTGATGTAAGCAAGCACATTCTCATTCAAAGTTGCATGTTACTATGTAGGAACAAGTTTGTATAGGTATTTCAAAGATGCCCAGAACTGAGCTAAACGTTGTATGTCTCCAACTCCTAGAAATAACTTCATGCCCCATCTCCCTTACTTCCAGCTAGTAAGGATCACATAATTCCTAACAAAGTTTTGACACAGATTCCCAATTCGGGCATTCAGAACATATAGCACGTTGCTGTAAGCAAGCACATTCTCATTCAAAGTTGCAAGTTACTATGTAGGAACAAGTTTGTATAGGTATTTCAAAGATGCCCAGAACTGAGCTAAACTTGGTATGTGTCCAACCTCTAGAAATAACTTCATGCCCCAACTCCCTTACTTCCAGCTAGTAAGGATCACATAATTCCTAACAAAGATTTGACACAGATTCCCAATTCGGGCATTCAGAACATATAGCACGTTGCTGTAAGCAAGCACATTCTCATTCAAAGTTGCAAGTTACTAAGTAGGAACAAGTTTGTAAAGGTATTTCAAAGATGCCCAGAACTGAGCTAAACGTTGTATGTCTCCAACTCCTAGAAATTACTTCATGCCCCATCACCCTTACTTCCAGCTAGTAAGGATCACATAATTCCTAACATAGTTTTGACACAGATTCCCAATTCGGGCATTCAGAAGATGTAGCACGTTGCTGTAAGCAAGCACATTCTCATTCAAAGTTGCAAGTTACTATGTAGGAACAAGTTTGTATAGGTATTTCAAAGATGCCCAGAATTGAGCTAAACTTGGTATGTCTCCAACTCCTAGAAATATCTTCATGCCCCATCACCCTTACTTCCAGCTAGTAAGGATCACATAATTCCTAACAAAGTTTTGACACAGATTCCCAATTCGGACATTCAGAAGATGTAGCACGTTGCTGTAAGCAAGCACATTCTCATTCAAAGTTGCAAGTTACTATGTAGGAACAAGTTTGTATAGGTATTTCAAAGATGCCCAGAACTGAGCTAAACGTTGTATGTCTCCAACTCCTAGAAATAACTTCATGCCCCATCTCCCTTACTTCCAGCTAGTAAGGATCACATAATTCCTAACAAAGTTTTGACACAGATTCCCAATTCGGGCATTCAGAACATATAGCACGTTGCTGTAAGAGGGCACATTCTCATTCAAAGTTGCAAGTTACTATGTAGGAACAAGTTTGTATAGGTATTTCAAAGATGCCCAGAACTGAGCTAAACTTGGGATGTGTCCAACCTCTAGAAATAACTTCATGCCCCAACTCCCTTACTTCCAGCTAGTAAGGATCACATAATTCATAACAAAGATTTGACACAGATTCCCAATTCGGGCATTCAGAACATGTAGCACGTTGCTGTAAGCAAGCACATTCAATTCAAAGTTGCAAGTTACTATGTAGGAACAAGTTTGTATGGGTATTTCAAAGATGTCCAGAATTGAGCAAAACTTGGTATGTCTCCAACTCCTAGAAATAACTTCATGCCCCATCTCGCTTACTTGCATCTAGTAAGGATCACATAATTCCTAACAAAGTTTTGACACAGATTCCCAATTCGGGCATTCAGAACATATAGCACGTTGCTGTAAGCAAGCACATTCTCATTCAAAGTTGCAAGTTACTAAGTAGGAACAAGTTTGTAAAGGTATTTCAAAGATGCCCAGAACTGAGCTAAACGTTGTATGTCTCCAACTCCTAGAAATTACTTCATGCCCCATCACCCTTACATCCAGCTAGTAAGGATCACATAATTCCTAACAAAGTTTTGACACAGATTCCCAATTCGGGCATTCAGAAGATGTAGCACGTTGCTGTAAGCAAGCACATTCTCATTCAAAGTTGCAAGTTACTATGTAGGAACAAGTGTGTATAGGTATTTCAAAGATGCCCAGAATTGAGCTAAACTTGGTATGTCTCCAACTCCTAGAAATAACTTCATGGCCCATCTCCCTTACTTCCATCTAGTAAGGATCACATAATTCCTAACAAAGTTTTGACACAGATTCCCAATTCGGGCATTCAGAACATATAGCACGTTGATGTAAGCAAGCACATTCTCATTCAAAGTTGCAAGTTACTAAGTAGGAACAAGTTTGTAAAGGTAATTCAAAGATGCCCAGAACTGAGCTAAACTTGGTATGTCTCCAACTCCTAGAAATATCTTCATGCCCCATCACCCTTACTTCCAGCTAGTAAGGATCACATAATTCCTAACAACGTTTTGACACAGATTCCCAATTCGGACATTCAGAAGATGTAGCACGTTGCTGTAAGCAAGCACATTCTCATTCAAAGTTGAAAGTTACTATGTAGGAACAAGTTTGTATAGGTATTTCAAAGATGCCCAGAACTGAGCTAAACTTGGTATGTGTCCAACCTCTAGAAATAACTTCATGCCCCAACTCCCTTACTTCCAGCTAGTAAGGATCACATAATTCCTAACAACGTTTTGACACAGATTCCCAATTCGGGCATTCAGAACATATAGCAAGTTGCTGTAAGCAAGCACATTCTCATTCAAAGTTACAAGTTACTATGTAGGAACAAGTTTGTATAGGTATTTCAAAGATGCCCAGAACTGAGCTAAACGTTGTATGTCTCCAACTCCTAGAAATAACTTCATGCCCCATCTCCCTTACTTCCAGCTAGTAAGGATCACATAATTCCTAACAAAGTTTTGACACAGATTCCCAATTCGGGCATTCAGAACATATAGCACGTTGCTGTAAGCAAGCACATTCTCATTCAAAGTTGCAAGTTACTATGTAGGAACAAGTTTGTATAGGTATTTCAAAGATGCCCAGAACTGAGCTAAACGTTGTATGTCTCCAACTCCTAGAAATAACTTCATGCCCCATCTCCCTTACTTCCAGCTAGTAAGGATCACATAATTCCTAACAAAGTTTTGACTCAGATTCCCAATTCGGGCATTCAGAACATATAGCACGTTGCTGTAAGCAAGCACATTCTCATTCAAAGTTGCAAGTTACTATGTAGGAACAAGTTTGTATAGGTATTTCAAAGATGCCCAGAACTGAGCTAAACTTGGGATGTGTCCAACCTCTAGAAATAACTTCATGCCCCAACTCCCTTACTTCCAGCTAGTAAGGATCACATAATTCATAACAAAGATTTGACACAGATTCCCAATTCGGGCATTCAGAACATGTAGCAAGTTGCTGTAAGCAAGCACATTCAATTCAAAGTTGCAAGTTACTATGTAGGAACAAGTTTGTATGGGTATTTCAAAGATGCCCAGAATTGAGCAAAACTTGGTATGTCTCCAACTCCTAGAAATAACTTCATGCCCCATCTCGCTTACTTGCATCTAGTAATGATCACATAATTCCTAACAAAGTTTTGACACAGATTCCCAATTCGGGCATTCAGAACATATAGCACGTTGCTGTAAGCAAGCACATTCTCATTCAAAGTTGCAAGTTACTAAGTAGGAACAAGTTTGTAAAGGTATTTCAAAGATGCCCAGAACTGAGCTAAACGTTGTATGTCTCAAACTCCTAGAAATTACTTCATGCCCCATCACCCTTACTTCCAGCTAGTAAGGATCACATAATTCCTAACAAAGTTTTGACACAGATTCCCAATTCGGGCATTCAGAAGATGTAGCACGTTGCTGTAAGCAAGCACATTCTCATTCAAAGTTGCAAGTTACTATGTAGGAACAAGTGTGTATAGGTATTTCAAAGATGCCCAGAATTGAGCTAAACTTGGTATGTCTCCAACTCCTAGAAATAACTTCATGGCCCATCTCCCTTACTTCCATCTAGTAAGGATCACATAATTCCTAACAAAGTTTTGACACAGATTCCCAATTCGGGCATTCAGAACATATAGCACGTTGATGTAAGCAAGCACATTCTCATTCAAAGTTGCAAGTTACTAAGTAGGAACAAGTTTGTAAAGGTATTTCAAAGATGCCCAGAACTGAGCTAAACTTGGTATGTCTCCAACTCCTAGAAATATCTTCATGCCCCATCACCCTTACTTCCAGCTAGTAAGGATCACATAATTCCTAACAAAGTTTTGACACAGATTCCCAATTCGGACATTCAGAAGATGTAGCACGTTGCTGTAAGCAAGCACATTCTCATTCAAAGTTGCAAGTTACTATGTAGGAACAAGTTTGTATAGGTATTTCAAAGATGCCCAGAACTGAGCTAAACTTGGTATGTGTCCAACCTCTAGAAATAACTTCATGCCCCAACTCCCTTACTTCCAGCTAGTAAGGATCACATAATTCCTAACAACGTTTTGACACAGATTCCCAATTCGGGCATTCAGAACATATAGCAAGTTGCTGTAAGCAAGCACATTCTCATTCAAAGTTACAAGTTACTATGTAGGAACAAGTTTGTATAGGTATTTCAAAGATGCCCAGAACTGAGCTAAACGTTGTATGTCTCCAACTCCTAGAAATAACTTCATGCCCCATCTCCCTTACTTCCAGCTAGTAAGGATCACATAATTCCTAACAAAGTTTTGACACAGATTCCCAATTCGGGCATTCAGAACATATAGCACGTTGCTGTAAGCAAGCACATTCTCATTCAAAGTTGCAAGTTACTATGTAGGAACAAGTTTGTATAGGTATTTCAAAGATGCCCAGAACTGAGCTAAACGTTGTATGTCTCCAACTCCTAGAAATAACTTCATGCCCCATCTCCCTTACTTCCAGCTAGTAAGGATCACATAATTCCTAACAAAGTTTTGACACAGATTCCCAATTCGTTCATTCAGAACATATAGCACGTTGTTGTAAGCAAGCACATTCTCATTCAAAGTTGCAAGTTACTATGTAGGAACAAGTTTGTATAGGTGTTTCAAAGATGCCCAGAACTGAGCTAAACTTGGGATGTGTCCAACCTCTAGAAATAACTTCATGCCCCAACTCCCTTACTTCCAGCTAGTAAGGATCACATAATTCCTAACAAAGTTTTGACACAAATTCCCAATTCGGGCATTCAGAACATATAGCACGTTGCTGTAAGCAATCACATTCTCATTCAAAGTTGCAAGTTACTATGTAGGAACAAGTTTGTATAGGTATTTCAAAGATGCCCAGAACTGAGCTAAACGTTGTATGTCTCCAACTCCTAGAAATATCTTCATGCCCCATCTCCCTTACTTCCAGCTAGTAAGGATCACATAATTCCTAACAAAGTTTTGACACAGATTCCCAATTCGGGCATTCAGAACATATAGCACGTTGCTGTAAGCAAGCACATTCTCATTCAAAGTTGCAAGTTACTATGTAGGAACAAGTTTGTATAGGTATTTCAAAGATGCCCAGAACTGAGCTAAACTTGGTGTGTGTCAAACCTCTAGAAATAACTTCATGCCCCAACTCCCTTACTTCCAGCTAGTAAGGATCACATAATTCCTAACAAAGTTTTGACACAGATTCCCAATTCAGGCATTCAGAACATATAGCACGTTGCTGTAAGCAATCACATTCTCATTCAAAGTTGCAAGTTACTATGTAGGAACAAGTTTGTATAGGTATTTCAAAGATGCCCAGAACTGAGCTAAACGTTGTATGTCTCCAACTCCTAGAAATATCTTCATGCCCCATCTCCCTTACTTCCAGCTAGTAAGGATCACATAATTCCTAACAAAGTTTTGACACAGATTCCCAATTCGGGCATTCAGAACATATAGCACGTTGCTGTAAGCAAGCAGATTCTCATTCAAAGTTGCAAGTTACTATGTAGGAACAAGTTTGTATAGGTATTTCAAAGATGCCCAGAACTGAGCTAAACGTTGTATGTCTCCAACTCCTAGAAATATCTTCATGCCCCATCTCCCTTACTTCCAGCTAGTAAGGATCACATAATTCCTAACAAAGTTTTGACACAGATTCCCAATTCGGGCATTCAGAACATGTAGCACGTTGATGTAAGCAAGCACATTCTCATTCAAAGTTGCAAGTTACTATGTAGGAACAAGTTTGTATAGGTATTTCAAAGATGCCCAGAACTGAGCTAAACTTGGTATGTCTCCAACTCCTAGAAATAACTTCATGCCCCATTTCCCTTACTTCCAGCTAGTAAGGATCACATAATTCCTAACAAAGATTTGAGACAGATTCCCAATTCGGGCATTCAGAACATGTAGCAAGTTGCTGTAAGCAAGCACATTCAATTCAAAGTTGCAAGTTACTATGTAGGAACAAGTTTGTATGGGTATTTCAAAGATGCCCAGAATTGAGCTAAACTTGGTATGTCTCCAACTCATAGAAATAACTTCATGCCCCATCTCCCTTACTTGCAACTAGTAAGGATCACATAATTCCTAACAAAGTTTTGACACAGATTCCCAATTTGGCCATTCAGAACATATAGCACGTTGCTGTAAGCAATCACATTCTCATTCAAATTTGCAAGTTACTATGTAGGAACAAGTTTGTAAAGGTATTTCAAAGATGCCCAGAACTGAGCTAAACGTTGTATGTCTCCAACTCCTAGAAATTACTTCATGCCCCATCACCCTTACATCCAGCTAGTAAGGATCACATAATTCCTAACAAAGTTTTGACACAGATTCCCAATTCGGGCATTCAGAAGATGTAGCACGTTGCTGTAAGCAAGCACATTCTCATTCAAAGTTGCAAGTTACTATGTAGGAACAAGTTTGTATAGGTATTTCAAAGATGCCCAGAATTGAGCTAAACTTGGTATGTCTCCAACTCCTAGAAATAACTTCATGGCCCATCTCCCTTACTTCCATCTAGTAAGGATCACATAAATCCTAACAAAGTTTTGACACAGATTTCCAATTCGGGCATTCAGAACATATAGCACGTTGATGTAAGCAAGCACATTCTCATTCAAAGTTGCAAGTTACTATGTAGGAACAAGTTTGTAAAGGTATTTCAAAGATGCCCAGAACTCAGCTAAACTTGGTATGTCTCCAACTCCTAGAAATAACTTCATGCCCCATCACCCTTACTTCCAGCTAGTAAGGATCACATAATTCCTAACAAAGTTTTGACACAGATTCCCAATTCGGACATTCAGATGATGTAGCACGTTGCTGTAAGCAAGCACATTCTCATTCAAAGTTGCAAGTTACTATGTAGGAACAAGTTTGTATAGGTATTTCAAAGATGCCCAGAACTGAGCTAAACTTGGTATGTGTCCAACCTCTAGAAATAACTTCATGCCCCAACTCCCTTACTTCCAGCTAGTAAGGATCACATAATTCCTAACAAAGTTTTGACACAGATTCCCAATTCGGGCATTCAGAACATATAGCAAGTTGCTGTAAGCAAGCACATTCTCATTCAAAGTTACAAGTTACTATGTAGGAACAAGTTTGTATAGGTATTTCAAAGATGCCCAGAACTGAGCTAAACGTTGTATGTCTCCAACTCCTAGAAATAACTTCATGCCCCATCTCCCTTACTTCCAGCTAGTAAGGATCACATAATTCCTAACAAAGGTTTGACACAGATTCTCAATACGGGCATTCAGAACATATAGCACGTTGATGTAAGCAAGCACATTCTCATTCAAAGTTGCATGTTACTATGTAGGAACAAGTTTGTATAGGTATTTCAAAGATGCCCAGAACTGAGCTAAACGTTGTATGTCTCCAACTCCTAGAAATAACTTCATGCCCCATCTCCCTTACTTCCAGCTAGTAAGGATCACATAATTCCTAACAAAGTTTTGACACAGATTCCCAATTCGGGCATTCAGATCATATAGCACGTTGCTGTAAGCAAGCACATTCTCATTCAAAGTTGCAAGTTACTATGTAGGAACAAGTTTGTATAGGTATTTCAAAGATGCCCAGAACTGAGCTAAACTTGGTATGTGTCCAACCTCTAGAAATAACTTCATGCCCCAACTCCCTTACTTCCAGCTAGTAAGGATCACATAATTCCTAACAAAGATTTGACACAGATTCCAAATTCGGGCATTCAGAACATATAGCACGTTGCTGTAAGCAATCACATTCTCATTCACAGTTGCAAGTTACTATGTAGGAACAAGTTTGTATAGGTATTTCAAAGATGCCCAGAACTGAGCTAAACGTTGTATGTCTCCAACTCCTAGAAATATCTTCATGCCCCATCTCCCTTACTTCCAGCTAGTTAGGATAACATAATTCCTAACAAAGTTTTGACACAGATTCCCAATTCGGGCATTCAGAACATATAGCACGTTGCTGTAAGCAAGCACATTCTCATTGAAAGTTGCAAGTTACTATGTAGGAACAAGTTTGTATAGGTATTTCAAAGATGCCCAGAACTGAGCTAAACGTTGTATGTCTCCAACTCCTAGAAATAACTTCATGCCCCATCTCCCTTACTTCCAGCTAGTAAGGATCACAAAATTCCTAACAAAGTTTTGACACAGATTCCCAATTCGGGCATTCAGAACATATAGCACGTTGCTGTAAGCAAGCACATTCTCATTCAAGGTTGCAAGTTAATATGTAGGAACAAGTTTGTATAGGTAATTCAAAGATGCCCAGAACTGAGCTAAACTTGGTATGTCTCCAACTCCTAGAAATAACTTCATGCCCCATCTCACTTACTTCCTGCTAGTAAGGATCACATAATTCCTAACAAAATTTTGACACAGATTCCCAATTCGGGCATTCAGAACATGTAGCACGTTGCTGTAAGCAAGCACATTCTCATTCAAAGTTGCAAGTTACTATGTAGGAACAAGTTTGTATAGGTATTTCAAAGATGCCCAGAACTGAGCTAAACTTGGTATGTGTCCAACCTCTAGAAATAACTTCATGCCCCAACTCCCTTACTTCCAGCTAGTAAGGATCACATAATTCCTAACAAAGATTTGACACAGATTCCCAATTCGGGCAATCAGAACATATAGCAAGTTGCTGTAAGCAAGCACATTCTCATTCAAAGTTGCAAGTTACTATGTAGGAACAAGTTTGTATAGGTATTTCAAAGATGCCCAGAACTGAGCTAAACTTGGTATGTCTCCAACTCCTAGAAATAACTTCATGCCCCATCTCCCTTACTTCCAGCTAGTAAGGATCACATAATTCCTAACAAAGTTTTGACACAGATTCCCAATTCGGGCATTCAGAACATGTAGCACGTTGCTGTAAGCAAGCACATTCAATTCAATGTTGCAAATTACTATGTAGGAACAAGTTTGTATAGGTATTTCAAAGATGCCCAGAATTGAGCTAAACTTGGTATTTCTCCAACTCCTAGAAATAACTTCATGCCCCATCTCCTTTACTTCCATCTAGTAAGGATCACATAATTTCTAACAAAGTTTTGACACAGATTCCCAATTCGGGCATACAGAACATATAGCACGTTGCTGTAAGCAAGCACATTCTCATTCAAATTTGCAAGTTACTAAGTAGGAACAAGTTTGTAAAGGTATTTCAAAGATGCCCAGAACTGAGCTAAACTTGGTATGTCTCCAACTCCTAGAAATAACTTCATGCCCCATCACCCTTACTTCCAGCTAGTAAGGATCACATAATTCCTAACAAAGATTTGACACAGATTCCCAATTCGGGCATTCAGAACATGTAGCAAGTTGCTGTAAGCAAGCACATTCAATTCAAAGTTGCAAGTTACTATGTAGGAACAAGTTTGTATGGGTATTTCAAAGATGCCCAGAATTGAGCTAAACTTGGTATGTCTCCAACTCATAGAAATAACTTCATGCCCCATCTCCCTTACTTGCATCTAGTAAGGATCACATAATTCCTAACAAAGTTTTGACACAGATTCCCAATTCGGGCATTCAGAACATGTAGCACGTTGCTGTAAGCAAGCACATTCAATTCAATGTTGCAAATTACTATGTAGGAACAAGTTTGTATAGGTATTTCAAAGATGCCCAGAATTGAGCTAAACT
The DNA here is from genome assembly GCF_020826845.1 of Diceros bicornis minor. Taxonomy (NCBI): domain Eukaryota; kingdom Metazoa; phylum Chordata; class Mammalia; order Perissodactyla; family Rhinocerotidae; genus Diceros; species Diceros bicornis. The sequence goes on from NW_026691718.1 coordinate 562,216, forward strand.
TGGTATTTCTCCAACTCCTAGAAATAACTTCATGCCCCATCTCCTTTACTTCCATCTAGTAAGGATCACATAATTTCTAACAAAGTTTTGACACAGATTCCCAATTCGGGCATACAGAACATATAGCACGTTGCTGTAAGCAAGCACATTCTCATTCAAAGTTGCAAGTTACTAAGTAGGAACAAGTTTGTAAAGGTATTTCAAAGATGCCCAGAACTGAGCTAAACTTGGTATGTCTCCAACTCCTAGAAATAACTTCATGCCCCATCACCCTTACTTCCAGCTAGTAAGGATCACATAATTCCTAACAAAGATTTGACACAGATTCCCAATTCGGGCATTCAGAACATGTAGCAAGTTGCTGTAAGCAAGCACATTCAATTCAAAGTTGCAAGTTACTATGTAGGAACAAGTTTGTATGGGTATTTCAAAGATGCCCAGAATTGAGCTAAACTTGGTATGTCTCCAACTCATAGAAATAACTTCATGCCCCATCTCCCTTACTTGCATCTAGTAAGGATCACATAATTCCTAACAAAGTTTTGACACAGATTCCCAATTTGGCCATTCAGAACATATAGCACGTTGCTGTAAGCAAGCACATTCTCATTCAAATTTGCAAGTTACTATGTAGGAACAAGTTTGTAAAGGTATTTCAAAGATGCCCAGAACTGAGCTAAACGTTGTATGTCTCCAACTCCTAGAAATTACTTCATGCCCCATCACCCTTACATCCAGCTAGTAAGGATCACATAATTCCTAACAAAGTTTTGACACAGATTCCCAATTCGGGCATTCAGAAGATGTAGCACGTTGCTGTAAGCAAGCACATTCTCATTCAAAGTTGCAAGTTACTATGTAGGAAGAAGTTTGTATAGGTATTTCAAAGATGCCCAGAATTGAGCTAAACTTGGTATGTCTCCAACTCCTAGAAATAACTTCATGGCCCATCTCCCTTACTTCCATCTAGTAAGGATCACATAAATCCTAACAAAGTTTTGACACAGATTTCCAATTCGGGCATTCAGAACATATAGCACGTTGATGTAAGCAAGCACATTCTCATTCAAAGTTGCAAGTTACTAAGTAGGAACAAGTTTGTAAAGGTATTTCAAAGATGCCCAGAACTCAGCTAAACTTGGTATGTCTCCAACTCCTAGAAATAACTTCATGCCCCATCACACTTACTTCAAGCTAGTAAGGATCACATAATTCCTAACAAAGTTTTGACACAGATTACCAATTCGGGCATTCAGAACATATAGCAAGTTGCTGTAAGCAAGCACATTCTCATTCAAAGTTACAAGTTACTATGTAGGAACAAGTTTGTATAGGTATTTCAAAGATGCCCAGAACTGAGCTAAACGTTGTATGTCTCCAACTCCTAGAAATAACTTCATGCCCCATCTCCCTTACTTCCAGCTAGTAAGGATCACATAATTCCTAACAAAGTTTTGACACAGATTCTCAATTCGGGCATTCAGAACATATAGCACGTTGATGTAAGCAAGCACATTCTCATTCAAAGTTGCATGTTACTATGTAGGAACAAGTTTGTATAGGTATTTCAAAGATGCCCAGAACTGAGCTAAACGTTGTATGTCTCCAACTCCTAGAAATAACTTCATGCCCCATCTCCCTTACTTCCAGCTAGTAAGGATCACATAATTCCTAACAAAGTTTTGACACAGATTCCCAATTCGGGCATTCAGAACATATAGCACGTTGCTGTAAGCAAGCACATTCTCATTCAAAGTTGCAAGTTACTATGTAGGAACAAGTTTGTATAGGTATTTCAAAGATGCCCAGAACTGAGCTAAACTTGGTATGTGTCCAACCTCTAGAAATAACTTCATGCCCCAACTCCCTTACTTCCAGCTAGTAAGGATCACATAATTCCTAACAAAGATTTGACACAGATTCCCAATTCGGGCATTCAGAACATATAGCACGTTGCTGTAAGCAAGCACATTCTCATTCAAAGTTGCAAGTTACTAAGTAGGAACAAGTTTGTAAAGGTATTTCAAAGATGCCCAGAACTGAGCTAAACGTTGTATGTCTCCAACTCCTAGAAATTACTTCATGCCCCATCACCCTTACTTCCAGCTAGTAAGGATCACATAATTCCTAACAAAGTTTTGACACAGATTCCCAATTCGGGCATTCAGAAGATGTAGCACGTTGCTGTAAGCAAGCACATTCTCATTCAAAGTTGCAAGTTACTATGTAGGAACAAGTTTGTATAGGTATTTCAAAGATGCCCAGAATTGAGCTAAACTTGGTATGTCTCCAACTCCTAGAAATATCTTCATGCCCCATCACCCTTACTTCCAGCTAGTAAGGATCACATAATTCCTAACAAAGCTTTGACACAGATTCCCAATTCGGACATTCAGAAGATGTAGCACGTTGCTGTAAGCAAGCACATTCTCATTCAAAGTTGCAAGTTACTATGTAGGAACAAGTTTGTATAGGTATTTCAAAGATGCCCAGAACTGAGCTAAACTTGGTATGTGTCCAACCTCTAGAAATAACTTCATGCCCCAACTCCCTTACTTCCAGCTAGTAAGGATCACATAATTCCTAACAACGTTTTGACACAGATTCCCAATTCGGGCATTCAGAACATATAGCAAGTTGCTGTAAGCAAGCACATTCTCATTCAAAGTTACAAGTTACTATGTAGGAACAAGTTTGTATAGGTATTTCAAAGATGCCCAGAACTGAGCTAAAAGTTGTATGTCTCCAACTCCTAGAAATAACTTCATGCCCCATCTCCCTTACTTCCAGCTAGTAAGGATCACATAATTCCTAACAAAGTTTTGACACAGATTCCCAAATCGGGCATTCAGAACATATAGCACGTTGCTGTAAGCAAGCACATTCTCATTCAAAGTTGCAAGTTACTATGTAGGAACAAGTTTGTATAGGTATTTCAAAGATGCCCAGAACTGAGCTAAACGTTGTATGTCTCCAACTCCTAGAAATAACTTCATGCCCCATCTCCCTTACTTCCAGCTAGTAAGGATCACATAATTCCTAACAAAGTTTTGACACAGATTCCCAATTCGGGCATTCAGAACATATAGCACGTTGCTGTAAGAGGGCACATTCTCATTCAAAGTTGCAAGTTACTATGTAGGAACAAGTTTGTATAGGTATTTCAAAGATGCCCAGAACTGAGCTAAACTTGGGATGTGTCCAACCTCTAGAAATAACTTCATGCCCCAACTCCCTTACTTCCAGCTAGTAAGGATCACATAATTCATAACAAAGATTTGACACAGATTCCCAATTCGGGCATTCAGAACATGTAGCAAGTTGCTGTAAGCAAGCACATTCAATTCAAAGTTGCAAGTTACTATGTAGGAACAAGTTTGTATGGGTATTTCAAAGATGCCCAGAATTGAGCAAAACTTGGTATGTCTCCAACTCCTAGAAATAACTTCATGCCCCATCTCGCTTACTTGCATCTAGTAAGGATCACATAATTCCTAACAAAGTTTTGACACAGATTCCCAATTCGGGCATTCAGAACATATAGCACGTTGCTGTAAGCAAGCACATTCTCATTCAAAGTTGCAAGTTACTAAGTAGGAACAAGTTTGTAAAGGTATTTCAAAGATGCCCAGAACTGAGCTAAACGTTGTATGTCTCCAACTCCTAGAAATTACTTCATGCCCCATCACCCTTACATCCAGCTAGTAAGGATCACATAATTCCTAACAAAGTTTTGACACAGATTCCCAATTCGGGCATTCAGAAGATGTAGCACGTTGCTGTAAGCAAGCACATTCTCATTCAAAGTTGCAAGTTACTATGTAGGAACAAGTGTGTATAGGTATTTCAAAGATGCCCAGAATTGAGCTAAACTTGGTATGTCTCCAACTCCTAGAAATAACTTCATGGCCCATCTCCCTTACTTCCATCTAGTAAGGATCACACAATTCCTAACAAAGTTTTGACACAGATTCCCAATTCGGGCATTCAGAACATATAGCACGTTGATGTAAGCAAGCACATTCTCATTCAAAGTTGCAAGTTACTAAGTAGGAACAAGTTTGTAAAGGTATTTCAAAGATGCCCAGAACTGAGCTAAACTTGGTATGTCTCCAACTCCTAGAAATATCTTCATGCCCCATCACCCTTACTTCCAGATAGTAAGGATCACATAATTCCTAACAAAGTTTTGACACAGATTCCCAATTCGGACATTCAGAAGATGTAGCACGTTGCTGTAAGCAAGCACATTCTCATTCAAAGTTGCAAGTTACTATGTAGGAACAAGTTTGTATAGGTATTTCAAAGATGCCCAGAACTGAGCTAAACTTGGTATGTGTCCAACCTCTAGAAATAACTTCATGCCCCAACTCCCTTACTTCCAGCTAGTAAGGATCACATAATTCCTAACAACGTTTTGACACAGATTCCCAATTCGGGCATTCAGAACATATAGCACGTTGCTGTAAGCAATCACATTCTCATTCAAAGTTGCAAGTTACTATGTAGGAACAAGTTTGTATAGGTATTTCAAAGATGCCCAGAACTGAGCTAAACGTTGTATGTCTCCAACTCCTAGAAATATCTTCATGCCCCATCTCCCTTACTTCCAGCTAGTAAGGATCACATAATTCCTAACAAAGTTTTGACACAGATTCCCAATTCGGGCATTCAGAACATATAGCACGTTGCTGTAAGCAAGCACATTCTCATTCAAAGTTGCAAGTTACTATGTAGGAACAAGTTTGTATAGGTATTTCAAAGATGCCCAGAACTGAGCTAAACTTGGTGTGTGTCCAACCTCTAGAAATAACTTCATGCCCCAACTCCCTTACTTCCAGCTAGTAAGGATCACATAATTCCTAACAAAGTTTTGACACAGATTCCCAATTCAGGCATTCAGAACATATAGCACGTTGCTGTAAGCAATCACATTCTCATTCAAAGTTGCAAGTTACTATGTAGGAACAAGTTTGTATAGGTATTTCAAAGATGCCCAGAACTGAGCTAAACGTTGTATGTCTCCAACTCCTAGAAATATCTTCATGCCCCATCTCCCTTACTTCCAGCTAGTAAGGATCACATAATTCCTAACAAAGTTTTGACACAGATTCCCAATTCGGGCATTCAGAACATATAGCACGTTGCTGTAAGCAAGCAGATTCTCATTCAAAGTTGCAAGTTACTATGTAGGAACAAGTTTGTATAGGTATTTCAAAGATGCCCAGAACTGAGCTAAACGTTGTATGTCTCCAACTCCTAGAAATATCTTCATGCCCCATCTCCCTTACTTCCAGCTAGTAAGGATCACATAATTCCTAACAAAGTTTTGACACAGATTCCCAATTCGGGCATTCAGAACATGTAGCACGTTGATGTAAGCAAGCACATTCTCATTCAAAGTTGCAAGTTACTATGTAGGAACAAGTTTGTATAGGTATTTCAAAGATGCCCAGAACTGAGCTAAACTTGGTATGTCTCCAACTCCTAGAAATAACTTCATGCCCCATTTCCCTTACTTCCAGCTAGTAAGGATCACATAATTCCTAACAAAGATTTGAGACAGATTCCCAATTCGGGCATTCAGAACATGTAGCAAGTTGCTGTAAGCAAGCACATTCAATTCAAAGTTGCAAGTTACTATGTAGGAACAAGTTTGTATGGGTATTTCAAAGATGCCCAGAATTGAGCTAAACTTGGTATGTCTCCAACTCATAGAAATAACTTCATGCCCCATCTCCCTTACTTGCAACTAGTAAGGATCACATAATTCCTAACAAAGTTTTGACACAGATTCCCAATTTGGCCATTCAGAACATATAGCACGTTGCTGTAAGCAAGCACATTCTCATTCAAATTTGCAAGTTACTATGTAGGAACAAGTTTGTAAAGGTATTTCAAAGATGCCCAGAACTGAGCTAAACGTTGTATGTCTCCAACTCCTAGAAATTACTTCATGCCCCATCACCCTTACATCCAGCTAGTAAGGATCACATAATTCCTAACAAAGTTTTGACACAGATTCCCAATTCGGGCATTCAGAAGATGTAGCACGTTGCTGTAAGCAAGCACATTCTCATTCAAAGTTGCAAGTTACTATGTAGGAACAAGTTTGTATAGGTATTTCAAAGATGCCCAGAATTGAGCTAAACTTGGTATGTCTCCAACTCCTAGAAATAACTTCATGGCCCATCTCCCTTACTTCCATCTAGTAAGGATCACATAAATCCTAACAAAGTTTTGACACAGATTTCCAATTCGGGCATTCAGAACATATAGCACGTTGATGTAAGCAAGCACATTCTCATTCAAAGTTGCAAGTTACTAAGTAGGAACAAGTTTGTAAAGGTATTTCAAAGATGCCCAGAACTCAGCTAAACTTGGTATGTCTCCAACTCCTAGAAATAACTTCATGCCCCATCACCCTTACTTCCAGCTAGTAAGGATCACATAATTCCTAACAAAGTTGTGACACAGATTCCCAATTCGGACATTCAGATGATGTAGCACGTTGCTGTAAGCAAGCACATTCTCATTCAAAGTTGCAAGTTACTATGTAGGAACAAGTTTGTATAGGTATTTCAAAGATGCCCAGAACTGAGCTAAACTTGGTATGTGTCCAACCTCTAGAAATAACTTCATGCACCAACTCCCTTACTTCCAGCTAGTAAGGATCACATAATTCCTAACAAAGTTTTGACACAGATTCCCAATTCGGGCATTCAGAACATATAGCAAGTTGCTGTAAGCAAGCACATTCTCATTCAAAGTTACAAGTTACTATGTAGGAACAAGTTTGTATAGGTATTTCAAAGATGCCCAGAACTGAGCTAAACGTTGTATGTCTCCAACTCCTAGAAATAACTTCATGCCCCATCTCCCTTACTTCCAGCTAGTAAGGATCACATAATTCCTAACAAAGGTTTGACACAGATTCTCAATTCGGGCATTCAGAACATATAGCACGTTGATGTAAGCAAGCACATTCTCATTCTAAGAAGCAAGTTACTATGTAGGAACAAGTTTGTATAGGTATTTCAAAGATGCCCAGAACTGAGCTAAACGTTGTATGTCTCCAACTCCTAGAAATAACTTCATGCCCCATCTCCCTTACTTCCAGCTAGTAAGGATCACATAATTCCTAACAAAGTTTTGACACAGATTCCCAATTCGGGCATTCAGATCATATAGCACGTTGCTGTAAGCAAGCACATTCTCATTCAAAGTTGCAAGTTACTATGTAGGAACAAGTTTGTATAGGTATTTCAAAGATGCCCAGAACTGAGCTAAACTTGGTATGTGTCCAACCTCTAGAAATAACTTCATGCCCCAACTCCCTTACTTCCAGCTAGTAAGGATCACATAATTCCTAACAAAGATTTGACACAGATTCCAAATTCGGGCATTCAGAACATATAGCACGTTGCTGTAAGCAATCACATTCTCATTCACAGTTGCAAGTTACTATGTAGGAACAAGTTTGTATAGGTATTTCAAAGATGCCCAGAACTGAGCTAAACGTTGTATGTCTCCAACTCCTAGAAATATCTTCATGCCCCATCTCCCTTACTTCCAGCTAGTTAGGATAACATAATTCCTAACAAAGTTTTGACACAGATTCCCAATTCGGGCATTCAGAACATATAGCACGTTGCTGTAAGCAAGCACATTCTCATTGAAAGTTGCAAGTTACTATGTAGGAACAAGTTTGTATAGGTATTTCAAAGATGCCCAGAACTGAGCTAAACGTTGTATGTCTCCAACTCCTAGAAATATCTTCATGCCCCATCTCCCTTACTTCCAGCTAGTAAGGATCACATAATTCCTAACAAAGTTTTGACACAGATTCCCAATTCGGGCATTCAGAACATATAGCACGTTGCTGTAAGCAAGCACATTCTCATTCAAAGTTGCAAGTTACTATGTAGGAACAAGTTTGCATAGGTATTTCAAAGATGCCCAGAACTGAGCTAAACGTTGTATGTCTCCAACTCCTAGAAATAACTTCATGCCCCATCTCCCTTACTTCCAGCTAGTAAGGATCACAAAATTCCTAACAAAGTTTTGACACAGATTCCCAATTCGGGCATTCAGAACATATAGCACGTTGCTGTAAGCAAGCACATTCTCATTCAAAGTTGCAAGTTAATATGTAGGAACAAGTTTGTATAGGTAATTCAAAGATGCCCAGAACTGAGCTAAACTTGGTATGTCTCCAACTCCTAGAAATAACTTCATGCCCCATCTCACTTACTTCCTGCTAGTAAGGATCACATAATTCCTAACAAAATTTTGACACAGATTCCCAATTCGGGCATTCAGAACATGTAGCACGTTGCTGTAAGCAAGCACATTCTCATTCAAAGTTGCAAGTTACTATGTAGGAACAAGTTTGTATAGGTATTTCAAAGATGCCCAGAACTGAGCTAAACTTGGTATGTGTCCAACCTCTAGAAATAACTTCATGCCCCAACTCCCTTACTTCCAGCTAGTAAGGATCACATAATTCCTAACAAAGATTTGACACAGATTCCCAATTCGGGCAATCAGAACATATAGCAAGTTGCTGTAAGCAAGCACATTCTCATTCAAAGTTGCAAGTTACTATGTAGGAACAAGTTTGTATAGGTATTTCAAAGATGCCCAGAACTGAGCTAAACTTGGTATGTCTCCAACTCCTAGAAATATCTTCATGCCCCATCTCCCTTACTTCCAGCTAGTAAGGATCACATAATTCCTAACAAAGTTTTGACACAGATTCCCAATTCGGGCATTCAGAACATGTAGCACGTTGCTGTAAGCAAGCACATTCAATTCAATGTTGCAAATTACTATGTAGGAACAAGTTTGTATAGGTATTTCAAAGATGCCCAGAATTGAGCTAAACTTGGTATTTCTCCAACTCCTAGAAATAACTTCATGCCCCATCTCCTTTACTTCCATCTAGTAAGGATCACATAATTTCTAACAAAGTTTTGACACAGATTCCCAATTCGGGCATACAGAACATATAGCACGTTGCTGTAAGCAAGCACATTCTCATTCAAATTTGCAAGTTACTAAGTAGGAACAAGTTTGTAAAGGTATTTCAAAGATGCCCAGAACTGAGCTAAACTTGGTATGTCTCCAACTCCTAGAAATAACTTCATGCCCCATCACCCTTACTTCCAGCTAGTAAGGATCACATAATTCCTAACAAAGATTTGACACAGATTCCCAATTCGGGCATTCAGAACATGTAGCAAGTTGCTGTAAGCAAGCACATTCAATTCAAAGTTGCAAGTTACTATGTAGGAACAAGTTTGTATGGGTATTTCAAAGATGCCCAGAATTGAGCTAAACTTGGTATGTCTCCAACTCATAGAAATAACTTCATGCCCCATCTCCCTTACTTGCATCTAGTAAGGATCACATAATTCCTAACAAAGTTTTGACACAGATTCCCAATTCGGGCATTCAGAACATGTAGCACGTTGCTGTAAGCAAGCACATTCAATTCAATGTTGCAAATTACTATGTAGGAACAAGTTTGTATAGGTATTTCAAAGATGCCCAGAATTGAGCTAAACTTGGTATTTCTCCAACTCCTAGAAATAACTTCATGCCCCATCTCCTTTACTTCCATCTAGTAAGGATCACATAATTTCTAACAAAGTTTTGACACAGATTCCCAATTCGGGCATACAGAACATATAGCACGTTGCTGTAAGCAAGCACATTCTCATTCAAAGTTGCAAGTTACTAAGTAGGAACAAGTTTGTAAAGGTATTTCAAAGATGCCCAGAACTGAGCTAAACTTGGTATGTCTCCAACTCCTAGAAATAACTTCATGCCCCATCACCCTTACTTCCAGCTAGTAAGGATCACATAATTCCTAACAAAGATTTGACACAGATTCCCAATTCGGGCATTCAGAACATGTAGCAAGTTGCTGTAAGCAAGCACATTCAATTCAAAGTTGCAAGTTACTATGTAGGAACAAGTTTGTATGGGTATTTCAAAGATGCCCAGAATTGAGCTAAACTTGGTATGTCTCCAACTCATAGAAATAACTTCATGCCCCATCTCCCTTACTTGCATCTAGTAAGGATCACATAATTCCTAACAAAGTTTTGACACAGATTCCCAATTTGGCCATTCAGAACATATAGCACGTTGCTGTAAGCAAGCACATTCTCATTCAAATTTGCAAGTTACTATGTAGGAACAAGTTTGTAAAGGTATTTCAAAGATGCCCAGAACTGAGCTAAACGTTGTATGTCTCCAACTCCTAGAAATTACTTCATGCCCCATCACCCTTACATCCAGCTAGTAAGGATCACATAATTCCTAACAAAGTTTTGACACAGATTCCCAATTCGGGCATTCAGAAGATGTAGCACGTTGCTGTAAGCAAGCACATTCTCATTCAAAGTTGCAAGTTACTATGTAGGAAGAAGTTTGTATAGGTATTTCAAAGATGCCCAGAATTGAGCTAAACTTGGTATGTCTCCAACTCCTAGAAATAACTTCATGGCCCATCTCCCTTACTTCCATCTAGTAAGGATCACATAAATCCTAACAAAGTTTTGACACAGATTTCCAATTCGGGCATTCAGAACATATAGCACGTTGATGTAAGCAAGCACATTCTCATTCAAAGTTGCAAGTTACTAAGTAGGAACAAGTTTGTAAAGGTATTTCAAAGATGCCCAGAACTCAGCTAAACTTGGTATGTCTCCAACTCCTAGAAATAACTTCATGCCCCATCACCCTTACTTCCAGCTAGTAAGGATCACATAATTCCTAACAAAGTTTTGACACAGATTACCAATTCGGGCATTCAGAACATATAGCAAGTTGCTGTAAGCAAGCACATTCTCATTCAAAGTTACAAGTTACTATGTAGGAACAAGTTTGTATAGGTATTTCAAAGATGCCCAGAACTGAGCTAAACGTTGTATGTCTCCAACTCCTAGAAATAACTTCATGCCCCATCTCCCTTACTTCCAGCTAGTAAGGATCACATAATTCCTAACAAAGTTTTGACACAGATTCTCAATTCGGGCATTCAGAACATATAGCACGTTGATGTAAGCAAGCACATTCTCATTCAAAGTTGCATGTTACTATGTAGGAACAAGTTTGTATAGGTATTTCAAAGATGCCCAGAACTGAGCTAAACGTTGTATGTCTCCAACTCCTAGAAATAACTTCATGCCCCATCTCCCTTACTTCCAGCTAGTAAGGATCACATAATTCCTAACAAAGTTTTGACACAGATTCCCAATTCGGGCATTCAGAACATATAGCACGTTGCTGTAAGCAAGCACATTCTCATTCAAAGTTGCAAGTTACTATGTAGGAACAAGTTTGTATAGGTATTTCAAAGATGCCCAGAACTGAGCTAAACTTGGTATGTGTCCAACCTCTAGAAATAACTTCATGCCCCAACTCCCTTACTTCCAGCTAGTAAGGATCACATAATTCCTAACAAAGATTTGACACAGATTCCCAATTCGGGCATTCAGAACATATAGCACGTTGCTGTAAGCAAGCACATTCTCATTCAAAGTTGCAAGTTACTAAGTAGGAACAAGTTTGTAAAGGTATTTCAAAGATGCCCAGAACTGAGCTAAAGGTTGTATGTCTCTAACTCCTAGAAATTACTTCATGCCCCATCACCCTTACTTCCAGCTAGTAAGGATCACATAATTCCTAACAAAGTTTTGACACAGATTCCCAATTCGGGCATTCAGAAGATGTAGCACGTTGCTGTAAGCAAGCACATTCTCATTCAAAGTTGCAAGTTACTATGTAGGAACAAGTTTGTATAGGTATTTCAAAGATGCCCAGAATTGAGCTAAACTTGGTATGTCTCCAACTCCTAGAAATATCTTCATGCCCCATCACCCTTACTTCCAGCTAGTAAGGATCACATAATTCCTAACAAAGTTTTGACACAGATTCCCAATTCGGACATTCAGAAGATGTAGCACGTTGCTGTAAGCAAGCACATTCTCATTCAAAGTTGCAAGTTACTAAGTAGGAACAAGTTTGTATAGGTATTTCAAAGATGCCCAGAACTGAGCTAAACTTTGTATGTGTCCAACCTCTAGAAATAACTTCATGCCCCAACTCCCTTACTTCCAGCTAGTAAGGATCACATAATTCCTAACAACGTTTTGACACAGATTCCCAATTCGGGCATTCAGAACATATAGCAATTTGCTGTAAGCAAGCACATTCTCATTCAAAGTTACAAGTTACTATGTAGGAACAAGTTTGTATAGGTATTTCAAAGATGCCCAGAACTGAGCTAAACGTTGTATGTCTCCAACTCCTAGAAATAACTTCATGCCCCATCTCCCTTACTTCCAGCTAGTAAGGATGACATAATTCCTAACAAAGTTTTGACACAGATTCCCAAATCGGGCATTCAGAACATATAGCACGTTGCTGTAAGCAAGCACATTCTCATTCAAAGTTGCAAGTTACTATGTAGGAACAAGTTTGTATAGGTATTTCAAAGATGCCCAGAACTGAGCTAAACGTTGTATGTCTCCAACTCCTAGAAATAACTTCATGCCCCATCTCCCTTACTTCCAGCTAGTAAGGATCACATAATTCCTAACAAAGTTTTGACACAGATTCCCAATTCGGGCATTCAGAACATATAGCACGTTGCTGTAAGAGGGCACATTCTCATTCAAAGTTGCAAGTTACTATGTAGGAACAAGTTTGTATAGGTATTTCAAAGATGCCCAGAACTGAGCTAAACTTGGGATGTGTCCAACCTCTAGAAATAACTTCATGCCCCAACTCCCTTACTTCCAGCTAGTAAGGATCACATAATTCATAACAAAGATTTGACACAGATTCCCAATTCGGGCATTCAGAACATGTAGCAAGTTGCTGTAAGCAAGCACATTCAATTCAAAGTTGCAAGTTACTATGTAGGAACAAGTTTGTATGGGTATTTCAAAGATGCCCAGAATTGAGCAAAACTTGGTATGTCTCCAACTCCTAGAAATAACTTCATGCCCCATCTCGCTTACTTGCATCTAGTAAGGATCACATAATTCCTAACAAAGTTTTGACACAGATTCCCAATTCGGGCATTCAGAACATATAGCACGTTGCTGTAAGCAAGCACATTCTCATTCAAAGTTGCAAGTTACTAAGTAGGAACAAGTTTGTAAAGGTATTTCAAAGATGCCCAGAACTGAGCTAAACGTTGTATGTCTCCAACTCCTAGAAATTACTTCATGCCCCATCACCCTTACATCCAGCTAGTAAGGATCACATAATTCCTAACAAAGTTTTGACACAGATTCCCAATTCGGGCATTCAGAAGATGTAGCACGTTGCTGTAAGCAAGCACATTCTCATTCAAAGTTGCAAGTTACTATGTAGGAACAAGTGTGTATAGGTATTTCAAAGATGCCCAGAATTGAGCTAAACTTGGTATGTCTCCAACTCCTAGAAATAACTTCATGGCCCATCTCCCTTACTTCCATCTAGTAAGGATCACACAATTCCTAACAAAGTTTTGACACAGATTCCCAATTCGGGCATTCAGAACATATAGCACGTTGATGTAAGCAAGCACATTCTCATTCAAAGTTGCAAGTTACTAAGTAGGAACAAGTTTGTAAAGGTATTTCAAAGATGCCCAGAACTGAGCTAAACTTGGTATGTCTCCAACTCCTAGAAATATCTTCATGCCCCATCACCCTTACTTCCAGCTAGTAAGGATCACATAATTCCTAACAAAGTTTTGACACAGATTCCCAATTCGGACATTCAGAAGATGTAGCACGTTGCTGTAAGCAAGCACATTCTCATTCAAAGTTGCAAGTTACTATGTAGGAACAAGTTTGTATAGGTATTTCAAAGATGCCCAGAACTGAGCTAAACTTGGTATGTGTCCAACCTCTAGAAATAACTTCATGCCCCAACTCCCTTACTTCCAGCTAGTAAGGATCACATAATTCCTAACAACGTTTTGACACAGATTCCCAATTCGGGCATTCAGAACATATAGCAAGTTGCTGTAAGCAAGCACATTCTCATTCAAAGTTACAAGTTACTATGTAGGAACAAGTTTGTATAGGTATTTCAAAGATGCCCAGAACTGAGCTAAACGTTGTATGTCTCCAACTCCTAGAAATAACTTCATGCCCCATCTCCCTTACTTCCAGCTAGTAAGGATCACATAATTCCTAACAAAGTTTTGACACAGATTCCCAATTCGGGCATTCAGAACATATAGCACGTTGCTGTAAGCAAGCACATTCTCATTCAAAGTTGCAAGTTACTATGTAGGAACAAGTTTGTATAGGTATTTCAAAGATGCCCAGAACTGAGCTAAACGTTGTATGTCTCCAACTCCTAGAAATAACTTCATGCCCCATCTCCCTTACTTCCAGCTAGTAAGGATCACATAATTCCTAACAAAGTTTTGACACAGATTCCCAATTCGTTCATTCAGAACATATAGCACGTTGCTGAAGGAAGCAAGCACATTCTCATTCAAAGTTGCAAGTTACTATGTAGGAACAAGTTTGTATAGGTATTTCAAAGATGCCCAGAACTGAGCGAAACTTGGGATGTGTCCAACCTCTAGAAATAACTTCATGCCCCAACTCCCTTACTTCCAGCTAGTAAGGATCACATAATTCCTAACAAAGTTTTGACACAAATTCCCAATTCGGGCATTCAGAACATATAGCACGTTGCTGTAAGCAATCACATTCTCATTCAAAGTTGCAAGTTACTATGTAGGAACAAGTTTGTATAGGTATTTCAAAGATGCCCAGAACTGAGCTAAACGTTGTATGTCTCCAACTCCTAGAAATATCTTCATGCCCCATCTCCCTTACTTCCAGCTAGTAAGGATCACATAATTCCTAACAAAGTTTTGACACAGATTCCCAATTCGGGCATTCAGAACATATAGCACGTTGCTGTAAGCAAGCACATTCTCATTCAAAGTTGCAAGTTACTATGTAGGAACAAGTTTGTATAGGTATTTCAAAGATGCCCAGAACTGAGCTAAACTTGGTATGTGTCCAACCTCTAGAAATAACTTCATGCCCCAACTCCCTTACTTCCAGCTAGTAAGGATCACATAATTCCTAACAAAGTTTTGACACAGATTCCCAATTCAGGCATTCAGAACATATAGCACGTTGCTGTAAGCAATCACATTCTCATTCAAAGTTGCAAGTTACTATGTAGGAACAAGTTTGTATAGGTATTTCAAAGATGCCCAGAACTGAGCTAAACGTTGTATGTCTCCAACTCCTAGAAATATCTTCATGCCCCATCTCCCTTACTTCCAGCTAGTAAGGATCACATAATTCCTAACAAAGTTTTGACACAGATTCCCAATTCGGGCATTCAGAACATATAGCACGTTGCTGTAAGCAAGCACATTCTCATTCAAAGTTGCAAGTTACTATGTAGGAACAAGTTTGTATAGGTATTTCAAAGATGCCCAGAACTGAGCTAAACGTTGTATGTCTCCAACTCCTAGAAATATCTTCATGCCCCATCTCCCTTACTTCCAGCTAGTAAGGATCACATAATTCCTAACAAAGTTTTGACACAGATTCCCAATTCGGGCATTCAGAACATGTAGCACGTTGATGTAAGCAAGCACATTCTCATTCAAAGTTGCAAGTTACTATGTAGGAACAAGTTTGTATAGGTATTTCAAAGATGCCCAGAACTGAGCTAAACTTGGTATGTCTCCAACTCCTAGAAATAACTTCATGCCCCATTTCCCTTACTTCCAGCTAGTAAGGATCACATAATTCCTAACAAAGATTTGAGACAGATTCCCAATTCGGGCATTCAGAACATGTAGCAAGTTGCTGTAAGCAAGCACATTCAATTCAAAGTTGCAAGTTACTATGTAGGAACAAGTTTGTATGGGTATTTCAAAGATGCCCAGAATTGAGCTAAACTTGGTATGTCTCCAACTCATAGAAATAACTTCATGCCCCATCTCCCTTACTTGCATCTAGTAAGGATCACATAATTCCTAACAAAGTTTTGACACAGATTCCCAATTTGGCCATTCAGAACATATAGCACGTTGCTGTAAGCAAGCACATTCTCATTCAAATTTGCAAGTTACTATGTAGGAACAAGTTTGTAAAGGTATTTCAAAGATGCCCAGAACTGAGCTAAACGTTGTATGTCTCCAACTCCTAGAAATTACTTCATGCCCCATCACCCTTACATCCAGCTAGTAAGGATCACATAATTCCTAACAAAGTTTTGACACAGATTCCCAATTCGGGCATTCAGAAGATGTAGCACGTTGCTGTAAGCAAGCACATTCTCATTCAAAGTTGCAAGTTACTATGTAGGAACAAGTTTGTATAGGTATTTCAAAGATGCCCAGAATTGAGCTAAACTTGGTATGTCTCCAACTCCTAGAAATAACTTCATGGCCCATCTCCCTTACTTCCATCTAGTAAGGATCACATAAATCCTAACAAAGTTTTGACACAGATTTCCAATTCGGGCATTCAGAACATATAGCACGTTGATGTAAGCAAGCACATTCTCATTCAAAGTTGCAAGTTACTAAGTAGGAACAAGTTTGTAAAGGTATTTCAAAGATGCCCAGAACTCAGCTAAACTTGGTATGTCTCCAACTCCTAGAAATAACTTCATGCCCCATCACCCTTACTTCCAGCTAGTAAGGATCACATAATTCCTAACAAAGTTTTGACACAGATTCCCAATTCGGACATTCAGATGATGTAGCACGTTGCTGTAAGCAAGCACATTCTCATTCAAAGTTGCAAGTTACTATGTAGGAACAAGTTTGTATAGGTATTTCAAAGATGCCCAGAACTGAGCTAAACTTGGTATGTGTCCAACCTCTAGAAATAACTTCATGCCCCAACTCCCTTACTTCCAGCTAGTAAGGATCACATAATTCCTAACAAAGTTTTGACACAGATTACCAATTCGGGCATTCAGAACATATAGCAAGTTGCTGTAAGCAAGCACATTCTCATTCAAAGTTGCAAGTTACTATGTAGGAACAAGTTTGTATAGGTATTTCAAAGATGCCCAGAACTGAGCTAAACTTGGTATGTCTCCAACTCCTAGAAATAACTTCATGCCCCATTTCCCTTACTTCCAGCTAGTAAGGATCACATAATTCCTAACAAAGATTTGAGACAGATTCCCAATTCGGGCATTCAGAACATGTAGCAAGTTGCTGTAAGCAAGCACATTCAATTCAAAGTTGCAAGTTACTATGTAGGAACAAGTTTGTATGGGTATTTCAAAGATGCCCAGAATTGAGCTAAACTTGGTATGTCTCCAACTCATAGAAATAACTTCATGCCCCATCTCCCTTACTTGCATCTAGTAAGGATCACATAATTCCTAACAAAGTTTTGACACAGATTCCCAATTTGGCCATTCAGAACATATAGCACGTTGCTGTAAGCAAGCACATTCTCATTCAAATTTGCAAGTTACTATGTAGGAACAAGTTTGTAAAGGTATTTCAAAGATGCCCAGAACTGAGCTAAACGTTGTATGTCTCCAACTCCTAGAAATTACTTCATGCCCCATCACCCTTACATCCAGCTAGTAAGGATCACATAATTCCTAACAAAGTTTTGACTCAGATTCCCAATTCGGGCATTCAGAAGATGTAGCACGTTGCTGTAAGCAAGCACATTGTCATTCAAAGTTGCAAGTTACTATGTAGGAACAAGTTTGTATAGGTTTTTCAAAGATGCCCAGAATTGAGCTAAACTTGGTATGTCTCCAACTCCTAGAAATAACTTCATGGCCCATCTCCCTTACTTCCATCTAGTAAGGATCACATAAATCCTAACAAAGTTTTGACACAGATTTCCAATTCGGGCATTCAGAACATATAGCACGTTGATGTAAGCAAGCACATTCTCATTCAAAGTTGCAAGTTACTAAGTAGGAACAAGTTTGTAAAGGTATTTCAAAGATGCCCAGAACTCAGCTAAACTTGGTATGTCTCCAACTCCTAGAAATAACTTCATGCCCCATCACCCTTACTTCCAGCTAGTAAGGATCACATAATTCCTAACAAAGTTTTGACACAGATTCCCAATTCGGACATTCAGATGATGTAGCACGTTGCTGTAAGCAAGCACATTCTCATTCAAAGTTGCAAGTTACTATGTAGGAACAAGTTTGTATAGGTATTTCAAAGATGCCCAGAACTGAGCTAAACTTGGTATGTGTCCAACCTCTAGAAATAACTTCATGCCCCAACTCCCTTACTTCCAGCTAGTAAGGATCACATAATTCCTAACAAAGTTTTGACACAGATTCCCAATTCGGGCATTCAGAACATATAGCACGTTGCTGTAAGCAAGCACATTCTCATTCAAAGTTACAAGTTACTATGTAGGAACAAGTTTGTATAGGTATTTCAAAGATGCCCAGAACTGAGCTAAACGTTGTATGTCTCCAACTCCTAGAAATATCTTCATGCCCCATCTCCCTTACTTCCAGCTAGTTAGGATCACATAATTCCTAACAAAGTTTTGACACAGATTCCCAATTCGGGCATTCAGAACATATAGCACGTTGCTGTAAGCAAGCACATTCTCATTGAAAGTTGCAAGTTACTATGTAGGAACAAGTTTGTATAGGTATTTCAAAGATGCCCAGAACTGAGCTAAACGTTGTATGTCTCCAACTCTTAGAAATATCTTCATGCCCCATCTCCCTTACTTCCAGCTAGTAAGGATCGCATAATTCCTAACAAAGTTTTGACACAGATTCCCAATTCGGGCATTCAGAACATATAGCACGTTGCTGTAAGCAAGCACATTCTCATTCAAAGTTGCAAGTTACTATGTAGGAACAAGTTTGCATAGGTATTTCAAAGATGCCCAGAACTGAGCTAAACGTTGTATGTCTCCAACTCCTAGAAATAACTTCATGCCCCATCTCCCTTACTTCCAGCTAGTAAGGATCACAAAATTCCTAACAAAGTTTTGACACAGATTCCCAATTCGGGCATTCAGAACATATAGCACGTTGCTGTAAGCAAGCACATTCTCATTCAAGGTTGCAAGTTACTATGTAGGAACAAGTTTGTATAGGTAATTCAAAGATGCCCAGAACTGAGCTAAACTTGGTATGTCTCCAACTCCTAGAAATAACTTCATGCCCCATCTCCCTTACTTCCAGCTAGTAAGGATCACATAATTCCTAACAAAATTTTGACACAGATTCCCAATTCGGGCATTCAGAACATGTAGCACGTTGCTGTAAGCAAGCACATTCTCATTCAAAGTTGCAAGTTACTATGTAGGAACAAGTTTGTATAGGTATTTCAAAGATGCCCAGAACTGAGCTAAACTTGGTATGTGTCCAACCTCTAGAAATAACTTCATGCCCCAACTCCCTTAGTTCCAGCTAGTAAGGATCACATAATTCCTAACAAAGATTTGACACAGATTCCCAATTCGGGCAATCAGAACATATAGCAAGTTGCTGTAAGCAAGCACATTCTCATTCAAAGTTGCAAGTTACTATGTAGGAACAAGTTTGTATAGGTATTTCAAAGATGCCCAGAACTGAGCTAAACTTGGTATGTCTCCAACTCCTAGAAATAACTTCATGCCCCATCTCCCTTACTTCCAGCTAGTAAGGATCACATAATTCCTAACAAAGTTTTGACACAGATTCCCAATTCGGGCATTCAGAACATGTAGCACGTTGCTGTAAGCAAGCACATTCAATTCAATGCTGCAAATTACTATGTAGGAACAAGTTTGTATAGGTATTTCAAAGATGCCCAGAATTGAGCTAAACTTGGTATTTCTCCAACTCCTAGAAATAACTTCATGCCCCATCTCCTTTACTTCCATCTAGTAAGGATCACATAATTTCTAACAAAGTTTTGACACAGATTCCCAATTCGGGCATACAGAACATATAGCACGTTGCTGTAAGCAAGCACATTCTCATTCAAATTTGCAAGTTACTAAGTAGGAACAAGTTTGTAAAGGTATTTCAAAGATGCCCAGAACTGAGCTAAACTTGGTATGTCTCCAACTCCTAGAAATAACTTCATGCCCCATCACCCTTACTTCCAGCTAGTAAGGATCACATAATTCCTAACAAAGATTTGACACAGATTCCCAATTCGGGCATTCAGAACATGTAGCAAGTTGCTGTAAGCAAGCACATTCAATTCAAAGTTGCAAGTTACTATGTAGGAACAAGTTTGTATGGGTATTTCAAAGATGCCCAGAATTGAGCTAAACTTGGTATGTCTCCAACTCATAGAAATAACTTCATGCCCCATCTCCCTTACTTGCATCTAGTAAGGTTCACATAATTCCTAACAAAGTTTTGACACAGATTCCCAATTTGGCCATTCAGAACATATAGCACGTTGCTGTAAGCAAGCACATTCTCATTCAAATTTGCAAGTTACTATGTAGGAACAAGTTTGTAAAGGTATTTCAAAGATGCCCAGAACTGAGCTAAACGTTGTATGTCTCCAACTCCTAGAAATTACTTCATGCCCCATCACCCTTACATCCAGCTAGTAAGGATCACATAATTCCTAACAAAGTTTTGACACAGATTCCCAATTCGGGCATTCAGAACATATAGCACGTTGCTGTAAGCAAGCACATTCTCATTCAAGGTTGCAAGTTAATATGTAGGAACAAGTTTGTATAGGTAATTCAAAGATGCCCAGAACTGAGCTAAACTTGGTATGTCTCCAACTCCTAGAAATAACTTCATGCCCCATCTCCCTTACTTCCAGCTAGTAAGGATCACATAATTCCTAACAAAATTTTGACACAGATTCCCAATTCGGGCATTCAGAACATGTAGCACGTTGCTGTAAGCAAGCACATTCTCATTCAAAGTTGCAAGTTACTATGTAGGAACAAGTTTGTATAGGTATTTCAAAGATGCCCAGAACTGAGCTAAACTTGGTATGTGTCCAACCTCTAGAAATAACTTCATGCCCCAACTCCCTTAGTTCCAGCTAGTAAGGATCACATAATTCCTAACAAAGATTTGACACAGATTCCCAATTCGGGCAATCAGAACATATAGCAAGTTGCTGTAAGCAAGCACATTCTCATTCAAAGTTGCAAGTTACTATGTAGGAACAAGTTTGTATAGGTATTTCAAAGATGCCCAGAACTGAGCTAAACTTGGTATGTCTCCAACTCCTAGAAATAACTTCATGCCCCATCTCCCTTACTTCCAGCTAGTAAGGATCACATAATTCCTAACAAAGTTTTGACACAGATTCCCAATTCGGGCATTCAGAACATGTAGCACGTTGCTGTAAGCAAGCACATTCAATTCAATGTTGCAAATTACCATGTAGGAACAAGTTTGTATAGGTATTTCAAAGATGCCCAGAATTGAGCTAAACTTGGTATTTCTCCAACTCCTAGAAATAACTTCATGCCCCATCTCCTTTACTTCCATCTAGTAAGGATCACATAATTCCTAACAAAGTTTTGACACAGATTCCCAATTCGGGCATACAGAACATATAGCACGTTGCTGTAAGCAAGCACATTCTCATTCAAATTTGCAAGTTACTAAGTAGGAACAAGTTTGTAAAGGTATTTCAAAGATGCCCAGAACTGAGCTAAACTTGGTATGTCTCCAACTCCTAGAAATAACTTCATGCCCCATCACCCTTACTTCCAGCTAGTAAGGATCACATAATTCCTAACAAAGATTTGACACAGATTCCCAATTCGGGCATTCAGAACATGTAGCAAGTTGCTGTAAGCAAGCACATTCAATTCAAAGTTGCAAGTTACTATGTAGGAACAAGTTTGTATGGGTATTTCAAAGATGCCCAGAATTGAGCTAAACTTGGTATGTCTCCAACTCATAGAAATAACTTCATGCCCCATCTCCCTTACTTGCATCTAGTAAGGATCACATAATTCCTAACAAAGTTTTGACACAGATTCCCAATTTGGCCATTCAGAACATATAGCACGTTGCTGTAAGCAAGCACATTCTCATTCAAATTTGCAAGTTACTATGTAGGAACAAGTTTGTAAAGGTATTTCAAAGATGCCCAGAACTGAGCTAAACGTTGTATGTCTCCAACTCCTAGAAATTACTTCATGCCCCATCACCCTTACATCCAGCTAGTAAGGATCACATAATTCCTAACAAAGTTTTGACACAGATTTCCAATTCGGGCATTCAGAAGATGTAGCACGTTGCTGTAAGCAAGCACATTCTCATTCAAAGTTGCAAGTTACTATGTAGGAACAAGTTTGTATAGGTATTTCAAAGATGCCCAGAATTGAGCTAAACTTGGTATGTCTCCAACTCCTAGAAATAACTTCATGGCCCATCTCCCTTACTTCCATCTAGTAAGGATCACATAAATCCTAACAAAGTTTTGACACAGATTTCCAATTCGGGCATTCAGAACATATAGCACGTTGATGTAAGCAAGCACATTCTCATTCAAAGTTGCAAGTTACTAAGTAGGAACAAGTTTGTAAAGGTATTTCAAAGATGCCCAGAACTCAGCTAAACTTGGTATGTCTCCAACTCCTAGAAATAACTTCATGCCCCATCACCCTTACTTCCAGCTAGTAAGGATCACATAATTCCTAACAAAGTTTTGACACAGATTCCCAATTCGGACATTCAGATGATGTAGCACGTTGCTGTAAGCAAGCACATTCTCATTCAAAGTTGCAAGTTACTATGTAGGAACAAGTTTGTATAGGTATTTCAAAGATGCCCAGAACTGAGCTAAACTTGGTATGTGTCCAACCTCTAGAAATAACTTCATGCCCCAACTCCCTTACTTCCAGCTAGTAAGGATCACATAATTCCTAACAAAGTTTTGACACAGATTACCAATTCGGGCATTCAGAACATATAGCAAGTTGCTGTAAGCAAGCACATTCTCATTCAAAGTTACAAGTTACTATGTAGGAACAAGTTTGTATAGGTATTTCAAAGATGCCCAGAACTGAGCTAAACGTTGTATGTCTCCAACTCCTAGAAATAACTTCATGCCCCATCTCCCTTACTTCCAGCTAGTAAGGATCACATAATTCCTAACAAAGTTTTGACACAGATTCTCAATTCGGGCATTCAGAACATATAGCACGTTGATGTAAGCAAGCACATTCTCATTCAAAGTTGCATGTTACTATGTAGGAACAAGTTTGTATAGGTATTTCAAAGATGCCCAGAACTGAGCTAAACGTTGTATGTCTCCAACTCCTAGAAATAACTTCATGCCCCATCTCCCTTACTACCAGCTAGTAAGGATCACATAATTCCTAACAAAGTTTTGACACAGATTCCCAATTCGGGCATTCAGAACATATAGCACGTTGCTGTAAGCAAGCACATTCTCATTCAAAGTTGCAAGTTACTATGTAGGAACAAGTTTGTATAGGTATTTCAAAGATGCCCAGAACTGAGCTAAACTTGGTATGTGTCCAACCTCTAGAAATAACTTCATGCCCCAACTCCCTTACTTCCAGCTAGTAAGGATCACATAATTCCTAACAAAGATTTGACACAGATTCCAAATTCGGGCATTCAGAACATATAGCACGTTGCTGTAAGCAATCACATTCTCATTCACAGTTGCAAGTTACTATGTAGGAACAAGTTTGTATAGGTATTTCAAAGATGCCCAGAACTGAGCTAAACGTTGTATGTCTCCAACTCCTAGAAATATCTTCATGCCCCATCTCCCTTACTTCCAGCTAGTTAGGATCACATAATTCTTAACAAAGTTTTGACACAGATTCCCAATTCGGGCATTCAGAACATATAGCACGTTGCTGTAAGCAAGCACATTCTCATTGAAAGTTGCAAGTTACTATGTAGGAACAAGTTTGTATAGGTATTTCAAAGATGCCCAGAACTGAGCTAAACGTTGTATGTCTCCAACTCCTAGAAATATCTTCATGCCCCATCTCCCTTACTTCCAGCTAGTAAGGATCACATAATTCCTAACAAAGTTTTGACACAGATTCCCAATTCGGGCATTCAGAACATATAGCACGTTGCTGTAAGCAAGCACATTCTCATTCAAAGTTGCAAGTTACTATGTAGGAACAAGTTTGCATAGGTATTTCAAAGATGCCCAGAACTGAGCTAAACGTTGTATGTCTCCAACTCCTAGAAATAACTTCATGGCCCATCTCCCTTACTTCCAGCTAGTAAGGATCACAAAATTCCTAACAAAGTTTTGACACAGATTCCCAATTCGGGCATTCAGAACATATAGCACGTTGCTGTAAGCAAGCACATTCTCATTCAAGGTTGCAAGTTAATATGTAGGAACAAGTTTGTATAGGTAATTCAAAGATGCCCAGAACTGAGCTAAACTTGGTATGTCTCCAACTCCTAGAAATAACTTCATGCCCCATCTCCCTTACTTCCAGGTAGTAAGGATCACATAATTCCTAACAAAATTTTGACACAGATTCCCAATTCGGGCCTTCAGAACATGTAGCACGTTGCTGTAAGCAAGCACATTCTCATTCAAAGTTGCAAGTTACTATGTAGGAACAAGTTTGTAAAGGTATTTCAAAGATGCCCAGAACTGAGCTAAACTTGGTATGTGTCCAACCTCTAAAAATAACTTCAGGCCCCAACTCCCTTACTTCCAGCTAGTAAGGATCACATAATTCCTAACAAAGATTTGACACAGATTCCCAATTCGGGCAATCAGAACATATAGCAAGTTGCTGTAAGCAAGCACATTCTCATTCAAAGTTGCAAGTTACTATGTAGGAACAAGTTTGTATAGGTATTTCAAAGATGCCCAGAACTGAGCTAAACTTGGTATGTCTCCAACTCCTAGAAATAACTTCATGCCCCATCTCCCTTACTTCCAGCTAGTAAGGATCACATAATTCCTAACAAAGTTTTGACACAGATTCCCAATTTGGGCATTCAGAACATGTAGCACGTTGCTGTAAGCAAGCACATTCAATTCAATGTTGCAAATTACTATGTAGGAACAAGTTTGTATAGGTATTTCAAAGATGCCCAGAATTGAGCTAAACTTGGTATTTCTCCAACTCCTAGAAATAACTTCATGCCCCATCTCCTTTACTTCCATCTAGTAAGGATCACATAATTTCTAACAAAGTTTTGACACAGATTCCCAATTCGGGCATACAGAACATATAGCACGTTGCTGTAAGCAAGCACATTCTCATTCAAAGTTGCAAGTTACTAAGTAGGAACAAGTTTGTAAAGGTATTTCAAAGATGCCCAGAACTGAGCTAAACTTGGTATGTCTCCAACTCCTAGAAATAACTTCATGCCCCATCACCCTTACTTCCAGCTAGTAAGGATCACATAATTCCTAACAAAGATTTGACACAGATTCCCAATTCGGGCATTCAGAACATATAGCACATTGCTGTAAGCAAGCACATTCTCATTCAAAGTTGCAAGTTACTATGTAGGAACAAGTTTGTATAGGTATTTCAAAGATGCCCAGACCTGAGCTAAACGTTGTATGTCTCCAACTCCTAGAAATAACTACATGCCCCATTTCCCTTACTTCCAGCTAGTAAGGATCACAAAATTTCTAACAAAGTTTTGACACAGATTCCCAATTCGGTCATTCAGAACATATAGCACGTTGCTGTAAGCAAGCACATTCTCATTCAAAGTTGCAAGTTACTATGTAGGAACAAGTTTGTATAGGAATTTCAAAGATGCCCAGAACTGAGCTAAACGTTGTATGTCTCCAACTCCTAGAAATAACTTCATGCCCAATCTCCCTTACTTCCAGCTAGTAAGGATCACATAATTCCTAACAAACTTTTGACACAGATTCCCAATTCGGGCATTCAGAACATATAGCACGTTGATGTAAGCAAGCATATTCTCATTCAAAGTTGCAAGTTACTATGTAGGAACAAGTTTGTATAGGTATTTCAAAGATACCCAGAACTGAGCTAAACTTGGTATGTCTCCAACTCCTAGAAATAACTTCATGCCCCATCTCCCTTACATCCAGCTAGTAAGGATCACATAATTCCTAACAAAGTTTTGACACAGATTCCCAATTCGGGCATTCAGAACATGTAGCAAGTTGCTGTAAGCAAGCACATTCAATTCAAAGTTGCAAGTTACTATGTAGGAACAAGTTTGTATAGGTATTTCAAAGATGCCCAGAATTGAGCTAAACTTGGTATGTCTCCAACTCCTAGAAATAACTTCATGCCCCATCTCCCTTACTTCCATCTAGTAAGGATCACATAATTCATAACAAAGTTTTGACACAGATTCCCAATTCGGGCATTCAGAACATATAGCACGTTGCTGTAAGCAAGCACATTCTCATTCAAAGTTGCAAGTTACTAAGTAGGAACAAATTTGTTAAGGTATTTCAAAGATGCCCAGAACTGAGCTAAACTTGGTATGTCTCCAACTCCTAGAAATAACATCATGCCCCATCACCCTTACTTCCAGCTAGTAAGGATCGCATAATTCCTAACAAAGTTTTGACACAGATTTCCAATTCGGGAATTCAGAACATGTAGCACGTTGCTGTAAGCAAGCACGTTCTCATTCAAAGTTGCAAGTTACTATGTAGGAACAAGTTTGTATAGGTATTTCAAAGATGTCCAGAACTGAGCTAAACGTTGTATGTTTCCAACTCCTAGAAATAACTTCATGCCCCATCACCCTTACATCCAGCTAGTAAGGATCACATAATTCCTAACAAAGTTTTGACACAGATTCCCAATTCGGGCATTCAGAACATATAGCAGGTTGCTGTAAGCAAGCACATTCTCATTCAAAGTTGTAAGTTAATATGTAGGAACAAGTTTGTATAGGTATTTCAAAGATGCCCAGAACTAAGCTAAACTTGGTATGTGTCCAACTCCTAGAAATAACTTCATGCACCATCTCCCTTACTTCCAGCTAGTAAGGATCACATAATTCCTAACAAAGATTTGACACAGATTCCCAATTCGGGCATTCAGAACATGTAGCACGTTACTGTAAGCAAGCACATTCTCATTCAAAGTTGCAAGTTACTATGTAGGAACAAGTTTGTATAGGTATTTCAAAGATGCCCAGAACTGAGCTAAACTTGGTATGTGTCAAACTCCTAGAAATAACTTCATGCCCCAACTCCCTTACTTCCAGCTAGTAAGGATCACATAAATTCTAACAAAGTTTTGACACAGATTCCCAATTCGGGCATTCAGAACATATAGCACGTTGCTGTAAGCAAGCACATTCTCATTCAAAGTTGCAAGTTACTAAGTAGGAACAAGTTTGTAAAGGTATTTCAAAGATGCTCAGAACTGAGCTAAACTTGGTATGTCTCCAACTCCTAGAAATAACTTCATGCCCCATCACCCTTACTTCCAGCTAGTAAGGATCACATAATTCCTAACAAAGTTTTGACACAGATTCCCAATTCGGGCATTCAGAACATATAGCACGTTGCTGTAAGCAAGCACATTCTCATTCAAAGTTGCAAGTTACTATGTAGGAACAAGTTTGAATAGGTATTTCAAAGATGCCCAGAACTGAGCTAAACTTGGTATGTGTCCAACCTCTAGAAATAAATTCATGCCCAATCTCCCTTACTTCCAGCTAGTAAGGATCACATAATTCCTAAGAAAGTTTGACACAGATTCCCAATTCGGGCATTCAGAACATATAGCACGTTGCTGTAAGCAAGCACATTCTCATTCAAAGTTGCAAGTTACTATGTAGGAACAAGTTTGTATAGGTATTTCAAAGATGCCCAGAACTGAGCTAAACTTGGTATGTGTCCAACCTCTAGAAATAATTTCATGCCCCAACTCCCTTACTTCCAGCTAGTAAGGATCACATAATTCCTAACAAAGTTTTGACACAGATTCCCAATTCGGGCATTCAGAACATATAGCACGTTGCTGTAAGCAAGCACATTCTCATTCAAAGTTGCAAGTACTGTGTAGGAACAAGTTTGTATAGGTATTTCAAAGATGCCCAGAACTGAGCTAAACGTTGTATGTCTCCAACTCCTAGAAATAACTTCATGCCCCATCTCGCTTACTTCGAGCTAGTAAGGATCACATAATTTCTAACAAAGTTTTGACACAGATTCCCAATTCTGGCATTCAGAACATATAGCACGTTGCTGTAAGCAAGCACATTCTCATTCAAAGTTGCAAGTTACTATGTAGGAACAAGTTTGTATAGGTATTTCAAAGATGCCCAGAACTGAGCTAAACGTTGTATGTCTCCAACTCCTAGAAATAACTTCATGCCCCACCACCCTTACTTCCAGCTAGTAAGGATCACATAATTCCTAACAAAGATTTGACACAGATTCCCAATTCGGGCATTCAGAACATATAGCACGTTGCTGTAAGCAAGCACATTCTCATTCAAAGTTGCAAGTACTTGTAGGAACAAGTTTGTATAGGTATTTCAAAGATGCCCAGAACTGAGCTAAAAGTTGTATGTCTCCAACTCCTAGAAATAACTTCATGCCGCATCTCACTTACTTCCAGCTAGTAAGGATCACATAATTTCTAACAAATTTTTGACACAGATTCCCAATCCGGGCATTCAGAACATATAGCACGTTGCTGTAAGCAAGCACATTCTCATTCAAAGTTGCAAGTTACTATATAGGAACAAGTTTGTAAAGGTATTTCAAAGATGCCCAGAACTGAGCTAAACTTGGTATGTCTCCAACTCCTAGAAATAACTTCATGCCCCATTTCCCTTACTTCCAGCTAGTAAGGATCACATAATTCCTAACAAAGATTTGACACAGATTCCCAATTCGGGCATTCAGAACATGTAGCATGTTGCTGTAAGCAAGCACATTCAATTCAAAGTTGCAAGTTACTATGTAGGAACAAGTTTGTATGGGTATTTCAAAGATGCCCAGAATTGAGCTAAACTTGGTATGTCTCCAACTCCTAGAAATAACTTCATGGCCCATCTCCCTTACTTCCATCTAGTAAGGATCACATAATTCCTAACAAAGTTTTGACACAGATTCCCAATTCGGGCATTCAGAACATATAGCACGTTGATGTAAGCAAGCACATTCTCATTCAAAGTTGCAAGTTACTAAGTAGGAACAAGTTTGTAAAGGTATTTCAAAGATGCCCAGAACTGAGCTAAACTTGGTATGTCTCCAACTCCTAGAAATAACTTCATGCCCCATCACCCTTACTTCCAGCTAGTAAGGATCACATAATTCCTAACAAAGTTTTGACACAGATTCCCAATTCGGACATTCAGAAGATGTAGCAATTTGCTGTAAGCAAGCACATTCTCATTCAAAGTTGCAAGTTACTATGTAGGAACAAGTTTGTATAGGTATTTCAAAGATGCCCAGAACTGAGCTAAACTTGGTATGTGTCCAACCTCTAGAAATAACTTCATGCCCCAACTCCCTTACTTCCAGCTAGTAATGATCACATAATTCCTAACAAAGTTTTGACACAGATTCCCAATTCGGGCATTCAGAACATATAGCAAGTTGCTGTAAGCAAGCACATTCTCATTCAAAGTTACAAGTTACTATGTAGGAACAAGTTTGTATAGGTATTTCAAAGATGCCCAGAACTGAGCTAAACGTTGTATGTCTCCAACTCCTAGAAATAACTTCATGCCCCATCTCACTTACTTCCAGCTAGTAAGGATCACATAATTCCTAACAAAGTTTTGACACAGATTCCCAATTCGGGCATTCAGAACATATAGCACGTTGCTGTAAGCAAGCACATTCTCATTCAAAGTTGCAAGTTACTATGTAGGAACAAGTTTGTATAGGTATTTCAAAGATGCCCAGAACTGAGCTAAACGTTGTATGTCTCCAACTCCTAGAAATAACTTCATGCCCCATCTCCCTTACTTCCAGCTAGTAAGGATCACATAATTCCTAACAAAGTTTTGACACAGATTGCCAATTCGGGCATTCAGAACATATAGCACGTTGCTGTAAGCAAGCACATTCTGATTCAAAGTTGCAAGTTACTATGTAGGAACAAGTTTGTATAGGTATTTCAAAGATGCCCAGAACTGAGCTAAACGTTGTATGTCTCCAACTCCTAGAAATAACTTCATGCCCCAACTCCCTTACTTCCAGCTAGTAAGGATCACATAATTCCTAACAAAGTTTTGACACAGATTCCCAATTCGGGCATTCAGAACATATAGCACGTTGCTGTAAGCAAGCACATTCTCATTCAAAGTTGCAAGTTACTATGTAGGAACAAGTTTGTATAGGTATTTCAAAGATGCCCAGAACTGAGATAACGTTGTATGTCTCCAACTCTTAGAAATATCTTCATGCCCCATCTCCCTTACTTCCAGCTAGTAAGGATCACATAATTCCTAACAAAGTTTTGACACAGATTCCCAATTCGGGCATTCAGAACATATAGCACGTTGCTGTAAGCAAGCACATTCTCATTCAAAGTTGCAAGTTACTATGTAGGAACAAGTTTGTATAGGTATTTCAAAGATGCCCAGAACTGAGCTAAACGTTGTATGTCTCCAACTCCTCGAAATATCTTCATGCCCCATCTCCCTTACTTCCAGCTAGTAAGGATCACATAATTCCTAACAAAGTTTTGACACAGATTCCCAATTCGGGCATTCAGAACATATAGCACGTTGCTGTAAGCAAGCACATTCTCATTCAAAGTTGCAAGTTACTATGTAGGAACAAGTTTGCATAGGTATTTCAAAGATGCCCAGAACTGAGCTAAACGTTGTATGTCTCCAACTCCTAGAAATAACTTCATGCCCCATCTCCCTTACTTCCAGCTAGTAAGGATCACAAAATTCCTAACAAAGTTTTGACACAGATTCCCAATTCGGGCATTCAGAACATAGAGCACTTTGCTGTAAGCAAGCACATTCTCATTCAAGGTTGCAAGTTACTATGTAGGAACAAGTGTGTATAGGTATTTCAAAGATGCCCAGAACTGAGATAAACCTGGTATGTCTCCAACTCCTAGAAATAACTTCATGCCCCATCTCCCTTACTTCCAGCTAGTAAGGATCACATAATTCCTGACAAAGTTTTGCCACAGATTCCCAATTCGGGCATTCAGAACATATAGCACGTTGCTGTAAGCAAGCACATTCTCATTCAAGGTTGCAAGTTACTATGTAGGAACAAGTTTGAATAGGTATTTCAAAGATGCCCAGAACTGAGCTAAACTTGGTATGTGTCCAACCTCTAGAAATAACTTCATGCCCAATCTCCCTTACTTCCAGCTAGTAAGGATCACATAATTCCTAAAAAAGTTTTGACACAGATTCCCAATTCGGGCATTCAGAACATATAGCACGTTGCTGTAAGCAAGCACATTCTCATTCAAAGTTGCAAGTTACTATGTAGGAACAAGTTTGTATAGGTATTTCAAAGATGCCCAGAACTGAGCTAAACGTTGTATGTCTCCAACTCCTCGAAATAACTTCATGCCCCATCTCCCTTACTTCCAGCTAGTAAGGATCACAAAATTCCTAACAAAGTTTTGACACAGATTCCCAATTCGGGCATTCAGAACATATAGCACGTTGCTGTAAGCAAGCACATTCTCATTCAAAGTTGCAAGTTACTATGTAGGAACAAGTTTGCATAGGTATTTCAAAGATGCCCAGAACTGAGCTAAACGTTGTATGTCTCCAACTCCTAGAAATAACTTCATGCCCCATCTCCCTTACTTCCAGCTAGTAAAGATCACAAAATTCCTAACAAAGTTTTGACACAGATTCCCAATTCGGGCATTCAGAACATATAGCACGTTGCTGTAAGCAAGCACATTCTCATTCAAATTTGCAAGTTACTATGTAGGAACAAGTTTGTATAGGTATTTCAAAGATGCCCAGAACTGAGCTAAACTTGGTATGTCTCCAACTCCTAGAAATAACTTCATGCCCCATCTCCCTTACTTCCAGCTAGTAAGGATCACATAATTCCTAACAAAGTTTTGACACAGATTGCCAATTCGGGCATTCAGAACATATAGCACGTTGCTCTAAGCAAGCACATTCTCATTCAAAGTTGCAAATTACTAAGTAGGAACAAATTTGTAAAGGTATTTCAAAGATGCCCAGAACTGAGCTAAACTTGGTATGTCTCCAACTCCTAGAAATAACATCATGCCCCATCACCCTTACTTCCAGCTAGTAAGGATCGCATAATTCCTAACAAAGTTTTGACACAGATTCCCAATTCGGGAATTCAGATCATGTAGCACGTTGCTGTAAGCAAGCAAGTTCTCATTCAAAGTTGCAAGTTACTATGTAGGAACAAGTTTGTATAGGTATTTCAAAGATGCCCAGAACTGAGCTAAACGTTGTATGTCTCCAACTCCTAGAAATAACTTCATGCCCCATCACCCTTACTTCCAGCTAGTAAGGATCACATAATTCCTAACAAAGTTTTGACACAGATTCCCAATTCGGGCATTCAGAACATATAGCAGGTTGCTGTAAGCAAGCACATTCTCATTCAAAGTTGTAAGTTACTATGTAGGAACAAGTTTGTATAGGTATTTCAAAGATGCCAAGAACTGAGCTAAACTTGGTATGTGTCCAACTCCTAGAAATAACTTCATGCCCCATCTCCATTACTTCCAGCTAGTAAGGATCACATAATTCCTAACAAAGATTTGACACAGATTCCCAATTCGGGCATTCAGAACATGTAGCACGTTACTGTAAGCAAGCACATTCTCATTCAAAGTTGCAAGTTACTATGTAGAAACAAGTTTGTATAGGTATTTCAAAGATGCCCAGAACTGAGCTAAACTTGGTATGTCTCCAACTCCTAGAAATAACTTCATGCCCCAACTCCCTTACTTCCAGCTAGTAAGGATCACATAAATTCTAACAAAGTTTTGACACAGATTCCCAATTCGGGCATTCAGAACATATAGCACGTTGCTGTAAGCAAGCACATTCTCATTCAAAGTTGCAAGTTACTAAGTAGGAACAAGTTTGTAAAGGTATTTCAAAGATGCCCAGAACTGAGCTAAACTTGGTATGTCTCCAACTCCTAGAAATAACTTCATGCCCCATCACCCTTACTTCCAGCTAGTAAGGATCACATAATTCCTGACAAAGTTTTGCCACAGATTCCCAATTCGGGCATTCAGAACATATAGCACGTTGCTGTAAGCAAGCACATTCTCATTCAAAGTTGCAAGTTACTATGTAGGAACAAGTTTGAATAGGTATTTCAAAGATGCCCAGAACTGAGCTAAACTTGGTATGTGTCCAACCTCTAGAAATAACTTCATGCCCAATCTCCCTTACTTCCACCTAGTAAGGATCACATAATTCCTAAAAAAGTTTTGACACAGATTCCCAATTCGGGCATTCAGAACATATAGCACGTTGCTGTAAGCAAGCACATTCTCATTCAAAGTTGCAAGTTACTATGTAGGAACAAGTTTGTATAGGTATTTCAAAGATGCCCAGAACTGAGCTAAACTTTGTATGTCTCCAACTCCTCGAAATAACTTCATGCCCCATCTCCCTTACTTCCAGCTAGTAAGGATCACAAAATTCCTAACAAAGTTTTGACACAGATTCCCAATTCGGGCATTCAGAACATATAGCACGTTGCTGTAAGCAAGCACATTCTCATTCAAAGTTGCAAGTTACTATGTAGGAACAAGTTTGCATAGGTATTTCATAGATGCCCAGAACTGAGCTAAACGTTGTATGTCTCCAACTCCTAGAAATAACTTCATGCCCCATCTCCCTTACTTCCAGCTAGTAAGGATCACAAAATTCCTAACAAA
The DNA here is from genome assembly GCF_020826845.1 of Diceros bicornis minor. Taxonomy (NCBI): domain Eukaryota; kingdom Metazoa; phylum Chordata; class Mammalia; order Perissodactyla; family Rhinocerotidae; genus Diceros; species Diceros bicornis. Next base: position 596,025 of record NW_026691718.1, read on the forward strand.
GTTTTGACACAGATTCCCAATTCGGGCATTCAGAACATAGAGCACGTTGCTGTAAGCAAGCACATTCTCATTCAAGGTTGCAAGTTAATATGTAGGAACAAGTTTGTATAGGTATTTCAAAGATGCCCAGAACTGAACTAAACTTGGTATGTCTCCAACTCCTAGAAATAACTTCATGCCCCATCTCCCTTACTTCCAGCTAGTAAGGATCACATAATTCCTAACAAAGATTTGACACAGATTCCCAATTCGGGCATTCAGAACATATAGCAAGTAGCTGTAAGCAAGCACATTCTCATTCAAAGTTGCAAGTTACTATGTAGGAACAAGTTTGTATAGGTATTTCAAAGATGCCCAGAACTGAGCTAAACTTGGTATGTCTCCAACTCCTAGAAATAACTTCATGCCCCATCTCCCTTACTTCCAGCTAGTAAGGATCACATAATTCCTAACAAAGTTTTGACACAGATTCCCAATTCGGGCATTCAGAACATGTAGCACGTTGCTGTAAGCAAGCACATTCAATTCAAAGTTGCAAGTTACTATGTAGGAACAAGTTTGTATAGAAATTTCAAAGATGCCCAGAATTGAGCTAAACTTGGTATTTCTCCAACTCCTAGAAATAACTTCATGCCCCATCTCCTTTACTTCCATCGAGTAAGGATCACATAATTTCTAACAAAGTTTTGACACAGATTCCCAATTCGGGCATACAGAACATATAGCACGTTGCTGTAAGCAAGCACATTCTCATTCAAAGTTGCAAGTTACTAAGTAGGAACAAGTTTGTAAAGGTATTTCAAAGATGCCCAGAACTGAGCTAAACTTGGTATGTCTCCAACTCCTAGAAATAACTTCATGCCCCATCACCCTTACTTCCAGCTAGTAAGGATCACATAATTCCTAACAAAGATTTGACACAGATTCCCAATTCGGGCATTCAGAACATATAGCACATTGCTGTAAGCAAGCACATTCTCATTCAAAGTTGCAAGTTATTATGTAGGAACAAGTTTGTATAGGTATTTCAAAGATGCCCAGACCTGAGCTAAACGTTGTATGTCTGCAACTCCTAGAAATAACTACATGCCCCATCTCCCTTACTTCCAGCTAGTAAGGATCACAAAATTTCTAACAAAGTTTTGACACAGATTCCCAATTCGTTCGTTCAGAACATATAGCACGTTGCTGTAAGCAAGCACATTCTCATTCAAAGTTGCAAGTTACTATGTAGGAACAAGTTTGTATAGGAATTTCAAAGATGCCCAGAACTGAGCTAAACGTTGTATGTCTCCAACTCCTAGAAATAACTTCATGCCCCATCACCCTTACTTCCAGCTAGTAAGGATCACATAATTCCTAACAAAGTTTTGACACAGATTCCCAATTCGGGCATTCAGAACATATAGCAGGTTGCTGTAAGCAAGCACATTCTCATTCAAAGTTATAAGTTAATATGTAGGAACAAGTTTGTATAGGTATTTCAAAGATGCCAAGAACTGAGCTAAACTTGGTATGTGTCCAACTCCTAGAAATAATTTCATGCCCCAACTCCCTTACTTCCAGCTAGTAAGGATCACATAATTTCTAACAAACTTTTGACACAGATTCCCAATTCGGGCATTCAGAACATATAGCACGTTGCTGTAAGCAAGCACATTCTCACTCAAAGTTGCAAGTTACTATGTAGGAACAAGTTTGTATAGGTATTTCAAAGATGCCCAGAACTGAGCTAAACTTGGTATGTGTCCAACCTCTAGAAATAATTTCATGCCCCAACTCCCTTACTTCCAGCTAGTAAGGATCACATAATTCCTAACAAAGTTTTGACACAGATTCCCAATTCGGGCATTCAGAACATATAGCACGTTGCTGTAAGCAAGCACATTCTCATTCAAAGTTGCAAGTACTGTGTAGGAACAAGTTTGTATAGGTATTTCAAAGATGCCCAGAACTGAGCTAAACGTTGTATGTCTCCAACTCCTAGAAATAACTTCATGCCCCATCTCGCTTACTTCCAGCTAGTAAGGATCACATAATTTCTAACAAAGTTTTGACACAGATTCCCAATTCGGGCATTCAGAACATATAGCACGTTGCTGTAAGCAAGCACATTCTCATTCAAAGTTGCAAGTTACTATGTAGGAACAAGTTTGTATAGGTATTTCAAAGATGCCCAGAACTGAGCTAAACGTTGTATGTCTCCAACTCCTAGAAATAACTTCATGCCCCATCACCCTTACTTCCAGCTAGTAAGGATCACATAATTCCTAACAAAGTTTTGACACAGATTCCCAATTCGGGCATTCAGAACATATAGCACGTTGCTGTAAGCAAGCACATTCTCATTCAAAGTTGCAAGTTACTAAGTAGGAACAAATTTGTAAAGGTATTTCAAAGATGCCCAGAACTGAGCTAAACTTGGTATGTCTCCAACTCCTAGAAATAACATCATGCCCCATCACCCTTACTTCCAGCTAGTAAGGATCACATAATTCCTAACAAAGTTTTGACACAGATTCCCAATTCGAGAATTCAGAACATGTAGCACGTTGCTGTAAGCAAGCAAGTTCTCATTCAAAGTTGCAAGTTACTATGTAGGAACAAGTTTGTATAGGTATTTCAAAGATGACCAGAACTGAGCTAAACGTTATATGTCTCCAACTCCTCGAAATAACTTCATGCCCCATCTCCCTTACTTCCAGCTAGTAAGGATCACAAAATTCCTAACAAAGTTTTGACACAGATTCCCAATTCGGGCATTCAGAACATATAGCACGTTGCTGTAAGCAAGTACATTCTCATTCAAAGTTGCAAGTTACTACGTAGGAACAAGTTTGTATAGGTATTTCAAAGATGCCCAGAACTGAGCTAAACTTGGTATGTGTCCAACCTCTAGAAATAACTTCATGCCCCAACTCCCTTACTTCCAGCTAGTAAGGATCACATAATTCCTAACAAAGTTTTGACACAGATTCCCAATTCGGGCATTCAGACCATATAGCACGTTGCTGTAAGCAAGCACATTCTCATTCAAAGTTGCAAGTTACTATGTAGGAACAAGTTTGTATAGGTATTTCAAAGATGCCCAGAACTGAGCTAAAAGTTGTATGTCTCCAACTCCTAGAAATATCTTCATGCCCCATCTCCCTTACTTCCAGCTAGTAAGGATCACATAATTCCTAACAAAGTTTTGACACAGATTCCCAATTCGGGCATTCAGAACATATAGCACGTTGCTGTAAGCAAGCACATTCTCATTCAAAGTTGCAAGTTACTATGTAGGAACAAGTTTGCATAGGTATTTCAAAGATGCCCAGAACTGAGCTAAACTTGGTATGTGTCCAACCTCTAGAAATAACTTCATGCCCAATCTCCCTTACTTCCAGCTAGTAAGGATCACATAATTCCTAAAAAAGTTTTGACACAGATTCCCAAATCGGGCATTCAGAACATATAGCACGTTGCTGTAAGCAAGCACATTCTCATTCAAAGTTGCAAGTTACTATGTAGGAACAAGTTTGTATAGGTATTTCAAAGATGCCCAGAACTGAGCTAAACGTTGTATGTCTCCAAATCCTCGAAATAACTTCATGCCCCATCTCCCTTACTTCCAGCTAGTAAGGATCACAAAATTCCTAACAAAGTTTTGACACAGATTCCCAATTCGGGCATTCAGAACATATAGCACGTTGCTGTAAGCAAGCACATTCTCATTCAAAGTTGCAAGTTACTACGTAGGAACAAGTTTGTATAGGTATTTCAAAGATGCCCAGAACTGAGCTAAACTTGGTATGTGTCCAACCTCTAGAAATAACTTCATGCCCCAACTCCCTTACTTCCAGCTAGTAAGGATCACATAATTCCTAACAAAGTTTTGACACAGATTCCCAATTCGGGCATTCAGAACATATAGCAAGTTGCTGTAAGCAAGCACATTCTCATTCAAAGTTACAAGTTACTATGTAGGAACAAGTTTGTATAGGTATTTCAAAGATGCTCAGAACTGAGCTAAACGTTGTATGACTCCAACTCCAGAAATAACTTCATGCCCCATCTCCCTTACTTCCAGCTAGTAAGGATCACATAATTCCTAACAAAGTTTTGACACAGATTCCCAATTCGGGCATTCAGAACATATAGCACGTTGCTGTAAGCAAGCACATTCTCATTCAAAGTTGCAAGTTACTATGTAGGAACAAGTTTGTATAGGTATTTCAAAGATGCCCAGAACTGAGCTAAACTTTGTATGTCTCCAACTCCTAGAAATAACTTCATGCCCCATCTCCCTTACTTCCAGCTAGTAAGGATCACATAATTCCTAACAATGTTTTGACACAGATTCCCAATTCGGGCATTCAGAACATATAGCACGTTGCTTTAAGCAAGCACATTCTCATTCAAAGTTGCAAGTTACTATGTAGGAACAAGTTTGTATAGGTATTTCAAAGATGCCCAGAACTGAGCTAAACTTGGTATGTGTCCAACCTCTAGAAATAACTTCATGCCCCAACTCCCTTACTTCCAGCTAGTAAGGATCACATTATTCCTAACAAAGATTTGACACAGATTCCCAATTGGGGCATTCAGAACATATAGCACGTTCCTGTAAGCAATGACATTCTCATTCAAAGTTGCAAGTTACTATGTAGGAACAAGTTTGTATAGGTATTTCAAAGATGCCCAGAATTGAGCTAAACGTTGTATGTCTCCAACTCCTAGAAATAACTTCATGCCCCATCTCCCTTAATTCCAGCTAGTAAGGATCACATAATTCCTAACAAAGTTTTGACACAGATTCCCAATTCGGGCATTCAGAACATATAGCACGTTGCTGTAAGCAAGCACATTCTCATTCAAAGTTGCAAGTTACTATGTAGGAACAAGTTTGCATAGGTATTTCAAAGATGCCCAGAACTGAGCTAAACGTTGTATGTCTCCAACTCCTAGAAATAACTTCATGCCCCATCTCCCTTACTTCCAGCTAGTAAGAATCACAAAATTCCTAACAAAGTTTTGACACAGATTCCCAGTTCGGGCATTCAGAACATATAGCACGTTGCTGTAAGCAAGCACATTCTCATTCAAAGTTGCAAGTTACTATGTAGGAACAAGTTTGTATAGGTATTTCAAAGATGCCCAGAACTGAGCTAAACGTTGTATGTCTCCAACTCCTAGAAATAACTACATGCCCCATCTCCCTTACTTCCAGCTAGTAAGGATCACATAATTCCTAACAAAGTTTTGACACAGATTCCCAATTCGGGCATTCAGAACATATAGCACGTTGCTGTAAGCAAGCACATTCTCATTCAAAGTTGCAAGTACCATGTAGGAACAAGTTTGTATTGGTATTTCAAAGATGCCCAGAACTGAGCTAAACGTTGTATGTCTCCAACTCCTAGAAATAACTTCATGCCCCATCTCACTTACTTCCAGCTAGTAAGGATCACATAATTTCCAACAAAGTTTTGACACAGATTCCCAAATCGGGCATTCAGAACATATAGCACGTTGCTGTAAGCAAGCACACTCTCATTCAAAGTTGCAAGTTACTATGTAGGAACAAGTTTGTATAGGTATTTCAAAGATGCCCAGAACTGACCTAAACGTTGTATGTCTCCAACTTCTAGAAATAACTTCATGCCCAATCTCCCTTACTTTCAGCTAGTAAGAATCACACAATTTCTAACAAAGTTTTGACACAGATTCCCAATTCGGGCATTCAGAACATATAGCACGTTGCTCTAAGCAAGCACATTCTCATTCAAAGTTGCAAGTTACTATGTAGGAACAAGTTTGTATAGGTATTTCAAAGATGCCCAGAACTGAGCTAAACTTGGTATGTCTCCAACTCCTAGAAATAACTTCATGCCCCATCTCCCTTACTTCCAGCTAATAAGGATCACATAATTCCTAACAAAGTTTTGACACAGATTCCCAATTCGGGCATTCAGAACATATAGCACGTTGCTGTAAGCAAGCACATTCTCATTCAAAGTTGCAAGTTACTATGTAGGAACAAGTTTGTATAGGTATTTCAAAGTTGCCCAGAACTGAGCTAAACTTGGTATGTGTCCAACTCCTCGAAATAACTTCATGCCCCAACTCCCTTACTTCCAGCTAGTAAGGATCCCATAATTCCTAACAAAGTTTTGACACAGATTCCCAATTCGGGCATTCAGAACATATAGCACGTTGCTGTAAGCAAGCACATTCTCATTCAAAGTTGCAAGTTACTATGTAGGAACAAGTTTGTATAGGTATTTCAAAGATGCCCAGAACTGAGCTAAACTTGGTATGTGTCCAACTCCTAGAAGTACCTTCATACCACCTCTCCCTTACTTCCAGCTAGTAAGGATCACATAATTCCTAACAAAATTTGACACAGATTCCCAATTCGGGCATTCAGAACATATAGCACGTTGCTGTAAGCAATCACATTCTCATTCAAAGTTGCAAGTTACTATGTAGGAACAAGTTTGTATAGGTATTTCAAAGATGCCCAGAACTGAGCTAAACGTTGTATGTCTCCAACTCCTAGAAATAACTTCATGCCCCATCACCCTTACTTCCAGCTAGTAAGGATCACATAATTCCTAACAAAGTTTTGACACAGATTCCCAATTCGGGCATTCAGAACATATAGCACGTTGCTGTAAGCAAGCACATTCTCATTCAAAGTTGCAAGTTACTATGTAGGAACAAGTTTGTATATGTATTTCAAAGATGCCCAGAACTGAGCTAAACGTTGTATGTCTCCAACTCCTAGAAATATCTTCATGCCCCATCTCCCTTACTTCCAGCTAGTAAGGATCACATAATTCCTAACAAAGTTTTGACACAGATTCCCAATTCGGGCATTCAGAACATATAGCACGTTGCTGTAAGCAAGCACATTCTCATTCAATGTTGCAAGTTACTATGTAGGAACAAGTTTGCATAGGTATTTCAAAGATGCCCAGAACTGAGCTAAACGTTGTATGTCTCCAACTCCTAGAAATAACTTCATGCCCCATCTCCCTTACTTCCAGCTAGTAAGGATCACAAAATTCCTAACAAAGTTTTGACACAGATTCCCAATTCGGGCATTCAGAACATATAGCACGTTGCTGTAAGCAAGCACATTCTCATTCAAAGTTGCAAGTTACTATGTAGGAACAAGTTTGTATAGGTATTTCAAAGATGCCCAGAACTGAGCTAAACGTTGTATGTCTCCAACTCCTAGAAATAACTACATGCCCCATCTCCCTTACTTCTAGCTAGTAAGGATCACATAATTCCTAACAAAGTTTTGACACAGATTCCCAATTCGGGCATTCAGAACATATAGCACGTTGCTGTAAGCAAGCACATTCTCATTCAAAGTTGCAAGTACCATGTAGGAACAAGTTTGTATAGGTATTTCAAAGATGCCCAGAACTGAGCTAAACGTTGTATGTCTCCAACTCCTAGAAATAACTTCATGCCCCATCTCACTTACTTCCAGCTAGTAAGGATCACATAATTTCCAACAAAGTTTTGACACAGATTCCCAAATCGGGCATTCAGAACATATAGCACGTTGCTGTAAGCAAGCACATTCTCATTCAAAGTTGCAAGTTACTATGTAGGAACAAGTTTGTATAGGTATTTCAAAGATGCCCAGAACTGACCTAAACGTTGTATGTCTCCAACTTCTAGAAATAACTTCATGCCCAATCTCCCTTACTTTCAGCTAGTAAGAAGCACACAATTTCTAACAAAGTTTTGACACAGATTCCCAATTCGGGCATTCAGAACATATAGCACGTTGCTCTAAGCAAGCACATTCTCATTCAAAGTTGCAAGTTACTATGTAGGAACAAGTTTGTATAGGTATTTCAAAGATGCCCAGAACTGAGCTAAACTTGGTATGTCTCCAACTCCTAGAAATAACTTCATGCCCCATCTCCCTTACTTCCAGCTAATAAGGATCACATAATTCCTAACAAAGTTTTGACACAGATTCCCAATTCGGGCATTCAGAACATATAGCACGTTGCTGTAAGCAAGCACATTCTCATTCAAAGTTGCAAGTTACTATGTAGGAACAAGTTTGTATAGGTATTTCAAAGTTGCCCAGAACTGAGCTAAACTTGGTATGTGTCCAACTCCTCGAAATAACTTCATGCCCCAACTCCCTTACTTCCAGCTAGTAAGGATCCCATAATTCCTAACAAAGTTTTGACACAGATTCCCAATTCGGGCATTCAGAACATATAGCACGTTGCTGTAAGCAAGCACATTCTCATTCAAAGTTGGAAGTTACTATGTAGGAACAAGTTTGTATAGGTATTTCAAAGATGCCCAGAACTGAGCTAAACTTGGTATGTGTCCAACTCCTAGAAGTACCTTCATACCACCTCTCCCTTACTTCCAGCTAGTAAGGATCAAATAATTCCTAACAAAATTTGACACCGATTCCCAATTCGGGCATTCAGAACATATAGCACGTTGCTGTAAGCAATCACATTCTCATTCAAAGTTGCAAGTTACTATGTAGGAACAAGTTTGTATAGGTATTTCAAAGATGCCCAGAACTGAGCTAAACGTTGTATGTCTCCAACTCCTAGAAATAACTTCATGCCCCATCACCCTTACTTCCAGCTAGTAAGGATCACATAATTCCTAACAAAGTTTTGACACAGATTCCCAATTCGGGCATTCAGAACATATAGCACGTTGCTGTAAGCAAGACATTCTCATTCAAAGTTGCAAGTTACCAAGTAGGAACAAATTTGTAAAGGTATTTCAAAAATGCCCAGAACTGAGCTAAACTTGGTATGTCTCCAACTCCTAGAAATAACATCATGCCCCATCACACTTTCTTCCAGCTAGTAAGGATCACATAATTCCTAACAAGGTTTTGACACAGATTCCCAATTCGGGAATTCAGAACATGTAGCACGTTGCTGTAAGCAAGCAAGTTCTCATTCAAAGTTGCAAGTTACTATGTAGGAACAAGTTTGTATAGGTATTTCAAAGATGCCCAGAACTGAGCTAAACGTTGTATGTCTCCAACTCCTAGAAATAACTTCATGCCCCATCTCCCTTACTTCCAGCTAGTAAGGATCACATAATTCCTAACAAAGTTTTGACACAGATTCCCAATTCGGGCATTCAGAACATATAGCACGTTGCTGTAAGCAAGCACATTCTCATTCAAAGTTGCAAGTTACTATGTAGGAACAAGTTTGTATAGGTATTTCAAAGTTGCCCAGAACTGAGCTAAACTTGGTATGTGTCCAACTCCTCGAAATAACTTCATGCCCCAACTCCCTTACTTCCAGCTAGTAAGGATCCCATAATTCCTAACAAAGTTTTGACACAGATTCCCAATTCGGGCATTCAGAACATATAGCACGTTGCTGTAAGCAAGCACATTCTCATTCAAAGTTGCAAGTTACTATGTAGGAACAAGTTTGTATAGGTATTTCAAAGATGCCCAGAACTGAGCTAAACTTGGTATGTCTCCAACTCCTAGAAATAACTTCATGCCCCATCTCCCTTACTTCCAGCTAATAAGGATCACATAATTCCTAACAAAGTTTTGACACAGATTCCCAATTCGGGCATTCAGAACATATAGCACGTTGCTGTAAGCAAGCACATTCTCATTCAAAGTTGCAAGTTACTATGTAGGAACAAGTTTGTATAGGTATTTCAAAGTTGCCCAGAACTGAGCTAAACTTGGTATGTGTCCAACTCCTCGAAATAACTTCATGCCCCAACTCCCTTACTTCCAGCTAGTAAGGATCCCATAATTCCTAACAAAGTTTTGACACAGATTCCCAATTCGGGCATTCAGAACATATAGCACGTTGCTGTAAGCAAGCACATTCTCATTCAAAGTTGCAAGTTACTATGTAGGAACAAGTTTGTATAGGTATTTCAAAGATGCCCAGAACTGAGCTAAACTTGGTATGTGTCCAACTCCTAGAAGTACCTTCATACCACCTCTCCCTTACTTCCAGCTAGTAAGGATCACATAATTCCTAACAAAATTTGACACAGATTCCCAATTCGGGCATTCAGAACATATAGCACGTTGCTGTAAGCAATCACATTCTCATTCAAAGTTGCAAGTTACTATGTAGGAACAAGTTTGTATAGGTATTTCAAAGATGCCCAGAACTGAGCTAAACGTTGTATGTCTCCAACTCCTAGAAATAACTTCATGCCCCATCACCCTTACTTCCAGCTAGTAAGGATCACATAATTCCTAACAAAGTTTTGACACAGATTCCCAATTCGGGCATTCAGAACATATAGCACGTTGCTGTAAGCAAGCACATTCTCATTCAAAGTTGCAAGTTACTATGTAGGAACAAGTTTGTATATGTATTTCAAAGATGCCCAGAACTGAGCTAAACGTTGTATGTCTCCAACTCCTAGAAATATCTTCATGCCCCATCTCCCTTACTTCCAGCTAGTAAGGATCACATAATTCCTAACAAAGTTTTGACACAGATTCCCAATTCGGGCATTCAGAACATATAGCACGTTGCTGTAAGCAAGCACATTCTCATTCAATGTTGCAAGTTACTATGTAGGAACAAGTTTGCATAGGTATTTCAAAGATGCCCAGAACTGAGCTAAACGTTGTATGTCTCCAACTCCTAGAAATAACTTCATGCCCCATCTCCCTTACTTCCAGCTAGTAAGGATCACAAAATTCCTAACAAAGTTTTGACACAGATTCCCAATTCGGGCATTCAGAACATATAGCACGTTGCTGTAAGCAAGCACATTCTCATTCAAAGTTGCAAGTTACTATGTAGGAACAAGTTTGTATAGGTATTTCAAAGATGCCCAGAACTGAGCTAAACGTTGTATGTCTCCAACTCCTAGAAATAACTACATGCCCCATCTCCCTTACTTCTAGCTAGTAAGGATCACATAATTCCTAACAAAGTTTTGACACAGATTCCCAATTCGGGCATTCAGAACATATAGCACGTTGCTGTAAGCAAGCACATTCTCATTCAAAGTTGCAAGTACCATGTAGGAACAAGTTTGTATAGGTATTTCAAAGATGCCCAGAACTGAGCTAAACGTTGTATGTCTCCAACTCCTAGAAATAACTTCATGCCCCATCTCACTTACTTCCAGCTAGTAAGGATCACATAATTTCCAACAAAGTTTTGACACAGATTCCCAAATCGGGCATTCAGAACATATAGCACGTTGCTGTAAGCAAGCACATTCTCATTCAAAGTTGCAAGTTACTATGTAGGAACAAGTTTGTATAGGTATTTCAAAGATGCCCAGAACTGACCTAAACGTTGTATGTCTCCAACTTCTAGAAATAACTTCATGCCCAATCTCCCTTACTTTCAGCTAGTAAGAAGCACACAATTTCTAACAAAGTTTTGACACAGATTCCCAATTCGGGCATTCAGAACATATAGCACGTTGCTCTAAGCAAGCACATTCTCATTCAAAGTTGCAAGTTACTATGTAGGAACAAGTTTGTATAGGTATTTCAAAGATGCCCAGAACTGAGCTAAACTTGGTATGTCTCCAACTCCTAGAAATAACTTCATGCCCCATCTCCCTTACTTCCAGCTAATAAGGATCACATAATTCCTAACAAAGTTTTGACACAGATTCCCAATTCGGGCATTCAGAACATATAGCACGTTGCTGTAAGCAAGCACATTCTCATTCAAAGTTGCAAGTTACTATGTAGGAACAAGTTTGTATAGGTATTTCAAAGTTGCCCAGAACTGAGCTAAACTTGGTATGTGTCCAACTCCTCGAAATAACTTCATGCCCCAACTCCCTTACTTCCAGCTAGTAAGGATCCCATAATTCCTAACAAAGTTTTGACACAGATTCCCAATTCGGGCATTCAGAACATATAGCACGTTGCTGTAAGCAAGCACATTCTCATTCAAAGTTGGAAGTTACTATGTAGGAACAAGTTTGTATAGGTATTTCAAAGATGCCCAGAACTGAGCTAAACTTGGTATGTGTCCAACTCCTAGAAGTACCTTCATACCACCTCTCCCTTACTTCCAGCTAGTAAGGATCAAATAATTCCTAACAAAATTTGACACCGATTCCCAATTCGGGCATTCAGAACATATAGCACGTTGCTGTAAGCAATCACATTCTCATTCAAAGTTGCAAGTTACTATGTAGGAACAAGTTTGTATAGGTATTTCAAAGATGCCCAGAACTGAGCTAAACGTTGTATGTCTCCAACTCCTAGAAATAACTTCATGCCCCATCACCCTTACTTCCAGCTAGTAAGGATCACATAATTCCTAACAAAGTTTTGACACAGATTCCCAATTCGGGCATTCAGAACATATAGCACGTTGCTGTAAGCAAGACATTCTCATTCAAAGTTGCAAGTTACCAAGTAGGAACAAATTTGTAAAGGTATTTCAAAAATGCCCAGAACTGAGCTAAACTTGGTATGTCTCCAACTCCTAGAAATAACATCATGCCCCATCACACTTTCTTCCAGCTAGTAAGGATCACATAATTCCTAACAAGGTTTTGACACAGATTCCCAATTCGGGAATTCAGAACATGTAGCACGTTGCTGTAAGCAAGCAAGTTCTCATTCAAAGTTGCAAGTTACTATGTAGGAACAAGTTTGTATAGGTATTTCAAAGATGCCCAGAACTGAGCTAAACGTTGTATGTCTCCAACTCCTAGAAATAACTTCATGCCCCATCTCCCTTACTTCCAGCTAGTAAGGATCACATAATTCCTAACAAAGTTTTGACACAGATTCCCAATTCGGGCATTCAGAACATATAGCACGTTGCTGTAAGCAAGCACATTCTCATTCAAAGTTGCAAGTTACTATGTAGGAACAAGTTTGTATAGGTATTTCAAAGTTGCCCAGAACTGAGCTAAACTTGGTATGTGTCCAACTCCTCGAAATAACTTCATGCCCCAACTCCCTTACTTCCAGCTAGTAAGGATCCCATAATTCCTAACAAAGTTTTGACACAGATTCCCAATTCGGGCATTCAGAACATATAGCACGTTGCTGTAAGCAAGCACATTCTCATTCAAAGTTGCAAGTTACTATGTAGGAACAAGTTTGTATAGGTATTTCAAAGATGCCCAGAACTGAGCTAAACTTGGTATGTGTCCAACTCCTAGAAGTACCTTCATACCACCTCTCTCTTACTTCCAGCTAGTAAGGATCACATAATTCCTAACAAAATTTGACACAGATTCCCAATTCGGGCATTCAGAACATATAGCACGTTGCTGTAAGCAAGCACATTCTCATTCAAAGTTGCAAGTTACTATGTAGGAACAAGTTTGTATAGGTATTTCAAAGATGCCCAGAACTGAGCTAAACTTGGTATGTGTCCAACCTCTAGAAATAACTTCATGCCCCATCTCCCTTACTTCCAGCTAGTAAGGATCACATAATTCCTAACAAAGATTTGACACAGATTCCCAATTCGGGCATTCAGAACATGTAGCACGTTGCTGTAAGCAAGCACATTCTCATTCAAAGTTGCAAGTTACTATGTAGGAACAAGTTTGTATAGGTATTTCAAAGATGCCCAGAACTGAGCGAAACTTGGTATGTGTCCAACCTCTAGAAATAACTTCATGCCCCAACTCCCTTACTTCCTGCTAGTAAGGATCACATAATTCGTAACAATGTTTTGACACAGATTCCCAATTCGGGCTTTCAGAACATATAGCACGTTGCTGTAAGCAAGCACATTCTCATTCAAAGTTGCAAGTTACTATGTAGGAACAAGTTTGTATAGGTATTTCAAAGATGCCCAGAACTGAGCTAAACTTGGTATGTGTCCAACCTCTAGAAATAACTTCATGCCCCAACTCCCTTACTACCAGCTAGTAAGGATCACATAATTCCTAACAAAGTTTTGACACAGATTCCCAATTCGGGCATTCAGAACATATAGCACGTTGCTGTAAGCAAGCACATTCTCATTCAAAGTTGCAAGTTACTATGTAGGAACAAGTTTGTATAGGTATTTCAAAGATGCCCAGAACTGAGCTAAACGTTGTATGTCTCCAACTCCTAGAAATAACTTCATGCCCCATCTCCATTACTTCCAGCTAGTAAGGATCACATAATTCCTAACAAAATTTTGACACAGATTCCCAATTCGGGCATTCAGAACATATAGCACGTTGCTGTAAGCAAGCACATTCTCATTCAAAGTTGCAAGTACCATGTAGGAACAAGTTTGTATAGGTATTTCAAAGATGCCCAGAACTGAGCTAAACGTTGTATGTCTCCAACTCCTAGAAATAACTTCATGCCCCATCTCACTTACTTCCAGCTAGTAAGGATCACATAATTTCCAACAAAGTTTTGACACAGATTCCCAAATCGGGCATTCAGAACATATAGCACGTTGCTGTAAGCAAGCACATTCTCATTCAAAGTTGCAAGTTACTATGTAGGAACAAGTTTGTATAGGTATTTCAAAGATGCCCAGAACTGACCTAAACGTTGTATGTCTCCAACTTCTAGAAATAACTTCATGCCCAATCTCCCTTACTTTCAGCTAGTAAGAATCACACAATTTCTAACAAAGTTTTGACACAGATTCCCAATTCGGGCATTCAGAACATATAGCACGTTGATGTAAGCAAGCACATTCTCATTCAAAGTTGCAAGTTACTATGTAGGAACAAGTTTGTATAGGTATTTCAAAGATGCCCAGAACTGAGCTAAACTTGGTATGTCTCCAACTCCTAGAAATAACTTGATGCCCCATCTCCCTTACTTCCAGCTAGTAAGGATCACATAATTCCTAACAAAGTTTTGACACAGATTCCCAATTCGGGCATTCAGAACATATAGCACGTTGCTGTAAGCAAGCACATTCTCATTCAAAGTTGCAAGTTACTATGTAGGAACAAGTTTGTATAGGTATTTCAAAGTTGCCCAGAACTGAGCTAAACTTGGTATGTGTCCAACTCCTCGAAATAACTTCATGCCCCAACTCCCTTACTTCCAGCTAGTAAGGATCCCATAATTCCTAACAAAGTTTTGACACAGATTCCCAATTCGGGCATTCAGAACATATAGCACGTTGCTGTAAGCAAGCACATTCTCATTCAAAGTTGCAAGTTACTATGTAGGAACAAGTTTGTATAGGTATTTCAAAGATGCCCAGAACTGAGCTAAACTTGGTATGTGTCCAACTCCTAGAAGTACCTTCATACTACCTCTCCCTTACTTCCAGCTAGTAAGGATCACATAATTCCTAACAAAATTTGACACAGATTCCCAATTCGGGCATTCAGAACATATAGCACGTTGCTGTAAGCAATCACATTCTCATTCAAAGTTGCAAGTTACTATGTAGGAACAAGTTTGTATAGGTATTTCAATGATGCCCAGAACTGAGCTAAACGTTGTATGTCTCCAACTCCTAGAAATAACTTCATGCCCCATCACCCTTACTTCCAGCTAGTAAGGATCACATAATTCCTAACAAAGTTTTGACACAGATTCCCAATTCGGGCATTCAGAACATATAGCACGTTGCTGTAAGCAAGACATTCTCATTCAAAGTTGCAAGTTACTAAGTAGGAACAAATTTGTAAAGGTATTTCAAAAATGCCCAGAACTGAGCTAAACTTGGTATGTCTCCAACTCCTAGAAATAACATCATGCCCCATCACCCTTTCTTCCAGCTAGTAAGGATCACATAATTCCTAACAAAGTTTTGACACAGATTCCCAATTCGGGAATTCAGAACATGTAGCACGTTGCTGTAAGCAAGCAAGTTCTCATTCAAAGTTGCAAGTTACTATGTAGGAACAAGTTTGTATAGGTATTTCAAAGATGCCCAGAACTGAGCTAAAAGTTGTATGTCTCCAACTCCTAGAAATAACTTTATGCCCCATCTCCCTTACTTCCAGCTAGTAAGGATCACATAATTCCTAACAAAGTTTTGACACAGATTCCCAATTCGGGCATTCAGAACATATAGCACGTTGCTGTAAGCAAGCACATTCTCATTCAAAGTTGTAAGTTAATATGTAGGAACAAGTTTGTATAGGTATTTCAAAGATGCCCAGAACTGAGCTAAACTTGGTATGTGTCCAACTCCTAGAAATAACTTCATGCCCCATCTCCCTTACTTCCAGCGAAAGGATCACATAATTCCTAACAAAGATTTGACACCGATTCCCAATTCGGGCATTCAGAACATGTAGCACGTTGCTGTAAGCAAGCACATTCTCATTCAAAGTTGCAAGTTACTATGTAGGAACAAGTTTGTATAGGTATTTCAAAGATGCCCAGAACTGAGCTAAACTTGGTATGTGTCCAACCTCTAGAAATAACTTCATGCCCCATCTCCCTTACTTCCAGCTAGTAAGGATCACATAATTCCTAACAAAGATTTGACACAGATTCCCAATTCGGGCATTCAGAACATGTAGCACGTTGCTGTAAGCAAGCACATTCTCATTCAAAGTTGCAAGTTACTATGTAGGAACAAGTTTGTATAGGTATTTCAAAGATGCCCAGAACTGAGCTAAACTTGGTATGTGTCCAACCTCTAGAAATAACTTCATGCCCCAACTCCCTTACTTCCTGCTAGTAAGGATCACATAATTCGTAACAAAGTTTTGACACAGATTCCCAATTCGGGCTTTCAGAACATATAGCACGTTGCTGTAAGCAAGCACATTCTCATTCAAAGTTGCAAGTTACTATGTAGGAACAAGTTTGTATAGGTATTTCAAAGATGCACAGAACTGAGCTAAACTTGGTATGTGTCCAACCTCTAGATATAACTTCATGCCCCAACTCCCTTACTACCAGCTAGTAAGGATCACATAATTCCTAACAAAGTTTTGACACAGATTCCCAATTCGGGCATTCAGAACATATAGCACGTTGCTGTAAGCAAGCACATTCTCATTCAAAGTTGCAAGTTTCTATGTAGGAACAAGTTTGTATAGGTATTTCAAAGATGCCCAGAACTGAGCTAAACGTTGTATGTCTCCAACTCCTAGAAATATCTTCATGCCCCATCTCCCTTACTTCCAGCTAGTAAGGATCACATAATTCCTAACAAAGTTTTGACACAGATTCCCAATTCGGGCATTCAGAACATATAGCACGTTGCTGTAAGCAAGCACATTCTCATTCAAAGTTGCAAGTTACTATGTAGGAACAAGTTTGCATAGGTATTTCAAAGATGCCCAGAACTGAGCTAAACGTTGTATGTCTCCAACTCCTAGAAATAACTTCATGCCCCATCTCCCTTACTTCCAGCTAGTAAGGATCACAAAATTCCTAACAAAGTTTTGACACAGATTCCCAATTCGGGCATTCAGAACATATAGCACGTTGCTGTAAGCAAGCACATTCTCATTCAAAGTTGCAAGTTACTATGTAGGAACAAGTTTGTATAGGTATTTCAAAGATGCCCAGAACTGAGCTAAACGTTGTATGTCTCCAACTCCTAGAAATAACTACATGCCCCATCTCCCTTACTTCCAGCTAGTAAGGATCACATAATTCCTAACAAAGTTTTGACACAGATTCCCAATTCGGGCATTCAGAACATATAGCACGTTGCTGTAAGCAAGCACATTCTCATTCAAAGTTGCAAGTACCATGTAGGAACAAGTTTGTATAGGTATTTCAAAGATGCCCAGAACTGAGCTAAACGTTGTATGTCTCCAACTCCTAGAAATAACTTCATGCCCCATCTCACTTACTTCCAGCTAGTAAGGATCACATAATTTCCAACAAAGTTTTGACACAGATTCCCAAATCGGGCATTCAGAACATATAGCACGTTGCTGTAAGCAAGCACATTCTCATTCAAAGTTGCAAGTTACTATGTAGGAACAAGTTTGTATAGGTATTTCAAAGTTGCCCAGAACTGAGCTAAACTTGGTATGTGTCCAACTCCTCGAAATAACTTCATGCCCCAACTCCCTTACTTCCAGCTAGTAAGGATCCCATAATTCCTAACAAAGTTTTGACACAGATTCCCAATTCGGGCATTCAGAACATATAGCACGTTGCTGTAAGCAAGCACATTTTCATTCAAAGTTGCAAGTTACTATGTAGGAACAAGTTTGTATAGGTATTTCAAAGATGCCCAGAACTGAGCTAAACTTGGTATGTGTCCAACTCCTAGAAGTACCTTCATACCACCTCTCCCTTACTTCCAGCTAGTAAGGATCACATAATTCCTAACAAAATTTGACACAGATTCCCAATTCGGGCATTCAGAACATATAGCACGTTGCTGTAAGCAATCACATTCTCATTCAAAGTTGCAAGTTACTATGTAGGAACAAGTTTGTATAGGTATTTCAAAGATGCCCAGAACTGAGCTAAACGTTGTATGTCTCCAACTCCTAGAAATAACTTCATGCCCCATCACCCTTACTTCCAGCTAGTAAGGATCACATAATTCCTAACAAAGTTTTGACACAGATTCCCAATTCGGGTATTCAGAACATATAGCACGTTGCTGTAAGCAAGACATTCTCATTCAAAGTTGCAAGTTACCAAGTAGGAACAAATTTGTAAAGGTATTTCAAAAATGCCCAGAACTGAGCTAAACTTGGTATGTCTCCAACTCCTAGAAATAACATCATGCCCCATCACCCTTTCTTCCAGCTAGTAAGGATCACATAATTCCTAACAAGGTTTTGACACAGATTCCCAATTGGGGAATTCAGACCATGTAGCACGTTGCTGTAAGCAAGCAAGTTCTCATTCAAAGTTGCAAGTTACTATGTAGGAACAAGTTTGTATAGGTATTTCAAAGATGCCCAGAACTGAGCTAAAAGTTGTATGTCTCCAACTCCTAGAAATAACTTTATGCCCCATCTCCCTTACTTCCAGCTAGTAAGGATCACATAATTCCTAACAAAGTTTTGACACAGATTCCCAATTCGGGCATTCAGAACATATAGCACGTTGCTGTAAGCAAGCACATTCTCATTCAAAGTTGTAAGTTAATATGTAGGAACAAGTTTGTATAGGTATTTCAAAGATGCCCAGAACTGAGCTAAACTTGGTATGTGTCCAACTCCTAGAAATAACTTCATGCCCCATCTCCCTTACTTCCAGCTAGTAAGGATCACATAATTCATAACAAAGATTTGACACAGATTCCCAATTCGGGCATTCAGAACATGTAGCACGTTGCTGTAAGCAAGCACATTCTCATTCAAAGTTGCAAGTTACTATGTAGGAACAAGTTTGTATAGGTATTTCAAAGATGCCCAGAACTGAGCTAAACTTGGTATGTGTCCAACCTCTAGAAATAACTTCATGCCCCATCTCCCTTACTTCCAGCTAGTAAGGATCACATAATTCCTAACAAAGATTTGACACAGATTCCCAATTCGGGCATTCAGAACATGTAGCACGTTGCTGTAAGCAAGCACATTCTCATTCAAATTTGCAAGTTACTATGTAGGAACAAGTTTGTATAGGTATTTCAAAGATGCCCAGAACTGAGCGAAACTTGGTATGTGTCCAACCTCTAGAAATAACTTCATGCCCCAACTCCCTTACTTCCTGCTAGTAAGGATCACATAATTCGTAACAATGTTTTGACACAGATTCCCAATTCGGGCTTTCAGAACATATAGCACGTTGCTGTAAGCAAGCACATTCTCATTCAAAGTTGCAAGTTACTATGTAGGAACAAGTTTGTATAGGTATTTCAAAGATGCCCAGAACTGAGCTAAACTTGGTATGTGTCCAACCTCTAGAAATAACTTCATGCCCCAACTCCCTTACTACCAGCTAGTAAGGATCACATAATTCCTAACAAAGTTTTGACACAGATTCCCAATTCGGGCATTCAGAACATATAGCACGTTGCTGTAAGCAAGCACATTCTCATTCAAAGTTGCAAGTTACTATGTAGGAACAAGTTTGTATAGGTATTTCAAAGATGCCCAGAACTGAGCTAAACGTTGTATGTCTCCAACTCCTAGAAATAACTTCATGCCCCATCTCCATTACTTCCAGCTAGTAAGGATCACATAATTCCTAACAAAATTTTGACACAGATTCCCAATTCGGGCATTCAGAACATATAGCACGTTGCTGTAAGCAAGCACATTCTCATTCAAAGTTGCAAGTACCATGTAGGAACAAGTTTGTATAGGTATTTCAAAGATGCCCAGAACTGAGCTAAACGTTGTATGTCTCCAACTCCTAGAAATAACTTCATGCCCCATCTCACTTACTTCCAGCTAGTAAGGATCACATAATTTCCAACAAAGTTTTGACACAGATTCCCAAATCGGGCATTCAGAACATATAGCACGTTGCTGTAAGCAAGCACATTCTCATTCAAAGTTGCAAGTTACTATGTAGGAACAAGTTTGTATAGGTATTTCAAAGATGCCCAGAACTGACCTAAACGTTGTATGTCTCCAACTTCTAGAAATAACTTCATGCCCAATCTCCCTTACTTTCAGCTAGTAAGAATCACACAATTTCTAACAAAGTTTTGACACAGATTCCCAATTCGGGCATTCAGAACATATAGCACGTTGATGTAAGCAAGCACATTCTCATTCAAAGTTGCAAGTTACTATGTAGGAACAAGTTTGTATAGGTATTTCAAAGATGCCCAGAACTGAGCTAAACTTGGTATGTCTCCAACTCCTAGAAATAACTTGATGCCCCATCTCCCTTACTTCCAGCTAGTAAGGATCACATAATTCCTAACAAAGTTTTGACACAGATTCCCAATTCGGGCATTCAGAACATATAGCACGTTGCTGTAAGCAAGCACATTCTCATTCAAAGTTGCAAGTTACTATGTAGGAACAAGTTTGTATAGGTATTTCAAAGTTGCCCAGAACTGAGCTAAACTTGGTATGTGTCCAACTCCTCGAAATAACTTCATGCCCCAACTCCCTTACTTCCAGCTAGTAAGGATCCCATAATTCCTAACAAAGTTTTGACACAGATTCCCAATTCGGGCATTCAGAACATATAGCACGTTGCTGTAAGCAAGCACATTCTCATTCAAAGTTGCAAGTTACTATGTAGGAACAAGTTTGTATAGGTATTTCAAAGATGCCCAGAACTGAGCTAAACTTGGTATGTGTCCAACTCCTAGAAGTACCTTCATACTACCTCTCCCTTACTTCCAGCTAGTAAGGATCACATAATTCCTAACAAAATTTGACACAGATTCCCAATTCGGGCATTCAGAACATATAGCACGTTGCTGTAAGCAATCACATTCTCATTCAAAGTTGCAAGTTACTATGTAGGAACAAGTTTGTATAGGTATTTCAATGATGCCCAGAACTGAGCTAAACGTTGTATGTCTCCAACTCCTAGAAATAACTTCATGCCCCATCACCCTTACTTCCAGCTAGTAAGGATCACATAATTCCTAACAAAGTTTTGACACAGATTTGCAATTCGGGCATTCAGAACATATAGCACGTTGCTGTAAGCAAGACATTCTCATTCAAAGTTGCAAGTTACTAAGTAGGAACAAATTTGTAAAGGTATTTCAAAAATGCCCAGAACTGAGCTAAACTTGGTATGTCTCCAACTCCTAGAAATAACATCATGCCCCATCACCCTTTCTTCCAGCTAGTAAGGATCACATAATTCCTAACAAAGTTTTGACACAGATTCCCAATTCGGGAATTCAGAACATGTAGCACGTTGCTGTAAGCAAGCAAGTTCTCATTCAAAGTTGCAAGTTACTATGTAGGAACAAGTTTGTATAGGTATTTCAAAGATGCCCAGAACTGAGCTAAAAGTTGTATGTCTCCAACTCCTAGAAATAACTTTATGCCCCATCTCCCTTACTTCCAGCTAGTAAGGATCACATAATTCCTAACAAAGTTTTGACACAGATTCCCAATTCGGGCATTCAGAACATATAGCACGTTGCTGTAAGCAAGCACATTCTCATTCAAAGTTGTAAGTTAATATGTAGGAACAAGTTTGTATAGGTATTTCAAAGATGCCCAGAACTGAGCTAAACTTGGTATGTGTCCAACTCCTAGAAATAACTTCATGCCCCATCTCCCTTACTTCCAGCGAGTAAGGATCACATAATTCCTAACAAAGATTTGACACCGATTCCCAATTCGGGCATTCAGAACATGTAGCACGTTGCTGTAAGCAAGCACATTCTCATTCAAAGTTGCAAGTTACTATGTAGGAACAAGTTTGTATAGGTATTTCAAAGATGCCCAGAACTGAGCTAAACTTGGTATGTGTCCAACCTCTAGAAATAACTTCATGCCCCATCTCCCTTACTTCCAGCTAGTAAGGATCACATAATTCCTAACAAAGATTTGACACAGATTCCCAATTCGGGCATTCAGAACATGTAGCACGTTGCTGTAAGCAAGCACATTCTCATTCAAAGTTGCAAGTTACTATGTAGGAACAAGTTTGTATAGGTATTTCAAAGATGCCCAGAACTGAGCTAAACTTGGTATGTGTCCAACCTCTAGAAATAACTTCATGCCCCAACTCCCTTACTTCCTGCTAGTAAGGATCACATAATTCGTAACAAAGTTTTGACACAGATTCCCAATTCGGGCTTTCAGAACATATAGCACGTTGCTGTAAGCAAGCACATTCTCATTCAAAGTTGCAAGTTACTATGTAGGAACAAGTTTGTATAGGTATTTCAAAGATGCACAGAACTGAGCTAAACTTGGTATGTGTCCAACCTCTAGATATAACTTCATGCCCCAACTCCCTTACTACCAGCTAGTAAGGATCACATAATTCCTAACAAAGTTTTGACACAGATTCCCAATTCGGGCATTCAGAACATATAGCACGTTGCTGTAAGCAAGCACATTCTCATTCAAAGTTGCAAGTTTCTATGTAGGAACAAGTTTGTATAGGTATTTCAAAGATGCCCAGAACTGAGCTAAACGTTGTATGTCTCCAACTCCTAGAAATATCTTCATGCCCCATCTCCCTTACTTCCAGCTAGTAAGGATCACATAATTCCTAACAAAGTTTTGACACAGATTCCCAATTCGGGCATTCAGAACATATAGCACGTTGCTGTAAGCAAGCACATTCTCATTCAAAGTTGCAAGTTACTATGTAGGAACAAGTTTGCATAGGTATTTCAAAGATGCCCAGAACTGAGCTAAACGTTGTATGTCTCCAACTCCTAGAAATAACTTCATGCCCCATCTCCCTTACTTCCAGCTAGTAAGGATCACAAAATTCCTAACAAAGTTTTGACACAGATTCCCAATTCGGGCATTCAGAACATATAGCACGTTGCTGTAAGCAAGCACATTCTCATTCAAAGTTGCAAGTTACTATGTAGGAACAAGTTTGTATAGGTATTTCAAAGATGCCCAGAACTGAGCTAAACGTTGTATGTCTCCAACTCCTAGAAATAACTACATGCCCCATCTCCCTTACATCCAGCTAGTAAGGATCACATAATTCCTAACAAAGTTTTGACACAGATTCCCAATTCGGGCATTCAGAACATATAGCACGTTGCTGTAAGCAAGCACATTCTCATTCAAAGTTGCAAGTACCATGTAGGAACAAGTTTGTATAGGTATTTCAAAGATGCCCAGAACTGAGCTAAACGTTGTATGTCTCCAACTCCTAGAAATAACTTCATGCCCCATCTCACTTACTTCCAGCTAGTAAGGATCACATAATTTCCAACAAAGTTTTGACACAGATTCCCAAATCGGGCATTCAGAACATATAGCACGTTGCTGTAAGCAAGCACATTCTCATTCAAAGTTGCAAGTTACTATGTAGGAACAAGTTTGTATAGGTATTTCAAAGTTGCCCAGAACTGAGCTAAACTTGGTATGTGTCCAACTCCTCGAAATAACTTCATGCCCCAACTCCCTTACTTCCAGCTAGTAAGGATCCCATAATTCCTAACAAAGTTTTGACACAGATTCCCAATTCGGGCATTCAGAACATATAGCACGTTGCTGTAAGCAAGCACATTCTCATTCAAAGTTGCAAGTTACTATGTAGGAACAAGTTTGTATAGGTATTTCAAAGATGCCCAGAACTGAGCTAAACTTGGTATGTGTCCAACTCCTAGAAGTACCTTCATACCACCTCTCCCTTACTTCCAGCTAGTAAGGATCACATAATTCCTAACAAAATTTGACACAGATTCCCAATTCGGGCATTCAGAACATATAGCACGTTGCTGTAAGCAATCACATTCTCATTCAAAGTTGCAAGTTACTATGTAGGAACAAGTTTGTATAGGTATTTCAAAGATGCCCAGAACTGAGCTAAACGTTGTATGTCTCCAACTCCTAGAAATAACTTCATGCCCCATCACCCTTACTTCCAGCTAGTAAGGATCACATAATTCCTAACAAAGTTTTGACACAGATTCCCAATTCGGGTATTCAGAACATATAGCACGTTGCTGTAAGCAAGACATTCTCATTCAAAGTTGCAAGTTACCAAGTAGGAACAAATTTGTAAAGGTATTTCAAAAATGCCCAGAACTGAGCTAAACTTGGTATGTCTCCAACTCCTAGAAATAACATCATGCCCCATCACCCTTTCTTCCAGCTAGTAAGGATCACATAATTCCTAACAAGGTTTTGACCCAGATTCCCAATTGGGGAATTCAGACCATGTAGCACGTTGCTGTAAGCAAGCAAGTTCTCATTCAAAGTTGCAAGTTACTATGTAGGAACAAGTTTGTATAGGTATTTCAAAGATGCCCAGAACTGAGCTAAACGTTGTATGTCTCCAACTCCTAGAAATAACTTCATGCCCCATCTCACTTACTTCCAGCTAGTAAGGATCACATAATTCCTAACAAAGTTTTGACACAGATTCCCAATTCGGGCATTCAGAACATATAGCACGTTGCTGTAAGCAAGCACATTCTCATTCAAAGTTGCAAGTTACTATGTAGGAACAAGTTTGTATAGGTATTTCAAAGTTGCCCAGAACTGAGCAAAACTTGGTATGTGTCCAACTCCTCGAAATAACTTCATGCCCCAACTCCCTTACTTCCAGCCAGTATGGATCCCATAATTCCTAACAAAGTTTTGACACAGATTCCCAATTCGGGCATTCAGAACATATAGCACGTTGCTGTAAGCAAGCACATTCTCATTCAAAGTTGCAAGTTACTATGTAGGAACAAGTTTGTATAGGTATTTCAAAGATGCCCAGAACTGAGCTAAACTTGGTATGTGTCCAACTCCTAGAAGTACCTTCATACCACCTCTCCCTTACTTCCAGCTAGTAAGGATCACATAATTCCTAACAAAATTTGACACAGATTCCCAATTCGGGCATTCAGAACATATAGCACGTTGCTGTAAGCAAGCACATTCTCATTCAAAGTTGCAAGTTACTATGTAGGAACAAGTTTGTATAGGTATTTCAAAGATGCCCAGAACTGAGCTAAACGTTGTATGTCTCCAACTCCTAGAAATAACTTCATGCCCCATCACCCTTACTTCCAGCTAGTAAGGATCACATAATTCCTAACAAAGTTTTGACACAGATTCCCAATTCGGGCATTCAGAACATATAGCACGTTGCTGTAAGCAAGACATTCTCATTCAAAGTTGCAAGTTACTAAGTAGGAACAAATTTGTAAAGGTATTTCAAAAATGCCCAGAACTGAGCTAAACTTGGTATGTCTCCAACTCCTAGAAATAACATCATGCCCCATTACCCTTTCTTCCAGCTAGTAAGGATCACATAATTCCTAACAAAGTTTTGACACAGATTCCCAATTCGGGAATTCAGAACATGTAGCACGTTGCTGTAAGCAAGCAAGTTCTCATTCAAAGTTGCAAGTTACTATGTAGGAACAAGTTTGTATAGGTATTTCAAAGATGCCCAGAACTGAGCTAAAAGTTGTATGTCTCCAACTCCTAGAAATAACTTTATGCCCCATCTCCCTTACTTCCAGCTAGTAAGGATCACATAATTCCTAACAAAGTTTTGACACAGATTCCCAATTCGGGCATTCAGAACATATAGCACGTTGCTGTAAGCAAGCACATTCTCATTCAAAGTTGTAAGTTAATATGTAGGAACAAGTTTGTATAGGTATTTCAAAGATGCCCAGAACTGAGCTAAACTTGGTATGTGTCCAACTCCTAGAAATAACTTCATGCCCCATCTCCCTTACTTCCAGCTAGTAAGGATCACATAATTCATAACAAAGATTTGACACAGATTCCCAATTCGGGCATTCAGAACATGTAGCACGTTGCTGTAAGCAAGCACATTCTCATTCAAAGTTGCAAGTTACTATGTAGGAACAAGTTTGTATAGGTATTTCAAAGATGCCCAGAACTGAGCTAAACTTGGTATGTGTCCAACCTCTAGAAATAACTTCATGCCCCATCTCCCTTACTTCCAGCTAGTAAGGATCACATAATTCCTAACAAAGATTTGACACAGATTCCCAATTCGGGCATTCAGAACATGTAGCACGTTGCTGTAAGCAAGCACATTCTCATTCAAAGTTGCAAGTTACTATGTAGGAACAAGTTTGTATAGGTATTTCAAAGATGCCCAGAACTGAGCGAAACTTGGTATGTGTCCAACCTCTAGAAATAACTTCATGCCCCAACTCCCTTACTTCCTGCTAGTAAGGATCACATAATTCGTAACAATGTTTTGACACAGATTCCCAATTCGGGCTTTCAGAACATATAGCACGTTGCTGTAAGCAAGCACATTCTCATTCAAAGTTGCAAGTTACTATGTAGGAACAAGTTTGTATAGGTATTTCAAAGATGCCCAGAACTGAGCTAAACTTGGTATGTGTCCAACCTCTAGAAATAACTTCATGCCCCAACTCCCTTACTACCAGCTAGTAAGGATCACATAATTCCTAACAAAGTTTTGACACAGATTCCCAATTCGGGCATTCAGAACATATAGCACGTTGCTGTAAGCAAGCACATTCTCATTCAAAGTTGCAAGTTACTATGTAGGAACAAGTTTGTATAGGTATTTCAAAGATGCCCAGAACTGAGCTAAACGTTGTATGTCTCCAACTCCTAGAAATAACTTCATGCCCCATCTCCATTACTTCCAGCTAGTAAGGATCACATAATTCCTAACAAAATTTTGACACAGATTCCCAATTCGGGCATTCAGAACATATAGCACGTTGCTGTAAGCAAGCACATTCTCATTCAAAGTTGCAAGTACCATGTAGGAACAAGTTTGTATAGGTATTTCAAAGATGCCCAGAACTGAGCTAAACGTTGTATGTCTCCAACTCCTAGAAATAACTTCATGCCCCATCTCACTTACTTCCAGCTAGTAAGGATCACATAATTTCCAACAAAGTTTTGACACAGATTCCCAAATCGGGCATTCAGAACATATAGCACGTTGCTGTAAGCAAGCACATTCTCATTCAAAGTTGCAAGTTACTATGTAGGAACAAGTTTGTATAGGTATTTCAAAGATGCCCAGAACTGAGCTAAACGTTGTATGTCTCCAACTCCTAGAAATAACTTCATGCCCCATCACCCTTACTTCCAGCTAGTAAGGATCACATAATTCCTAACAAAGTTTTGACACAGATTCCCAATTCGGGTATTCAGAACATATAGCACGTTGCTGTAAGCAAGACATTCTCATTCAAAGTTGCAAGTTACCAAGTAGGAACAAATTTGTAAAGGTATTTCAAAAATGCCCAGAACTGAGCTAAACTTGGTATGTCTCCAACTCCTAGAAATAACATCATGCCCCATCACCCTTTCTTCCAGCTAGTAAGGATCACATAATTCCTAACAAGGTTTTGACCCAGATTCCCAATTGGGGAATTCAGACCATGTAGCACGTTGCTGTAAGCAAGCAAGTTCTCATTCAAAGTTGCAAGTTACTATGTAGGAACAAGTTTGTATAGGTATTTCAAAGATGCCCAGAACTGAGCTAAACGTTGTATGTCTCCAACTCCTAGAAATAACTTCATGCCCCATCTCACTTACTTCCAGCTAGTAAGGATCACATAATTCCTAACAAAGTTTTGACACAGATTCCCAATTCGGGCATTCAGAACATATAGCACGTTGCTGTAAGCAAGCACATTCTCATTCAAAGTTGCAAGTTACTATGTAGGAACAAGTTTGTATAGGTATTTCAAAGTTGCCCAGAACTGAGCAAAACTTGGTATGTGTCCAACTCCTCGAAATAACTTCATGCCCCAACTCCCTTACTTCCAGCCAGTATGGATCCCATAATTCCTAACAAAGTTTTGACACAGATTCCCAATTCGGGCATTCAGAACATATAGCACGTTGCTGTAAGCAAGCACATTCTCATTCAAAGTTGCAAGTTACTATGTAGGAACAAGTTTGTATAGGTATTTCAAAGATGCCCAGAACTGAGCTAAACTTGGTATGTGTCCAACTCCTAGAAGTACCTTCATACCACCTCTCCCTTACTTCCAGCTAGTAAGGATCACATAATTCCTAACAAAATTTGACACAGATTCCCAATTCGGGCATTCAGAACATATAGCACGTTGCTGTAAGCAAGCACATTCTCATTCAAAGTTGCAAGTTACTATGTAGGAACAAGTTTGTATAGGTATTTCAAAGATGCCCAGAACTGAGCTAAACGTTGTATGTCTCCAACTCCTAGAAATAACTTCATGCCCCATCACCCTTACTTCCAGCTAGTAAGGATCACATAATTCCTAACAAAGTTTTGACACAGATTCCCAATTCGGGCATTCAGAACATATAGCACGTTGCTGTAAGCAAGACATTCTCATTCAAAGTTGCAAGTTACTAAGTAGGAACAAATTTGTAAAGGTATTTCAAAAATGCCCAGAACTGAGCTAAACTTGGTATGTCTCCAACTCCTAGAAATAACATCATGCCCCATTACCCTTTCTTCCAGCTAGTAAGGATCACATAATTCCTAACAAAGTTTTGACACAGATTCCCAATTCGGGAATTCAGAACATGTAGCACGTTGCTGTAAGCAAGCAAGTTCTCATTCAAAGTTGCAAGTTACTATGTAGGAACAAGTTTGTATAGGTATTTCAAAGATGCCCAGAACTGAGCTAAAAGTTGTATGTCTCCAACTCCTAGAAATAACTTTATGCCCCATCTCCCTTACTTCCAGCTAGTAAGGATCACATAATTCCTAACAAAGTTTTGACACAGATTCCCAATTCGGGCATTCAGAACATATAGCACGTTGCTGTAAGCAAGCACATTCTCATTCAAAGTTGTAAGTTAATATGTAGGAACAAGTTTGTATAGGTATTTCAAAGATGCCCAGAACTGAGCTAAACTTGGTATGTGTCCAACTCCTAGAAATAACTTCATGCCCCATCTCCCTTACTTCCAGCTAGTAAGGATCACATAATTCATAACAAAGATTTGACACAGATTCCCAATTCGGGCATTCAGAACATGTAGCACGTTGCTGTAAGCAAGCACATTCTCATTCAAAGTTGCAAGTTACTATGTAGGAACAAGTTTGTATAGGTATTTCAAAGATGCCCAGAACTGAGCTAAACTTGGTATGTGTCCAACCTCTAGAAATAACTTCATGCCCCATCTCCCTTACTTCCAGCTAGTAAGGATCACATAATTCCTAACAAAGATTTGACACAGATTCCCAATTCGGGCATTCAGAACATGTAGCACGTTGCTGTAAGCAAGCACATTCTCATTCAAAGTTGCAAGTTACTATGTAGGAACAAGTTTGTATAGGTATTTCAAAGATGCCCAGAACTGAGCGAAACTTGGTATGTGTCCAACCTCTAGAAATAACTTCATGCCCCAACTCCCTTACTTCCTGCTAGTAAGGATCACATAATTCGTAACAATGTTTTGACACAGATTCCCAATTCGGGCTTTCAGAACATATAGCACGTTGCTGTAAGCAAGCACATTCTCATTCAAAGTTGCAAGTTACTATGTAGGAACAAGTTTGTATAGGTATTTCAAAGATGCCCAGAACTGAGCTAAACTTGGTATGTGTCCAACCTCTAGAAATAACTTCATGCCCCAACTCCCTTACTACCAGCTAGTAAGGATCACATAATTCCTAACAAAGTTTTGACACAGATTCCCAATTCGGGCATTCAGAACATATAGCACGTTGCTGTAAGCAAGCACATTCTCATTCAAAGTTGCAAGTTACTATGTAGGAACAAGTTTGTATAGGTATTTCAAAGATGCCCAGAACTGAGCTAAACGTTGTATGTCTCCAACTCCTAGAAATAACTTCATGCCCCATCTCCATTACTTCCAGCTAGTAAGGATCACATAATTCCTAACAAAATTTTGACACAGATTCCCAATTCGGGCATTCAGAACATATAGCACGTTGCTGTAAGCAAGCACATTCTCATTCAAAGTTGCAAGTACCATGTAGGAACAAGTTTGTATAGGTATTTCAAAGATGCCCAGAACTGAGCTAAACGTTGTATGTCTCCAACTCCTAGAAATAACTTCATGCCCCATCTCACTTACTTCCAGCTAGTAAGGATCACATAATTTCCAACAAAGTTTTGACACAGATTCCCAAATCGGGCATTCAGAACATATAGCACGTTGCTGTAAGCAAGCACATTCTCATTCAAAGTTGCAAGTTACTATGTAGGAACAAGTTTGTATAGGTATTTCAAAGATGCCCAGAACTGACCTAAACGTTGTATGTCTCCAACTTCTAGAAATAACTTCATGCCCAATCTCCCTTACTTTCAGCTAGTAAGAATCACACAATTTCTAACAAAGTTTTGACACAGATTCCCAATTCGGGCATTCAGAACATGTAGCACGTTGCTGTAAGCAAGCAAGTTCTCATTCAAAGTTGCAAGTTACTATGTAGGAACAAGTTTGTATAGGTATTTCAAAGATGCCCAGAACTGAGCTAAAAGTTGTATGTCTCCAACTCCTAGAAATAACTTTATGCCCCATCTCCCTTACTTCCAGCTAGTAAGGATCACATAATTCCTAACAAAGTTTTGACACAGATTCCCAATTCGGGCATTCAGAACATATAGCACGTTGCTGTAAGCAAGCACATTCTCATTCAAAGTTGCAAGTTAATATGTAGGAACAAGTTTGTATAGGTATTTCAAAGATGCCCAGAACTGAGCTAAACTTGGTATGTGTCCAACTCCTAGAAATAACTTCATGCCCCATCTCCCTTACTTCCAGCGAGTAAGGATCACATAATTCCTAACAAAGATTTGACACCGATTCCCAATTCGGGCATTCAGAACATGTAGCACGTTGCTGTAAGCAAGCACATTCTCATTCAAAGTTGCAAGTTACTATGTAGGAACAAGTTTGTATAGGTATTTCAAAGATGCCCAGAACTGAGCTAAACTTGGTATGTGTCCAACCTCTAGAAATAACTTCATGCCCCATCTCCCTTACTTCCAGCTAGTAAGGATCACATAATTCCTAACAAAGATTTGACACAGATTCCCAATTCGGGCATTCAGAACATGTAGCACGTTGCTGTAAGCAAGCACATTCTCATTCAAAGTTGCAAGTTACTATGTAGGAACAAGTTTGTATAGGTATTTCAAAGATGCCCAGAACTGAGCTAAACTTGGTATGTGTCCAACCTCTAGAAATAACTTCATGCCCCAACTCCCTTACTTCCTGCTAGTAAGGATCACATAATTCGTAACAAAGTTTTGACACAGATTCCCAATTCGGGCTTTCAGAACATATAGCACGTTGCTGTAAGCAAGCACATTCTCATTCAAAGTTGCAAGTTACTATGTAGGAACAAGTTTGTATAGGTATTTCAAAGATGCACAGAACTGAGCTAAACTTGGTATGTGTCCAACCTCTAGATATAACTTCATGCCCCAACTCCCTTACTACCAGCTAGTAAGGATCACATAATTCCTAACAAAGTTTTGACACAGATTCCCAATTCGGGCATTCAGAACATATAGCACGTTGCTGTAAGCAAGCACATTCTCATTCAAAGTTGCAAGTTACTATGTAGGAACAAGTTTGTATAGGTATTTCAAAGATGCCCAGAACTGAGCTAAACGTTGTATGTCTCCAACTCCTAGAAATAACTTCATGCCCCATCTCCCTTACTTCCAGCTAGTAAGGATCACATAATTCCTAACAAAGTTTTGACACAGATTCCCAATTCGGGCATTCAGAACATATAGCACGTTGCTGTAAGCAAGCACATTCTCATTCAAAGTTGCAAGTTACTATGTAGGAAGAAGTTTGTATAGGTATTTCAAAGATGCCCAGAACTGAGCTAAACTTGGTATGTGTCCAACCTCTAGAAATAATTTCATGCCCCAACTCCCTTACTTCCAGCTAGTAAGGATCACATAATTCCTAACAAAGTTTTGACACAGATTCCCAATTCGGGCATTCAGAACATATAGCACGTTGCTGTAAGCAAGCACATTCTCATTCAAAGTTGCAAGTACTATGTAGGAACAAGTTTGTATAGGTATTTCAAAGATGCCCAGAACTGAGCTAAACGTTGTATGTCTTCAACTCCTAGAAATAACTTCATGCCCCATCTCACTTACTTCCAGCTAGTAAGGATCACATAATTTCTAACAAAGTTTTGACACAGATTCCCAATTCTGGCATTCAGAACATATAGCACGTTGCTGTAAGCAAGCACATTCTCATTCAAAGTTGCAAGTTACTATGTAGGAACAAGTTTGTATAGGTATTTCAAAGATGCCCAGAACTGAGCTAAACGTTGTATGTCTCCAACTCCTAGAAATAACTTCATGCCCCATCACCCTTACTTCCAGCTAGTAAGGATCACATAATTCCTAACAAAGTTTTGACACAGATACCCAATTCGGTCATTCAGAACATATAGCACGTTGCTGTAAGCAAGCACATTCTCATTCAAAGTTGCAAGTACTATGTAGGAACAAGTTTGTATAGGTATTTCAAAGATGCCCAGAACTGAGCTAAACGTTGTATGTCTCCAACTCCTAGAAATAACTTCATGCCCCATCTCACTTACTTCCAGCTAGTAAGGATCACATAATTTCTAACAAAGTTTTGACACAGATTCATAAATCGGGCATTCAGAACATATAGCACGTTGCTGTAAGCAAGCACATTCCCATTCAAAGTT
Organism: Diceros bicornis minor; assembly: GCF_020826845.1. Lineage (NCBI taxonomy): Eukaryota > Metazoa > Chordata > Mammalia > Perissodactyla > Rhinocerotidae > Diceros > Diceros bicornis. The sequence continues at coordinate 629,128 of NW_026691718.1, forward strand.
GCAAGTTACTATGTAGGAACAAGTATGTATAGGTATTTCAAAGATGTCTAGAACTGAGCTAAACTTTGTATGTGTCCAACTCCTAGAAATAACTTCATGCCCCATCTCCCTTACTTCCAGCTAGTAAGGATCACATAATTCCTAACAAAGTTTTGACACAGATTCCCAATTCGGGCATTCAGAACATGTAGCACGTTGCTGTAAGCAAGCACATTCTCATTCAAAGTTGCAAGTTACTATGTAGGAACAAGTTTGTATAGGTATTTCAAAGATGGCCAGAACTGAGCGAAACGTTGTATGTCTCCAACTCCTAGAAACAACATCATGCCCCATCTCACTTACTTCCAGCTAGTAAGGATCACATAATTTCTAACAAAGTTTTGACACAGATTCCCAATTCGGTCATTCAGAACATATAGCACGTTGCTCTAAGCAAGCACATTCTCATTCAAAGTTGCAAGTTACTATGTAGGAACAAGTTTGTATAGGTATTTCAAAGATGCCCAGAACTGAGCTAAACTTGGTATGTCTCCAACTCCTAGAAATAACTTCATGCCCCATCACCCTTACCTCCACCTAGTAAGGATCACATAATTCCTAACAAAGTTTTGACACAGATTCCCAATTCGGACGTTCAGAACATGTAGCACGTTGCTGTAAGCAAGCACATTCAATTCAAAGTTGCAAGTTACTATTTAGGAACAAGTTTGTATAGGTATTTCAAAGATGCCCAGAACTGAGCTAACCGTTGTATGTCTCCAACTCCTAGAAATAACTTCATGCCCCATCTCCCTTACTTCCAGCTAGTAAGGATCACATAATACCTAACAAAGTTTTGACACAGATTCCCAATTCGGGCATTCAGAACATATAGCACGTTGCTGTAAGCAAGCACATTCTCATTCAAAGTTGCAAGTTACTAAGTAGGAATAAGTTTGTAAAGGCATTTCAAAGATGCCCAGAACTGAGCTAAACTTGGTATGTCTCCAACTCCTAGAAATAACTTCATGCCCCATCACCCTTACTTCCAGCTAGTAAAGATCACATAATTCCTAACAAAGATTTGACACAGATTCCCAATTCGGGCATTCAGAACATATAGCACATTGCTGTAAGCAAGCACATTCTCATTCAAAGTTGCAAGTTACTATGTAGGAACAAGTTTGTATAGGTATTTCAAAGATGCCCAGAACTGAGCTAAACGTTGTTTGTCTCCACCTCCTAGAAATAACTACATGCCCCATCTCCCTTACTTCCAGCTAGTAAGGATCACATAATTTCTAACAAAGTTTTGACACAGATTCCCAATTCGGGCATTCAGAACATATAGCACGTTGCTGTAAGCAAGCACATTCTCATTCAAAGTTGCAAGTAACTATGTAGGAACAAGTTTGTATAGGAATTTCAAAGATGCCCAGAACTGAGCTAAACGTTGTATGTCTCCAACTCCTAGAAATAACTTCATGCCCAATCTCCCTTACTTCCAGCTAGTAAGGATCACATAATTCCTAACAAAGTTTTGACACAGATTCCCAATTCGGGCATTCAGAACTTATAGCACGTTGCTGTAAGCAAGCACATTCTCATTCAAAGTTGTAAGTTACTATGTAGAAACAAGTTTGTATAGGTATTTCAAAGATGCCCAGAACTGAGCTAAACTTGGTATGTGTCCAACTCCTAGAAATAACTTCATGCCCCATCTCACTTACTTCCAGCTAGTAAGGATCACATAATTCCTAACAAAGATTTGACACAGATTCCCAATTCGGGCATTCAGAACATATAGAAAGTTGCTGTAAGCAAGCACATTCTCATTCAAAGTTGCAAGTTACTATGTAGGAACAAGTTTGTATAGGTATTTCAAAGATGCCCAGAACTGAGCTAAACTTTGTATGTCTCCAATTCCTAGAAATAACTTCATGCCCCATCTCACTTACTTCCAGCTAGTAAGGATCACATAATTTCTAAAAAAGTTTTGACACAGATTCCTAATTCAGGCATTCAGAACATATAGCACGTTGCTGTAAGCAAGCACATTCTCATTCAAAGTTGCAAGTTACTGTGTAGGAACAAGTTTGTATAGGAATTTCAAAGATGCCCAGAACTGAGCTAAACCTTGTATGTCTCCAACTCCTAGAAATAACTTCATGTCCAATCTCCCTTACTTCCTGCTAGTAAGGATCACATAATTCCTAACAAAGTTTTGACACAGATTCCCAATTCGGGCATTCAGAACATATAGCACGTTGCTGTAAGCAAGCACATTCTCATTCAAAGTTGCAAGTTACTATGTAGGAACAAGTTTGTATAGGTATTTCAAAGATGCCCAGAACTGAGCTAAACTTGGTATGTGTCCAACTCCTAGAAATACCTTCATACCACCTCTCACTTACTTCCAGCTAGTAAGGATCACATAATTCCTAACAAAATTTGACACAGATTCCCAATTCGGGCATTCAGAACATATAGCACGTTGCTGTAAGCAATCACATTCTCATTCATAGTTGCAAGTTACTATGTAGGAACAAGTATGTATAGGTATTTCAAAGATGTCTAGAACTGAGCTAAACTTTGTATGTGTCCAACTCCTAGAAATAACTTCATGCCCCATCTCCCTTACTTCCAGCTAGTAAGGATCACATAATTCCTAACAAAGTTTTGACACAGATTCCCAATTCGGGCATTCAGAACATGTAGCACGTTGCTGTAAGCAAGCACATTCTCATTCAAAGTTGCAAGTTACTATGTAGGAACAAGTTTGTATAGGTATTTCAAAGATGGCCAGAACTGAGCGAAACGTTGTATGTCTCCAACTCCTAGAAACAACATCATGCCCCATCTCACTTACTTCCAGCTAGTAAGGATCACATAATTTCTAACAAAGTTTTGACACAGATTCCCAATTCGGTCATTCAGAACATATAGCACGTTGCTCTAAGCAAGCACATTCTCATTCAAAGTTGCAAGTTACTATGTAGGAACAAGTTTGTATAGGTATTTCAAAGATGCCCAGAACTGAGCTAAACTTGGTATGTCTCCAACTCCTAGAAATAACTTCATGCCCCATCACCCTTACTTCCAGCTAGTAAAGATCACATAATTCCTAACAAAGATTTGACACAGATTCCCAATTCGGGCATTCAGAACATATAGCACATTGCTGTAAGCAAGCACATTCTCATTCAAAGTTGCAAGTTACTATGTAGGAACAAGTTTGTATAGGTATTTCAAAGATGCCCAGAACTGAGCTAAACGTTGTTTGTCTCCAACTCCTAGAAATAACTACATGCCCCATCTCCCTTACTTCCAGCTAGTAAGGATCACATAATTTCTAACAAAGTTTTGACACAGATTCCCAATTCGGGCATTCAGAACATATAGCACGTTGCTGTAAGCAAGCACATTCTCATTCAAAGTTGCAAGTAACTATGTAGGAACAAGTTTGTATAGGAATTTCAAAGATGCCCAGAACTGAGCTAAACGTTGTATGTCTCCAACTCCTAGAAATAACTTCATGCCCAATCTCCCTTACTTCCAGCTAGTAAGGATCACATAATTCCTAACAAAGATTTGACACAGATTCCCAATTCGGGCATTCAGAACATATAGCACGTTGCTGTAAGCAAGCACATTCTCATTCAAAGTTGTAAGTTACTATGTAGAAACAAGTTTGTATAGGTATTTCAAAGATGCCCAGAACTGAGCTAAACTTGGTATGTGTCCAACTCCTAGAAATAACTTCATGCCCCATCTCACTTACTTCCAGCTAGTAAGGATCACATAATTCCTAACAAAGATTTGACACAGATTCCCAATTCGGGCATTCAGAACATATAGAAAGTTGCTGTAAGCAAGCACATTCTCATTCAAAGTTGCAAGTTACTATGTAGGAACAAGTTTGTATAGGTATTTCAAAGATGCCCAGAACTGAGCTAAACTTTGTATGTCTCCAATTCCTAGAAATAACTTCATGCCCCATCTCACTTACTTCCAGCTAGTAAGGATCACATAATTTCTAAAAAAGTTTTGACACAGATACCCAATTCAGGCATTCAGAACATATAGCACGTTGCTGTAAGCAAGCACATTCTCATTCAAAGTTGCAAGTACTATGTAGGAACAAGTTTGTATAGGTATTTCAAAGATGCCCAGAACTGAGCTAAACGTTGTATGTCTCGAACTCCTAGAAATAACTTCATGCCCCATCTCACTTACTTCCAGCTAGTAAGGATCACATAATTTCTAACAAAGTTTTGACACAGATTCCCAAATCGGGCATTCAGAACATATAGCACGTTGCTGTAAGCAAGCACATTCTCATTCAAAGTTGCAAGTTACTATGTAGGAACAAGTTTGTATAGGTATTTCAAAAATGCCCAGAACTGACCTAAACGTTGTATGTCTCCAACTTCTAGAAATAACTTCATGCCCAATCTCCCTTACTTTCAGCTAGTAAGAATCACACAATTTCTAACAAAATTTTGACACAGATTCCCAATTCGGGCATTCAGAACATATAGCACGTTGATGTAAGCAAGCACATTCTCTTTCAAAGTTGCAAGTTACTATGTAGGAACAAGTTTGTATAGGTATTTCAAAGATGCCCAGAACTGAGCTAAACTTGGTATGTGTCCAACTCCTCGAAATAACTTCATGCCCCAACTCCCTTACTTCCAGCTAGTAAGGATCCCATAATTCCTAACAAAGTTTTGACACAGATTCCCAATTCGGGCATTCAGAACATATAGCACGTTGCTGTAAGCAAGCACATTCTCATACAAAGTTGCAAGTTACTATGTAGGAACAAGTTTGTATAGGTATTTCAAAGATGCCCAGAACTGAGCTAAACTTGGTATGTGTCCAACTCCTAGAAATAACTTCATGCCCCATCTCCCTTACTTCCTGCTAATAAGGATCACATAATTCCTAACAAAGTTTTGACACAGATTCCCAATTCGGGCATTCAGAACATATAGCACGTTGCTGTAAGCAAGCACATTCTCATTCAAAGTTGCAAGTTACTATGTAGGAACAAGTTTGTATAGGTATTTCAAAGATGCCCAGAACTGAACTAATCTTGGTATGTGTCCAACTCCTAGACATAACTTCATGCCCCAACTCCCTTACTTCCAGCTACTAAGGATCACATAATTCCTAACAAAATTTAACACAGATTCCCAATTCGGGCATTCAGAACATATAGCACGTTGATGTAAGCAATCACATTCTCATTCAAAGTTGCAAGTTAACATGTAGGAACAAGTTTGTATAGGTATTTCAAAGATGCCCAGAACTGAGCTAAACTTTGTATGTGTCCAACTCCTAGAAATAACTTCATGCCCCATCTCCCTTACTTCCAGCTAGTAAGGATCACATAATTCCTAAAAAAGTTTTGACACAGATTCGCAATTCGGGCATTCAGAACATGTAGCACGTTGCTGTAAGCAAGCACATTCTCATTCAAAGTTGCAAGTTACTATGTAGGAATAAGTTTGTATAGGTATTTCAAAGATGCCCTGAACTGAGCTAAACTTGGTATGTGTCCAACCTCTAGAAATAACTTCATGCCCCAACTCCCTTACTTCCAGCTAGTAAGGATCACATAATTCCTAATAGTGTTTTGACACAGATTCCAAATTCGGGCATTCAGAACATATAGCAAGTTGCTGTAAGCAAGCACATTCTCATTCAAAGTTGAAAGTTACCATGTAGGAACAAGTTTGTATAGGTATTTCAAAGATGCCCAGAACTGAGCTAAACTTTGTATGTCTCCAACTCCTAGAAATAACTTCATGCCCCATCTCCCTTACTTCCAGCTAGTAAGCATCACATAATTCCTAACAAAGTTTTGACACAGATTACCACTTCGGGCATTTAGAACATGTAGCACGTTGCTGTAAGCAAGCACATTCAATTGAAAGATGCAAGTTACTATGTAGGAACAAGTTTGTATAGGTATTTCAAAGATGTCCAGAACTGAGCTAAACGTTGTATGTCTCCAACTCCTGGAAATAACTTCATGCCCAATCTCCCTTACTTCCATCTAGTAAGGATCACAAAATTTCTAACAAAGTTTTGACACAGATTCCCAATTCAAGCATTCAGAACATGTAGCACGTTGCTGTAAGCAAGCACATTCTCATTCACAGTTGCAAGGTACTATGTAGGAACAAGTTTGAATAGGACTTTCAAAGATGCCCAGAACTGAGTTAAACGTTGTATGTCTGCAACTCCTAGAAATAACTTCATGCCCCATCACCCTTACTTCCAGCTAGTAAGGATCACATAATTCCTAACAAATTTTTGACACAGATTCCCAATTCGGGCATTCAGAACATGTAGCACGTTGCTGTAAGCAAGCAAATTCAATTCAAAGTTGCAAGTTACTATGTAGGAACAAGTTTGTATAGGTATTTCAAAGATGCCCAGAACTGAGCTAAACGTTGTATGTCTCCAACTCCTGGAAATAACTTCATGCCCCATCTCCCTTACTTCCATCTAGGAAGGATCACATAATTTCTAACAAAGTTTTGACACAGATTCCCAATTCGTGCATTCAGAACATATAGCACGTTGCTCTAAGAAAGCACATTCTGATTCAAATTTGCAAGTTACTATGTAGGAGCAAGTTTGTATAGGTATTTCAAAGATGCCCAGAACTGTGCTAAACTTGGTATGTGTTCAACTCCTAGAAATACCTTCATGCCCCAAGTCCCTCACTTCTAGCTAGTAAGGATCACATAATTACTAACAAAGTTTTGACACAGATTCCCAATTCGGGCATTCAGAACATATAGCACGTTGCTGTAAGCAAGCACATTCTCATTCAAAGTTGCAAGTTAATATGTAGGAACAAGTTTGTATAGGTATTTCAAAGATGCCCAGAAGTGAGCTAAACTTGGTATGTCTCCAACTCCTAGAAATAACTTCATGCCCCATCTCCCTTACTTCCAGCTAGTAAGGATCACATAATTCCTAGCAAAGATTTGACACAGATTCCCAATTCGGGCATTCAGAACATGTAGCACGTTGCTGTAAGCAAGCACATTCAATTCAAAGTTGCAAGTTACTATGTAGGAACAAGTTTGTATAGGTATTTCAAAGATGCCCAGAACTGAGCTAAACTTCGTATGTCTCCAACTCCTAGAAATAACTTCAAGCCCCATCTCCCTTACTTCCAGCTAGTAAGGATCACATAATTCCTAACAAAGTTTTGACACACATTCCCAATTCGGGCATTCAGAACATATAGCACGTTGCTGTAAGCAAGCACATTCTCATTCAAAGTTGCAAGTTACTATGTAGGAACAAGTTTGTATAGGTATTTCAAAGATGCCCAGAACTGAGCTAAACGTTGTATGTCTCCAACTCCTAGAAATAACTTCATGCCCCATCTCCCTTACATCCATCTAGTAAGGATCACATAATTCCTAACAAAGTTTTGACACAGATTCCCAATTCGGGCATTCAGAACATATAGTACGTTGCTGTAAGCAAGCACATTCAATTCAAAGTTGCAAGTTACTATGTAGGAACAAGTTTGTATAGGTATTTCAAAGATGCTCAGAACTGAGCTTAACGTTGTATGTCTTCAACTCCTAGAAATAACTTCATGCCCCATCTCCCTTACTTCGAGCTATTAAGGATCACATAATTCCTAACAAAGTTTTGACACAGATTCCCAATTCGGGCATTCAGAACATATAGCACGTTGCTGTAAGCAAGCACATTCTCATTCAAAGTTGCAAGTTACTATGTAGGAACAAGTTTGTATAGGTATTTCAAAGATGCCCAGCACTGAGCTAAACTTGGTATGTGTCCAACTCCTAGAAATAACTTCATGCCCCATCTCCCTTTCTTCCAGCTAGTAAGGATCACATAATTCCTAACAAAGTTTTGACACAGATTCCCAATTCGGGCATTCAGAACATATAGCACGTTGCTGTAAGCAAGCACATTCTCATTCAAAGTTGCAAGTTACTATGTAGGAACAAGTTTGTATAGGTATTTCAAAGATGCCCAGAACTGAGCTAAACTTGGTATGTCTCCAACTCCTAGAAATAACTTCATGCCCCATCTCCCTTACTTCCAGCTAGTAAGGATCACATAATTCCTAAAAAAGTTTTGACACAGATTCCCAATTCCGGCATTCAGAACATATAGTACGTTGCTGTAAGCAAGCACATTCAATTCAAAGTTGCAAGTTACTATGTAGGAACAAGTTTGTATAGGTATTTCAAAGATGCCCAGAACTGAGCTTAACGTTGTATGTCTCCAACTCCTCGAAATAACTTCATGCCCCATCTCCCTTACTTCCAGCTAGTAAGGATCACATAATTCCTAACAAAGTTTTGACACAGCTTCCCAATTCGGGCATTCAGAACATATAGCACGTTGCTGTAAGCAAGCACATTCTCATTCAAAGTTGCAAGTTACTATGTAGGAACAAGTTTGTATAGGTATTTCAAAGATGCCCAGAACAGAGCTAAACTTGGTATGTGTCCAACTCCTAGAAATAACTTCATGCCCCATCTCCCTTTCTTCCAGCTAGTAAGGATCACATAATTCCTAACAAAGTTTTGACACAGATTCCCAATTCGGGCATTCAGAACATATAGCACGTTGCTGTAAGCAAGCACATTCTCATTCAAAGTTGCAAGTTACTATGTAGGAACAAGTTTGTATAGGTATTTCAAAGATGCCCAGAACTGAGCTAAACTTGGTATGTCTCCAACTCCTAGAAATAACTTCATGCCCCATCTCCCTTACTTCCAGCTAGTAAGGATCACATAATTCCTAACAAAGTTTTGACACAGATTCCCAATTCGGGCATTCAGAACATATAGTACGTTGCTGTAAGCAAGCACATTCAATTCAAAGTTGCAAGTTACTATGTAGGAACAAGTTTGTATAGGTATTTCAAAGATGCCCAGAACTGAGCTTAACGTTGTATGTCTCCAACTCCTCGAAATAACTTCATGTCCCATCTCCCTTACTTCCAGCTAGTAAGGATCACATAATTCCTAACAAAGTTTTGACACAGCTTCCCAATTCGGGCATTCAGAACATATAGCACGTTGCTGTAAGCAAGCACATTCTCATTCAAAGTTGCAAGTTACTATGTAGGAACAAGTTTGTATAGGTATTTCAAAGATGCCCAGAACTGAGCTAAACTTGGTATGTGTCCAACTCCTAGAAATAACTTCATGCACCATCTCCCTTACTTCCAGCTAGTAAGGATCACATAATTCCTAACAAAGTTTTGACACAGATTCCCAATTCGGGCATTCAGAACATGTAGCACGTTGCTGTAAGCAAGCACATTCTCATTCAAAGTTGCAAGTTACTATGTAGGAACAAGTTTGTATAGGTATTTCAAAGATGCCCAGAACTGAGCTAAACATAGTATGTCTCCAACTCCTAGAAATAACTTCATGCCCCATCTCACTTACTTTCAGCTAGTAAGGATCACATAATTTCTAACAAAGTTTTGACACAGATTCCCAATTCGGGCATTCAGAACATATAGCAAGTTGCTGTAAGCAAGCACATTCTCATTCAAAGTTGCAAGTTACTATGTAGGAACAAGTTTGTATAGGTATTTCAAAGATGCCCAGAACTGAGCTAAACTTGGTATGTCTCCAACTCCTAGAAATAACTTCATGCCCCATCTTCCTTACTTCCATCTAGTAAGGATCACATAATTCCTTAAAGTGTTTTAGACACAGTTTCCCAATTCGGGCATTCAGAACATGTAGCACGTTGCTGTAAGCAAGCACATTCAATTCAAAGTTGCAAGGTACTATGTAGGAACAAGTTCGTATAGGTATTTCAAAGATGCCCAGAACTGAGCTAAACGTTGTATGTCTCCAACTCCTAGAAATAACTTCATGCCCCATCTCCCTTACTTCCAGCTAGTAAGGATCACATAATTACTAACAAAGTTTTGACACAGATTCCAAATTCGGGCATTCAGAACATATAGCACGTTGCTGTAAGCAAGCACATTGTCATTCAAAGTTGCAAGTTACTATGTAGGAACAAGTTTGTATAGGTATTTCAAAGACGCCCAGAACTGAGCTAAACTTTGTATGTGTCCAACCTCTAGAAATAACTTCATGCCCCAACTCCCTTACTTTCAGCTAGTAAGGATCACATAATTCCTAACAAAGTTTTGACACAGATTCCCAATTCGGGCATTCAGATCATATAGCAAGTTGCTGTAAGCAAGCACATTCTCATTCAAAGTTGCAAGTTACTATGTAGGAACAAGTTTGTATAGGTATTTCAAAGATGCCCAGAACTGAGCTAAACGTTGTATGTCTCCAACTCCTAGAAATAACTTCATGCCCCATCTCCCTTACTTCCAGCTAGTAAGGATCACATAATTCCTAACAAAGTTTTGACACAGATTCCCAATTCGGGCATTCAGAACATATAGCACGTTGCTGTAAGCAAGCACATTCTCATTCAAAGTTGCAAGTTACTATGTAGGAACAAGTTTGTATAGGTATTTCAAAGATGCCCAGAACTGAGCTAAACGTTGTATGTCTCCAACTCCTAGAAATAACTTCATGCCCCATCTCCCTACTTCCAGCTAGTAAGGATCACATAATTCCTAACAAAGTTTTGACACAGATTCCAAATTAGGGCATTCAGAACATGTAGCACGTTGCTGTAAGCAAGGACATTCAATTCAAAGTTGCAAGTTACTATGTAGGAACAAGTTTGTATAGGTATTTCAAAGATGCCCAGAACTGAGCTAAAGGTTGTATGTCTCCAACTAATAGAAATAACTTCATGCCCCATCTCCCTACTTCCAGCTAGTAAGGATCACATAATTCCTAACAAAGTTTTGACACAGATTCCCAATTCGGGCATTCAGAACACATAGCACGTTGCTGTAAGCAAGCACATTCTGATTCAAAGTTGCAAGTTACTATATAGCAACAAGTTTGTATAGGTGTTTCAAAGATGCCCAGAACTGAGCTAAACGTTGTATGTCTCCAACTCCTAGAAATAACTTCATGCCCCATCTCCCTTACTTCCAGCTAGTAAGGATCACATAATTCCTAACAAAGTTTTGACACAGATTCCCAATTCGGGCATTCAGAACATATAGCACGTTGCTGTAAGCAAGCACATTCTCATTCAAAGTTGCAAGTTACTATGTAGGAACAAGTTTGTATAGGTATTTCAAAGATGCCCAGAACTGAGCTAAACGTTGTATGTCTCCAACTCCTAGAAATAACATCATGCCCAATCTCCCTTACTTCCAGCTAGTAAGGATCACATAATTCCTAACAATGTTTTGACACAGATTCCCAATTCGGGCATTCAGAACATATAGCACGTTGCTGTAAGCAAGCACATTCTCATTCAAAGTTGCAAGTTACTATGTAGGAACAAGTTTGTATAGGTATTTCAAAGATGCCCAGAACTGAGCTAAACTTGGTATGTGTCCAACTCCTAGAAATAACTTCATGCCCCAACTCCCTTACTTCCAGCTAGTAAGGATCACATAATTCCTAACAATGTTTTGACACAGATTCCCAATTCGGGCATTCAGAACATATAGCACGTTGCTGTAAGCAAGCACATTCTCATTCAAAGTTGCAAGTTACTATGTAGGAACAAGTTTGTATAGGTATTTCAAAGATGCCCAGAACTGAGCTAAACGTTGTATGTCTCCAACTCCTAGAAATAACTTCATGCCCCATCTCCCTTACTTCCAGCAAGTAAGGATCACATAATTCCTAACAAAGTTTTGACACAGATTCCCAATTCGGGCATTCAGAACATATAGCACGTTGCTGTAAGCAAGCACATTCTGATTCAAAGTTGAAAGTTACTATGTAGGAACAAGTTTGTATAGGTATTTCAAAGATGCCCAGAACTGAGCTAAACTTGGTATGTCTCCAACTCCTAGAAATAACTTCATGCCCCATCTCACTTACTTCCAGCTAGTAAGGATCACATAATTCCTAACAAAGTTTTGACACAGATTCCCAATTCGGGCATTCAGAACATATAGCACGTTGCTGTAAGCAAGCACATACTCATTCAAAGTTGCAAGTTACTATGTAGGAACAAGTTTGTATAGGTATTTCAAAGATGCCCAGAACTGAGCTAAACTTGGTAGGTGTCCAACCTCTAAAAATAACTTCATGCCCCAACTCCCTTACTTCCAGCTAGTAAGGATCACATAATTCCTAACAAAGTTTTGACACAGATTCCCAATTCGGGCATTCAGAACATATAGCACGTTGCTGTAAGCAAGCACATTCTCATTCAAAGTTGCAAGTTACTATGTAGGAACAAGTTTGTATAGGTATTTCAAAGATGCCCAGAACTGAGCTAAACGTTGTATGTCTGCAACTCCTAGAAATAACTTCATGACCCATCTCCCTTACTTCCAGCTAATAAGGATCACATAATTCCTAACAAAGTTTTGACACAGATTCCCAATTCGGGCATTCAGAACATATAGCACGTTGCTGTAAGCAAGCACATTCTGATTCAAAGTTGCAAGATACTATGTAGGAACAAGTTTGTATAGGTATTACAAAGATGCCCAGAACTGAGCTAAACTTGGTATGTGTCCAACTCCTCGAAATAACTTCATGCCCCAACTCCCTTACTTCCAGCTAGTAAGGATCACATAATTCCTAACAAAGTTTTGACACAGATTCCCAATTCGGGCATTCAGAACATATAGCACGTTGCTGTAAGCAAGCACATTCTCATTCAAAGTTGCAAGTTACTATGTAGGAACAAGTTTGTATAGGTATTTCAAAGATGCCCAGAACTGAGCTAAACGTTGTATGTCTCCAACTCCTAGAAATAACTTCATGCCCCATCTCCCTTACTTCCAGCTAGTAAGGATCACATAATTCCTAACAAAGTTTTGACACAGATTCCCAATTCGGGCATTCAGAACATATAGCACGTTGCTGTAAGCAAGCACATTCTCATTCAAAGTTGCAAGTTACTATGTAGGAACAAGTTTGTATAGGTATTTCAAAGATGCCCAGAACTGAGCTAACCGATGTATGTCTCCAACTCCTAGAAATAACTTCATGCCCCATCTCCCTTACTTCCAGCTAGTAAGGATCACATAATTCCTAACAAAGTTTTGACACAGATTCCCAATTCGGGCATTCAGAACATATAGCACGTTGCTGTAAGCAAGCACATTCTGATTCAAAGTTGCAAGTTACTATGTAGGAACAAGTTTGTATAGGTATTTCAAAGATGCCCAGAACTGAGCTAAACTTGGTATGTCTCCAACTCCTAGAAATAACTTCATGCCCCATCTCCCTTACTTCAAGCTAGTAAGGATCACATAATTCCCAACAAAGTTTTGACACAGATTCCCAATTCGGGCATTCAGAACATATAGCACGTTGCTGTAAGCAAGCACATTCTGATTCATAGTTGCAAGTTACTATGTAGGAACAAGTTTGTATAGGTATTTCAAAGATGCCCAGAACTGAGCTAAATGTTGTATGTCTCCAACTCCTAGAAATAACTTCATGACCCATCTCCCTTACTTCCAGCTAGTAAGGATCACATAATTCCTAACAAAGTTTTGACACAGATTCCCAATTCGGGCATTCAGAACATATATCACGTTGCTGTAAGCAAGCACATTCTCATTCCAAGTTGCAAGTTACTATGTAGGAACAAGTTTGTATAGGTATTTCGAAGATGCCCAGAACTGAGCTAACCGTTGTATGTCTCCAACTCCTAGAAATAACTTCATGCCCCATCTCCCTTACTTCCAGCTAGTAAGGATCACATAATTCCTAACAAAGTTTTGACACAGATTCCCAATTCGGGCATTCAGAACATATAGCACGTTGCTGTAAGAAAGCACATTCTCATTTAAAGTTGCAAGTTACTATGTAGGAACAAGTTTGTATAGGTATTTCAAAGATGCCCAGAACTGAGCTAAACTTAGTATGTGTCCAACCTCTAGAAATAACTTCATGCCCCAACTCCCTTACTTCCAGCTAGTAAGGATCACATAATTCCTAACAAAGTTTTGACACAGATTCCCAATTCGGGCATTCAGAACATATAGCACGTTGCTGTAAGCAAGCACATTCTCATTCAAAGTTGCAAGTTACTATGTAGGAACAAGTTTGTATAGGTATTACAAAGATGCCCAGAACTGAGCTAAACTTGGTATGTGTCCAACTCCTCGAAATAACTTCATGCACCAACTCCCTTACTTCCAGCTAGTAAGGATCACATAATTACTAAAAAAGTTTTGACACAGATTCACAATTCGGACATTCAGAACATATAGCACGTTGCTGTAAGCAAGCACATTCTCATTCAAAATTGCAAGTTACTATGTAGGAACAAGTTTGTATAGGTATTTCAAAGATGCCCAGAACTGAGCTAAACGTTGTATGTCTCCAACTACTAGAAATAACTTCATGCCCCATCTCCCTTACTTCCAGCTAGTAAGGATCACATAATTCCTAACAAAGTTTTGACACAGATTCCCAATTCGGGCATTCAGAACACATAGCACGTTGCTGTAAGCAAGCACATTCTCATTCAAAGTTGCAAGTTACTATGTAGGAACAAGTTTGTATAGGTATTTCAAAGATGCCCAGAACTGAGCTAAATATTGTATGTCTCCAACTCCTAGAAATAACTTCATGCCCCATCTCACTTACTTCCAGCTAGTAAGGATCACATAATTCCTAACAAAGTTTTGACACAGATTCCCAATTCGGGCATTCAGAACATATAGCACGTTGCTGTAAGCAAGCACATTCTCATTCAAAGTTGCAAGTTGCTATGTAGGAACAAGTTTGTATAGGTATTTCAAAGATGCCCAGAACTGAGCTAAACTTGGTATGTGTCCAACTCCTAGAAATACCTTCATGCCCCAACTCCCTTACTTCCAGCTAGTAAGGATCACATAATTCCTAACAAAGTTTTGACACAGATTCCCAATTCGGGCATTCAGAACATATAGCACGTTGCTGTAAGCAAGCACATTCTGATTCAAAGTTGCAAGTTACTATGTAGGAACAAGTTTGTATAGGTATTTCAAAGATGCCCAGAACTGAGCTAAACTTGGTATGTGTCCAACTCCTAGAAATAACTTCATGCCCCATCTCCCTTACTTCCATCTAGTAAGGATCACATAATTCCTAACAAAGTTTTGACACAGATTCCCAATTCGGGCATTCAGAACATATAGCACGTTGCTGTAAGCAAGCACATTCTCATTCAAAGTTGCAAGTTACTATGTAGGAACAAGTTTGTATAGGTATTTCAAAGATGCCCAGAACTGAGCTAAACTTGGTAGGTGTCCAACCTCTAAAAATAACTTCATGCCCCAACTCCCTTACTTCCAGCTAGTAAGGATCACATAATTCCTAACAAAGTTTTGACACAGATTCCCAATTCGGGCATTCAGAACATATAGCACGTTGCTGTAAGCAAGCACATTCTCATTCAAAGTTGCAAGTTACTATGTAGGAACAAGTTTGTATAGGTATTTCAAAGATGCCCAGAACTGAGCTAAACGTTGTATGTCTGCAACTCCTAGAAATAACTTCATGCCCCATCTCCCTTACTTCCAGCTAATAAGGATCACATAATTCCTAACAAAGTTTTGACACAGATTCCCAATTCGGGCATTCAGAACATATAGCACGTTGCTGTAAGCAAGCACATTCTGATTCAAAGTTGCAAGTTTCTATGTAGGAACAAGTTTGTATAGGTATTACAAAGATGCCCAGAACTGAGCTAAACTTGGTATGTGTCCAACTCCTCGAAATAACTTCATGCCCCAACTCCCTTACTTCCAGCTAGTAAGGATCACATAATTCCTAACAAAGTTTTGACACAGATTCCCAATTCGGGCATTCAGAACATATAGCACGTTGCTGTAAGCAAGCACATTCTCATTCAAAGTTGCAAGTTACTATGTAGGAACAAGTTTGTATAGGTATTTCAAAGATGCCCAGAACTGAGCTAAACGTTGTATGTCTCCAACTCCTAGAAATAACTTCATGCCCCATCTCCCTTACTTCCAGCTAGTAAGGATCACATAATTCCTAACAAAGTTTTGACACAGATTCCCAATTCGGGCATTCAGAACATATAGCACGTTGCTGTAAGCAAGCACATTCTCATTCAAAGTTGCAAGTTACTATGTAGGAACAAGTTTGTATAGGTATTTCAAAGATGCCCAGAACTGAGCTAAACTTGGTATGTGTCCAACCTCTAGAAATAACTTCATGCCCCAACTCCCTTACTTCCAGCTAGTAAGGATCACATAATTCCTAACAAAGTTTTGACACAGATTCCCAATTCGGGCATTCAGAACATATAGCACGTTGCTGTAAGCAAGCACATTCTCATTCAAAGTTGCAAGTTACTATGTAGGAACAAGTTTGTATAGGTATTTCAAAGATGCCCAGAACTGAGCTAACCGATGTATGTCTCCAACTCCTAGAAATAACTTCATGCCCCATCTCCCTTACTTCCAGCTAGTAAGGATCACATAATTCCTAACAAAGTTTTGACACAGATTCCCAATTCGGGCATTCAGAACATATAGCACGTTGCTGTAAGCAAGCACATTCTGATTCAAAGTTGCAAGTTACTATGTAGGAACAAGTTTGTATAGGTATTTCAAAGATGCCCAGAACTGAGCTAAACTTGGTATGTCTCCAACTCCTAGAAATAACTTCATGCCCCATCTCCCTTACTTCCAGCTAGTAAGGATCACATAATTCCCAACAAAGTTTTGACACAGATTCCCAATTCGGGCATTCAGAACATATAGCACGTTGCTGTAAGCAAGCACATTCTGATTCAAAGTTGCAAGTTACTATGTAGGAACAAGTTTGTATAGGTATTTCAAAGATGCCCAGAACTGAGCTAAATGTTGTATGTCTCCAACTCCTAGAAATAACTTCATGACCCATCTCCCTTACTTCCAGCTAGTAAGGATCACATAATTCCTAACAAAGTTTTGACACAGATTCCCAATTCGGGCATTCAGAACATATATCACGTTGCTGTAAGCAAGCACATTCTCATTCAAAGTTGCAAGTTACTATGTAGGAACAAGTTTGTATAGGTATTTCGAAGATGCCCAGAACTGAGCTAACCGTTGTATGTCTCCAACTCCTAGAAATAACTTCATGCCCCATCTCCCTTACTTCCAGCTAGTAAGGATCACATAATTCCTAACAAAGTTTTGACACAGATTCCCAATTCGGGCATTCAGAACATATAGCACGTTGCTGTAAGAAAGCACATTCTCATTTAAAGTTGCAAGTTACTATGTAGGAACAAGTTTGTATATGTATTTCAAAGATGCCCAGAACTGAGCTAAACTTAGTATGTGTCCAACCTCTAGAAATAACTTCATGCCCCAACTCCCTTACTTCCAGCTAGTAAGGATCACATAATTCCTAACAAAGTTTTGACACAGATTCCCAATTCGGGCATTCAGAACATATAGCACGTTGCTGTAAGCAAGCACATTCTCATTCAAAGTTGCAAGTTACTATGTAGGAACAAGTTTGTATAGGTATTACAAAGATGCCCAGAACTGAGCTAAACTTGGTATGTGTCCAACTCCTCGAAATAACCTCATGCCCCAACTCCCTTACTTCCAGCTAGTAAGGATCACATAATTCCTAACAAAGTTTTGACACAGATTCCCAATTCGGGCATTCAGAACATATAGCACGTTGCTGTAAGCAAGCACATTCTCATTCAAAGTTGCAAGTTACTATGTAGGAACAAGTTTGTATAGGTATTTCAAAGATGCCCAGAACTGAGCTAAACTTGGTAGGTGTCCAACCTCTAAAAAAGAATTCATGCCCCAACTCCCTTACTTCCAGCTAGTTAGGATCACATAATTCCTAACAAAGTTTTGACACAGATTCCCAATTCGGGCATTCAGAACATATAGCACGTTGCTGTAAGCAAGCACATTCTCATTCAAAGTTGCAAGATACTATGTAGGAACAAGTATGTATAGGTATTTCAAAGATGTCCAGAACTGAGCTAAAAGTTGTATGTCTGCAACTCCTAGAAATAACTTCATGCCCCATCTCCCTTACTTCCAGCTAATTAGGATCACATAATTCCTAACAAAGTTTTGACACAGATTCCCAATTCGGGCATTCAGAACATATAGCACGTTGCTGTAAGCCAGCATATTCTCATTCAAAGTTGCAAGTTACTATGTAGGAACAAGTTTGTATAGGTATTTCAAAGATGCCCAGAACTGAGCTAAAGGTTGTGTGTCTCCAACTCCTAGAAATAACTTCATGCCCCATCTCCCTTACTTCCAGCTAGTAAGGATCACATAATTCCTAACAAATTTTTGACACAGATTCCCAATTCGGGCATTCAGAACATATAGCACGTTGCTGTAAGCAAGCACATTCTCATTCAAAGTTGCAAGTTACTATGTAGGAACAAGTTTGTATAGGTATTTCAAAGATGCCCAGAACTGAGCTAAACTTGGTATGTGTCCAACCTCTAGAAATAACTTCATGCCCCAACTCCCTTACTTCCAGCTAGTAAGGATCACATAATTCCTTACAAAGTTTTGACACAGATGCCCAATTCGGGCATTCAGAACATATAGCACGTTGCTGTAAGCAAGCACATTCTCATTCAAAGTTGCAAGTTACTATGTAGGAACAAGTTTGTATAGGTATTTCAAAGATGCCCAGAATTGAGCTAACCGATGTATGTCTCCAACTCCTGGAAATAACTTCATGCCCCATCTCCCTTACTTCCAGCTAGTAAGGATCACATAATTCCTAAAAAAGTTTTGACACAGATTCCCAATTCGGGCATTCAGAACATATAGCACGTTGCTGTAAGCAAGCACATTCTCATTCAAAGTTGCAAGTTACTATGTAGGAACAAGTTTGTATAGGTATTTCAAAGATGCCCAGAACTGAGCTAAACTTGGTATGTGTCCAACTCCTAGAAATACCTTCATGCCCCAACTCCCTTACTTCCAGCTAGTAAGGATCACATAATTCCTAACAAATTTTGACACAGTTTCCCAATTCGGGCATTCAGAACATATAGCACGTTGCTGTAAGCAAGCACATTCTCATTCAAAGTTGCAAGTTACTATGTAGGAACAAGTTTGTATAGGTATTTCAAAGATGCCCAGAACTGAGCTAAACGTTGTATGTGTCCAACTCCTAGAAATAACTTCATGCCCCATCTCCCTTACTTCCAGCTAGTAAGGATCACATAATTCCTAACAAAGCTTTGACACAGAATCCCAATTCGGGCATTCAGAACATATAGCACGTTGCTGTAAGCAAGCACATTCTCATTCAAAGTTGCAAGTTTCTATGTAGGAACAAGTTTGTATAGGTATTTCAAAGATGCCCAGAACTGAGCTAAACTTGGTATGTGTCCAACTCCTCGAAATAACTTCATGCACCAACTCCCTTACTTCCAGCTAGTAAGGATCACATAATTACTAAAAAAGTTTTGACACAGATTCCCAATTCGGACATTCAGAACATATAGCACGTTGCTGTAAGCAAGCACATTCTCATTCAAAGTTGCAAGTTACTATGTAGGAACAAGTTTGTATAGGTATTTCAAAGATGCCCAGAACTGAGCTAAACGTTGTATGTCTCCAACTACTAGAAATAACTTCATGCCCCATCTCCCTTACTTCCAGCTAGTAAGGATCACATAATTCCTAACAAAGTTTTGACACAGATTCCCAATTCGGGCATTCAGAACACATAGCACGTTGCTGTAAGCAAGCACATTCTCATTCAAAGTTGCAAGTTACTATGTAGGAACAAGTTTGTATAGGTATTTCAAAGATGCCCAGAACTGAGCTAAACTTGGTATGTGTCCAACCTCTAGAAATAACTTCATGCCCCAACTCCCTTACTTCCAGCTAGTAAGGATCACATAATTCCTAACAAAGTTTTGACACAGATTCCCAATTCGGGCATTCAGAACATATAGCACGTTGCTGTAAGCAAGCACATTCTCATTCAAAGTTGCAAGTTACTATGTAGGAACAAGTTTGTATAGGTATTTCAAAGATGCCCAGAACTGAGCTAACCGATGTATGTCTCCAACTCCTAGAAATAACTTCATGCCCCATCTCACTTACTTCCAGCTAGTAAGGATCACATAATTCCTAACAAAGTTTTGACACAGATTCCCAATTCGGGCATTCAGAACATATAGCACGTTGCTGTAAGCAAGCACATTCTGATTCAAAGTTGCAAGTTACTATGTAGGAACAAGTTTGTATAGGTATTTCAAAGATGCCCAGAACTGAGCTAAACTTGGTATGTCTCCAACTCCTAGAAATAACTTCATGCCCCATCTCCCTTACTTCCAGCTAGTAAGGATCACATAATTCCCAACAAAGTTTTGACACAGATTCCCAATTCGGGCATTCAGAACATATAGCACGTTGCTGTAAGCAAGCACATTCTGATTCAAAGTTGCAAGTTACTATGTAGGAACAAGTTTGTATAGGTATTTCAAAGATGCCCAGAACTGAGCTAAATGTTGTATGTCTCCAACTCCTAGAAATAACTTCATGACCCATCTCCCTTACTTCCAGCTAGTAAGGATCACATAATTCCTAACAAAGTTTTGACACAGATTCCCAATTCGGGCATTCAGAACATATATCACGTTGCTGTAAGCAAGCACATTCTCATTCAAAGTTGCAAGTTACTATGTAGGAACAAGTTTGTATAGGTATTTCGAAGATGCCCAGAACTGAGCTAACCGTTGTATGTCTCCAACTCCTAGAAATAACTTCATGCCCCATCTCCCTTACTTCCAGCTAGTAAGGATCACATAATTCCTAACAAAGTTTTGACACAGATTCCCAATTCGGGCATTCAGAACATATAGCACGTTGCTGTAAGAAAGCACATTCTCATTTAAAGTTGCAAGTTACTATGTAGGAACAAGTTTGTATATGTATTTCAAAGATGCCCAGAACTGAGCTAAACTTAGTATGTGTCCAACCTCTAGAAATAACTTCATGCCCCAACTCCCTTACTTCCAGCTAGTAAGGATCACATAATTCCTAACAAAGTTTTGACACAGATTCCCAATTCGGGCATTCAGAACATATAGCACGTTGCTGTAAGCAAGCACATTCTCATTCAAAGTTGCAAGTTACTATGTAGGAACAAGATTGTATAGGTATTACAAAGATGCCCAGAACTGAGCTAAACTTGGTATGTGTCCAACTCCTCGAAATAACCTCATGCCCCAACTCCCTTACTTCCAGCTAGTAAGGATCACATAATTCCTAACAAAGTTTTGACACAGATTCCCAATTCGGGCATTCAGAACATATAGCACGTTGCTGTAAGCAAGCACATTCTCATTCAAAGTTGCAAGTTACTATGTAGGAACAAGTTTGTATAGGTATTTCAAAGATGCCCAGAACTGAGCTAAACTTGGTAGGTGTCCAACCTCTAAAAAGGAATTCATGCCCCAACTCCCTTACTTCCAGCTAGTTAGGATCACATAATTCCTAACAAAGTTTTGACACAGATTCCCAATTCGGGCATTCAGAACATATAGCACGTTGCTGTAAGCAAGCACATTCTCATTCAAAGTTGCAAGATACTATGTAGGAACAAGTATGTATAGGTATTTCAAAGATGTCCAGAACTGAGCTAAAAGTTGTATGTCTGCAACTCCTAGAAATAACTTCATGCCCCATCTCCCTTACTTCCAGCTAATAAGGATCACATAATTCCTAACAAAGTTTTGACACAGATTCCCAATTCGGGCATTCAGAACATATAGCACGTTGCTGTAAGCAAGCATATTCTCATTCAAAGTTGCAAGTTACTATGTAGGAACAAGTTTGTATAGGTATTTCAAAGATGCCCAGAACTGAGCTAAAGGTTGTGTGTCTCCAACTCCTAGAAATAACTTCATGCCCCATCTCCCTTACTTCCAGCTAGTAAGGATCACATAATTCCTAACAAATTTTTGACACAGATTCCCAATTCGGGCATTCAGAACATATAGCACGTTGCTGTAAGCAAGCACATTCTCATTCAAAGTTGCAAGTTACTATGTAGGAACAAGTTTGTATAGGTATTTCAAAGATGCCCAGAACTGAGCTAAACTTGGTATGTGTCCAACCTCTAGAAATAACTTCATGCCCCAACTCCCTTACTTCCAGCTAGTAAGGATCACATAATTCCTTACAAAGTTTTGACACAGATGCCCAATTCGGGCATTCAGAACATATAGCACGTTGCTGTAAGCAAGCACATTCTCCTTCAAAGTTGCAAGTTACTATGTAGGAACAAGTTTGTATAGGTATTTCAAAGATGCCCAGAATTGAGCTAACCGATGTATGTCTCCAACTCCTGGAAATAACTTCATGCCCCATCTCCCTTACTTCCAGCTAGTAAGGATCACATAATTCCTAAAAAAGTTTTGACACAGATTCCCAATTCGGGCATTCAGAACATATAGCACGTTGCTGTAAGCAAGCACATTCTCATTCAAAGTTGCAAGTTACTATGTAGGAACAAGTTTGTATAGGTATTTCAAAGATGCCCAGAACTGAGCTAAACTTGGTATGTGTCCAACTCCTAGAAATACCTTCATGCCCCAACTCCCTTACTTCCAGCTAGTAAGGATCACATAATTCCTAACAAATTTTGACACAGATTCCCAATTCGGGCATTCAGAACATATAGCACGTTGCTGTAAGCAAGCACATTCTCATTCAAAGTTGCAAGTTACTATGTAGGAACAAGTTTGTATAGGTATTTCAAAGATGCCCAGAACTGAGCTAAACGTTGTATGTGTCCAACTCCTAGAAATAACTTCATGCCCCATCTCCCTTACTTCCAGCTAGTAAGGATCACATAATTCCTAACAAAGCTTTGACACAGAATCCCAATTCGGGTATTCAGAACATATAGCACGTTGCTGTAAGCAAGCACATTCTCATTCAAAGTTGCAAGTTTCTATGTAGGAACAAGTTTGTATAGGTATTTCAAAGATGCCCAGAACTGAGCTAAACTTGGTATGTGTCCAACTCCTCGAAATAACTTCATGCACCAACTCCCTTACTTCCAGCTAGTAAGGATCACATAATTACTAAAAAAGTTTTGACACAGATTCCCAATTCGGACATTCAGAACATATAGCACGTTGCTGTAAGCAAGCACATTCTCATTCAAAGTTGCAAGTTACTATGTAGGAACAAGTTTGTATAGGTATTTCAAAGATGCCCAGAACTGAGCTAAACGTTGTATGTCTCCAACTACTAGAAATAACTTCATGCCCCATCTCCCTTACTTCCAGCTAGTAAGGATCACATAATTCCTAACAAAGTTTTGACACAGATTCCCAATTCGGGCATTCAGAACACATAGCACGTTGCTGTAAGCAAGCACAATCTCATTCAAAGTTGCAAGTTACTATGTAGGAACAAGTTTGTATAGGTATTTCAAAGATGCCCAGAACTGAGCTAAATATTGTATGTCTCCAACTCCTAGAAATAACTTCATGCCCCATCTCACTTACTTCCAGCTAGTAAGGATCACATAATTCCTAACAAAGTTTTGACACAGATTCCCAATTCGGGCATTCAGAACATATAGCACGTTGCTGTAAGCAAGCACATTCTCATTCAAAGTTGCAAGTTGCTATGTAGGAACAAGTTTGTATAGGTATTTCAAAGATGCCCAGAACTGAGCTAAACTTGGTATGTGTCCAACTCCTAGAAATACCTTCATGCCCCAACTCCCTTTCTTCCAGCTAGTAAGGATCACATAATTCCTAACAAAATTTGACACAGATTCCCAATTCGGGCATTCAGAACATATAGAACGTTGCTGTAAGCAAGCACATTCTCATTCAAAGTTGCAAGTTACTATGTAGGAACAAGTTTGTATAGGTATTTCAAAGATGCCCAGAACTGAGCTAAACGTTGTATGTGTCCAACTCCTAGAAATAACTTCATGCCCCATCTCCCTTACTTCCAGCTAGTAAGGATCACATAATTACTAACAAAGCTTAGACACAGATTCCCAATTCGGGCATTCAGAACATATAGCACGTTGCTGTAAGCAAGCACATTCTCATTCAAAGTTGCAAGTTACTATGTAGGAACAAGTTTGTATAGGTATTTCAAAGATGCCCAGAACTGAGCTAAACGTTGTATGTCTCCAACTCCTAGAAATACCTTCATGCCCCAACTCCCTTACTTCCAGCTAGTAAGGATCACATAATTCCTAACAAATTTTGACACAGATTCCCAATTCGGGCATTCAGAACATATAGCACGTTGCTGTAATCAAGCACATTCTCATTCAAAGTTGCAAGTTACTATGTAGGAACAAGTTTGTATAGGTATTTCAAAGATGCCCAGAACTGAGCTAAACGTTGTATGTCTCCAACTCCTAGAAATAACTTCATGCCCCATCTCCCTTACTTCCAGCTAGTAAGGATCGCATAATTCCTAACAAAGTTTTGACACAGATTCCCAATTCGGGCATTCAGAACATATAGCACGTTGCTGTAAGCAAGCACATTCTCATTCAAAGTTGCAAGTTACTATGTAGGAACAAGTTTGTATAGGTATTTCACAGATGCCCAGAACTGAGCTAAACGTTGTATGTCTCCAACTCCTAGAAATAACTTCATGCCCCATCTCCCTTACTTCCAGCTAGTAAGGATCACATAATTACTAACAAAGCTTAGACACAGATTCCCAATTCGGGCATTCAGAACATATAGCACGTTGCTGTAAGCAAGCACATTCTCATTCAAAGTTGCAAGTTACTATGTAGGAACAAGTTTGTATAGGTATTTCAAAGATGCCCAGAACTGAGCTAAACGTTGTATGTCTCCAACTCCTAGAAATACCTTCATGCCCCAACTCCCTTACTTCCAGCTAGTAAGGATCACATAATTCCTAACAAATTTTGACACAGATTCCCAATTCGGGCATTCAGAACATATAGCACGTTGCTGTAATCAAGCACATTCTCATTCAAAGTTGCAAGTTACTATGTAGGAACAAGTTTGTATAGGTATTTCAAAGATGCCCAGAACTGAGCTAAACGTTGTATGTCTCCAACTCCTAGAAATAACTTCATGCCCCATCTCCCTTACTTCCAGCTAGTAAGGATCGCATAATTCCTAACAAAGTTTTGACACAGATTCCCAATTCGGGCATTCAGAACATATAGCACGTTGCTGTAAGCAAGCACATTCTCATTCAAAGTTGCAAGTTACTATGTAGGAACAAGTTTGTATAGGTATTTCACAGATGCCCAGAACTGAGCTAAACGTTGTATGTCTCCAACTCCTAGAAATAACTTCATGCCCCATCTCCCTTACTTCCAGCTAGTAAGGATCACATAATTCCTAACAAAGTTTTGACACAGATTCCCAATTCGGGCATTCAGAACATATAGCACGTTGCTGTAAGCAAGCACATTCTCATTCAAAGTTGCAAGTTACTATGTAGGAACAAGTTTGTATAGGTATTTCAAAGATGCCCAGAACTGAGCTAAACTTGGTATGTGTCCAACTCCTCGAAATAACTTCATGCCCCAGCTCCCCTACTTCCAGCTAGTAAGGATCACATAATTCCTAACAAAGTTTTGACACAGATTCCCAATTCGGGCATTCAGAACACATAGCACGTTGCTATAAGCAAGCACATTCTCATTCAAACTTGCAAGTTCCTATGTAAGAACAAGTTTGTATAGGTATTTCAAAGATGCCCAGAACTGAGATAAACGTTGTATGTCTCCAACTCCTAGAAATAACTTCATGCCCCATCTCCCTTACTTCCAGCTAGTAAGGATCACATAATTCCTAACAAAGTTTTGACACAGATTCCCAATTCGGGCATTCAGAACATATAGCACGTTGCTGTAAGCAAGCACATTCTGATTCAAAGTTGCAAGTTACTATGTAGGAACAAGTTTGTATAGGTTTTTCAAAGATGCCCAGAACTGAGCTAAACGTTGTATGTCTCCAACTCCTAGAAATAACTTCATGCCCCATCTCCCTTACTTCCAGCTAGTAAGGATCACATAATTCCTAAAAAAGTTTTGACACAGATTCCCAATTCGGGCATTCAGAACATATAGCACGTTGCTGTAAGCAAGCACATTCTCATTCAAAGTTGCAAGTTACTATGTAGGAACAAGTTTGTATAGGTATTTCAAAGATGCCCAGAACTGAGCTAAACTTGGTATGTGTCCAACCTTTAGAAATAACTTCATGCCCCAACTCCCTTACTTCCAGCTAGTAAGGATCACATAATTCCTAACAAAGTTTTGACACAGATTCCCAATTCGGGCATTCAGAACATATAGCACGTTGCTGTAAGCAAGCACATTCTCATTCAAAGTTGCAAGTTACTATGTAGGAACAAGTTTGTATAGGTATTTCAAAGATGCCCAGAACTGAGCTAAACTTGGTATGTGTCCAACCTCTAGAAATAACTTCATGCCCCAACTCCCTTACTTCCAGCTAGTAAGTATCACATAATTCCTAACAAAGTTTTGACACAGATTCCCAATTCGGGCATTCAGAACATATAGCACGTTGCTGTAAGCAAGCACATTCTCATTCAAAGTTGCAAGTTACTATGTAGGAACAAGTTTGTATAGGTATTTCAAAGATGCCCAGAACTGAGCTAAACGTTGTATGTCTGCAACTCCTAGAAATAACTTCATGCCACATCTCCCTTACTTCCAGCTAATAAGGATCACATAATTCCTAACAAAGTTTTGACACAGATTCCCAATTCGGGCATTCAGAACATATAGCACGTTGCTGTAAGCAAGCACATTCTCATTCAAAGTTGCAAGTTACTATGTAGGAACAAGTTTGTATAGGTATTTCAAAGATGCCCAGAACTGAGCTAAACTTGGTATGTGTCCAACTCCTAGAAATACCTACATGCCCCAACTCCCTTACTTCCAGCTAGTAAGGATCACATAATTCCTAACAAATTTTGACACAGATTCCAAATTCGGGCATTCAGAACATATAGCACGTTGCTGTAAGCAAGCACATTCTCATTCAAAGTTGCAAGTTACTATGTAGGAACAAGTTTGTATAGGTATTTCAAAGATGCCCAGAACTGAGCTAAACGTTGTATGTCTCCAACTCCTAGAAATAACTTCATGCCCCATCTCCCTTACTTCCAGCTAGTAAGGATCACATAATTCCTAACAAAGCTTTGACACAGAATCCCAATTCGGGCATTCAGAACATATAGCACGTTGCTGTAAGCAAGCACATTCTCATTCAAAGTTGCAAGTTTCTATGTAGGAACAAGTTTGTATAGGTATTTCAAAGATGCCCAGAACTGAGCTAAACTTGGTATGTGTCCAACTCCTCGAAATAACTTTATGCACCAACTCCCTTACTTCCAGCTAGTAAGGATCACATAATTACTAAAAAAGTTTTGACACAGATTCCCAATTCGGACATTCAGAACATATAGCACGTTGCTGTAAGCAAGCACATTCTCATTCAAAGTTGCAAGTTACTATGTAGGAACAAGTTTGTATAGGTGTTTCAAAGATGCCCAGAACTGAGCTAAACGTTGTATGTCTCCAACTCCAAGAAATAACTTCATGCCCCATCTCCCTTACTTCCAGCTAGTAAGGATCACATAATTCCTAACAAAGTTTTGACACAGATTCCCAATTCGGGCATTCAGAACACATAGCACGTTGCTGTAAGCAAGCACATTCTCATTCAAAGTTGCAAGTTACTATGTAGGAACAAGTTTGTATAGGTATTTCAAAGATGCCCAGAACTGAGCTAAATATTGTATGTCTCCAACTCCTAGAAATAACTTCATGCCCCATCTCACTTACTTCCAGCTAGTAAGGATCACATAATTCCTAACAAAGTTTTGACACAGATTCCCAATTCGAGCATTCAGAACATATAGCACGTTGCTGTAAGCAAGCACATTCTCATTCAAAGTTGCAAGTTGCTATGTAGGAACAAGTTTGTATAGGTATTTCAAAGATGCCCAGAACTGAGCTAAACTTGGTATGTGTCCAACTCCTAGAAATACCTTCATGCCCCAACTCCCTTACTTCCAGCTAGTAAGGATCACATAATTCCTAACAAATTTTGACACAGATTCCCAATTCGGGCATTCAGAACATATAGAACGTTGCTGTAAGCAAGCACATTCTCATTCAAAGTTGCAAGTTACTATGTAGGAACAAGTTTGTATAGGTATTTCAAAGATGCCCAGAACTGAGCTAAACGTTGTATGTCTCCAACTCCTAGAAATAACTTCATGCCCCATCTCCCTTACTTCCAGCTAGTAAGGATCACATAATTACTAACAAAGCTTAGACACAGATTCCCAATTCGGGCATTCAGAACATATAGCACGTTGCTGTAAGCAAGCACATTCTCATTCAAAGTTGCAAGTTTCTATGTAGGAACAAGTTTGTATAGGTATTTCAAAGATGCCCAGAACTGAGCTAAACGTTGTATGTTTCCAACTCCTAGAAATACCTTCATGCCCCAACTCCCTTACTTCCAGCTAGTAAGGATCACATAATTAATAACAAATTTTGACACAGATTCCCAATTCGGGCATTCAGAACATATAGCACGTTGCTGTAATCAAGCACATTCTCATTCAAAGTTGCAAGTTACTATGTAGGAACAAGTTGGTATAGGTATTTCAAAGATGCCCAGAACTGAGCTAAACGTTGTATGTCTCCAACTCCTAGAAAAAACTTCATGCCCCATCTCCCTTACTGCCAGCTAGTAAGGATCACATAATTCCTAACAAAGTTTTGACACAGATTCCCAATTCGGGCATTCAGAACATATAGCACGTTGCTGTAAGCAAGCACATTCTCATTCAAAGTTGCAAGTTACTATGTAGGAACAAGTTTGTATAGGTATTTCAAAGATGCCCAGAACTGAGCTAAACGTAGTATGTCTCCAACTCCTAGAAATAACTTCATGCCCCATCTCCCTTACTTCCAGCTAGTAAGGATCACATAATTCCTAACAAAGTTTTGACACAGATTCCCAATTCGGGCATTCAGAACATATAGCACGTTGCTGTAAGCAAGCACATTCTCATTCAAAGTTGCAAGTTACTATGTAGGAACAAGTTTGTATAGGTATTTCAAAGATGCCCAGAACTGAGCTAAACTTGGTATGTGTCCAACTCCTCGAAATAACTTCATGCCCCAACTCCCCTACTTCCAGCTAGTAAGGATCACATAATTCCTAACAAAGTTTTGACTCAGATTCCCAATTCGGGCATTCAGAACACATAGCACGTTGCTGTAAGCAAGCACATTCTCATTCAAAGTTGCAAGTTACTATGTAGGAACAAGTTTGTATAGGTATTTCAAAGATGCCCAGAACTGAGATAAACGTTGTATGTCTCCAACTCCTAGAAATAACTTCATGCCCCATCTCCCTTACTTCCAGCTAGTAAGGATCACATAATTCCTAACAAAGTTTTGACACAGATTCCCAATTCGGGCATTCAGAACATATAGCACGTTGCTGTAAGCAAGCACATTCTGATTCAAAGTTGCAAGTTACTATGTAGGAACAAGTTTGTATAGGTATTTCAAAGATGCCCAGAACTGAGCTAAACGTTGTATGTCTCCAACTCCTAGAAATAACTTCATGCCCCATCTCCCTTACTTCCAGCTAGTAAGGATCACATAATTCCTAACAAAGTTTTGACACAGATTCCCAATTCGGGCATTCAGAACATATAGCACGTTGCTGTAAGCAAGCACATTCTCATTCAAAGTTGCAAGTTACTATGTAGGAACAAGTTTGTATAGGTATTTCAAAGATGCCCAGAACTGAGCTAAACTTGGTAAGTGTCCAACCTCTAGAAATAACTTCATGCCCCAACTCCCTTACTTCCAGCTAGTAAGGATCACATAATTCCTAACAAAGTTTTGACACAGATTCCCAATTCGGGCATTCAGAACATATAGCAAGTTGCTGTAAGCAAGCACATTCTCATTCAAAGTTGCAAGTTACTATGTAGGAACAAGTTTGTATAGGTATTTCAAAGATGCCCAGAACTGAGCTAAACTTGGCATGTGTCCAACTCCTCGAAATAACTTCATGCCCCAACTCCCTTACTTCCAGCTAGTAAGGATCACATAATTCCTAACAAAGTTTTGACACAGATTCCCAATTCGGGCATTCAGAACATATAGCACGTTGCTGTAAGCAAGCACATTCTCATTCAAAGTTGCAAGTTACTATGTAGGAACAAGTTTGTATAGGTATTTCAAAGATGCCCAGAACTGAGCTAAACGTTGTATGTCTCCAACTCCTAGAAATAACTTCATGCCCCATCTCCCTTACTTCCAGCTAGTAAGGATCACATAATTCCTAACAAAGTTTTGACACAGATTCCCAATTCGGGCATTCAGAACATATAGCACGTTGCTGTAAGCAAGCACATTCTCATTCAAAGTTGCAAGTTACTATGTAGGAACAAGTTTGTATAGGTATTTCAAAGATGCCCAGAACTGAGCTAAAGGTTGTATGTCTCCAACTCCTAGAAATAACTTCATGCCCCATCTCCCTTACTTCCAGCTAGTAAGGATCACATAATTCCTAACAAATTTTTGACACAGATTCCCAATTCGGGCATTCAGAACATATAGCACGTTGCTGTAAGCAAGCACATTCTCATTCAAAGTTGCAAGTTACTATGTAGGAACAAGTTTGTATAGGTATTTCAAAGATGCCCAGAACTGAGCTAAACTTGGTATGTGTCCAACCTCTAGAAATAACTTCATGCCCCAACTCCCTTACTTCCAGCTAGTAAGGATCACATAATTCCTTACAAAGTTTTGACACAGATGCCCAATTCGGGCATTCAGAACATATAGCACGTTGCTGTAAGCAAGCACATTCTCATTCAAAGTTGCAAGTTACTATGTAGGAACAAGTTTGTATAGGTATTTCAAAGATGCCCAGAATTGAGCTAACCGATGTATGTCTCCAACTCCTGGAAATAACTTCATGCCCCATCTCCCTTACTTCCAGCTAGTAAGGATCACATAATTCCTAAAAATGTTTTGACACAGATTCCCAATTCGGGCATTCAGAACATATAGCACGTTGCTGTAAGCAAGCACATTCTCATTCAAAGTTGCAAGTTACTATGTAGGAACAAGTTTGTATAGGTATTTCAAAGATGCCCAGAACTGAGCTAAACGTTGTATGTCTCCAACTCCTAGAAATAACTTCATGCCCCATCTCCCTTACTTCCAGCTAGTAAGGATCACATAATTCCTAACAAAGTTTTGACACAGATTCCCAATTCGGGCATTCAGAACATATAGCACGTTGCTGTAAGCAAGCACATTCTCATTCAAAGTTGCAAGTTACTATGTAGGAACAAGTTTGTATAGGTATTTCAAAGATGCCCAGAACTGAGCTAAACTTGGTATGTGTCCAACCTCTAGAAATAACTTCATGCCCCAACTCCCTTACTTCCAGCTAGTAAGGATCACAAAATTCCTAACAAAGTTTTGACACAGATTCCCAATTCGGGCATTCAGAACATATAGCATGTTGCTGTAAGCAAGCACATTCTCATTCAAATTTGCAAGTTACTATGTAGGAACAAGTTTGTATAGGTATTTCAAAGATGCCCAGAACTGAGCTAAACTTGGTATGTGTCCAACTCCGCGAAATAACTTCATGCCCCAACTCCCTTACTTCCAGCTAGGAAGGATCACATAATTCCTAACAAAGTTTTGACACAGATTCCCAATTCGGGCATTCAGAACATATAGCACGTTGCTGTAAGCAAGCACATTCTCATTCAAAGTTGCAAGTTACTATGTAGGAACAAGTTTGTATAGGTATTTCAAAGATGCCCAGAACTGAGCTAAACTTGGTATGTCTCCAACTCCTAGATATAACTTCATGCCCCAACTCCCTTACTTCCAGCTAGTAAGGATCACATAATTCCTAACAAAGTTTTGACACAGATTCCCAATTCGGGCATTCAGAACATATAGCACGTTGCTGTAAGCAAGCACATTCTCATTCAAAGTTGCAAGTTACTATGTAGGAACAAGTTTGTATAGGTATTTCAAAGATGCCCAGAACTGAGCTAAACGTTGTATGTCTCCAACTCCTAGAAATAACTTCATGCCCCATCTCCCTTACCTCCAGCTAGTAAGGATCACATAATTCCTAACAAAGTTTTGACACAGATTCCCAATTCGGGCATTCAGAACATATAGCACGTTGCTGTAAGCAAGCACATTCTCATTCAAAGTTGCAAGTTACTATGTAGGAACAAGTTTGTATAGGTATTTCAAAGATGCCCAGAACTGAGCTAAACGTTGTATGTCTCCAACTCCTAGAAATAACTTCATGCCCCAACTCCCTTACTTCCAGCTAATAAGGATCACATAATTCCTAACAAAGTTTTGACACAGATTCCCAATTCGGGCATTCAGAACATATAGCACGTTGCTGTAAGCAAGCACATTCTCATTCAAAGTTGCAAGTTACTATGTAGGAACAAGTTTGTATAGGTATTTCAAAGATGCCCAGAACTGAGCTAAACGTTGTATGTCTCCAACTCCTAGAAATAACTTCATGCCCCATCTCCCTTACTTCCAGCTAGTAAGGATCACATAATTCCTAACAAAGTTTTGACACAGATTCCCAATTCGGGCATTCAGAACATATAGCACGTTGCTGTAAGCAAGCACATTCTCATTCAAAGTTGCAAGTTACTATGTAGGAACAAGTTTGTATAGGTATTTCAAAGATGCCCAGAACTGAGCTAAACTTGGTATGTGTCCAACTCCTCGAAATAACTTTATGCACCAACTCCCTTACTTCCAGCTAGTAAGGATCACATAATTACTAAACAAGTTTTGACACAGATTCCCAATTCGGACATTCAGAACATATAGCACGTTGCTGTAAGCAAGCACATTCTCATTCAAAGTTGCAAGTTACTATGTAGGAACAAGTTTGTATAGGTGTTTCAAAGATGCCCAGAACTGAGCTAAACGTTGTATGTCTCCAACTCCAAGAAATAACTTCATGCCCCATCTCCCTTACTTCCAGCTAGTAAGGATCACATAATTCCTAACAAAGTTTTGACACAGATTCCCAATTCGGGCATTCAGAACACATAGCACGTTGCTGTAAGCAAGCACATTCTCATTCAAAGTTGCAAGTTACTATGTAGGAACAAGTTTGTATAGGTATTTCAAAGATGCCCAGAACTGAGCTAAATATTGTATGTCTCCAACTCCTAGAAATAACTTCATGCCCCATCTCACTTACTTCCAGCTAGTAAGGATCACATAATTCCTAACAAAGTTTTGACACAGATTCCCAATTCGAGCATTCAGAACATATAGCACGTTGCTGTAAGCAAGCACATTCTCATTCAAAGTTGCAAGTTGCTATGTAGGAACAAGTTTGTATAGGTATTTCAAAGATGCCCAGAACTGAGCTAAACTTGGTATGTGTCCAACTCCTAGAAATACCTTCATGCCCCAACTCCCTTACTTCCAGCTAGTAAGGATCACATAATTCCTAACAAATTTTGACACAGATTCCCAATTCGGGCATTCAGAACATATAGAACGTTGCTGTAAGCAAGCACATTCTCATTCAAAGTTGCAAGTTACTATGTAGGAACAAGTTTGTATAGGTATTTCAAAGATGCCCAGAACTGAGCTAAACGTTGTATGTCTCCAACTCCTAGAAATAACTTCATGCCCCATCTCCCTTACTTCCAGCTATTAAGGATCACATAATTACTAACAAAGCTTAGACACAGATTCCCAATTCGGGCATTCAGAACATATAGCACGTTGCTGTAAGCAAGCACATTCTCATTCAAAGTTGCAAGTTTCTATGTAGGAACAAGTTTGTATAGGTATTTCAAAGATGCCCAGAACTGAGCTAAACGTTGTATGTTTCCAACTCCTAGAAATACCTTCATGCCCCAACTCCCTTACTTCCAGCTAGTAAGGATCACATAATTAATAACAAATTTTGACACAGATTCCCAATTCGGGCATTCAGAACATATAGCACGTTGCTGTAATCAAGCACATTCTCATTCAAAGTTGCAAGTTACTATGTAGGAACAAGTTGGTATAGGTATTTCAAAGATGCCCAGAACTGAGCTAAACGTTGTATGTCTCCAACTCCTAGAAAAAACTTCATGCCCCATCTCCCTTACTGCCAGCTTGTAAGGATCACATAATTCCTAACAAAGTTTTGACACAGATTCCCAATTCGGGCATTCAGAACATATAGCACGTTGCTGTAAGCAAGCACATTCTCATTCAAAGTTGCAAGTTACTATGTAGGAACAAGTTTGTATAGGTATTTCAAAGATGCCCAGAACTGAGCTAAACGTTGTATGTCTCCAACTCCTAGAAATAACTTCATGCCCCATCTCCCTTACTTCCAGCTAGTAAGGATCACATAATTCCTAACAAAGTTTTGACACAGATTCCCAATTCGGGCATTCAGAACATATAGCACGTTGCTGTAAGCAAGCACATTCTCATTCAAAGTTGCAAGTTACTATGTAGGAACAAGTTTGTATAGGTATTTCAAAGATGCCCAGAACTGAGCTAAACTTGGTATGTGTCCAACTCCTCGAAATAACTTCATGCCCCAACTCCCCTACTTCCAGCTATTAAGGATCACATAATTCCTAACAAAGTTTTGACTCAGATTCCCAATTCGGGCATTCAGAACACATAGCACGTTGCTGTAAGCAAGCACATTCTCATTCAAAGTTGCAAGTTACTATGTAGGAACAAGTTTGTATAGGTATTTCAAAGATGCCCAGAACTGAGATAAACGTTGTATGTCTCCAACTCCTAGAAATAACTTCA
Organism: Diceros bicornis minor; assembly: GCF_020826845.1. Lineage (NCBI taxonomy): Eukaryota > Metazoa > Chordata > Mammalia > Perissodactyla > Rhinocerotidae > Diceros > Diceros bicornis. Next base: position 664,086 of record NW_026691718.1, read on the forward strand.
TGCCCCATCTCCCTTACTTCCAGCTAGTAAGGATCACATAATTCCTAACAAAGTTTTGACACAGATTGCCAATTCGGGCATTCAGAACATATAGCACGTTGCTGTAAGCAAGCACATTCTGATTCAAAGTTGCAAGTTACTATGTAGGAACAAGTTTGTATAGGTATTTCAAAGATGCCCAGAACTGAGCTAAACGTTGTATGTCTCCAACTCCTAGAAATAACTTCATGCCCCATCTCCCTTACTTCCAGCTAGTAAGGATCACATAATTCCTAACAAAGTTTTGACACAGATTCCCAATTCGGGCATTCAGAACATATAGCACGTTGCTGTAAGCAAGCACATTCTCATTCAAAGTTGCAAGTTACTATGTAGGAACAAGTTTGTATAGGTATTTCAAAGATGCCCAGAACTGAGCTAAACTTGGTAAGTGTCCAACCTCTAGAAATAACTTCATGCCCCAACTCCCTTACTTCCAGCTAGTAAGGATCACATATTTCCTAACAAAGTTTTGACACAGATTCCCAATTCGGGCATTCAGAACATATAGCAAGTTGCTGTAAGCAAGCACATTCTCATTCAAAGTTGCAAGTTACTATGTAGGAACAAGTTTGTATAGGTATTTCAAAGATGCCCAGAACTGAGCTAAACTTGGTATGTGTCCAACTCCTCGAAATAACTTCATGCCCCAACTCCCTTACTTCCAGCTAGTAAGGATCACATAATTCCTAACAAAGTTTTGACACAGATTCCCAATTCGGGCATTCAGAACATATAGCACGTTGCTGTAAGCAAGCACATTCTCATTCAAAGTTGCAAGTTACTATGTAGGAACAAGTTTGTATAGGTATTTCAAAGATGCCCAGAACTGAGCTAAACGATGTATGTCTCCAACTCCTAGAAATAACTTCATGCCCCATCTCCCTTACTTCCAGCTAGTAAGGATCACATAATTCCTAACAAAGTTTTGACACAGATTCCCAATTCGGGCATTCAGAACATATAGCACGTTGCTGTAAGCAAGCACATTCTCATTCAAAGTTGCAAGTTACTATGTAGGAACAAGTTTGTATAGGTATTTCAAAGATGCCCAGAACTGAGCTAAAGGTTGTATGTCTCCAACTCCTAGAAATAACTTCATGCCCCATCTCCCTTACTTCCAGCTAGTAAGGATCACATAATTCCTAACAAATTTTTGACACAGATTCCCAATTCGGGCATTCAGAACATATAGCACGTTGCTGTAAGCAAGCACATTCTCATTCAAAGTTGCAAGTTACTATGTAGGAACAAGTTTGTATAGGTATTTCAAAGATGCCCAGAACTGAGCTAAACTTGGTATGTGTCCAACCTCTAGAAATAACTTCATGCCCCAACTCCCTTACTTCCAGCTAGTAAGGATCACATAATTCCTTACAAAGTTTTGACACAGATGCCCAATTCGGGCATTCAGAACATATAGCACGTTGCTGTAAGCAAGCACATTCTCATTCAAAGTTGCAAGTTACTATGTAGGAACAAGTTTGTATAGGTATTTCAAAGATGCCCAGAATTGAGCTAACCCATGTATGTCTCCAACTCCTGGAAATAACTTCATGCCCCATCTCCCTTACTTCCAGCTAGTAAGGATCACATAATTCCTAAAAATGTTTTGACACAGATTCCCAATTCGGGCATTCAGAACATATAGCACGTTGCTGTAAGCAAGCACATTCTCATTCAAAGTTGCAAGTTACTATGTAGGAACAAGTTTGTATAGGTATTTCAAAGATGCCCAGAACTGAGCTAAACGTTGTATGTCTCCAACTCCTAGAAATAACTTCATGCCCCATCTCCCTTACTTCCAGCTAGTAAGGATCACATAATTCCTAACAAAGTTTTGACACAGATTCCCAATTCGGGCATTCAGAACATATAGCACGTTGCTGTAAGCAAGCACATTCTCATTCAAAGTTGCAAGTTACTATGTAGGAACAAGTTTGTATAGGTATTTCAAAGATGCCCAGAACTGAGCTAAACTTGGTATGTGTCCAACCTCTAGAAATAACTTCATGCCCCAACTCCCTTACTTCCAGCTAGTAAGGATCACAAAATTCCTAACAAAGTTTTGACACAGATTCCCAATTCGGGCATTCAGAACATATAGCACGTTGCTGTAAGCAAGCACATTCTCATTCAAATTTGCAAGTTACTATGTAGGAACAAGTTTGTATAGGTATTTCAAAGATGCCCAGAACTGAGCTAAACTTGGTATGTGTCCAACTCCGCGAAATAACTTCATGCCCCAACTCCCTTACTTCCAGCTAGGAAGGATCACATAATTCCTAACAAAGTTTTGACACAGATTCCCAATTCGGGCATTCAGAACATATAGCACGTTGCTGTAAGCAAGCACATTCTCATTCAAAGTTGCAAGTTACTATGTAGGAACAAGTTTGTATAGGTATTTCAAAGATGCCCAGAACTGAGCTAAACTTGGTATGTCTCCAACTCCTAGATATAACTTCATGCCCCAACTCCCTTACTTCCAGCTAGTAAGGATCACATAATTCCTAACAAAGTTTTGACACAGATTCCCAATTCGGGCATTCAGAACATATAGCACGTTGCTGTAAGCAAGCACATTCTCATTCAAAGTTGCAAGTTACTATGTAGGAACAAGTTTGTATAGGTATTTCAAAGATGCCCAGAACTGAGCTAAACGTTGTATGTCTCCAACTCCTAGAAATAACTTCATGCCCCATCTCCCTTACTTCCAGCTAGTAAGGATCACATAATTCCTAACAAAGTTTTGACACAGATTCCCAATTCGGGCATTCAGAACATATAGCACGTTGCTGTAAGCAAGCACATTCTCATTCAAAGTTGCAAGTTACTATGTAGGAACAAGTTTGTATAGGTATTTCAAAGATGCCCAGAACTGAGCTAAACGTTGTATGTCTCCAACTCCTAGAAATAACTTCATGCCCCAACTCCCTTACTTCCAGCTAATAAGGATCACATAATTCCTAACAAAGTTTTGACACAGATTCCCAATTCGGGCATTCAGAACATATAGCACGTTGCTGTAAGCAAGCACATTCTCATTCAAAGTTGCAAGTTACTATGTAGGAACAAGTTTGTATAGGTATTTCAAAGATGCCCAGAACTGAGCTAAACGTTGTATGTCTCCAACTCCTAGAAATAACTTCATGCCCCATCTCCCTTACTTCCAGCTAGTAAGGATCACATAATTCCTAACAAAGTTTTGACACAGATTCCCAATTCGGGCATTCAGAACATATAGCACGTTGCTGTAAGCAAGCACATTCTCATTCAAAGTTGCAAGTTACTATGTAGGAACAAGTTTGTATAGGTATTTCAAAGATGCACAGAACTGAGCTAAAAGTTGTATGTCTCCACTCCTAGAAATAACTTCATGCCCCATCTCCCTTACTTCCAGCTAGTAAGGATCACATAATTCCTAACAAAGTTTTGACACAGATTCCCAATTCGGGCATTCAGAACATATAGCACGTTGCTGTAAGCAAGCACATTCTGATTCAAAGTTGCAAGTTACTATGTAGGAACAAGTTTGTATAGGTATTTCAAAGATGCCCAGAACTGAGCTAAACTTGGTATGTGTCCAACCTCTAGAAATAACTTCATGCCCCAACTCCCTTACTTCCAGCTAGTAAGGATCACATAATTCCTAACAAAGTTTTGACACAGATTCCCAATTCGGACATTCAGAACATATAGCACGTTGCTGTAAGCAAGCACATTCTCATTCAAAGTTGCAAGTTACTATGTAGGAACCAGTTTGTATAGGTATTTCAAAGATGCCCAGAACTGAGCTAACCGTTGTATGTCTCCAACTCCTAGAAATAACTTCATGCCCCATCTCCCTTACTTCCAGCTAGTAAGGATCACATAATTCCTAACAAAGTTTTGACACAGATTGCCAATTCGGGCATTCAGAACATATAGCACGTTGCTGTAAGCAAGCACATTCTCATTCAAGGTTGCAAGTTACTATGTAGGAACAAGTTTGTATAGGTATTTCAGAGATGCCCAGAACTGAGCTAAACTTGGTATGTGTCCAACCTCTAGAAATAACTTCATGCCCCAAGTCCCTTACTTCCAGCTAGTAAGGATCACATAATTCCTAACAAAGTTTTGACACAGATTCCCAATTTGGGCATTCAGAACATATAGCACGTTGCTGTAAGCAAGCACATTCTCATTCAAAGTTGCAAGTTACTATGTAGGAACAAGTTTGTATAGGTATTTCAAAGATGCCCAGAACTGAGCTAAACTTGGTAAGTGTCCAACCTCTAGAAATAACTTCATGCCCCAACTCCCTTTCTTCCAGCTAGTAAGGATCACATAATTCCTAACAAAGTTTTGACACATATTCCCAATTCGGGCATTCAGAACATATAGCAAGTTGCTGTAAGCAAGCACATTCTCATTCAAAGTTGCAAGTTACTATGTAGGAACAAGTTTGTATAGGTATTTCAAAGATGCCCAGAACTGAGCTAAACTTGGTATGTGTCCAACTCCTCGAAATAACTTCATGCCCCAACTCCCTTACTTCCAGCTAGTAAGGATCACATAATTCCTAACAAAGTTTTGACACAGATTCCCAATTCGGGCATTCAGAACATATAGCACGTTGCTGTAAGCAAGCACATTCTCATTCAAAGTTGCAAGTTACTATGTAGGAACAAGTTTGTATAGGTATTTCAAAGATGCCCAGAACTGAGCTAAAAGTTGTATGTCTCCAACTCCTAGAAATAACTTCATGCCCCATCTCCCTTACTTCCAGCTAGTAAGGATCACATAATTCCTAACAAAGTTTTGACACAGATTCCCAATTCGGGCATTCAGAACATATAGCACGTTGCCGTAAGCAAGCACATTCTCATTCAAAGTTGCAAGTTACTATGTAGGAACAAGTTTGTATAGGTATTTCAAAGATGCCCAGAACTGAGCTAAACGTTGTATGTCTCCAACTCCTAGAAATAACTTCATGCCCCATCTCCCTTACTTCCAGCTAGTAAGGATCACATAATTCCTAACAAATTTTTGACACAGATTCCCAATTCGGGCATTCAGAACATATAGCACGTTGCTGTAAGCAAGCACATTCTCATTCAAAGTTGCAAGTTACTATGTAGGAACAAGTTTGTATAGGTATTTCAAAGATGCCCAGAACTGAGCTAAACTTGGTATGTGTCCAACCTCTAGAAATAACTTCATGCCCCAACTCCCTTACTTCCAGCTAGTAAGGATCACATAATTCCTTACAAAGTTTTGACACAGATGCCCAATTCGGGCATTCAGAACATATAGCACGTTGCTGTAAGCAAGCACATTCTCATTCAAATTTGCAAGTTACTATGTAGGAACAAGTTTGTATGGGTATTTCAAAGATGCCCAGAATTGAGCTAACCGATGTATGTCTCCAACTCCTAGAAATAACTTCATGCCCCATCTCCCTTACTTCCAGCTAGTAAGGATCACATAATTCCTAAAAAAGTTTTGACACAGATTCCCAATTCGGGCATTCAGAACATATAGCACGTTGCTGTAAGCAAGCACATTCTCATTCAAAGTTGCAAGTTACTATGTAGGAACAAGTTTGTATAGGTATTTCAAAGATGCCCAGAACTGAGCTATACGTTGTATGTCTGCAACTCCTAGAAATAACTTCATGCCCCATCTCCCTTACTTCCAGCTAGTAAGGATCACATAATTCCTAACAAAGTTTTGACACAGATTCCCAATTCGGGCATTCAGAACATATAGCACGTTGCTGTAAGCAAGCACATTCTCATTCAAAGTTGCAAGTTACTATGTAGGAACAAGTTTGTATAGGTATTTCAAAGATGCCCAGAACTGAGCTAAACTTGGTATGTGTCCAACCTCTAGAAATAACTTCATGCCCCAACTCCCTTACTTCCAGCTAGTAAGGATCACAAAATTCCTAACAAAGTTTTGACACAGATTCCCAATTCGGGCATTCAGAACATATAGCACGTTGCTGTAAGCAAGCACATTCTCATTCAAATTTGCAAGTTACTATGTAGGAACAAGTTTGTATAGGTATTTCAAAGATGCCCAGAACTGAGCTAAACTTGGTATGTGTCCAACTCCTCGAAATAACTTCATGCCCCAACTCCCTTACTTCCAGCTTGGAAGGATCACATAATTCCTAACAAAGTTTTGACACAGATTCACAATTCGGGCATTCAGAACATATAGCACGTTGCTGTAAGCAAGCACATTCTCATTCAAAGTTGCAAGTTACTATGTAGGAACAAGTTTGTATAGGTATTTCAAAGATGCCCAGAACTGAGCTAAACTTGGTATGCTTCCAACTCCTAGATATAACTTCATGCCCCAACTCCCTTACTTCCAGCTAGTAAGGATCACATAATTCCTAACAAAGTTTTGACACAGATTCCCAATTCGGGCATTCAGAACATATAGCACGTTGCTGTAAGCAAGCACATTCTCATTCAAAGTTGCAAGTTACTATGGAGGAACAAGTTTGTATAGGTATTTCAAAGGTGCCCAGAACTGAGCTAAACTTGGTATGTCTCCAACTCCTAGAAATAACTTCATGCCCCATCTCCCTTACTTCCAGCTAGTAAGGATCACATAATTCCTAAAAGTGTTTTGACACAGATTCCCAATTCGGGGATTCAGAACATATAGCACGTTGCTGTAAGCAAGCACATTCTCATTCAAAGTTGCAAGTTACTATGTAGGAACAAGTTTGTATAGGACTTTCAAAGATGCCCAGAACTGAGCTATACGTTGTATGTCTCCAACTCCTAGAAATAACTTCATGCCACTTCTCACTTACTTCCAGCTAGTAAGAATCACATAATTCCTAACAAAGTTTTGACACAGATTCCCAATTCGGGCATTCAGAACATATAGCACGTTGCTGTAAGCAAGCACATTCTCATTAAATGTTGCAAGATACTATGTAGGATCAAGTGTGAATAGGACTTTCAAAGATGCCCAGAACTGAGCTAAACGTTGTATGTCTCCAACTCCTAGAATTAACATCATGCCCCATCTCCCTTACTTCCAGCTAGTAAGGATCACATAATTCCTAACAAAGTATTGACACAGATTCCCAATTCGGGCATTCAGAACATATAGCACGTTGCTGTCAGCAAGCACATTCTCATTCAAAGTTGCAAGTTACTATGTAGGAACAAGTTTGTATAGGTATTTCAAAGATGCCCAGAACTGAGCTAAACGTGGTATGTCTCCAACTCCTAGAAATAACTTCATGCCCCATCTCACTTACTTCCAGCTAGTAAGGATCACATAATTCCTAACAAAGTTTTGACACAGATTCCCAATTCGGGCATTCAGAACATATAGCACGTTGCTGTAAGCAAGCACATTCTCATTCAAATTTGCAAGTTACTATGTAGGAACAAGTTTGTATAGGTATTTCAAAGATGCCCAGAACTGAGCTAAACGTTGTATGTCTCCAACTCCTAGAATAACTTCATGCCCCATCTCCCTTACTTCCAGCTAGTAAGCATCACATAATTCCTAACAAAGTTTTGACACAGATTCCCAATTCGGGCATTCAGAACATATAGCACGTTGCTGTCAGCAAGCACATTCTCATTCAAAGTTGCAAGTTACTATGTAGGAACAAGTTTGTATAGGTGTTTTAAAGATGCCCAGAACTGAGTTAAACGTTGTATGTCTGCAACTCCTAGAAATAACTTCATGCCCCATCTCCCTTACTTCCATCTAGTAAGGATCACATAATTCCTAACAAAGTTTTGACACAGATTCCCAATTCGGGCATTCAGAACATATAGCACGTTGCTGTAAGCAAGCACATTCTCATTCAAAGTTGCAAATTACTATGTAGGAACAAGTTTGTATAGATATTTCAAAGATGCCCAGAACTGAGCTAAATTTGGTATGTCTCCAACTCCTAGAAATAACTTCATGCCCCATCTCCCTTACTTCCAGCTAGTAAGGATCACATAACTCCTAAAAGTGTTTTGACACAGATTCCCAATTCGGGCATTCAGAACATATAGCACGTTGCTGTCAGCAAGCACATTCTCATTCAAAGTTGCAAGTTACTATGTAGGAACAAGTTTGTATAGGTATTTCAAAGATGCCCCGAACTGCGCTAAACGTTGTATGTCTCCAACTCCTAGAAATAACATCATGCTCCATCTCCCTTACTTCCAGCTAGTAAGGATCACATAATTCCTAACAATGTTTTGACACAGATTCCCAATTCGGGCATTCAGAACATATAGCACGTTGCTGTCAGCAAGCACATTCTCATTCAAAGTTGCAAGTTACTATGTAGGAACAAGTTTGTATAGGACTTTCAAAGATGCCCAGAACTGAGCTAAACTTGGTATGTGTCCAACCTCTAGAAATAACTTCAAGCCCCAACTCCATTACTTCCAGCTAGTAAGGATCACATAATTCCTAACAATGATTTGACACAGATTCCCAATTCGGGCATTCAGAACATATAGCAAGTTGCTGTAAGCAAGCACATTCTCATTCAAAGTTGAAAGTTACTATGTAGGAACAAGTTTGTATAGGTATTTCAAAGATGCCCAGAACTGAGCTAAACGATGTATGTCTCCAACTCCTAGAAATAACTTCATGCCCCATCTCACTTACTTCCAGCTAGTAAGGATCACATAATTCTTAACAAAGTTTTGACACAGATTCCCAATTCGGGCATTCAGAACATATAGCACGTTGCTGTAAGCAAGCACATTCTCATTCAAAGTTTCAAGTTACTATGTAGGAACAAGTTTGTATAGGTATTTCAAAGATGCCCAGAACTGAGCTAAACGTTGTATGTCTCCAACTCCTAGAAATAACATCATGCCCCATCTCCCTTACTTCCAGCTAGTAAGCATCACATAATTCCTAACAAAGTTTTGACACAGATTCCCAATTCGGGCATTCAGAACATATAGCACGTTGCTGTCAGCAAGCACATTCTCATTCAAAGTTGCAAGTTACTATGTAGGAACAAGTTTGTATAGGTATTTTAAAGATGCCCAGAACTGAGTTAAACGTTGTATGTCTGCAACTCCTAGAAATAACTTCATGCCCCATCTCCCTTACTTCCGGCTAGTACGGATCACATAATTCCTAACAAAGTTTTGACACAGATTCCCAATTCGGGCATTCAGAACATATAGCACGTTGCTGTAAGCAAGCACATTCTCATTCAAAGATGCAAGTTACGATGTAGGAACAAGTTTGTATAGGATTTTCAAAGATGCCCAGAACTGAGCTGAAGTTTGTATGTCTCCAACTCCTAGAAATAACTTCATGCCCAATCTCCCTTACTTCCAGCTAGTGAGGATCACATAATTCCTAACAAAGTTTTGACACACATTCCCAATTCGGGCATTCAGAACATATAGCACGATGCTGTAAGCAAGCACATTCTCGTTCTAAGAAGCAAGTTACTATGTAGGAACAAGTTTGTATAGGTATTTCAAAGATGCCCAGAACTGAGCTAAACTTGGTATGTGTCCAACTTCTAGAAATAACTTCATGCCCCAACTCCCTTACTTTCAGCTAGTAAGGATCACATAATTCCTAACAAAGTTTTGACACAGATTCCCATTCGGGCATTCAGAACATATAGCACGTTGCTGTAAGCAAGCACATTCTCATTCAAAGTTGCAAGTTACTATGTAGGAACAAGTTTGTATAGGTATTTCAAAGGTGCCCAGAACTGAGCTAAACTTGGTATGTGTCCAACTCCTAGAAACACCTTCATACCCCATCTCACTTACTTCCAGCTAGTAAGGATCACATAATTCCTAACAAAATTTGACATAGATTCCCAATTCGGGCATTCAGAACATATAGCACGTTGCTGTAAGCAATCACATTCTCATTCAAAGTTGCAAGTTACTATGTAGGAACAAGTTTGTATAGGTATTTCAAAGATTCCCAAAACTGAGCTAAACTTGGTATGTGTCCAACTCCTAGAAATAACTTCATGCCCCATCTCCCTTACTTCCAGCTAGTAAGGATCACATAATTCCTAACAAAGTTTTGACACAGATTCCCAATTCGCGCATTCAGAACATGTAGCACGTTGCTGTAAGCAAGCACATTCTCATTCAAAGTTGCAAGTTACTATGTAGGAACAAGTTTGTATAGGTATTTCAAAGATGCCCAGAACTGAGCTAAACGTTGTATGTCTGCAACTCCTAGAAATAACTTCATGCCCCATCTCCCTTACTTCCAGCTAGTAAGGATCACATAATTCCTAACAAAGTTTTGACACAGATTCCCTATTCGGGCATTCAGAACATATAGCACGTTGCTGTAATCAAGCACATTCTCATTCAAAGTTGCAAGTTACTATGTAGGGACAAGTTTGTATAGGTATTTCAAAGATGCCCAGAACTGAGCTAAACGTTGTATGTCTGCAACTCCTAGAAATAATTTCATGCCCCATCTCCCTTACGTCCAGCTAGTAAGGATCACATAATTCCTAACAAAGTTTTGACACAGATTCCCAATACGGGCATTCAGAACATATAGCACGTTGCTCTAAGAAAGCATATTCTCATTCAAAGTTGCAAGTTACTGTGTAGGAACAAGTTTGTATAGGTATTTCAAAGATGCCAGGTACTGAGCTAAACTTGGTATGTCTCCAACTCCTAGAAATAACTTCATGCCCCATCTCCCTTACTTCCAGCTAGTAAGGATCACATAATTCCTAACAAAGTTTCGACACAGATTCCCAATTCGGGCATTCAGAACATATAGCACGTTGCTGTAAGCAAGCACAATCTCATTCAAAACTGCAAGTTACTATGAAGGAACAAGTTTGTATAGGTATTTCAAAGATGCCCAGAACTGAGCTAAACGTTGTATGTCTGCAACTCCTTGAAATAACATCATGCCCCATCTCCCTTACTTCCATCTAGTAAGGATCACATAATTCCTAAAAAAGTTTTGACGCAGATTCCCAATTCGGGCATTCAGAACATATAGCACGTTGCTGTAAGCAAGCAGATTGTGATTCAAAGTTGCAAGTTACTATGTAGGAACAAGTTTGTATAGGTATTTCAAAGATGCCCAGAACTGAGCTAAACTTGGTACGTCTCCAACTCCTAGAAATAACTTCATGCCCAATCTCCCTTACTTCCATCTAGTAAGGATCACATAATTCCTAACAAAGTTTTGACACAGATTCCCAATTCGGGCATTCAGAACATATAGCACGTTGCTGTAAGCAAGCACATTCTCATTCAAAGTTGCAAGTTACTATGTAGGAACCAGTTTGTATAGGTATTTCAAAGATGCCCAGAACTGAGCTAATCGTTGTATGTCTCCAACTCCTAGAAATAACTTCATGCCCCATCTCCCTTACTTCCATCTAGTAAGGATCACATAATTCCTAACAAACTTTTGACACAGATTCCCAATTCGGGCATTCAGAACATATAGCACGTTGCTGTAAGCAACCACATTCTCATTCAAAGTTGCAAGTTACTATGTAGGAACAAGTTTATATAGGTATTTCAAAGATGCCCAGAACTGAGCTGAAGTTTGTATGTCTCCAACTCCTAGAAATAACTTCATGCCCCATCTCCCTTACTTCCAGCTAGTAAGGATCACATAATTCCTAACAAAGTTTTGACACAGATTCCCAATTCGGGCATTCAGAACATATAGCACGTTGCTGTAAGCAAGCAGATTGTGATTCAAAGTTGCAAGTTACTATGTAGGAACAAGTTTGTATAGGTATTTCAAAGATGCCCAGAACTGAGCTAAACGTTGTATGTCTGCAACTCCTAGAAATATCTTCATGCCCTATCTCCCTTACTTCCAGCTAGTAAGGATCACATAATTCCTAACAAAGTTTTGACACACATTCCCAATTCGGGCATTCAGAACATATACCACGTTGCTGTAAGCAAGCACATTCTCATTCAAAGTTGCAAGTTACTATGTAGGAACAAGTTTGTATAGGTATTTCAAAGATGCCCAGAACTGAGCTAAACTTTGTATGTCTCCAACTCCTAGAAATAACTTCATGCCCCTTCTTCCTTACTTCCATCTAGTAAGGATCACATAATTCCTAACAAAGTTTTGACACAGATTGCCAATTCGGGCATTCAGAACATATAGCACGTTGCTGTAAGCAAGCACATTCTCATTCAAAGTTGCAAGTTACTATGTAGGAACAAGTTTGTATAGGTATCTCAAAGATGCCCAGAACTGAGCTAAACGTTGTATGTCTCTAACTCCTAGAAATAACTTCATGCCCCATCTCCCTTACTTCCATCTAGTAAGGATCACATAATTCCTAACAAAGTTTTGACACAGATTCCCAATTCGGGCATTCAGAACATATAGCACGTTGCTGTAAGCAAGCACATTCTCATTCAAATTTGCAAGTTTCTATGTAGGAACAAGTTTGTATAGGTTTTTCAAACATGCCCAGAACTGAGCTGAAGTTTGTATGTCTCCAACTCCTAGAAATAACTTCATGCCCCATCTCCCTTACTTCCAGCTAATAAGGATCACAAAATTCCTAACAAAGTTTTGACACAGATTCCCAATTCGGGCATTCAGAACATATAGCACGTTGCTGTAAGCAAGCACATTCTCATTCAAAGTTGCAAGTTACTGTGTAGGAACAAGTTTGTATAGGTATTTCAAAGATGCCCAGTACTGAGATAAACTTGGTATGTCTCCAACTCCTAGAAATAACATCATGCCCCATCTCCCTTACTTCCAGCTAGTAAGGATCACATAATTCCTAACAAAGTTTTGACACAGATTCCCAATTCGGGCATTCAGAACATATAGCACGTTGCTGTAAGCAAGCACATTCTCATTCAAAGTTGCAAGTTACTATGTAGGAACCAGTTTGTATAGGTATTTCAAAGATGCCCAGAACTGAGCTAATCGTTGTATGTCTCCAACTCCTAGAAATAACTTCATGCCCCATCTCCCTTACTTCCATCTAGTAAGGATCACATAATTCCTAACAAACTTTTGACACAGATTCCCAATTCGGGCATTCAGAACATATAGCACGTTGCTGTAAGCAACCACATTCTCATTCAAAGTTGCAAGTTACTATGTAGGAACAAGTTTATATAGGTATTTCAAAGATGCCCAGAACTGAGCTGAAGTTTGTATGTCTCCAACTCCTAGAAATAACTTCATGCCCCATCTCCCTTACTTCCAGCTAGTAAGGATCACATAATTCCTAACAAAGATTTGACACAGATTCCCAATTCGGGCATTCAGAACATATAGCACGTTGCTGTAAGCAAGCAGATTGTGATTCAAAGTTGCAAGTTACTATGTAGGAACAAGTTTGTATAGGTATTTCAAAGATGCCCAGAACTGAGCTAAACGTTGTATGTCTGCAACTCCTAGAAATATCTTCATGCCCTATCTCCCTTACTTCCAGCTAGTAAGGATCACATAATTCCTAACAAAGTTTTGACACACATTCCCAATTCGGGCATTCAGAACATATACCACGTTGCTGTAAGCAAGCACATTCTCATTCAAAGTTGCAAGTTACTATGTAGGAACAAGTTTGTATAGGTATTTCAAAGATGCCCAGAACTGAGCTAAACTTTGTATGTCTCCAACTCCTAGAAATAACTTCATGCCCCTTCTTCCTTACTTCCATCTAGTAAGGATCACATAATTCCTAACAAAGTTTTGACACAGATTGCCAATTCGGGCATTCAGAACATATAGCACGTTGCTGTAAGCAAGCACATTCTCATTCAAAGTTGCAAGTTACTATGTAGGAACAAGTTTGTATAGGTATCTCAAAGATGCCCAGAACTGAGCTAAACGTTGTATGTCTCTAACTCCTAGAAATAACTTCATGCTCCATCTCCCTTACTTCCATCTAGTAAGGATCACATAATTCCTAACAAAGTTTTGACACAGATTCCCAATTCGGGCATTCAGAACATATAGCACGTTGCTGTAAGCAAGCACATTCTCATTCAAATTTGCAAGTTTCTATGTAGGAACAAGTTTGTATAGGTTTTTCAAACATGCCCAGAACTGAGCTGAAGTTTGTATGTCTCCAACTCCTAGAAATAACTTCATGCCCCATCTCCCTTACTTCCAGCTAATAAGGATCACAAAATTCCTAACAAAGTTTTGACACAGATTCCCAATTCGGGCATTCAGAACATATAGCACGTTGCTGTAAGCAAGCACATTCTCATTCAAAGTTGCAAGTTACTGTGTAGGAACAAGTTTGTATAGGTATTTCAAAGATGCCCAGTACTGAGATAAACTTGGTATGTCTCCAACTCCTAGAAATAACATCATGCCCCATCTCCCTTACTTCCAGCTAGTAAGGATCACATAATTCCTAACAAAGTTTTGACACAGATTCCCAATTCGGGCATTCAGAACATATAGCACGTTGCTGTAAGCAAGCACATTCTCATTCAAAGTTGCAAGTTACTATGTAGGAACAAGTTTGTATAGGTATTTCAAAGATGCCCAGAACTGAGGTAAACGTTGTATGTCTGCAACTCCTAGAAATAACTTCATGCCCCATCTCCCTTACGTCCAGCTAGTAAGGATAACATAATTCCTAACAAAGTTTTGACACAGATTCCCAATACGGGCAGTCAGAACATATAGCACGTTGCTGTAAGCAAGCACATTCTCATTCAAAGTTGCAAGTTACTGTGTAGGAACAAGTTTGTATAGGTATTTCAAAGATGCCCAGTACTGAGCTAAACTTGGTATGTCTCCAACTCCTAGAAATAACTTCATGCCCCATCTCCCTTACTTCCAGCTAGTAAGGATCACATAATTCCTAACAAAGTTTCGACACAGATTCCCAATTCGGGCATTCAGAACATATAGCACGTTGCTGTAAGCAAGCACAATCTCATTCAAAACTGCAAGTTACTATGAAGTAACAAGTTTGTATAGGTATTTCAAAGATGCCCAGAACTGAGCTAAACGTTGTATGTCTGCAACTCCTAGAAATAACTTCATGCCCCATCTCCCTTACTTCCATCTAGTAAGGATCACATAATTCCTAACAAAGTTTTGACACAGATTCCCAATTCGGGCATTCAGAACATATAGAACGTTGCTGCAAACAAGCACATTCTGATTCAAAGTTGCAAGTTACTATGTAGCAAGAAGTTTGTATAGGTATTTCAAAGATGCCCAGTACTGAGCTAAACGTTGTATGTCTCCAACTCCTAGAAATAACTTCATGCCCCATCTCCCTTACTTTCATCTAGTAAGGATCACATAATTCCTAACAAAGTTTTGACACAGATTCCCAATTCGGGCATTCAGAACATATAGCACGTTGCTGTAAGCAAGCACATTCTCATTCAAAGTTGCAAGTTACTATGTAGGAACAAGTTTGTATAGGACTATCAATGATTCCCAGAACTGAGCTAAACTTGGTATGTGTCCAACCTCTAGAAATAACTTCATGCCCCATCTCCCTTACTTCCAGCTAGTAAGGATCACATAATACCTAACAAAGTTTTGACACAGATTCCCAATTCGGGCATACAGAACATATAGCACGTTGCTGTAAGCAAGCACATTCTGATTCAAAGTTGCAAGTTACTATGTAGGAACAAGTTTGTATAGGTATTTCAAAGATGCCCCGAACTGAGGTAAACGTTGTATGTCTGCAACTCCTAGAAATAACTTCATGCCCCGTCTCCCGTACTTCCAGCTAGTAAGGATCACATAATTCCTAACAAAGTTTTGACACAGATTCCCAATTCGGGCATTCAGAACATATAGCACGTTGCTGTAAGCAAGCACATTCTCATTCAAAGTTGCAAGTTACTATGTAGGAACAAGTTTGTATAGGTATTTCAAAGATGCCCAGAACTGAGCTAATCGTTGTATGTCTCCAACTCCTAGAAATAACTTCATGCCCCTTCTCCCTTACTTCCATCTAGTAAGGATCACATAATTCCTAACAAAGTTTGACACAGATTCCCAATTCGGGCATTCAGAACATATAGCACGTTGCTGTAAGCAAGCACATTCTCATTCAAAGTTGCAAGTTACTATGTAGGAACAAGTTTGTATAGGTATTTCAAAGATGCCCAGAACTGAGCTAAACGTTGTATGTCTGCAACTCCTAGAAATATCTTCATGCCCTATCTCCCTTACTTCCAGCTAGTAAGGATCACATAATTCCTAACAAAGTTTTGACACACATTCCCAATTCGGGCATTCAGAACATATAGCACGTTGCTGTAAGCAAGCACATTCTCATTCAAAGTTGCAAGTTACTATGTAGGAACAAGTTTGTATAGGTATTTCAAAGATGCCCAGAACTGAGCTAAACTTTGTATGTCTCCAACTCCTAGAAATAACTTCATGCCCCTTCTTCCTTACTTCCATCTAGTAAGGATCACATAATTCCTAACAAAGTTTTGACACAGATTCCCAATTCGGGCATTCAGAACATATAGCACGTTGCTGTAAGCAAGCACATTCTCATTCAAAGTTGCAAGTTACTATGTAGGAACAAGTTTGTATAGGTATTTCAAAGATGCCCAGAACTGAGCTAAACGTTGTACGTCTGCAACTCCTAGAAATAACTTCATGCCCCATCTCCCTTACTTCCAGCTAGTAAGGATCACATAATTCCTAACAAAGTTTTGACACAGATTCCCAATTCGGGCATTCAGAACATATAGCACGTTGCTGTAAGCAAGCACATTCTCATTCAAAGTTGCAAGTTACTATGTAGGAACAAGTTTGTATAGGTATTTCAAAGATGCCCAGAACTGAGCTAAACGTTGTATGTCTGCAACTCCTAGAAATAACTTCATGCCCCATCTCCCTTACTTCCAGCTAGTAAGGATCACATAATTCCTAACAAAGTTTTGACACAGATTCCCAATTCGGGCATTCAGAACATATAGCACGTTGCTGTAAGCAAGCACATTCTCATTCAAAGATGCAAGTTACTATGTAGGAACAAGTTTGTATAGGTATTTCAAAGATGCCCAGAACTGAGCTAAACGTTGTATGTCTGCAACTCCTAGAAATAACTTCATGCCCCATCTCCCTTACGTCCAGCTAGTAAGGATCACATAATTCCTAACAAAGTTTTGACACAGATTCCCAATACGGGCATTCAGAACATATAGCACGTACTGTAAGCAAGCACATTCTCATTCAAAGTTGCAAGTTACTGTGTAGGAACAAGATTGTATAGGTATTTCAATGATGCCCAGTACTGAGCTAAACTTGGTATGTCTCCAACTCCTAGAAATAACTTCATGCCCCATCTCCCTTACTTCCAGCTAGTAAGGATCACATAATTCCTAACAAAGTTTCGACACAGATTCCCAATTCGGGCATTCAGAACATATAGCACGTTGCTGTAAGCAAGCACATTCTCATTCAAATCTGCAAGTTACTATGAAGGAACAAGTTTGTATAGGTATTTCAAAGATGCCCAGAACTGAGCTAAACTTTGTATGTCTGCAACTCGTCGAAATAACTTCATGCCCCATCTCCCTTACTTCCATCTAGTAAGGATCACATAATTCCTAACAAATTTTTGACACAGATTCCCAATTCGGGCATTCAGAACATATAGCACATTGCTGTAAGCAAGCACATTCTCATTCAAAGTTGCAAGTTACTATGTAGGAACAAGTTTGTATAGGTATTTCAAAGATGCCCAGAACTGAGCTAAAGTGGGTATGTCTCCAACTCCTAGAAATAACTTCATGCCCCTTCTCCCTTACTTCCATCTAGTAAGGATCACATAATTCCTAACAATGTTTTGACACAGATTCCCAATTCGGGCATTCAGAACATATAGCACTTTGCTGTAAGCAAGCACATTCTCATTCAAAGTTGCAAGTTACTATGTAGGAACAAGTTTGTATAGGTATTTCAAAGATGCCCAGAACTGAGCTAAACGTTGTATGTCTGCAACTCCTAGAAATAACTTCATGCCCCATCTCCCTTATTTCCAGCTAGTAAGGATCACATAATTCCTAACAAAGTTTTGACACAGATTCCCAATTCGGGCATTCAGAACATATAGCACGTTGCTGTAAGCAAGCACATTCTGATTCAAAGTTGCAAGTTACTATGTAGGAACAAGTTTGTATAGGTATTTCAAAGATGCCCAGAACTGAGCTAAACGTTGTATATCTGCAACTCCTAGAAATAACTTCATGCCCCATCTCCCTTACTTCCATCTAGTAAGGATCACATAATTCTTAAGAAAGTTTTGACACAGATTCCCAATTCGGGCATTCAGAACATATAGCACGTTGCTGTAAGCAAGCACATTCTCATTCAAAGTTGCAAGTTACTATGTAGGAACAAGTTTGTATAGGTATTTCAAAGATGCCCAGAACTGAGCTAAACTTGGTATGTCTCCAACTCCTAGAAATAACTTCATGCCCAATCTCCCTTACTTCCATCTAGTAAGGATCACATAATTCCTAACAAAGTTTGGACACAGATTCCCAATTCGGGCATTCAGAACATATAGTACGTTGCTGTAAGCAAGCACATTCTCATTCAAAGTTGCAAGTTACTATGTAGGAACAAGTTTGTATAGGTATTTCAAAGATGCCCAGAACTGAGCTAAACGTTGTATGTCTCCAACTCCTAGAAATAACTTCATGCCCCATCTCCCTTACTTCCATCTAGTAAGGATCACATAATTCCTAACAAAGTTTTGACACAGATTCCCAATTCGGGCATTCAGAACATATAGCACGTTGCTGTAAGCAAGCACATTCTCATTCAAATTTGCAAGTTACTATGTAGGAACAAGTTTGTATGGGTATTTCAAACATGCCCAGAACTGAGCTGAAGTTTGTATGTCTCCAACTCCTAGAAATAACTTCATGCCCCATCTCCCTTACTTCCAGCTAATAAGGATCACATAATTATTAACAAAGTTTTGACACAGATTCCCAATTCGGGCATTCAGAACATATAGCACGTTGCTGTAAGCAAGCACATTCTCATTCAAAGTTGCAAGTTACTATGTAGGAACAAGTTTGTATAGGTATTTCAAAGATGCCCAGTACTGAGCTAAACTTGGTATGTCTCCAACTCCTAGAAATAACTTCATGCCCCATCTCGCTTACTTCCAGCTAGTAAGGATCACAAAATTCCTAACAAAGTTTTGACACAGATTCCCAATTCGGGCATTCAGAACATATAGCACGTTGCTGTAAGCAAGCACATTCTCATTCAAAGTTGCAAGTTACTATGTAGGAACAAGTTTGTATAGGTATTTCAAAGATGCCCAGAACTGAGCTAAACGTTGTACGTCTGCAACTCCTAGAAATAACTTCATGCCCCATCTCCCTTACTTCCAGCTAGTAAGGATCACATAATTCCTAACAAAGTTTTGACACAGATTCCCAATTCGGGCATTCAGAACATATAGCACGTTGCTGTAAGCAAGCACATTCTCATTCAAAGTTGCAAGTTACTATGTAGGAACAAGTTTTATAGGTATTTCAAAGATGCCCAGAACTGAGCTAAACGTTGTATGTCTGCAACTCCTAGAAATAACTTCATGCCCCATCTCCCTTACTTCCAGCTAGTAAGGATCACATAATTCCTAACAAAGTTTTGACACAGATTCCCAATTCGGGCATTCAGAACATATAGCACGTTGCTGTAAGCAAGCACATTCTCATTCAAAGTTGCAAGTTACTATGTAGGAACAAGTTTGTATAGGTATTTCAAAGATGCCCAGAACTGAGCTAAACGTTGTATGTCTGCAACTCCTAGAAATAACTTCATGCCCCATCTCCCTTACGTCCAGCTAGTAAGGATCACATAATTCCTAACAAAGTTTTGACACAGATTCCCAATACGGGCATTCAGAACATATAGCACGTACTGTAAGCAAGCACATTCTCATTCAAAGTTCCAAGTTACTGTGTAGGAACAAGATTGTATAGGTATTTCAAAGATGCCCAGTACTGAGCTAAACTTGGTATGTCTCCAACTCCTAGAAATAACTTCATGCCCCATCTCCCTTACTTCCAGCTAGTAAGGATCACATAATTCCTAACAAAGTTTCGACACAGATTCCCAATTCGGGCATTCAGAACATATAGCACGTTGCTGTAAGCAAGCACATTCTCATTCAAATCTGCAAGTTACTATGAAGGAACAAGTTTGTATAGGTATTTCAAAGATGCCCAGAACTGAGCTAAACGTTGTATGTCTGCAACTCGTCGAAATAACTTCATGCCCCATCTCCCTTACTTCCATCTAGTAAGGATCACATAATTCCTAACAAAGTTTTGACACAGATTCCCAATTCGGGCATTCAGAACATATAGCACGTTGCTGTAAGCAAGCACATTCTCATTCAAAGTTGCAAGTTACTATGTAGGAACAAGTTTGTATAGGTATTTCAAAGATGCCCAGAACTGAGCTAAAGTGGGTATGTCTCCAACTCCTAGAAATAACTTCATGCCCCTTCTCCCTTACTTCCATCTAGTAAGGATCACATAATTCCTAAAAATGTTTTGACACAGATTCCCATTTCGGGCATTCAGAACATATAGCACTTTGCTGTAAGCAAGCACATTCTCATTCAAAGTTGCAAGTTACTATGTAGGAACAAGTTTGTATAGGTATTTCAAAGATGCCCAGAACTGAGCTAAACGTTGTATGTCTGCAACTCCTAGAAATAACTTCATGCCCCATCTCCCTTATTTCCAGCTAGTAAGGATCACATAATTCCTAACAAAGTTTTGACACAGATTCCCAATTCGGGCATTCAGAACATATAGCACGTTGCTGTAAGCAAGCACATTCTGATTCAAAGTTGCAAGTTACTATGTAGGAACAAGTTTGTATAGGTATTTCAAAGATGCCCAGAACTGAGCTAAACGTTGTATATCTGCAACTCCTAGAAATAACTTCATGCCCCATCTCCCTTACTTCCATCTAGTAAGGATCACATAATTCTTAAGAAAGTTTTGACACAGATTCCCAATTCGGGCATTCAGAACATATAGCACGTTGCTGTAAGCAAGCACATTCTCATTCAAAGTTGCAAGTTACTATGTAGGAACAAGTTTATATAGGTATTTCAAAGATGCCCAGAACTGAGCTGAAGTTTGTATGTCTCCAACTCCTAGAAATAACTTCATGCCCCATCTCCCTTACTTCCAGCTAGTAAGGATCACATAATTCCTAACAAAGTTTTGACACAGATTCCCAATTCGGGCATTCAGAACATATAGCACGTTGCTGTAAGCTAGCACATTCTGATTCAATGTTGCAAGTTACTATGTAGGAACAAGTTTGTATAGGTATTTCAAAGATGCCCAGAACTGAGCTAAACGTTGTATGTCTCCAACTCCTAGAAATACCTTCTTGCCCCATCTCCCATACTTCCATCTAGTAAGGATCACATAATTCCTAACAAAGTTTTGACACAGATTCCCAATTCGGGCATTCAGAACATATAGCACGTTGCTGTAAGCAAGCACATTCTCATTCAAAGTTGCAAGTTACTATGTAGGAACAAGTTTGTATAGGTATTTCAAAGATGCCCAGAACTGAGCTGAAGTTTGTATGTCTTCAACTCCTAGAAATAACTTCATGCCCCATCTCCCTTACTTCCACCTAGTAAGGATCACATAATTATTAACAAAGTTTTGACACAGATTCCCAATTCGGGCATTCAGAACATATAGCACGTTGCTGTAAGCAAGCACATTCTCATTCAAAGATGCCACTTACTATGTAGGAACAAGTTTGTATAGGTATTTCAAAGATGCCCAGAACTGAGCTAAACCTTGTATGTCTCCAACTCCTAGAAATAACTTCATGCCCCATCTCCCTTACTTCCAGCTAGTAAGGATCACAAAATTCCTAACAAAGTTTTGACACAGATTCCCAATTCGGGCATTCAGAACATATAGCACGTTGCTGTAAGCAAGCACATTCTCATTCAAAGTTGCAAGTTACTATGTAGGAACAAGTTTGTATAGGACATTCAAAGATGCCCAGAACTGAGCTGAAGTTTGTATGTCTCCAACTCCTAGAAATAACTTCATGCCCCATCTCCCGTACTTCCAGCTAGTGAGGATCACATAATTCCTAACAAAGATTTGACACAGATTCCCTATTCGGGCATTCAGAACATATAGCACGTTGCTGTAAGCAAGCACATTCTCATTCTAAGAAGCAAGTTACTATGTAGGAACAAGTTTGTATAGGTATTTCAAAGATGCCCAGAACTGAGCTAAACTTGGTATGTGTCCAACCTCTAGAAATAACTTCATGCCCCATCTCCCTTACTTCCAGCTAGTAAGGATCACATAATTCCTAACAAAGTTTTGACACAGATTCCCAATTCGGGCATTCAGAACATATAGCACGTTGCTGTAAGCAAGCACATTCTGATTAAAAGTTGCAAGTTATTATGTAGGAACAAGTTTGTAAAGGTATTTCAAAGATGCCCAGAACTGAGCTCAACGTTGTATGTCTGCAACTCCTAGAAATAACTTCATGCCCCGTCTCCCGTACTTCCAGCTAGTAAGGATCACATAATTCCTAACAAAGTTTTGACACAGATTCCCAATTCGGGCATTCAGAACATATAGCACGTTGCTGTAAGCAAGCACATTCTCATTCAAAGTTGCAAGTTACTATGTAGGAACAAGTTTGTATAGGTATTTCAAAGACGCCCAGAACTGAGCTAAACTTGGTATGTCTCCAACTCCTAGAAATAACTTCATGCCCCATCTCCCTTACTTCCATCTAGTAAGGATCACATAATTCCTAACAAAGATTTGACACAGATTCCCAATTCGGGCATTCAGAACATATAGCACGTTGCTGTAAGCAAGCACATTCTCATTCAAAGTTGTAAGTCACTATGTAGGAACAAGTTTGTATAGGTATTTCAAAGATGCCCAGAACTGAGCTAAACGTTGTATGTCTCCAACTCCTAGAAATACCTTCATGCCCCATCTCCCATACTTCCATCTAGTAAGGATCACATAATTCCTAACAAAGTT
This sequence comes from Diceros bicornis minor, assembly GCF_020826845.1. NCBI lineage: Eukaryota > Metazoa > Chordata > Mammalia > Perissodactyla > Rhinocerotidae > Diceros > Diceros bicornis. The sequence goes on from NW_026691718.1 coordinate 687,161, forward strand.
TTGACACAGATTCCCAATTCGGGCATTCAGAACATATAGCACGTTGCTGTAAGCAAGCACATTCTCATTCAAAGTTGCAAGTTACTATGTAGGAACAAGTTTGTATAGGTATTTTAAAGATGCCCAGAACTGAGCTGAAGTTTGTATGTCTCCAACTCCTAGAAATAACTTCATGCCCCATCTCCCTTACTTCCACCTAGTAAGTATCACATAATTACTAACAAAGTTTTGACACAGATTCCCAATTCGGGCATTCAGAACATATAGCACGTTGCTGTAAGCAAGCACATTCTCATTCAAAGTTGCCACTTACTATGTAGGAACAAGTTTGTATAGGTATTTCAAAGATGCCCAGAACTGAGCTAAACGTTGTATGTCTCCAACTCCTAGAAATAACTTCATGCCCCATCACCCTTACTTCCAGCTATTAAGGATCACAAAATTCCTAACAAAGTTTTGACACAGATTCCCAATTCGGGCATTCAGAACATATAGCACGTTGCTGTAAGCAAGCACATTCTCATTCAATGTTGCAAGTTACTATGTAGGAACAAGTTTGTATAGATATTTCAAAGATGCCCAGAACTGAGCTAAACGTTGTATGTCTGCAACTCCTAGAAATAACTTCATGCCCCATCTCCCTTACTTCCAGCTAGTAAGGATCACATAATTCCTAACAAAGTTTTGACACAGATTCCGAATTCGGGCATTCAGAACATATAGCACGTTGCTCTAAGCAAGCACATTCTGATTAAAAGTTGCAAATTACTATGTAGGAACAAGTTTGTATAGGTATTTCAAAGATGCCCAGAACTGAGCTAAACGTTGTATGTCTCCAACTCCTAGAAATAACTTCAAGCCCCGTCTCCCGTACTTCCAGCTAGTAAGGATCACATAATTCCTAACAAAGTTTTGACACAGATTCCCAATTCGGGCATTCAGAACATATAGCACGTTGTTGTAAGCTAGCACATTCTGATTCATAGTTGCAAGTTACAATGTAGGAACAAGTTTGTATAGGTATTTCAAAGATGCCCAGAACTGAGCTAAACGTTGTATGTCTCCAACTCCTAGAAATAACTTCATGCCCCATCTCCCTTACTTCCATCTAGTAAGGATCACATAATTCCTAACAAAGTTTTGACACAGATTCCCAATTCGGGCATTCAGAACATATAGCACGTTGCTGTAAGCAAGCACATTCTCATTCAAAGTTGCAAGTTACAATGTAGGAACAAGTTTGTATAGGACTTTCAAAGATGCCCAGAACTGAGCTAAACTTGGTATGTGTCCAACCTCTAGAAATAACTTCATGCCCCATCTTCCTTACTTCCAGCTAGTAAGGATCACATAATTCCTAACAAAGTTTTGACACAGATTCCCAATTCGGGCATTCAGAACATATAGCACGTTGCTGTAAGCAAGCACATTCTCATTCAAAGTTGCAAGTTACTGTGTAGGAACAAGTTTGTATAGGTATTTCAAAGATGCCCAGAACTGAGCTAAACTTGGTATGTCTCCAACTCCTAGAAATAACTTCATGCCCCATCTCCCTTACTTCCATCTAGGAAGGATCGCATAATTCCTAACAAAGTTTTGACACAGATTCCCAATTCGGGCATTCAGAACATATAGCACGTTGCTGTAAGCAAGCACATTCTCATTCAAAGTTGCAAGTTACTATGTAGGAACAAGTTTGTATAGGTATTTCAAAGATGCCCAGAACTGAGCTAAACGTTGTACGTCTGCAACTCCTAGAAATAACTTCATGCCCCATCTCCCTTACTTCGATCTAGTAAGGATCACATAATTCCTAACAAAGTTTTGACACAGATTCCCAATTCGGGCATTCAGAACATGTAGCACGTTGCTGTAAGCAAGCACATTCTCATTCAAAGTTGCAAGTTACTATGTAGGAACAAGTTTGTATAGGTATTTCAAAGATGCCCAGAACTGAGCTAAACGTTGTATGACTGCAACTCCTAGAAATAACTTCATGCCCCATGTCCCTTACTTCCATCTAGTAAGGATCACATAATTCTTAACAAAGTTTTGACACAGATTCCCAATTCGGGCATTCAGAACATATAGCACGTTGCTGTAAGCAAGCACATTCTCATTCAAAGTTGCAAGTTACTATGTAGGAACAAGTTTGTATAGGTATTTCAAGGATGCCCAGAACTGAGCTAAACTTGGTATGTCTGCAACTCCTAGAAATAACTTCATGCCCCATCTCCCTTACTTCCAGCTAGTAAGGATCACATAATTCTTAACAATGTTTTGACACAGATTCCCAATTCGGGCATTCAGAACATATAGCACGTTGCTGTAAGCAAGCACATTCTCATTCAAAGTTGCAAGTTACTATGTAGGAACAAGTTTGTATAGGTATCTCAAAGATGCCCAGAACTGAGCTAAACGTTGTATGTCTCTAACTCCTAGAAATAACTTCATGCTCCATCTCCCTTACTTCCATCTAGTAAGGATCACATAATTCCTAACAAAGTTTTGACACAGATTGCCAATTCGGGTATTCAGAACATATAGCACGTTGCTGTAAGCAAGCACATTCTCATTCAAAGTTGCAAGTTACTATGTAGGAACAAGTTTGTATAGGTATTTCAAACATGCCCAGAACTGAGCTGAAGTTTGTATGTCTCCAACTCCCAGAAATAACTTCATGCCCCAACTCCCTTACTTCCAGCTAATAAGGATCACAAAATTCCAGACAAGGTTTTGACACAGATTCCCAATTCGGGCATTCAGAACATATAGCACGTTGCTGTAAGCAAGCACATTCTCATTCAAAGTTGCAAGTTACTGTGTAGGAACAAGTTTGTATAGGTATTTCAAAGATGCCCAGTACTGAGCTAAACTTGGTATGTCTCCAACTCCTAGAAATAACTTCATGCCCCATCTCCCTTACTTCCAGCTAGTAAGGATCACATAATTCCTAACAAAGTTTTGACACAGATTCCCAATTCGGGCATTCAGAACATATAGCACGTTGCTGTAAGCAAGCACATTCTCATTCAATGTTGCAAGATACTATGTAGGAACAAGTTTGTATAGGTATTTCAAAGAAGCCCAGAACTGAGCTAAAATTTGTATGTCTGCAACTCCTAGAAATAACTTCATGCCACATTTCCCTTACTTCCATCTAGTAAGGATCACATAATTCCTAACAAAATTTTGACACAGATTCCCAATTCCGGCATTCAGAACATGTAGCACGTTGCTGTAAGCAAGCACATTCTCATTCAAAGTTGCAAGTTACTATGTAGGAACAAGTTAGTATAGGTATTTCAAAGATGCCCAGAACTGAGCTAAACGTTGTACGTCTGCAACTCCTAGAAATAACTTCATGCCCCATCTCCCTTACTTCGATCTAGTAAGGATCACATAATTCCTAACAAAGTTTTGACACAGATTCCCAATTCGGGCATTCAGAACATGTAGCACGTTGCTGTAAGCAAGCACATTCTCATTCAAAGTTGCAAGTTACTATGTAGGAACAAGTTTGTATAGGTATTTCAAAGATGCCCAGAACTGAGCTAAACGTTGTATGACTGCAACTCCTAGAAATAACTTCATGCCCCATGTCCCTTACTTCCATCTAGTAAGGATCACATAATTCTTAACAAAGTTTTGACACAGATTCCCAATTCGGGCATTCAGAACATATAGCACGTTGCTGTAAGCAAGCACATTCTCATTCAAAGTTGCAAGTTACTATGTAGGAACAAGTTTGTATAGGTATTTCAATGATGACCAGAACTGAGCTAAAATTGGTATGTCTGCAACTCCTAGAAATAACTTCATGCCCCATCTCCCTTACTACCAGCTAGTAAGGATCACATAATTCTTAACAATGTTTTGACACAGATTCCCAATTCGGGCATTCAGAACATATAGCACGTTGCTGTAAGCAAGCACATTCTCATTCAAAGTTGCAAGTTACTATGTAGGAACAAGTTTGTATAGGTATCTCAAAGATGCCCAGAACTGAGCTGCACGTTGTATGTCTCCAACTCCTAGAAATAGCTTCATGCCCCAACTCCCTTACTTCCAGCTAATAAGGATCACAAAATTCCTAACAAAGTTTTGACACAGATTCCCAATTCGGGCATTCAGAACATATAGCACGTTGCTGTAAGCAAGCACATTCTCATTCAAAGTTGCAAGTTACTGTGTAGGAACAAGTTTGTATAGGTATTTCAAAGATGCCCAGTACTGAGCTAAACTTGGTATGTCTCCAACTCCTAGAAATAACTTCATGCCCCATCTCCCTTACTACCAGCTAGTAAGGATCACATAATTCCTAACAAAGTTTTGACACAGATTCCCAAATCGGGCATTCAGAACATATAGCACGTTGCTGTAAGCAAGCACATTCTCATTCAATGTTGCAAGTTACTATGTAGGAACAAGTTTGTATAGGTATTTCAAAGATGCCCAGAACTGAGCTAAACTTTGTATGTCTGCAACTCCTAGAAATAACTTCATGCCCCATTTCCCTTACTTCCATCTAGTAAGGATCACATAATTCCTAACAAAGTTTTGACACAGATTCCCAATTCGGGCATTCAGAACATATAGCACGTTGCTGTAAGCAAGCACATTCTCATTCAATGTTGCAAGTTACTATGTAGGAACAAGTTTGTATAGGTATTTCAAAGATGCCCAGAACTGAGCTAAACGTTGTATGTCTGCAACTCCTAGAAATAACTTCATGCCCCATCTCCCTTACGTCCAGCTAGTAAGGATCACATAATTCCTAACAAAGTTTTGACACAGATTCCCAATACGGGCATTCAGAACATATAGCACGTTGCTGTAAGCAAGCACATTCTCATTCAAAGTTGCAAGTTACTGTGTAGGAACAAGTTTGTATAGGTATTTCAAAGATGCCCAGTACTGAGCCAAACTTGGTAGGTCTCCAACTCCTAGAAATAACTTCATGCCCCATCTCCCTTACTTCCAGCTAGTAAGGATCACATAATTCCTAACAAAGTTTCGACACAGATTCCCAATACGGGCATTCAGAACATATAGCACGTTGCTGTAAGCAAGCACATTCTCATTCAAAACTGCAAGTTACTATGAAGGAACAAGTTTGTATAGGTATTTCAAAGATGCCCAGAACTGAGCTAAACGTTGTATGTCTGCAACTCCTAGAAATAACTTCATGCCCCATCTCCCTTACTTCCATATAGTAAGGATCACATAATTCCTAACAAAGTTTTGACACAGATTCCCAATTCGGGCATTCAGAACATATAGCACGTTGCTGTAAGCAAGCACATTCTCATTCAAAGTTGCAAGTTACTATGTAGGAACAAGTTTGTATAGGTATTTCAAAGATGCCCAGAACTGAGCTAAACGTTGTATGTCTGCAACTCCTAGAAATAACTTCATGCCCCATCTCCCTTACTTCCAGCTAATAAGGATCAAAAAATTCCTAACAAAGTTTTGACACAGATTCCCAATTCGGGCATTCAGAACATATAGCACGTTGCTGTAAGCAAGCACATTCTCATTCAAAGTTGCAAGTTACTGTGTAGGAACAAGTTTGTATAGGTATTTCAAAGATGCCCAGTACTGAGCTAAACTTGGTATGTCTCCAACTCCTAGAAATAACTTCATGCCCCATCTCCCTTACTTCCAGCTAGTAAGGATCACATAATTCCTAACAAAGTTTTGACACAGATTCCCAAATCGGGCATTCAGAACATATAGCACGTTGCTGTAAGCAAGCACATTCTCATTCAAAGTTGCAAGTTACTATGTAGGAACAAGTTTGTATAGGTATTTCAAAGATGCCCAGAACTGAGCTAAACGTTGTACGTCTGCAACTCCTAGAAATAACTTCATGCCCCATCTCCCTTACTTCCAGCTAGTAAGGATCACATAATTCTTAACAATGTTTTGACACAGATTCCCAAATCGGGCATTCAGAACATATAGCACGTTGCTGTAAGCAAGCACATTCTCATTCAATGTTGCAAGATACTATGTAGGAACAAGTTTGTATAGGTATTTCAAAGAAGCCCAGAACTGAGCTAAAATTTGTATGTCTGCAACTCCTAGAAATAACTTCATGCCACATTTCCCTTACTTCCATCTAGTAAGGATCACATAATTCCTAACAAAATTTTGACACAGATTCCCAATTCCGGCATTCAGAACATGTAGCACGTTGCTGTAAGCAAGCACATTCTCATTCAAAGTTGCAAGTTACTATGTAGGAACAAGTTAGTATAGGTATTTCAAAGATGCCCAGAACTGAGCTAAACGTTGTACGTCTGCAACTCCTAGAAATAACTTCATGCCCCATCTCCCTTACTTCGATCTAGTAAGGATCACATAATTCCTAACAAAGTTTTGACACAGATTCCCAATTCGGGCATTCAGAACATGTAGCACGTTGCTGTAAGCAAGCACATTCTCATTCAAAGTTGCAAGTTACTATGTAGGAACAAGTTTGTATAGGTATTTCAAAGATGCCCAGAACTGAGCTAAACGTTGTATGACTGCAACTCCTAGAAATAACTTCATGCCCCATGTCCCTTACTTCCATCTAGTAAGGATCACATAATTCTTAACAAAGTTTTGACACAGATTCCCAATTCGGGCATTCAGAACATATAGCACGTTGCTGTAAGCAAGCACATTCTCATTCAAAGTTGCAAGTTACTATGTAGGAACAAGTTTGTATAGGTATTTCAATGATGACCAGAACTGAGCTAAAATTGGTATGTCTGCAACTCCTAGAAATAACTTCATGCCCCATCTCACTTACTACCAGCTAGTAAGGATCACATAATTCTTAACAATGTTTTGACACAGATTCCCAATTCGGGCATTCAGAACATATAGCACGTTGCTGTAAGCAAGCACATTCTCATTCAAAGTTGCAAGTTACTATGTAGGAACAAGTTTGTATAGGTATCTCAAAGATGCCCAGAACTGAGCTGCACGTTGTATGTCTCCAACTCCTAGAAATAGCTTCATGCCCCAACTCCCTTACTTCCAGCTAATAAGGATCACAAAATTCCTAACAAAGTTTTGACACAGATTCCCAATTCGGGCATTCAGAACATATAGCACGTTGCTGTAAGCAAGCACATTCTCATTCAAAGTTGCAAGTTACTGTGTAGGAACAAGTTTGTATAGGTATTTCAAAGATGCCCAGTACTGAGCTAAACTTGGTATGTCTCCAACTCCTAGAAATAACTTCATGCCCCATCTCCCTTACTACCAGCTAGTAAGGATCACATAATTCCTAACAAAGTTTTGACACAGATTCCCAAATCGGGCATTCAGAACATATAGCACGTTGCTGTAAGCAAGCACATTCTCATTCAATGTTGCAAGTTACTATGTAGGAACAAGTTTGTATAGGTATTTCAAAGATGCCCAGAACTGAGCTAAACTTTGTATGTCTGCAACTCCTAGAAATAACTTCATGCCCCATTTCCCTTACTTCCATCTAGTAAGGATCACATAATTCCTAACAAAGTTTTGACACAGATTCCCAATTCGGGCATTCAGAACATATAGCACGTTGCTGTAAGCAAGCACATTCTCATTCAATGTTGCAAGTTACTATGTAGGAACAAGTTTGTATAGGTATTTCAAAGATGCCCAGAACTGAGCTAAACGTTGTATGTCTGCAACTCCTAGAAATAACTTCATGCCCCATCTCCCTTACGTCCAGCTAGTAAGGATCACATAATTCCTAACAAAGTTTTGACACAGATTCCCAATACGGGCATTCAGAACATATAGCACGTTGCTGTAAGCAAGCACATTCTCATTCAAAGTTGCAAGTTACTGTGTAGGAACAAGTTTGTATAGGTATTTCAAAGATGCCCAGTACTGAGCCAAACTTGGTATGTCTCCAACTCCTAGAAATAACTTCATGCCCCATCTCCCTTACTTCCAGCTAGTAAGGATCACATAATTCCTAACAAAGTTTCGACACAGATTCCCAATACGGGCATTCAGAACATATAGCACGTTGCTGTAAGCAAGCACATTCTCATTCAAAACTGCAAGTTACTATGAAGGAACAAGTTTGTATAGGTATTTCAAAGATGCCCAGAACTGAGCTAAACGTTGTATGTCTGCAACTCCTAGAAATAACTTCATGCCCCATCTCCCTTACTTCCATATAGTAAGGATCACATAATTCCTAACAAAGTTTTGACACAGATTCCCAATTCGGGCATTCAGAACATATAGCACGTTGCTGTAAGCAAGCACATTCTCATTCAAAGTTGCAAGTTACTATGTAGGAACAAGTTTGTATAGGTATTTCAAAGATGCCCAGAACTGAGCTAAACGTTGTATGTCTGCAACTCCTAGAAATAACTTCATGCCCCATCTCCCTTACTTCCATCTATTAAGGATCACATAATTCCTAACAAAGTTTTGACACAGATTCCCAATTCGGGCATTCAGAACATATAGCACGTTGCTGTAAGCAAGCACATTCTCATTCAAAGTTGCAAGTTACTGTGTAGGAACAAGTTTGTATAGGTATTTCAAAGATATCCAGAACTGAGCTAAACTTGGTATGTCTCCAACTCCTAGAAATAACTTCATGCCCCATCTCCCTTACTTCCATCTAGTAAGGATCACATAATTCCTAACAAAGTTTTGACACAGATTCCCAATTCGGGCATTCAGAACATATAGCACGTTGCTGTAAGCAAGCACATTCTCATTCAAAGTTGCAAGTTACTATGTAGGAACAAGTTTGTATAGGTATCTCAAAGATGCCCAGAACTGAGCTAAACGTTGTATGTCTCTAACTCCTAGAAATAACTTCATGCCCCATCTCCCTTACTTCCATCTAGTAAGGATCACATAATTCCTAACAAAGTTTTGACACAGATTCCCAATTCGGGCATTCAGAACATATAGCACGTTGCTGTAAGCAAGCACATTCTCATTCAAAGTTGCAAGTTACTATGTAGGAACAAGTTTGTATAGGTATTTCAAACATGCCCAGAACTGAGCTGAAGTTTGTATGTCTCCAACTCTTAGAAATAACTTCATGACCCATCTCCCTTACTTCCAGCTAATAAGGATCACAAAATTCCTAACAAAGTTTTGACACAGATTCCCAATTCGGGCATTCAGAACATATAGCACGTTGCTGTAAGCAAGCACATTCTCATTCAAAGTTGCAAGTTACTGTGTAGGAACAAGTTTGTATAGGTATTTCAAAGATGCCCAGTACTGAGCTAAACTTGGTATGTCTCCAACTCCTAGAAATAACTTCATGCCCCATCTCCCTTACTTCCAGCTAGTAAGGATCACATAATTCCTAACAAAGTTTTGACCCAGATTCCCAAATCGGGCATTCAGAACATATAGCACGTTGCTGTAAGCAAGCACATTCTCATTCAAAGTTGCAAGTTACTATGTAGGAACAAGTTTGTATAGGTATTTCAAAGATGCCCAGAACTGAGCTAAACGTTGTACGTCTGCAACTCCTAGAAATAACTTCATGCCCCATCTCCCTTACTTCGATCTAGTAAGGATCACATAATTCCTAACAAAGTTTTGACACAGATTCCCAATTCGGGCATTCAGAACATGTAGCACGTTGCTGTAAGCAAGCACATTCTCATTCAAAGTTGCAAGTTACTATGTAGGAACAAGTTTGTATAGGTATTTCAAAGATGCCCAGAACTGAGCTAAACGTTGTATGACTGCAACTCCTAGAAATAACTTCATGCCCCATGTCCCTTACTTCCATCTAGTAAGGATCACATAATTCTTAACAAAGTTTTGACAAAGATTCCCAATTCGGGCATTCAGAACATATAGCACGTTGCTGTAAGCAAGCACATTCTCATTCAAAGTTGCAAGTTACTATGTAGGAACAAGTTTGTATAGGTATTTCAAGGATGCCCAGAACTGAGCTAAACTTGGTATGTCTGCAACTCCTAGAAATAACTTCATGCCCCATCTCCCTTACTTCCAGCTAGTAAGGATCACATAATTCTTAACAATGTTTTGACACAGATTCCCAATTCGGGCATTCAGAACATATAGCACGTTGCTGTAAGCAAGCACATTCTCATTCAAAGTTGCAAGTTACTATGTAGGAACAAGTTTGTATAGGTATCTCAAAGATGCCCAGAACTGAGCTAAACCTTGTATGTCTCTAACTCCTAGAAATAACTTCATGCCCCATCTCCCTTACTTCCATCTAGTAAGGATCACATAATTCCTAACAAAGATTTGACACAGATTGCCAATTCGGGTATTCAGAACATATAGCACGTTGCTGTAAGCAAGCACATTCTCATTCAAAGTTGCAAGTTACTATGTAGGAACAGGTTTGTATAGGTATTTCAAACATGCCCAGAACTGAGCTGAAGTTTGTATGTCTCCAACTCCCAGAAATAACTTCATGCCCCAACTCCCTTACTTCCAGCTAATAAGGATCACAAAATTCCTAACAAAGTTTTGACACAGATTCCCAATTCGGGCATTCAGAACATATAGCACGTTGCTGTAAGCAAGCACATTCTCATTCAAAGTTGCAAGTTACTGTGTAGGAACAAGTTTGTATAGGTATTTCAAAGATGCCCAGTACTGAGCTAAACTTGGTATGTCTCCAACTCCTAGAAATAACTTCATGCCCCATCTCCCTTACTTCCATCTAGTAAGGATCACATAATTCCTAACAAAGTTTTGACACAGATTCCCAATTCGGGCATTCAGAACATATAGCACGTTGCTGTAAGCAAGCACATTCTCATTCAATGTTGCAAGTTACTATGTAGGAACAAGTTTGTATAGGTATTTCAAAGATGCCCAGAACTGAGCTAAACGTTGTATGTCTGCAACTCCTAGATAACTTCATGCCCCATCTCCCTTACGTCCAGCTAGTAAGGATCACATAATTCCTAACAAAGATTTGACACAGATTCCCAATACGGGCATTCAGAACATATAGCACGTTGCTGTAAGCAAGCACATTCTCATTCAAAACTGCAAGTTACTATGAAGGAACAAGTTTGTATAGGTATTTCAAAGATGCCCAGAACTGAGCTAAACGTTGTATGTCTGCAACTCCTAGAAATAACTTCATGCCCCATCTCCCTTACTTCCATATAGTAAGGATCACATAATTCCTAACAAAGTTTTGACACAGATTCCCAATTCGGGCATTCAGAACATATAGCACGTTGCTGTAAGCAAGCACATTCTCATTCAATGTTGCAAGTTACTATGTAGGAACCAGTTTGTATAGGTATTTCAAAGATGCCCAGAACTGAGCTAAACGTTGTATGTCTGCAACTCCTAGAAATAACTTCATGCCCCATCTCCCTTACTTCCATCTAGTAAGGATCACATAATTCCTAACAAAGTTTTGACACAGATTCCCAATTCGGGCATTCAGAACATATAGCACGTTGCTGTAAGCAAGCACATTCTCATTCAAAGTTGCAAGTTACTGTGTAGGAACAAGTTTGTATAGGTATTTCAAAGATATCCAGAACTGAGCTAAACTTGGTATGTCTCCAACTCCTAGAAATAACTTCATGCCCCATCTCCCTTACTTCCATCTAGTAAGGATCACATAATTCCTAACAAAGTTTTGACACAGATTCCCAATTCGGGCATTCAGAACATATAGCACGTTGCTGTAAGCAAGCACATTCTCATTCAAAGTTGCAAGTTACTATGTAGGAACAAGTTTGTATAGGTATTTCAAAGATGCCCAGAACTGAGCTAAACGTTGTACGTCTGCAACTCCTAGAAATATCTTCATGCCCCATCTCCCTTACTTCGATCTAGTAAGGATCACATAATTCCTAACAAAGTTTTGACACAGATTCCCAATTCGGACATTCAGAACATATAGCACGTTGCTGTAAGCAAGCACATTCTCATTCAAAGTTGCAAGTTACTATGTAGGAACAAGTTTGTATTGGTATTTCAAAGATGCCCAGAACTGAGCTAAACTTGGTATGTCTGCAACTCCTAGAAATATGTTCATGCCCCATCTCCCTTACTTCCAGCTAGTAAGGATCACATAATTCCTAACAATGTTTTGACACAGATTCCCAATTCGGGCATTCAGAACATATAGCACGTTGCTGTAAGCAAGCACATTCTCATTCAAAGTTGCAAGTTACTATGTAGGAACAAGTTTGTATAGGTATCTCAAAGATGCCCAGAACTGAGCTAAACGTTTTATGTCTCTAACTCCTAGAAATAACTTCATGCCCCATCTCCCTTACTTCCATCTAGTAAGGATCACATAATTCCTAACAAAGTTTTGACACAGATTACCAATACGGGCATTCAGAACATATAGCACGTTGCTGTAAGCAAGCACATTCTCATTCAAAGTTGCAAGTTACTATGTAGGAACAAGTTTGTATAGGTATTTCAAACATGCCCAGAACTGAGCTGAAGTTTGTATGTCTCCAACTCCTAGAAATAACTTCATGACCCATCTCCCTTACTTCCAGCTAATAAGGATCACATAATTCCTAACAAAATTTTGACACAGATTCCCAATTCGGGCATTCAGAACATATAGCACGTTGCTGTAAGCAAGCACATTCTCATTCAAAGTTGCAAGTTACTATGTAGGAACAAGTTAGTATAGGTATTTCAAAGATGCCCAGAACAGAGCTAAACTTTGTACGTCTGCAACTCCTAGAAATAACTTCATGCCCCATCTCCCTTACTTCGATCTAGTAAGGATCACATAATTCCTAACAAAGTTTTGACACAGATTCCCAATTCGGGCATTCAGAACATGTAGCACGTTGCTGTAAGCAAGCACATTCTCATTCAAAGTTGCAAGTTACTATGTAGGAACAAATTTGTATAGGTATTTCAAAGATGCCCAGAACTGAGCTAAACGTTGTATGACTGCAACTCCTAGAAATAACTTCATGCCCCATGTCCCTTACTTCCATCTAGTAAGGATCACATAATTCTTAACAAAGTTTTGACACAGATTCCCAATTCGGGCATTCAGAACATATAGCACGTTGCTGTAAGCAAGCACATTCTCATTCAAAGTTGCAAGTTACTATGTAGGAACAAGTTTGTATAGGTATTTCAAGGATGCCCAGAACTGAGCTAAAATTGGTATGTCTGCAACTCCTAGAAATAACTTCATGCCCCATCTCCCTTACTTCCATCTAGTAAGAATCACATAATTCCTAACAAAGTTTTGACACAGATTACCAATTCGGGCATTCAGAACATATAGCACGTTGCTGTAATCAAGCACATTCTCATTCAAAGTTGCAAGTTACTATGTAGGAACAAGTTTGTATAGGTATTTCAAACACGCCCAGAACTGAGCTAAACGTTGTACGTCTGCAACTCCTAGAAATATCTTCATGCCCCATCTCCCTTACTTCGATCTAGTAAGGATCACATAATTCCTAACAAAGTTTTGACACAGATTCCCAATTCGGGCATTCAGAACATATAGCACGTTGCTGTAAGCAAGCACATTCTCATTCAAAGTTGCAAGTTACTATGTAGGAACAAGTTTGTATAGGTATTTCAAAGATGCCCAGAACTGAGCTAAACTTGGTATGTCTGCAACTCCTAGAAATATGTTCATGCCCCATCTCCCTTACTTCCAGCTAGTAAGGATCACATAATTCCTAACAATGTTTTGACACAGATTTCCAATTCGGGCATTCAGAACATATAGCACGTTGCTGTAAGCAAGCACATTCTCATTCAAAGTTGCAAGTTACTATGTAGGAACAAGTTTGTATAGGTATCTCAAAGGTGCCCAGAACTGAGCTAAACGTTTTATGTCTCTAACTCCTAGAAATAACTTCATGCCCCATCTCCCTTACTTCCAGCTAATAAGGATCACATAATTCCTAACAAAATTTTGACACAGATTCCCAATTCGGGCATTCAGAACATATAGCACGTTGCTGTAAGCAAGCACATTCTCATTCAAAGTTGCAAGTTACTATGTAGGAACAAGTTAGTATAGGTATTTCAAAGATGCCCAGAACAGAGCTAAACTTTGTACGTCTGCAACTCCTAGAAATAACTTCATGCCCCATCTCCCTTACTTCGATCTAGTAAGGATCACATAATTCCTAACAAAGTTTTGACACAGATTCCCAATTCGGGCATTCAGAACATGTAGCACGTTGCTGTAAGCAAGCACATTCTCATTCAAAGTTGCAAGTTACTATGTAGGAACAAATTTGTATAGGTATTTCAAAGATGCCCAGAACTGAGCTAAACGTTGTATGTCTGCAGCTCCTAGAAATAACTTCATGCCCCATCTCCCTTACTTCCAGCTAGTAAGGATCACATAATTCCTAACAAAGTTTTGACACAGATTCCCTATTCGGGCATTCAGAACATATAGCACGTTGCTGTAAGCAAGCACATTCTCATTCAAAGTTGCAAGTTAATATGTAGGAACAAGTTTGTATAGGTATTTCAAAGATGCCCAGAACTGAGCTAAACGTTGTATGTCTGCAACTCCTAGAAATAACTTCATGCCCCATCTCCCTTACGTCCATCTAGTAAGGATCACATAATTCCTAACAAAGTTTTGACACAGATTCCCAATACGGGCATTCAGAACATATAGCACGTTGCTGTAAGCAAGCACATTCTCATTCAAAGTTGCAAGTTACTATGTAGGAACAAGTTTGTATAGGTATTTCAAAGATGCCCAGAACTGAGCTAAACTTGGTACGTCTCCAACTCCTAGAAATAACTTCATGCCCAATCTCCCTTACTTCCATCTAGTAAGGATCACATAATTCCTAACAAAGTTTTGACACAGATTCCCAATTCGGGCATTCAGAACATATAGCACGTTGCTGTAAGCAAGCACATTCTCATTCAAAGTTGCAAGTTACTATGTAGGAACCAGTTTGTATAGGTATTTCAAAGATGCCCAGAACTAGCTAAACCTTGTATGTCTCCAACTCCTAGAAATAACTTCATGCCCCATCTCCCTTACTTCCATCTAGTAAGGATCACATAATTCCTAACAAAGTTTTGACACAGATTCCCAATTCGGGCATTCAGAACATATAGCACGTTGCTGTAAGCAAACACCTTCTCATTCAAAGTTGCAAGTTACTATGTAGGAACAAGTTTATATAGGTATTTCAAAGATGCCCAGAACTGAGCTGAAGTTTGTATGTCTCCAACTCCTAGAAATAACTTCATGCCCCATCTCCCTTACTTCCAGCTAGTAAGGATCACATAATTCCTAAAAAAGTTTTGACACAGATTCCCAATTCGGGCATTCAGAACATATAGCACGTTGCTGTAAGCTAGCACATTCTGATTCAAAGTTGCAAGTTACTATGTAGGAACAAGTTTGTATAGGTATTTCAAAGATGCCCAGAACTGAGCTAAACTTGGTATGTCTCCAACTCCTAGAAATAACTTCATGCCCCATCTCCCTTACTTCCATCTACTAAGGATCACATAATTCCTAACAAAGATTTGACACAGATTCCCAATTCGGGCATTCAGAACATATAGCACGTTGCTGTAAGCAAGCACATTCTCATTCAAAGTTGCAAGTTACTATGTAGGAACAAGTTTGTATAGGTATTTCAAAGATGCCCAGAACTGAGCTAAACGTTGTATGTCTGCAACTCCTAGAAATAACTTCATGCCCCATCTCCCTTACTTCCAGCTAGTAAGGATCACATAATTCCTAACAAAGTTTTGACACAGATTCCCAATTCGGGCATTCAGAACATATAGCACGTTGCTGTAAGCAAGCACATTCTCATTCAAAGTTGCAAGTTACTATGTAGGAACAAGTTTGTATAGGTATTTCAAAGATGCCCAGAACAGAGCTAAACGTTGTATGTCTGCAACTCCTAGAAATAACTTCATGCCCCATCTCCCTTACGTCCAGCTAGTAAGGATCACATAATTCCTAACAAAGTTTTGACACAGATTCCCAATACGGGCATTCAGAACATATAGCACTTTGCTGTAAGCAAGCACATTCTCATTCAAAGTTGCAAGTTACTATGTAGGAACAAGTTTGTATAGGTATTTCAAAGATGCCCAGAACTGAGCTAAACGTTGTATGTCTGCAACTCCTAGAAATAACTTCATGCCCCATGTCCCTTATTTCCAGCTAGTAAGGATCACATAATTCCTAACAAAGTTTTGACACAGATTCCCAATTCGGGCATTCAGAACATATAGCACGTTGCTGTAAGCAAGCACATTCTGATTCAAAGTTGCAAGTTACTATGTAGGAACAAGTTTGTACAGGTATTTCAAAGATGCCCAGAACTGAGCTAAACGTTGTATATCCGCAACTCCTAGAAATAACTTCATGCCCCATCTCCCTTACTTCCATCTAGTAAGGATCACATAATTCTTAAGAAAGTTTTGACACAGATTCCCAATTCGGGCATTCAGAACATATAGCACGTTGCTGTAAGCAAGCACATTCTCATTCAAAGTTGCAAGTTACTATGTAGGAACAAGTTTGTATAGGTATTTCAAAGATGCCCAGAACTGAGCTAAACTTGGTATGTCTCCAACTCCTAGAAATAACTTCATGCCCAATATCCCTTACTTCCATCTAGTAAGGATCACATAATTCCTAACAAAGTTTTGACACAGATTCCCAATTCGGGCATTCAGAACATATAGCACGTTGCTGTAAGCAAGCACATTCTCATTCAAAGTTGCAAGTTACTATGTAGGAACAAGTTTATATAGGTATTTCAAAGATGCCCAGAACTGAGCTGAAGTTTGTATGTCTCCAACTCCTAGAAATAACTTCATGCCCCATCTCCCTTACTTCCAGCTAGTAAGGATCACATAATTCCTAACAAAGTTTTGACACAGATTCCCAATTCGGGCATTCAGGACATATAGCACGTTGCTGTAAGCTAGCACATTCTGATTCAAAGTTGCAAGTTACTATGTAGGAACAAGTTTGTATAGGTATTTCAAAGATGCCCAGAACTGAGCTAAACGTTGTATGTCTCCAACTCCTAGAAATAACTTCATGCCCCATCTCCCTTACTTCCATCTAGTAAGGATCACATAATTCCTAACAAAGTTTTGACACAGATTCCCAATTCGGGCATTCAGAACATATAGCACGTTGCTGTAAGCAAGCACATTCTCATTCAAAGTTGCAAGTTACTATGTAGGAACAAGGTTGTATAGGACTTTCAAAGATGCCCAGAACTGAGCTAAACTTGGTATGTGTCCAACCTCTAGAAATAACTTCATGCCCCATCTCCCTTACTTCCAGCTAGTAAGGATCACATAATTCCTAACAAAGTTTTGACACAGATTCCCAATTCGGGCATTCAGAACATATAGCACGTTGCTGTAAGCAAGCACATTCTGATTCAAAGTTGCAAGTTACTATGTAGGAACAAGTTTGTATAGGTATTTCAAAGATGCCCAGAACTGAGGTAAACGTTGTATGTCTGCAACTCCTAGAAATAACTTCATGCCCCGTCTCCCGTACTTCCAGCTAGTAAGGATCACATAATTCCTAACAAAGTTTTGACACAGATTCCCAATTCGGGCATTCAGAACATATAGCACGTTGCTGTAAGCAAGCACATTCTGATTCAAAGTTGCAAGTTACTATGTAGGAACAAGTTTGTATAGGTATTTCAAAGATGCCCAGAACTGAGCTAAACTTTGTATGTCTCCAACTCCTAGAAATAACTTCATGCCCGTTCTCCCTTACTTCCATCTAGTAAGGATCACATAATTCCTAACAAAGTTTGACACAGATTCCCAATTCGGGCATTCAGAACATATAGCACTTTGCTGTAAGCAAGCACATTCTCATTCAAAGTTGCAAGTTACTATGTAGGAACAAGTTTGTATAGGTATTTCAAAGATGCCCAGAACTGAGCTAAACGTTGTATATCTGCAACTCCTAGAAATAACTTCATGCCCCATCTCCCTTACTTCCAGCTAGTAAGGATCACATAATTCTTAAGAAAGTTTTGACACAGATTCCCAATTCGGGCATTCAGAACATATAGCACGTTGCTGTAAGCAAGCACATTCTCATTCAAAGTTGCAAGTTACTATGTAGGAACAAGTTTGTATAGGTATTTCAAAGATGCCCAGAACTGAGCTAAACTTCTATGTCTCCAACTCCTAGAAATAACTTCATGCCCAATCTCCCTTACTTCCATCTAGTAAGGATCACATAATTCCTAACAAAGTTATGACACAGATTCCCAATTCGGGCATTCAGAACATATAGCACGTTGCTGTAAGCAAGCGCATTCTCATTCAAAGTTGCAAGTTACTATGTAGGAACAAGTTTGTATAGGTATTTCAAAGATGCCCAGAAATGAGCTAAACGTTGTATGTCTCCAACTCCTAGAAATAACTTCATGCCCCATCTCCCTTACTTCCATATAGTAAGGATCACATAATTCCTAACAAAGTTTTGACACAGATTCCCAATTCGGGCATTCAGAACATATAGCACGTTGCTGTAAGCAAGCACATTCTCATTCAAAGTTGCAAGTTACTATGTAGGAACAAGTTTATATAGGTATTTCAAAGATGCCCAGAACTGAGCTGAAGTTTGTATGTCTCCAACTCCTAGAAATAACTTCATGCCCCATCTCCCTTACTTCCAGCTAGTATGGATCACAAAATTCCTAACAAAGTTTTGACACAGATTCCCAATTCGGGCATTCAGAACATATAGCACGTTGCTGTAAGCAAGCACATTCTCATTCAAAGTTGCAAGTTACTATGTAGGAACAAGTTTGTATAGGTATTTCAAAGATGCCCAGAACTGAGCTAAACGTTGTATGTCTGCAACTTCTAGAAATAACTTCATGCCGCATCTCCCTTACTTCCAGCTAGTAAGGATCACATAATTCCTAACAAAGTTTTGACACAGATTCCCAATTCGGGCATTCAGAACATATAGCACGTTGCTGTAAGCAAGCACATTCTCATTCAAAGTTGCAAGTTACTATGTAGGAACAAGTTTGTATAGGTATTTCAAAGATGCCCAGAACTGAGCTAAACGTTGTATGTCTCCAACTCCTAGAAATAACTTCATGCCCCATCTCCCTTACTTCCAGCTAGTAAGGATCACATAATTCCTAAAAAAGTTTTGACACAGATTCCCAATTCGGGCATTCAGAACATATAGCACGTTGCTGTAGCAAGCACATTCTCATTCAAAGTTGCAAGTTACTATGTAGGAACAAGTTTGTATAGGACTTTCAAAGATGCCCAGAACTGAGCTGAAGTTTGTATGTCTCCAACTCCTAGAAATAACTTCATGCCCCATCTACCGTACTTCCAGCTAGTGAGGATCACATAATTCCTAACAAAGTTTTGACACAGATTCCCAATTCGGGCATTCAGAACATATAGCACGTTGCTGTAAGCAAGCACATTCTCATTCTAAGAAGCAAGTTACTATGTAGGAACAAGTTTGTATTGGTATTTCAAAGATGCCCAGAACTGAGCTAAAGTGGGTATGTGTCCAACTCCTAGAAATAACTTCATGCCCCATCTCCCTTACTTCCAGCTAGTAAGGATCACATAATTCCTAACAAAGATTTGACACAGATTCCCAATTCGGGCATTCAGAACATATAGCACGTTGCTGTAAGCTAGCACATTCTGATTCAAAGTTGCAAGTTACTATGTAGGAACAAGTTTGTATAGGTATTTTAAAGATGCCCAGAACTGAGCTAAACGTTGTATGTCTCCAACTCCTAGAAATAACTTCAAGCCCCATCTCCCTTAATTCCATCTAGTAAGGATCACATAATTCCTAACAAAGATTTGACACAGATTCCCAATTCGGGCATTCAGAACATATAGCACGTTGCTGTAAGCAAGCACATTCTCATTCAAAGTTGCAAGTTACTATGTAGGAACAAGTTTGTATAGGACTTTCAAAGATGCCCAGAACTGAGCTAAACTTGGTATGTGTCCAACCTCTAGAAATAACTTCATGCCCCATCTCCCTTACTTCCAGCTAGTAAGGATCACATAATTCCTAACAAAGTTTTGACACAGATTCCCAATTCGGGCATTCAGAACATATAGCACGTTGCTGTAAGCAAGCACATTCTCATTCAAAGTTGCAAGTTACTATGTAGGAACAAGTTTGTATAGCTATTTCAAAGATGCCCAGAACTGAGGTAAACGTTGTATGTCTGCAACTCCTAGAAATAACTTCATGCCCTGTCTCCCGTACTTCCAGCTAGTAAGGATCACATAATTCCTAACAAAGTTTTGACACAGATTCCCAATTCGGGCATTCAGAACATATAGCACGTTGCTGTAAGCAAGCACATTCTCATTCAAAGTTGCAAGTTACTATGTAGGAACAAGTTTGTATAGGTATTTCAAAGATGCCCAGAAGTGAGCTAAACGTTGTATGTCTGCAACTCCTAGAAATATCTTCATGCCCTATCTCCCTTACTTCCAGCTAGTAAGGATCACATAATTCCTAACAAAGTTTTGAAACACATTCCCAATTCGGGCATTCAGAACATATAGCACGTTGCTGTAAGCAAGCACATTCTCATTCAAAGTTGCAAGTTACTATGTAGGAACAAGTTTGTATAGGTATTTCAAAGATGCCCAGAACTGAGCTAAACGTTGCATGTCTCCAACTCCTAGAAATAACTTCATGCCTCATCTCCCTTACTTCCAGCTAGTAAGGATCACATAATTCCTAACAAAGTTTCGACACAGATTCCCAATTCGGGCATTCAGAACATATAGCACGTTGCTGTAAGCAAGCACATTCTCATTCAAAGTTGCAAGTTACTATGTAGGAACAAGTTTGTATAGGTATTTCAAAGATGCCCAGAACTGAGCTAAACGTTGTATGTCTGCAACTCCTAGAAAGAACTTCATGCCCCATCTCCCTTATTTCCAGCTACTAAGGATCACATAATTCCTAACAAAGTTTTGACACAGATTCCCAATCCGTGCATTCAGAACATATAGCACGTTGCTGTAAGCAAGCACATTCTCATTCAAAGTTGCAAGTTACTATGTAGGAACAGGTTTGTATAGGTATTTCAAAGATGCCCAGAACTGAGCTAAACGTTGTATGTCTGCAACTCCTAGAAATAACTTCATGCCCCATCTCCCTTACTTCCATCTAGTAAGGATCACATAATTCCTAACAAAGTTTTGACACAGATTCCCAATTCGGGCATTCAGAACCTATAGCACGTTGCTGTAAGCAAGCACATTCTCATTCAAAGTTGCAAGTTACTATGTAGGAACAAGTTTGTATAGGTATTTCAAAGATGCCCAGAACTGAGCTGAAGTTTTATGTCTCCAACTCCTAGAAATAACTTCATGCCCCATCTCCCTTACTTCCAGCTAGTAAGGATCACATAATTCCTAAGAAAGTTTTGACACAGATTCCCAATTCGGGCATTCAGAACATATAGCACGTTGCTGTAAGCAAGCACAATCTGATTCAAAGTTGCAAGTTACTATGTAGGAACAAGTTTGTATAGGTATTTCAAAGATGCCCAGAACTGAGGTAAACGTTGTATGTCTGCAACTCCTAGAAATAACTTCATGCCCCGTCTCCCGTACTTCCAGCTAGTAAGGATCACATAATTCCTAACAAAGTTTTGACACAGATTCCCAATTCGGGCATTCAGAACATATAGCACGTTGCTGTAAGCAAGCACATTCTGATTCAAAGTTGCAAGTTACTATGTAGGAACAAGTTTGTATAGGTATTTCAAAGATGCCCAGAACTGAGCTAAACTTTGTATGTCTCCAACTCCTAGAAATAACTTCATGCCCGTTCTCCCTTACTTCCATCTAGTAAGGATCACATAATTCCTAACAAAGTTTGACACAGATTCCCAATTCGGGCATTCAGAACATATAGCACTTTGCTGTAAGCAAGCACATTCTCATTCAAAGTTGCAAGTTACTATGTAGGAACAAGTTTGTATAGGTATTTCAAAGATGCCCAGAACTGAGCTAAACGTTGTATATCTGCAACTCCTAGAAATAACTTCATGCCCCATCTCCCTTACTTCCAGCTAGTAAGGATCACATAATTCTTAAGAAAGTTTTGACACAGATTCCCAATTCGGGCATTCAGAACATATAGCACGTTGCTGTAAGCAAGCACATTCTCATTCAAAGTTGCAAGTTACTATGTAGGAACAAGTTTGTATAGGTATTTCAAAGATGCCCAGAACTGAGCTGAAGTTTGTATGTCTCCAACTCCTAGAAATAACTTCATGCCCCATCTACCGTACTTCCAGCTAGTGAGGATCACATAATTCCTAACAAAGTTTTGACACAGATTCCCAATTCGGGCATTCAGAACATATAGCACTTTGCTGTAAACAAGCACATTCTCATTCTAAGAAGCCAGTTACTATGTAGGAACAAGTTTGTATTGGTATTTCAAAGATGCCCAGAACTGAGCTAAAGTGGGTATGTGTCCAACTCCTAGAAATAACTTCATGCCCCATCTCCCTTACTTCCAGCTAGTAAGGATCACATAATTCCTAACAAAGATTTGACACAGATTCCCAATTCGGGCATTCAGAACATATAGCACGTTGCTGTAAGCTAGCACATTCTGATTCAAAGTTGCAAGTTACTATGTAGGAACAAGTTTGTATAGGTATTTCAAAGATGCCCAGAACTGAGCTAAACGTTGTATGTCTCCAACTCCTAGAAATAACTTCAAGCCCCATCTCCCTTACTTCCATCTAGTAAGGATCACATAATTCCTAACAAAGATTTGACACAGATTCCCAATTCGGGCATTCAGAACATATAGCACGTTGCTGTAAGCAAGCACATTCTCATTCAAAGTTGCAAGTTACTATGTAGGAACAAGTTTGTATAGGACTTTCAAAGATGCCCAGAACTGAGCTAAACTTGGTATGTGTCCAACCTCTAGAAATAACTTCATGCCCCATCTCCCTTACTTCCAGCTAGTAAGGATCACATAATTCCTAACAAAGTTTTGACACAGATTCCCAATTCGGGCATTCAGAACATGTAGCACGTTGCTGTAAGCAAGCACATTCTCATTCAAAGTTGCAAGTTACTATGTAGGAACAAGTTTGTATAGCTATTTCAAAGATGCCCAGAACTGAGGTAAACGTTGTATGTCTGCAACTCCTAGAAATAACTTCTTGCCCTGTCTCCCGTACTTCCAGCTAGTAAGGATCACATAATTCCTAACAAAGTTTTGACACAGATTCCCAATTCGGGCATTCAGAACATATAGCACATTGCTGTAAGCAAGCACATTCTCATTCAAAGTTGCAAGTTACTATGTAGGAACAAGTTTGTATAGGTATTTCAAAGATGCCCAGAACTGAGCTAAACGTTGTATGTCTGCAACTCCTAGAAATATCTTCATGCCCTATCTCCCTTACTTCCAGCTAGTAAGGATCACATAATTCCTAACAAAGTTTTGAAACACATTCCCAATTCGGGCATTCAGAACATATAGCACGTTGCTGTAAGCAAGCACATTCTCATTCAAAGTTGCAAGTTACTATGTAGGAACAAGTTTGTATAGGTATTTCAAAGATGCCCAGAACTGAGCTAAACGTTGCATGTCTCCAACTCCTAGAAATAACTTCATGCCTCATCTCCCTTACTTCCAGCTAGTAAGGATCACATAATTCCTAACAAAGTTTCGACACAGATTCCCAATTCGGGCATTCAGAACATATAGCACGTTGCTGTAAGCAAGCACATTCTCATTCAAAGTTGCAAGTTACTATGTAGGAACAAGTTTGTATAGGTATTTCAAAGATGCCCAGAACTGAGCTAAACGTTGTATGTCTGCAACTCCTAGAAATAACTTCATGCCCCATCTCCCTTATTTCCAGCTACTAAGGATCACATAATTCCTAACAAAGTTTTGACACAGATTCCCAATCCGGGCATTCAGAACATATAGCACGTTGCTGTAAGCAATCACATTCTCATTCAAAGTTGCAAGTTACTATGTAGGAACAGGTTTGTATAGGTATTTCAAAGATGCCCAGAACTGAGCTAAACGTTGTATGTCTGCAACTCCTAGAAATAACTTCATGCCCCATCTCCCTTACTTCCATCTAGTAAGGATCACATAATTCCTAACAAAGTTTTGACACAGATTCCCAATTCGGGCATTCAGAACTTATAGCACGTTGCTGTAAGCAAGCACATTCTCATTCAAAGTTGCAAGTTACTATGTAGGAACAAGTTTGTATAGGTTTCTCAAAGATGCCCAGAACTGAGCTAAACGTTGTATGTCTGCAACTCCTAGAAATAACTTCATGCCTCATCTCCCTTATTTCCAGCTACTAAGTATCACATAATTCCTAACAAAGTTTTGACACAGATTCCCAATCCGGGCATTCAGAACATATAGCACGTTGCTGTAAGCAAGCACATTCTCATTCAAAGTTGCAAGTTACTATGTAAGAACCAGTTTGTATAGGTATTTCAAAGATGCCCAGAACTGAGCTAAACGTTGTATGTCTGCAACTCCTAGAAATAACTTCATGCCCCATCTCCCTTACTTCCAGCTAGTAAGGATCACATAATTCTTAACAAAGATTTGACACAGATTCCCAATTCGGGCATTCAGAACATATAGCACGTTGCTGTAAGCAAGCACATTCTCATTCAAAGTTGCAAGTTACTATGTAGGAACAAGTTTGTATAGGTATTTCAAAGATTCCCAGAACTGAGCTAAACTTGGTATGTCTCCAACTCCTAGAAATTACTTCATGCCCCATCTCACTTACTTCCATCTAGTAAGGATCACATAATTCCTAACAAAGTTTTGACACAGATTCCCAATTCGGGCATTCAGAACATATAGCACGTTGCTGTAAGCAAGCACATTCTCATTCAAAGTTGCAAGTTACTATGTAGGAACAAGTTTGTATAGGTATTTCAAAGATGCCCAGAACTGAGCTAAACGTTGTATGTCTGCAACTCCTAGAAATAACTTCATGCCCCATCTCCCTTACTTCCATCTAGTAAGGATCACATAATTCCTAAAAAAGTTTTGACACAGATTCCCAATTCGGGCATTCAGAACATATAGCACGTTGCTGTAAGCAAGCACATTCTCATTCAAAGTTGCAAGATACTATGTAGGAACAAGTTTGTATAGGTATTTCAAAGATGCCAAGAACTGAGCTGAACTTTGTATGTCTCCAACTCCTAGAAATAACTTCATGCCCCATCTCCCTTACTTCCAGCTAGTAAGGATCACAAAATTCCTAACAAAGTTTTGACACATATTCCCAATTCGGGCATTCAGAACATATAGCACGTTGCTGTAAGCAAGCACATTCTCATTCAAAGTTGCAAGTTACTATGTAGGAACAAGTTTGTATAGGTATTTCAAAGATGCCCAGAACTGAGCTAAACGTTGTATGTCTGCAACTCCTAGAAATAACTTCATGCCCCATCTCCCTTACTTCCAGCTAGTAAGGATCACATAATTCCTAACAAAGTTTTGACACAGATTCCCAATTCGGGCATTCAGAACATATAGCACGTTGCTGTAGCAAGCACATTCTCATTCAAAGTTGCAAGTTACTATGTAGGAACAAGTTTGTATAGGTATTTCAAAGATGCCCAGAACTGAGCTAAACGTTGTATGTCTGAAACTCATAGAAATAACTTCATGCCCCATCTCCCTTACTTCCATCTAGTAAGGATCACATAATTCCTAACAAAGTTTTGACACAGATTCCCAATTCGGGAATTCAGAACATATAGCACGTTGCTGTAAGCAAGCACATTCTCATTCAAAGTTGCAAGTTACTATGTAGGAACAAGTTTGTATAGGACTTTCAAAGATGCCCAGAACTGAGCTAAACTTGGTATGTGTCCAACCTCTAGAAATAACTTCATGCCCCATCTCCCTTACTTCCATATAGTAAGGATCACATAATTCCTAACAAAGTTTTGACACAGATTCCCAATTCGGGCATTCAGAACATATAGCACGTTGCTGTAGCAAGCACATTCTCATTCAAAGTTGCAAGTTACTATGTAGGAACAAGTTTGTATAGGTATTTCAAAGATGCCCAGAACTGAGCTAAACGTTGTATGTCTGAAACTCCTAGAAATAACTTCATGCCCCATCTCCCTTACTTCCATCTAGTAAGGATCACATAATTCCTAACAAAGATTTGACACAGATTCCCAATTCGGGAATTCAGAACATATAGCACGTTGCTGTAAGCAAGCACATTCTCATTCAAAGTTGCAAGTTACTATGTAGGAACAAGTTTGTATAGGACTTTCAAAGATGCCCAGAACTGAGCTAAACTTGGTATGTGTCCAACCTCTAGAAATAACTTCATGCCCCATCTCCCTTACTTCCATATAGTAAGGATCACATAATTCCTAACAAAGTTTTGACACAGATTCCCAATTCGGGCATTCAGAACATATAGCACGTTGCTGTAAGCAAGCACATTCTCATTCAAAGATGCAAGTTACTATGTAGGAACAAGTTTATATAGGTATTTCAAAGATGCCCAGAACTGAGCTGAAGTTTGTATGTCTCCAACTCCTAGAAATAACTTCATGCCCCATCTCCCTTACTTCCAGCTATTAAGGATCACAAAATTCCTAACAAAGTTTTGACACAGATTCCCAATTCGGGCATTCAGAACATATAGCACGTTGCTGTAAGCAAGCACATTCTCATTCAAAGTTGCAAGTTACTATGTAGGAACAAGATTGCATAGGTATTTCAAAGATGCCCAGAACTGAGCTAAACGTTGTATGTCTGCAACTTCTAGAAATAACTTCATGCCGCATCTCCCTTACTTCCAGCTAGTAAGGATCACATATTTCCTAACAAAGTTTTGACACAGATTCCCAATTCGGGCATTCAGAACATATAGCACGTTGCTGTAAGCAAGCACATTCTCATTCAAAGTTGCAAGTTACTATGTAGGAACAAGTTTGTATAGGTATTTCAAAGATGCCCAGAACTGAGCTAAACGTTGTATGTCTCCAACTCCTAGAAATAACTTCATGCCCCATCTCCCTTACTTCCAGCTAGTAAGGATCACATAATTCCTAACAAAGTTTTGACACAGATTCCCAATTCGGGCATTCAGAACATATAGCACGTTGCTGTAGCAAGCACATTCTCATTCAAAGTTGCAAGTTACTATGTAGGAACAAGTTTGTATAGGACTTTCAAAGATGCCCAGAACTGAGCTGAAGTTTGTATGTCTCCAACTCCTAGAAATAACTTCATGCCCCATCTACCGTACTTCCAGCTAGTGAGGATCACATAATTCCTAACAAAGTTTTGACACAGATTCCCTATTCGGGCATTCAGAACATATAGCACGTTGCTGTAAGCAAGCACATTCTCATTCTAAGAAGCAAGTTACTATGTAGGAACAAGTTTTTATTGGTATTTCAAAGATGCCCAGAACTGAGCTAAAGTGGGTATGTGTCCAACTCCTAGAAATAACTTCATGCCCCATCTCCCTTACTTCCAGCTAGTAAGGATCACATAATTCCTAACAAAGATTTGACACAGATTCCCAATTCGGGCATTCAGAACATATAGCACGTTGCTGTAAGCTAGCACATTCTGATTCAAAGTTGCAAGTTACTATGTAGGAACAAGTTTGTATAGGTATTTCAAAGATGCCCAGAACTGAGCTAAACGTTGTATGTCTCCAACTCCTAGAAATAACTTCAAGCCCCATCTCCCTTACTTCCATCTAGTAAGGATCACATAATTCCTAACAAAGATTTGACACAGATTCCCAATTCGGGCATTCAGAACATATAGCACGTTGCTGTAAGCAAGCACATTCTCATTCAAAGTTGCAAGTTACTATGTAGGAACAAGTTTGTATAGGACTTTCAAAGATGCCCAGAACTGAGCTAAACTTGGTATGTGTCCAACCTCTAGAAATAACTTCATGCCCCATCTCCCTTACTTCCAGCTAGTAAGGATCACATAATTCCTAACAAAGTTTTGACACAGATTCCCAATTCGGGCATTCAGAACATATAGCACGTTGCTGTAAGCAAGCACATTCTCATTCAAAGTTGCAAGTTACTATGTAGGAACAAGTTTGTATAGCTATTTCAAAGATGCCCAGAACTGAGGTAAACGTTGTATGTCTGCAACTCCTAGAAATAACTTCATGCCCTGTCTCCCGTACTTCCAGCTAGTAAGGATCACATAATTCCTAACAAAGTTTTGACACTGATTCCCAATTCGGGCATTCAGAACATATAGCACGTTGCTGTAAGCAAGCACATTCTCATTCAAAGTTGCAAGTTACTATGTAGGAACAAGTTTGTATAGGTATTTCAAAGATGCCCAGAACTGAGCTAAACGTTGTATGTCTGCAACTCCTAGAAATATCTTCATGCCCTATCTCCCTTACTTCCAGCTAGTAAGGATCACATAATTCCTAACAAAGTTTTGAAACACATTCCCAATTCGGGCATTCAGAACATATAGCACGTTGCTGTAAGCAAGCACATTCTCATTCAAAGTTGCAAGTTACTATGTAGGAACAAGTTTGTATAGGTATTTCAAAGATGCCCAGAACTGAGCTAAACGTTGCATGTCTCCAACTCCTAGAAATAACTTCATGCCTCATCTCCCTTACTTCCAGCTAGTAAGGATCACATAATTCCTAACAAAGTTTCGACACAGATTCCCAATTCGGGCATTCAGAACATATAGCACGTTGCTGTAAGCAAGCACATTCTCATTCAAAGTTGCAAGTTACTATGTAGGAACAAGTTTGTATAGGTATTTCAAAGATGCCCAGAACTGAGCTAAACGTTGTATGTCTGCAACTCCTAGAAATAACTTCATGCCCCATCTCCCTTATTTCCAGCTACTAAGGATCACATAATTCCTAACAAAGTTTTGACACAGATTCCCAATCCGGGCATTCAGAACATATAGCACGTTGCTGTAAGCAAGCACATTCTCATTCAAAGTTGCAAGTTACTATGTAGGAACAGGTTTGTATAGGTATTTCAAAGATGCCCAGAACTGAGCTAAACGTTGTATGTCTGCAACTCCTAGAAATAACATCATGCCCCATCTCCCTTACTTCCATCTAGTAAGGATCACATAATTCCTAACAAAGTTTTGACACAGATTCCCAATTCGGGCATTCAGAACTTATAGCACGTTGCTGTAAGCAAGCACATTGTCATTCAAAGTTGCAAGTTACTATGTAGGAACAAGTTTGTATAGGTATTTCAAAGATGCCCAGAACTGAGCTAAAAGTTGTATGTCTCCAACTCCTAGAAATAACTTCATGCCCCATCTCCCTTACTTCCAGCTAGTAAGGATCACATAATTCCTAACAAAGTTTCGACACAGATTCCCAATTCGGGCATTCAGAACATATAGCACGTTGCTGTAAGCAAGCACATTCTCATTCAAAGTTGCAAGTTACTATGTAGGAACAAGTTTGTATAGGTTTTTCAAAGATGCCCAGAACTGAGCTAAACGTTGTATGTCTGCAACTCCTAGAAATAACTTCATGCCTCATCTCCCTTATTTCCAGCTACTAAGGATCACATAATTCCTAACAAAGTTTTGACACAGATTCCCAATCCGGGCATTCAGAACATATAGCACGTTGCTGTAAGCAAGCACAATCTCATTCAAAGTTGCAAG
Source organism: Diceros bicornis minor (assembly GCF_020826845.1). Classification (NCBI taxonomy): domain Eukaryota; kingdom Metazoa; phylum Chordata; class Mammalia; order Perissodactyla; family Rhinocerotidae; genus Diceros; species Diceros bicornis. The sequence goes on from NW_026691718.1 coordinate 716,871, forward strand.
TTACTATGTAGGAACCAGTTTGTATAGGTATTTCAAAGATGCCCAGAACTGAGCTAAACGTTGTATGTCTGCAACTCCTAGAAATAACTTCATGCCCCATCTCCCTTACTTCCAGCTAGTAAGGATCACATAATTCTTAACAAAGTTTTGACACAGATTCCCAATTCGGGCATTCAGAACGTATAGCACGTTGCTGTAAGCAAGCACATTCTCATTCAAAGTTGCAAGTTACTATGTAGGAACAAGTTTGTATAGGTATTTCAAAGATTCCCAGAACTGAGCTAAACTTGGTATGTCTCCAACTCCTAGAAATTACTTCATGCCCCATCTCACTTACTTCCATCTAGTAAGGATCACATAATTCCTAACAAAGTTTTGACACAGATTCCCAATTCGGGCATTCAGAACATATAGCACGTTGCTGTAAGCAAGCACATTCTCATTCAAAGTTGCAAGTTACTATGTAGGAACAAGTTTGTATAGGTATTTCAAAGATGCCCAGAACTGAGCTAAACGTTGTATGACTGCAACTCCTAGAAATAACTTCATGCCCCATCTCCCTTACTTCCATCTAGTAAGGATCACATAATTCCTAAAAAAGTTTTGACACAGATTCCCAATTCGGGCATTCAGAACATATAGCACGTTGCTGTAAGCAAGCACATTCTCATTCAAAGCTGCAAGATACTATGTAGGAACAAGTTTGTATAGGTATTTCAAAGATGCCAAGAACTGAGCTGAACTTTGTATGTCTCCAACTCCTAGAAATAACTTCATGCCCCATCTCCCTTACTTCCAGCTAGTAAGGATCACAAAATTCCTAACAAAGTTTTGACACAGATTCCCAATTCGGGCATTCAGAACATATAGCACGTTGCTGTAAGCAAGCACATTCTCATTCAAAGTTGCAAGTTACTATGTAGGAACAAGTTTGTATAGGTATTTCAAAGATGCCCAGAACTGAGCTAAACTTGGTATGTCTCCAACTCCTAGAAATATCTTCATGCTCAATCTCACTTACTTCCATCTAGTAAGGATCACATAATTCCTAACAAAGTTTTGACACAGATTCCCAATTCGGGCATTCAGAACATATAGCACGTTGCTGTAAGCAAGCACATTCTCATTCAAAGTTGCAAGTTACTATGTAGGAACAAGTTTGTATAGGTATTTCAAAGATGCCCAGAACTGAGCTAAACGTTGTATGTCTCCAACTCCTAGAAATAACTTCATGCCCCATCTCCCTTACTTCCATCTAGTAAGGATCACATAATTCCTAACAAAGTTTTGACACAGATTCCCAATTCGGGCATTCAGAACATATAGCACGTTGCTGTAAGCAAGCACATTCTCATTCAAAGTTGCAAGTTACTATGTAGGAACAAGTTTGTATAGGTATTTCAAAGATGCCCAGAACTGAGCTGAAGTTTGTATGTCTCCAACTCCTAGAAATAACTTCATGCCCCATCTCCCTTACATCCAGCTAGTAAGGATCACAAAATTCCTAACAAAGTTTTGACACAGATTCCCAGTTCGGGCATTCAGAACATATAGCACGTTGCTGTAAGCAAGCACATTCTCATTCAAAGTTGCAAGTTACTATGTAGGAACAAGTTTGTATAGGACTTTCAAAGATGCCCAGAACTGAGCTGAAGTTTGTATGTCTCCAACTCCTAGAAATAACTTCATGCCCCATCTCACGTACTTCCAGCTAGTGAGGATCACATAATTCCTAACAAAGTTTTGACACAGATTCCCAATCCGGGCATTCAGAACATATAGCACGTTGCTGTAAGCAAGCACATTCTCATTCTAAGAAGCAAGTTACTATGTAGGAACAAGTTTGTATAGGTATTTCAAAGATGCCCAGAACTGAGCTAAAGTGGGTATGTGTCCAACTTCTAGAAATAACTTCATGCCCCATCTCCCTTACTTCCAGCTAGTAAGGATCACATAATTCCTAACAAAGTTTTGACACAGATTCCCAATTCGGGCATTCAGAACATATAGCACGTTGCTGTAAGCAAGCACATTCTGATTCAAAGTTGCAAGTTACTATGTAGGAACAAGTTTGTATAGGTATTTCAAAGATGCCTAGAACTGAGCTAAACGTTGTATGTCTCCAACTCCTAGAAATAACTTCATGCCCCATCTCCCTTACTTCCAGCTAGTAAGGATCACATAATTCCTAACAAAGTTTTGACACAGATTCCCAATTCGGGCATTCAGAACATATAGCACGTTGCTGTAAGCAAGCACATTCTGATTCAAATTTGCAAGTTACTATGTAGGAACAAGTTTGTATAGGTATTTCAAAGATGCCCAGAACTGAGCTAAACGTTGTATGTCTCCAACTCCTAGAAATAACTTCATGCCCCGTCTCCCGTACTTCCAGCTGGTAAGGATCACATAATTCCTAACAAAGTTTTGACACAGATTCCCAATTCGGGCATTCAGAACATATAGCACGTTGCTGTAAGCAAGCACATTCTCATTCAAAGTTGCAAGTTAATATGTAGGAACAAGTTTGTATAGGTATTTCAAAGATGCCCAGAACTGAGCTAAACGTTGTATGTCTCCAACTCCTAGAAATAACTTCATGCCCCTTCTCCCTTACTTCCATCTAGTAAGGATCACATAATTCCTAACAAAGTTTTGACACAGATTCCCAATTCGGGCATTCAGAACATATAGCACGTTGCTGTAAGCAAGCACATTCTCATTCAAAGTTGCAAGTTACTATGTAGGAACAAGTTTGTATAGGTATTTCAAAGATGCCCAGAACTGAGCTAAAGTGGGTGTGTCTCCAACTCCTAGAAATAACTTCATGCCCCATCTCCCTTACTTCCAGCTAGTAAGGATCACATAATTCCTAACAAAGTTTTGACACAGATTCCCAATTCGGGCATTCAGAACATATAGCACGTTGCTGTAAGCAAGCACATTCTCATTCAAAGTTGCAAGTTACTATGTAGGAACAAGTTTGTATAGGTATTTCAAAGATGCCCAGAACTGAGCTAAACGTTGTATGTCTCCAACTCCTAGAAATAACATCATGCCCCATCTCCCTTACTTCCAGCTAGTAAGGATCACATAATTCCTAACAAAGTTTCGACACAGATTCCCAATTCGGGCATTCAGAACATATAGCACGTTGCTGTAAGCAAGCACATTCTCATTCAAAGTTGCAAGTTACTATGTAGGAACAAGTTTGTATAGGTATTTCAAAGATGCCCAGAACTGAGCTAAACCTTGTATGTCTGCAACTCCTAGAAATAACTTCATGCCTCATCTCCCTTATTTCCAGCTACTAAGCATCACATAATTCCTAACAAAGTTTTGACACAGATTCCCAATCCGGGCATTCAGAACATATAGCACGTTGCTGTAAGCAAGCACATTCTCATTCAAAGTTGCAAGTTACTATGTAGGAACAAGTTTGTATAGGTATTTCAAAGATGCCCAGAACTGAGCTAAACGTTGTATGTCTGCAACTCCTAGAAATAACTTCATGCCCCATCTCCCTTACTTCCAGCTAGTAAGGATCACATAATCCTTAACAAAGTTTTGACACAGATTCCCAATTCGGGCATTCAGAACATATAGCACGTTGCTGTAAGCAAGCACATTCTCATTCAAAGTTGCAAGTTACTATGTAGGAACAAGTTTGTATAGGTATTTCAAAGATGCCCAGAACTGAGCTAAACGTTGTATGTCTGCAACTCCTAGAAATAACTTCATGCCCCATCTCCCTTACTTCCAGATAGTAAGGATCACATAATTCCTAACAATGTTTTGACACAGATTCCCAATTCGGGCATTCAGAACATATAGCACGTTGCTGTAGCAAGCACATTCTCATTCAAAGTTGCAAGTTACTATGTAGGAACAAGTTTGTATAGGACTTTCAAAGATGCCCAGAACTGAGCTGAAGTTTGTATGTCTCAAACTCCTAGAAATAACTTCATGCCCCATCTCCCTTACTTCCACCTAGTAAGGATCACATAATTACTAACAAAGTTTTGACACAGATTCCCAATTCGGGCATTAAGAACATATAGCACGTTGCTGTAAGCAAGCACATTCTCATTCAAAGCTGCAAGATACTATGTAGGAACAAGTTTGTATAGGTATTTCAAAGATGCCAAGAACTGAGCTGAACTTTGTATGTCTCCAACTCCTAGAAATAACTTCATGCCCCATCTCCCTTACTTCCAGCTAGTAAGGATCACAAAATTCCTAACAAAGTTTTGACACAGATTCCCAATTCGGGCATTCAGAACATATAGCACGTTGCTGTAAGCAAGCACATTCTCATTCAAAGTTGCAAGTTACTATGTAGGAACAAGTTTGTATAGGTATTTCAAAGATGCCCAGAACTGAGCTAAACTTGGTATGTCTCCAACTCCTAGAAATATCTTCATGCTCAATCTCACTTACTTCCATCTAGTAAGGATCACATAATTCCTAACAAAGTTTTGACACAGATTCCCAATTCGGGCATTCAGAACATATAGCACGTTGCTGTAAGCAAGCACATTCTCATTCAAAGTTGCAAGTTACTATGTAGGAACAAGTTTGTATAGGTATTTCAAAGATGCCCAGAACTGAGCTAAACGTTGTATGTCTCCAACTCCTAGAAATAACTTCATGCCCCATCTCCCTTACTTCCATCTAGTAAGGATCACATAATTCCTAACAAAGTTTTGACACAGATTCCCAATTCGGGCATTCAGAACATATAGCACGTTGCTGTAAGCAAGCACATTCTCATTCAAAGTTGCAAGTTACTATGTAGGAACAAGTTTGTATAGGTATTTCAAAGATGCCCAGAACTGAGCTGAAGTTTGTATGTCTCCAACTCCTAGAAATAACTTCATGCCCCATCTCCCTTACATCCAGCTAGTAAGGATCACAAAATTCCTAACAAAGTTTTGACACAGATTCCCAGTTCGGGCATTCAGAACATATAGCACGTTGCTGTAAGCAAGCACATTCTCATTCAAAGTTGCAAGTTACTATGTAGGAACAAGTTTGTATAGGACTTTCAAAGATGCCCAGAACTGAGCTGAAGTTTGTATGTCTCAAACTCCTAGAAATAACTTCATGCCCCATCTCACGTACTTCCAGCTAGTGAGGATCACATAATTCCTAACAAAGTTTTGACACAGATTCCCAATCCGGGCATTCAGAACATATAGCACGTTGCTGTAAGCAAGCACATTCTCATTCTAAGAAGCAAGTTACTATGTAGGAACAAGTTTGTATAGGTATTTCAAAGATGCCCAGAACTGAGCTAAAGTGGGTATGTGTCCAACTTCTAGAAATAACTTCATGCCCCATCTCCCTTACTTCCAGCTAGTAAGGATCACATAATTCCTAACAAAGTTTTGACACAGATTCCCAATTCGGGCATTCAGAACATATAGCACGTTGCTGTAAGCAAGCACATTCTGATTCAAAGTTGCAAGTTACTATGTAGGAACAAGTTTGTATAGGTATTTCAAAGATGCCTAGAACTGAGCTAAACGTTGTATGTCTCCAACTCCTAGAAATAACTTCATGCCCCATCTCCCTTACTTCCAGCTAGTAAGGATCACATAATTCCTAACAAAGTTTTGACACAGATTCCCAATTCGGGCATTCAGAACATATAGCACGTTGCTGTAAGCAAGCACATTCTGATTCAAATTTGCAAGTTACTATGTAGGAACAAGTTTGTATAGGTATTTCAAAGATGCCCAGAACTGAGCTAAACGTTGTATGTCTCCAACTCCTAGAAATAACTTCATGCCCCGTCTCCCGTACTTCCAGCTGGTAAGGATCACATAATTCCTAACAAAGTTTTGACACAGATTCCCAATTCGGGCATTCAGAACATATAGCACGTTGCTGTAAGCAAGCACATTCTCATTCAAAGTTGCAAGTTAATATGTAGGAACAAGTTTGTATAGGTATTTCAAAGATGCCCAGAACTGAGCTAAACGTTGTATGTCTCCAACTCCTAGAAATAACTTCATGCCCCTTCTCCCTTACTTCCATCTAGTAAGGATCACATAATTCCTAACAAAGTTTTGACACAGATTCCCAATTCGGGCATTCAGAACATATAGCACGTTGCTGTAAGCAAGCACATTCTCATTCAAAGTTGCAAGTTACTATGTAGGAACAAGTTTGTATAGGTATTTCAAAGATGCCCAGAACTGAGCTAAAGTGGGTGTGTCTCCAACTCCTAGAAATAACTTCATGCCCCATCTCCCTTACTTCCAGCTAGTAAGGATCACATAATTCCTAACAAAGTTTTGACACAGATTCCCAATTCGGGCATTCAGAACATATAGCACGTTGCTGTAAGCAAGCACATTCTCATTCAAAGTTGCAAGTTACTATGTAGGAACAAGTTTGTATAGGTATTTCAAAGATGCCCAGAACTGAGCTAAACGTTGTATGTCTCCAACTCCTAGAAATAACATCATGCCCCATCTCCCTTACTTCCAGCTAGTAAGGATCACATAATTCCTAACAAAGTTTCGACACAGATTCCCAATTCGGGCATTCAGAACATATAGCACGTTGCTGTAAGCAAGCACATTCTCATTCAAAGTTGCAAGTTACTATGTAGGAACAAGTTTGTATAGGTATTTCAAAGATGCCCAGAACTGAGCTAAACCTTGTATGTCTGCAACTCCTAGAAATAACTTCATGCCTCATCTCCCTTATTTCCAGCTACTAAGCATCACATAATTCCTAACAAAGTTTTGACACAGATTCCCAATCCGGGCATTCAGAACATATAGCACGTTGCTGTAAGCAAGCACATTCTCATTCAAAGTTGCAAGTTACTATGTAGGAACAAGTTTGTATAGGTATTTCAAAGATGCCCAGAACTGAGCTAAACGTTGTATGTCTGCAACTCCTAGAAATAACTTCATGCCCCATCTCCCTTACTTCCAGCTAGTAAGGATCACATAATTCTTAACAAAGTTTTGACACAGATTCCCAATTCGGGCATTCAGAACATATAGCACGTTGCTGTAAGCAAGCACATTCTCATTCAAAGTTGCAAGTTACTATGTAGGAACAAGTTTGTATAGGTATTTCAAAGATGCCCAGAACTGAGCTAAACGTTGTATGTCTGCAACTCCTAGAAATAACTTCATGCCCCATCTCCCTTACTTCCAGATAGTAAGGATCACATAATTCCTAACAATGTTTTGACACAGATTCCCAATTCGGGCATTCAGAACATATAGCACGTTGCTGTAGCAAGCACATTCTCATTCAAAGTTGCAAGTTACTATGTAGGAACAAGTTTGTATAGGACTTTCAAAGATGCCCAGAACTGAGCTGAAGTTTGTATGTCTCAAACTCCTAGAAATAACTTCATGCCCCATCTCCCTTACTTCCACCTAGTAAGGATCACATAATTACTAACAAAGTTTTGACACAGATTCCCAATTCGGGCATTAAGAACATATAGCACGTTGCTGTAAGCAAGCACATTCTCATTCAAAGCTGCAAGATACTATGTAGGAACAAGTTTGTATAGGTATTTCAAAGATGCCAAGAACTGAGCTGAACTTTGTATGTCTCCAACTCCTAGAAATAACTTCATGCCCCATCTCCCTTACTTCCAGCTAGTAAGGATCACAAAATTCCTAACAAAGTTTTGACACAGATTCCCAATTCGGGCATTCAGAACATATAGCACGTTGCTGTAAGCAAGCACATTCTCATTCAAAGTTGCAAGTTACTATGTAGGAACAAGTTTGTATAGGTATTTCAAAGATGCCCAGAACTGAGCTAAACTTGGTATGTCTCCAACTCCTAGAAATATCTTCATGCTCAATCTCACTTACTTCCATCTAGTAAGGATCACATAATTCCTAACAAAGTTTTGACACAGATTCCCAATTCGGGCATTCAGAACATATAGCACGTTGCTGTAAGCAAGCACATTCTCATTCAAAGTTGCAAGTTACTATGTAGGAACAAGTTTGTATAGGTATTTCAAAGATGCCCAGAACTGAGCTAAACGTTGTATGTCTCCAACTCCTAGAAATAACTTCATGCCCCATCTCCCTTACTTCCATCTAGTAAGGATCACATAATTCCTAACAAAGTTTTGACACAGATTCCCAATTCGGGCATTCAGAACATATAGCACGTTGCTGTAAGCAAGCACATTCTCATTCAAAGTTGCAAGTTACTATGTAGGAACAAGTTTGTATAGGTATTTCAAAGATGCCCAGAACTGAGCTGAAGTTTGTATGTCTCCAACTCCTAGAAATAACTTCATGCCCCATCTCCCTTACATCCAGCTAGTAAGGATCACAAAATTCCTAACAAAGTTTTGACACAGATTCCCAGTTCGGGCATTCAGAACATATAGCACGTTGCTGTAAGCAAGCACATTCTCATTCAAAGTTGCAAGTTACTATGTAGGAACAAGTTTGTATAGGACTTTCAAAGATGCCCAGAACTGAGCTGAAGTTTGTATGTCTCCAACTCCTAGAAATAACTTCATGCCCCATCTCACGTACTTCCAGCTAGTGAGGATCACATAATTCCTAACAAAGTTTTGACACAGATTCCCAATCCGGGCATTCAGAACATATAGCACGTTGCTGTAAGCAAGCACATTCTCATTCTAAGAAGCAAGTTACTATGTAGGAACAAGTTTGTATAGGTATTTCAAAGATGCCCAGAACTGAGCTAAAGTGGGTATGTGTCCAACTTCTAGAAATAACTTCATGCCCCATCTCCCTTACTTCCAGCTAGTAAGGATCACATAATTCCTAACAAAGTTTTGACACAGATTCCCAATTCGGGCATTCAGAACATATAGCACGTTGCTGTAAGCAAGCACATTCTGATTCAAAGTTGCAAGTTACTATGTAGGAACAAGTTTGTATAGGTATTTCAAAGATGCCTAGAACTGAGCTAAACGTTGTATGTCTCCAACTCCTAGAAATAACTTCATGCCCCATCTCCCTTACTTCCAGCTAGTAAGGATCACATAATTCCTAACAAAGTTTTGACACAGATTCCCAATTCGGGCATTCAGAACATATAGCACGTTGCTGTAAGCAAGCACATTCTGATTCAAATTTGCAAGTTACTATGTAGGAACAAGTTTGTATAGGTATTTCAAAGATGCCCAGAACTGAGCTAAACGTTGTATGTCTCCAACTCCTAGAAATAACTTCATGCCCCGTCTCCCGTACTTCCAGCTGGTAAGGATCACATAATTCCTAACAAAGTTTTGACACAGATTCCCAATTCGGGCATTCAGAACATATAGCACGTTGCTGTAAGCAAGCACATTCTCATTCAAAGTTGCAAGTTAATATGTAGGAACAAGTTTTTATAGGTATTTCAAAGATGCCCAGAACTGAGCTAAACGTTGTATGTCTCCAACTCCTAGAAATAACTTCATGCCCCTTCTCCCTTACTTCCATCTAGTAAGGATCACATAATTCCTAACAAAGTTTTGACACAGATTCCCAATTCGGGCATTCAGAACATATAGCACGTTGCTGTAAGCAAGCACATTCTCATTCAAAGTTGCAAGTTACTATGTAGGAACAAGTTTGTATAGGTATTTCAAAGATGCCCAGAACTGAGCTAAAGTGGGTGTGTCTCCAACTCCTAGAAATAACTTCATGCCCCATCTCCCTTACTTCCAGCTAGTAAGGATCACATAATTCCTAACAAAGTTTTGACACAGATTCCCAATTCGGGCATTCAGAACATATAGCACGTTGCTGTAAGCAAGCACATTCTCATTCAAAGTTGCAAGTTACTATGTAGGAACAAGTTTGTATAGGTATTTCAAAGATGCCCAGAACTGAGCTAAACGTTGTATGTCTCCAACTCCTAGAAATAACATCATGCCCCATCTCCCTTACTTCCAGCTAGTAAGGATCACATAATTCCTAACAAAGTTTCGACACAGATTCCCAATTCGGGCATTCAGAACATATAGCACGTTGCTGTAAGCAAGCACATTCTCATTCAAAGTTGCAAGTTACTATGTAGGAACAAGTTTGTATAGGTATTTCAAAGATGCCCAGAACTGAGCTAAACCTTGTATGTCTGCAACTCCTAGAAATAACTTCATGCCTCATCTCCCTTATTTCCAGCTACTAAGCATCACATAATTCCTAACAAAGTTTTGACACAGATTCCCAATCCGGGCATTCAGAACATATAGCACGTTGCTGTAAGCAAGCACATTCTCATTCAAAGTTGCAAGTTACTATGTAGGAACAAGTTTGTATAGGTATTTCAAAGATGCCCAGAACTGAGCTAAAAGTTGTATGTCTGCAACTCCTAGAAATAACTTCATGCCCCATCTCCCTTACTTCCAGCTAGTAAGGATCACATAATTCTTAACAAAGTTTTGACACAGATTCCCAATTCGGGCATTCAGAACATATAGCACGTTGCTGTAAGCAAGCACATTCTCATTCAAAGTTGCAAGTTACTATGTAGGAACAAGTTTGTATAGGTATTTCAAAGATGCCCAGAACTGAGCTAAACGTTGTATGTCTCCAACTCCTAGAAATAACTTCATGCCCCATTTCCCTTACTTCAAGCTAATAAGGATCACAAAATTCCTAACAAAGTTTTGACACAGATTCCCAATTCGGGCATTCAGAACATATAGCACGTTGCTGTAAGCAAGCACATTCTCATTCAAAGTTGCAAGTTACTATGTAGGAACAAGTTTGTATAGGTATTTCAAAGATGCCCAGAACTGAGCTAAACGTTGTATGTCTGCAACTCCTAGAAATAAATTCATGCCCCATCTCCCTTACTTCCAGATAGTAAGGATCACATAATTCCTAACAAAGTTTTGACACAGATTCCCAATTCGGGCATTCAGAACATATAGCACGTTGCTGTAAGCAAGCACATTCTCATTCAAAGTTGCAAGTTACTATGTAGGAACAAGTTTGTATAGGTATTTCAAAGATGCCCAGAACTGAGCTAAACGTTGTATGTCTCCAACTCCTAGAAATAACTTCATGCCCCAACTCCCTTACTTCCAGCTAGTAAGGATCACATAATTCCTAACAAAGTTTTGACACAGATTCCCAATTCGGGCATTCAGAACATATAGCACGTTGCTGTAAGCAAGCACATTCTCATTCAAAGTTGCAAGTTACTATGTAGGAACAAGTTTGTATAGGACTTTCAAAGATGCCCAGAACTGAGCTGAAGTTTGTATGTCTCCAACTCATAGAAATAACTTAATGCCCCATGTCCCGTACTTCCAGCTAGTGAGGATCACATAATTCCTAACAAAGATTTGACACAGATTCTCTTTTCGGGCATTCAGAACATATAGCACGTTGCTGTAAGCAAGCACATTCTCATTCTAAGAAGCAAGATACTATGTAGGAACAAGTTTGTACAGGTATTTCAAAGATGCCCAGAACTGAGCTAAAGTGGGTATGTTTCCAACTCCTAAAAGTAACTTCATGCCCCATCTTACTTACTTCCAGCTAGTAAGGATCACATAATTCCTAACAAAGTTTTGACACAGATTCCCAATTCGGGCATTCAGAACATATAGCACGTTGCTGTAAGCAAGCACATTCTCATTCAAAGTTGCAAGTTACTATGTAGGAACAAGTTTGTATAGGTATTTCAACGATGCCCAGAACTGAGCTAAATGTTGTATGTCTGCAACTCCTAGAAATAACTTCATGCCCCATCTCCCTTACTTCCAGCTAATAAGGATCACATGATTTCTAACAAAGTTTTGACACAGATTCCCAATTCCGGCATTCAGAACATATAGCACGTTGCTGTAAGCAAGCACATTCTCATTCAAATTTGCAAGTTACTATGTAAGAACAAGTTTGTATACGACATTCAAAGATGCCCAGAACTGAGCTAAACTTGGTATGTGTCCAACCTCTAGAAATAACTTCAAGCCCCAACTCACTTACATCCAGCTAGTAAGGATCACATAATTCCTAACAAAGTTTTGACACAGATTCCCAATTCGGGCATTCAGAACATATAGCACGTTGCTGTAAGCAAGCACATTCTCATTCAAAGTTGCAAGTTACTATGTAGGAACAAGTTTGTATAGGTATTTCAAAGATGCCCAGAACTGAGCTAAAAGTTGTATGTCTGCAACTCCTAGAAATAACTTCATGCCCCATCTCCCTTACTTCCATCTAGTAAGGATCACATAATACCTAACAAAGATTTGACACAGATTCCAATTCGGGCATTCAGAACATATAGCACGTTGCTGTAAGCAAGCACATTCTCATTCAAAGTTGCAAGTTACTATGTAGGAACAAGTTTGTATAGGTATTTCAAAGATTCCCAGAACTGAGCTAAACTTGGTATGTGTCCAACCTATAGAAATAACTTCATGCCCCATCTCCCTTACTTCCAGCTAGTAAGGATCACATAATTCCTAACAAAGTTTTGACACAGATTCCCAATTTGGGCATTCAGAACATATAGCACGTTGCTGTAAGCAAGCACATTCTCATTCAAATTTGCAAGTTACTATGTAGGAACAAGTTTGTATAGGTATTTCAAAGATGCCCAGAACTGAGCTAAACTTGGTATGTGTCCAACCTCTAGAAATAACTTCATGCCCCATCTCCCTTACTTCCAGCTAGTAAGGATCACATAATTCCTAACAAAGTTTTGACACAGATTCCCAATTCGGGCATTCAGAACATATAGCACGTTGCTGTAAGCAAGCACATTCTCATTCAAAGATGCAAGTTACTATGTAGGAAAAAGTTGGTATAGGACTTTCAAAGATGCCCAGAACTGAGCTGAAGATTGTATGTCTCCAACTCCTAGAAATAATTTCATGCCCCATCTCCCTTACTTCCAGCTAGTAAGGATCACATAATTCCTAACAACGTTTTGACACAGATTCCCAATTCGGGCATACAGAACATATAGCACGTTGCTGTAAGCAAGCACATTCTGATTCAAAGTTGCAAATTTCTATGTAGGAACAAGTTTGTATAGGTATTTCAAAGATGCTCAGAGCTGAGCTAAAGGTTGTATGTCTCCAACTCCTAGAAGTAACTTCATGCCCCATCTCCCTTACTTCCAGCTAGTAAGGATCACATAATTCCTAACAAAGTTTTGACACAGATTCCCAATTCGGGCATTCAGAACATATAGCACGTTGCTGTAAGCAAGCACATTCTCATTCAAAGTTGCAAGTTACTATGTAGGAACAAGTTTGTATAGGTATTTCAAAGATGCCCAGAACTGAGCTAAACGTTGTATGTCTCCAACTCCTAGAAATAACTTCATGCCCCATTTCCCTTACTTCCAGCTAATAAGGATCACAAAATTCCTAACAAAGTTTTGACACAGATTCCCAATTCGGGCATTCAGAACATATAGCACGTTGCTGTAAGCAAGCACATTCTCATTCAAAGTTGCAAGTTACTATGTAGGAACAAGTTTGTATAGGTATTTCAAAGATGCCCAGAACTGAGCTAAACGTTGTATGTCTGCAACTCCTAGAAGTAAATTCATGCCCCATCTCCCTTACTTCCAGATAGTAAGGATCACATAATCCTAACAAAGTTTTGACACAGATTCCCAATTCGGGCATTCAGAACATATAGCACGTTGCTGTAAGCAAGCACATTCTCATTCAAAGTTGCAAGTTACTATGTAGGAACAAGTTTGTATAGGTATTTCAAAGATGCCCAGAACTGAGCTAAACGTTGTATGTCTCCAACTCCTAGAAATAACTTCATGCCCCAACTCCCTTACTTCCAGCTAGTAAGGATCACATAATTCCTAACAAAGTTTTGACACAGATTCCCAATTCGGGCATTCAGAACATATAGCACGTTGCTGTAAGCAAGCACATTCTCATTCAAAGTTGCAAGTTACTATGTAGGAACAAGTTTGTATAGGACTTTCAAAGATGCCCAGAACTGAGCTGAAGTTTGTATGTCTCCAACTCATAGAAATAACTTAATGCCCCATGTCCCGTACTTCCAGCTAGTGAGGATCACATAATTCCTAACAAAGATTTGACCAGATTCTCTTTTCGGGCATTCAGAACATATAGCACGTTGCTGTAAGCAAGCACATTCTCATTCTAAGAAGCAAGTTACTATGTAGGAACAAGTTTGTACAGGTATTTCAAAGATGCCCAGAACTGAGCTAAAGTGGGTATGTTTCCAACTCCTAAAAGTAACTTCATGCCCCATCTTACTTACTTCCAGCTAGTAAGGATCACATAATTCCTAACAAAGTTTTGACACAGATTCCCAATTCGGGCATTCAGAACATATAGCACGTTGCTGTAAGCAAGCACATTCTCATTCAAAGTTGCAAGTTACTATGTAGGAACAAGTTTGTATAGGTATTTCAACGATGCCCAGAACTGAGCTAAATGTTGTATGTCTGCAACTCCTAGAAATAACTTCATGCCCCATCTCCCTTACTTCCAGCTAATAAGGATCACATGATTTCTAACAAAGTTTTGACACAGATTCCCAATTCCGGCATTCAGAACATATAGCACGTTGCTGTAAGCAAGCACATTCTCATTCAAATTTGCAAGTTACTATGTAAGAACAAGTTTGTATACGACATTCAAAGATGCCCAGAACTGAGCTAAACTTGGTATGTGTCCAACCTCTAGAAATAACTTCAAGCCCCAACTCACTTACATCCAGCTAGTAAGGATCACATAATTCCTAACAAAGTTTTGACACAGATTCCCAATTCGGGCATTCAGAACATATAGCACGTTGCTGTAAGCAAGCACATTCTCATTCAAAGTTGCAAGTTACTATGTAGGAACAAGTTTGTATAGGTATTTCAAAGATGCCCAGAACTGAGCTAAAAGTTGTATGTCTGCAACTCCTAGAAATAACTTCATGCCCCATCTCCCTTACTTCCATCTAGTAAGGATCACATAATACCTAACAAAGATTTGACACAGATTCCAATTCGGGCATTCAGAACATATAGCACGTTGCTGTAAGCAAGCACATTCTCATTCAAAGTTGCAAGTTACTATGTAGGAACAAGTTTGTATAGGTATTTCAAAGATTCCCAGAACTGAGCTAAACTTGGTATGTGTCCAACCTATAGAAATAACTTCATGCCCCATCTCCCTTACTTCCAGCTAGTAAGGATCACATAATTCCTAACAAAGTTTTGACACAGATTCCCAATTTGGGCATTCAGAACATATAGCACGTTGCTGTAAGCAAGCACATTCTCATTCAAATTTGCAAGTTACTATGTAGGAACAAGTTTGTATAGGTATTTCAAAGATGCCCAGAACTGAGCTAAACTTGGTATGTGTCCAACCTCTAGAAATAACTTCATGCCCCATCTCCCTTACTTCCAGCTAGTAAGGATCACATAATTCCTAACAAAGTTTTGACACAGATTCCCAATTCGGGCATTCAGAACATATAGCACGTTGCTGTAAGCAAGCACATTCTCATTCAAAGATGCAAGTTACTATGTAGGAAAAAGTTGGTATAGGACTTTCAAAGATGCCCAGAACTGAGCTGAAGATTGTATGTCTCCAACTCCTAGAAATAATTTCATGCCCCATCTCCCTTACTTCCAGCTAGTAAGGATCACATAATTCCTAACAACGTTTTGACACAGATTCCCAATTCGGGCATACAGAACATATAGCACGTTGCTGTAAGCAAGCACATTCTGATTCAAAGTTGCAAATTTCTATGTAGGAACAAGTTTGTATAGGTATTTCAAAGATGCTCAGAGCTGAGCTAAAGGTTGTATGTCTCCAACTCCTAGAAGTAACTTCATGCCCCATCTCCCTTACTTCCAGCTAGTAAGGATCACATAATTCCTAACAAAGTTTTGACACAGATTCCCAATTCGGGCATTCAGAACATATAGCACGTTGCTGTAAGCAAGCACATTCTCATTCAAAGTTGCAAGTTACTATGTAGGAACAAGTTTGTATAGGTATTTCAAAGATGCCCAGAACTGAGCTAAACGTTGTATGTCTCCAACTCCTAGAAATAACTTCATGCCCCATTTCCCTTACTTCCAGCTAATAAGGATCACAAAATTCCTAACAAAGTTTTGACACAGATTCCCAATTCGGGCATTCAGAACATATAGCACGTTGCTGTAAGCAAGCACATTCTCATTCAAAGTTGCAAGTTACTATGTAGGAACAAGTTTGTATAGGTATTTCAAAGATGCCCAGAACTGAGCTAAACGTTGTATGTCTGCAACTCCTAGAAATAAATTCATGCCCCATCTCCCTTACTTCCAGATAGTAAGGATCACATAATTCCTAACAAAGTTTTGACACAGATTCCCAATTCGGGCATTCAGAACATATAGCACGTTGCTGTAAGCAAGCACATTCTCATTCAAAGTTGCAAGTTACTATGTAGGAACAAGTTTGTATAGGTATTTCAAAGATGCCCAGAACTGAGCTAAACGTTGTATGTCTCCAACTCCTAGAAATAACTTCATGCCCCAACTCCCTTACTTCCAGCTAGTAAGGATCACATAATTCCTAACAAAGTTTTGACACAGATTCCCAATTCGGGCATTCAGAACATATAGCACGTTGCTGTAAGCAAGCACATTCTCATTCAAAGTTGCAAGTTACTATGTAGGAACAAGTTTGTATAGGACTTTCAAAGATGCCCAGAACTGAGCTGAAGTTTGTATGTCTCCAACTCATAGAAATAACTTAATGCCCCATGTCCCGTACTTCCAGCTAGTGAGGATCACATAATTCCTAACAAAGATTTGACCAGATTCTCTTTTCGGGCATTCAGAACATATAGCACGTTGCTGTAAGCAAGCACATTCTCATTCTAAGAAGCAAGTTACTATGTAGGAACAAGTTTGTACAGGTATTTCAAAGATGCCCAGAACTGAGCTAAAGTGGGTATGTTTCCAACTCCTAAAAGTAACTTCATGCCCCATCTTACTTACTTCCAGCTAGTAAGGATCACATAATTCCTAAAAAGTTTTGACACAGATTCCCAATTCGGGCATTCAGAACATATAGCACGTTGCTGTAAGCAAGCACATTCTCATTCAAAGTTGCAAGTTACTATGTAGGAACAAGTTTGTATAGGTATTTCAACGATGCCCAGAACTGAGCTAAATGTTGTATGTCTGCAACTCCTAGAAATAACTTCATGCCCCATCTCCCTTACTTCCAGCTAATAAGGATCACATGATTTCTAACAAAGTTTTGACACAGATTCCCAATTCCGGCATTCAGAACATATAGCACGTTGCTGTAAGCAAGCACATTCTCATTCAAATTTGCAAGTTACTATGTAAGAACAAGTTTGTATACGACATTCAAAGATGCCCAGAACTGAGCTAAACTTGGTATGTGTCCAACCTCTAGAAATAACTTCAAGCCCCAACTCACTTACATCCAGCTAGTAAGGATCACATAATTCCTAACAAAGTTTTGACACAGATTCCCAATTCGGGCATTCAGAACATATAGCACGTTGCTGTAAGCAAGCACATTCTCATTCAAAGTTGCAAGTTACTATGTAGGAACAAGTTTGTATAGGTATTTCAAAGATGCCCAGAACTGAGCTAAAAGTTGTATGTCTGCAACTCCTAGAAATAACTTCATGCCCCATCTCCCTTACTTCCATCTAGTAAGGATCACATAATACCTAACAAAGATTTGACACAGATTCCAATTCGGGCATTCAGAACATATAGCACGTTGCTGTAAGCAAGCACATTCTCATTCAAAGTTGCAAGTTACTATGTAGGAACAAGTTTGTATAGGTATTTCAAAGATTCCCAGAACTGAGCTAAACTTGGTATGTGTCCAACCTATAGAAATAACTTCATGCCCCATCTCCCTTACTTCCAGCTAGTAAGGATCACATAATTCCTAACAAAGTTTTGACACAGATTCCCAATTTGGGCATTCAGAACATATAGCACGTTGCTGTAAGCAAGCACATTCTCATTCAAATTTGCAAGTTACTATGTAGGAACAAGTTTGTATAGGTATTTCAAAGATGCCCAGAACTGAGCTAAACTTGGTATGTGTCCAACCTCTAGAAATAACTTCATGCCCCATCTCCCTTACTTCCAGCTAGTAAGGATCACATAATTCCTAACAAAGTTTTGACACAGATTCCCAATTCGGGCATTCAGAACATATAGCACGTTGCTGTAAGCAAGCACATTCTCATTCAAAGATGCAAGTTACTATGTAGGAAAAAGTTGGTATAGGACTTTCAAAGATGCCCAGAACTGAGCTGAAGATTGTATGTCTCCAACTCCTAGAAATAATTTCATGCCCCATCTCCCTTACTTCCAGCTAGTAAGGATCACATAATTCCTAACAACGTTTTGACACAGATTCCCAATTCGGGCATACAGAACATATAGCACGTTGCTGTAAGCAAGCACATTCTGATTCAAAGTTGCAAATTTCTATGTAGGAACAAGTTTGTATAGGTATTTCAAAGATGCTCAGAGCTGAGCTAAAGGTTGTATGTCTCCAACTCCTAGAAGTAACTTCATGCCCCATCTCCCTTACTTCCAGCTAGTAAGGATCACATAATTCCTAACAAAGTTTTGACACAGATTCCCAATTCGGGCATTCAGAACATATAGCACGTTGCTGTAAGCAAGCACATTCTCATTCAAAGTTGCAAGTTACTATGTAGGAACAAGTTTGTATAGGTATTTCAAAGATGCCCAGAACTGAGCTAAACGTTGTATGTCTCCAACTCCTAGAAATAACTTCATGCCCCATTTCCCTTACTTCCAGCTAATAAGGATCACAAAATTCCTAACAAAGTTTTGACACAGATTCCCAATTCGGGCATTCAGAACATATAGCACGTTGCTGTAAGCAAGCACATTCTCATTCAAAGTTGCAAGTTACTATGTAGGAACAAGTTTGTATAGGTATTTCAAAGATGCCCAGAACTGAGCTAAACGTTGTATGTCTGCAACTCCTAGAAATAAATTCATGCCCCATCTCCCTTACTTCCAGATAGTAAGGATCACATAATTCCTAACAAAGTTTTGACACAGATTCCCAATTCGGGCATTCAGAACATATAGCACGTTGCTGTAAGCAAGCACATTCTCATTCAAAGTTGCAAGTTACTATGTAGGAACAAGTTTGTATAGGTATTTCAAAGATGCCCAGAACTGAGCTAAACGTTGTATGTCTCCAACTCCTAGAAATAACTTCATGCCCCAACTCCCTTACTTCCAGCTAGTAAGGATCACATAATTCCTAACAAAGTTTTGACACAGATTCCCAATTCGGGCATTCAGAACATATAGCACGTTGCTGTAAGCAAGCACATTCTCATTCAAAGTTGCAAGTTACTATGTAGGAACAAGTTTGTATAGGACTTTCAAAGATGCCCAGAACTGAGCTGAAGTTTGTATGTCTCCAACTCATAGAAATAACTTAATGCCCCATGTCCCGTACTTCCAGCTAGTGAGGATCACATAATTCCTAACAAAGATTTGACCAGATTCTCTTTTCGGGCATTCAGAACATATAGCACGTTGCTGTAAGCAAGCACATTCTCATTCTAAGAAGCAAGTTACTATGTAGGAACAAGTTTGTACAGGTATTTCAAAGATGCCCAGAACTGAGCTAAAGTGGGTATGTTTCCAACTCCTAAAAGTAACTTCATGCCCCATCTTACTTACTTCCAGCTAGTAAGGATCACATAATTCCTAAAAAGTTTTGACACAGATTCCCAATTCGGGCATTCAGAACATATAGCACGTTGCTGTAAGCAAGCACATTCTCATTCAAAGTTGCAAGTTACTATGTAGGAACAAGTTTGTATAGGTATTTCAACGATGCCCAGAACTGAGCTAAATGTTGTATGTCTGCAACTCCTAGAAATAACTTCATGCCCCATCTCCCTTACTTCCAGCTAATAAGGATCACATGATTTCTAACAAAGTTTTGACACAGATTCCCAATTCCGGCATTCAGAACATATAGCACGTTGCTGTAAGCAAGCACATTCTCATTCAAATTTGCAAGTTACTATGTAAGAACAAGTTTGTATACGACATTCAAAGATGCCCAGAACTGAGCTAAACTTGGTATGTGTCCAACCTCTAGAAATAACTTCAAGCCCCAACTCACTTACATCCAGCTAGTAAGGATCACATAATTCCTAACAAAGTTTTGACACAGATTCCCAATTCGGGCATTCAGAACATATAGCACGTTGCTGTAAGCAAGCACATTCTCATTCAAAGTTGCAAGTTACTATGTAGGAACAAGTTTGTATAGGTATTTCAAAGATGCCCAGAACTGAGCTAAAAGTTGTATGTCTGCAACTCCTAGAAATAACTTCATGCCCCATCTCCCTTACTTCCATCTAGTAAGGATCACATAATACCTAACAAAGATTTGACACAGATTCCAATTCGGGCATTCAGAACATATAGCACGTTGCTGTAAGCAAGCACATTCTCATTCAAAGTTGCAAGTTACTATGTAGGAACAAGTTTGTATAGGTATTTCAAAGATTCCCAGAACTGAGCTAAACTTGGTATGTGTCCAACCTATAGAAATAACTTCATGCCCCATCTCCCTTACTTCCAGCTAGTAAGGATCACATAATTCCTAACAAAGTTTTGACACAGATTCCCAATTTGGGCATTCAGAACATATAGCACGTTGCTGTAAGCAAGCACATTCTCATTCAAATTTGCAAGTTACTATGTAGGAACAAGTTTGTATAGGTATTTCAAAGATGCCCAGAACTGAGCTAAACTTGGTATGTGTCCAACCTCTAGAAATAACTTCATGCCCCATCTCCCTTACTTCCAGCTAGTAAGGATCACATAATTCCTAACAAAGTTTTGACACAGATTCCCAATTCGGGCATTCAGAACATATAGCACGTTGCTGTAAGCAAGCACATTCTCATTCAAAGATGCAAGTTACTATGTAGGAAAAAGTTGGTATAGGACTTTCAAAGATGCCCAGAACTGAGCTGAAGATTGTATGTCTCCAACTCCTAGAAATAATTTCATGCCCCATCTCCCTTACTTCCAGCTAGTAAGGATCACATAATTCCTAACAACGTTTTGACACAGATTCCCAATTCGGGCATACAGAACATATAGCACGTTGCTGTAAGCAAGCACATTCTGATTCAAAGTTGCAAATTTCTATGTAGGAACAAGTTTGTATAGGTATTTCAAAGATGCTCAGAGCTGAGCTAAAGGTTGTATGTCTCCAACTCCTAGAAGTAACTTCATGCCCCATCTCCCTTACTTCCAGCTAGTAAGGATCACATAATTCCTAACAAAGTTTTGACACAGATTCCCAATTCGGGCATTCAGAACATATAGCACGTTGCTGTAAGCAAGCACATTCTCATTCAAAGTTGCAAGTTACTATGTAGGAACAAGTTTGTATAGGTATTTCAAAGATGCCCAGAACTGAGCTAAACGTTGTATGTCTCCAACTCCTAGAAATAACTTCATGCCCCATTTCCCTTACTTCCAGCTAATAAGGATCACAAAATTCCTAACAAAGTTTTGACACAGATTCCCAATTCGGGCATTCAGAACATATAGCACGTTGCTGTAAGCAAGCACATTCTCATTCAAAGTTGCAAGTTACTATGTAGGAACAAGTTTGTATAGGTATTTCAAAGATGCCCAGAACTGAGCTAAACGTTGTATGTCTGCAACTCCTAGAAATAAATTCATGCCCCATCTCCCTTACTTCCAGATAGTAAGGATCACATAATTCCTAACAAAGTTTTGACACAGATTCCCAATTCGGGCATTCAGAACATATAGCACGTTGCTGTAAGCAAGCACATTCTCATTCAAAGTTGCAAGTTACTATGTAGGAACAAGTTTGTATAGGTATTTCAAAGATGCCCAGAACTGAGCTAAACGTTGTATGTCTCCAACTCCTAGAAATAACTTCATGCCCCAACTCCCTTACTTCCAGCTAGTAAGGATCACATAATTCCTAACAAAGTTTTGACACAGATTCCCAATTCGGGCATTCAGAACATATAGCACGTTGCTGTAAGCAAGCACATTCTCATTCAAAGTTGCAAGTTACTATGTAGGAACAAGTTTGTATAGGACTTTCAAAGATGCCCAGAACTGAGCTGAAGTTTGTATGTCTCCAACTCATAGAAATAACTTAATGCCCCATGTCCCGTACTTCCAGCTAGTGAGGATCACATAATTCCTAACAAAGATTTGACCAGATTCTCTTTTCGGGCATTCAGAACATATAGCACGTTGCTGTAAGCAAGCACATTCTCATTCTAAGAAGCAAGTTACTATGTAGGAACAAGTTTGTACAGGTATTTCAAAGATGCCCAGAACTGAGCTAAAGTGGGTATGTTTCCAACTCCTAAAAGTAACTTCATGCCCCATCTTACTTACTTCCAGCTAGTAAGGATCACATAATTCCTAACAAAGTTTTGACACAGATTCCCAATTCGGGCATTCAGAACATATAGCACGTTGCTGTAAGCAAGCACATTCTCATTCAAAGTTGCAAGTTACTATGTAGGAACAAGTTTGTATAGGTATTTCAACGATGCCCAGAACTGAGCTAAATGTTGTATGTCTGCAACTCCTAGAAATAACTTCATGCCCCATCTCCCTTACTTCCAGCTAATAAGGATCACATGATTTCTAACAAAGTTTTGACACAGATTCCCAATTCCGGCATTCAGAACATATAGCACGTTGCTGTAAGCAAGCACATTCTCATTCAAATTTGCAAGTTACTATGTAAGAACAAGTTTGTATACGACATTCAAAGATGCCCAGAACTGAGCTAAACTTGGTATGTGTCCAACCTCTAGAAATAACTTCAAGCCCCAACTCACTTACATCCAGCTAGTAAGGATCACATAATTCCTAACAAAGTTTTGACACAGATTCCCAATTCGGGCATTCAGAACATATAGCACGTTGCTGTAAGCAAGCACATTCTCATTCAAAGTTGCAAGTTACTATGTAGGAACAAGTTTGTATAGGTATTTCAAAGATGCCCAGAACTGAGCTAAAAGTTGTATGTCTGCAACTCCTAGAAATAACTTCATGCCCCATCTCCCTTACTTCCATCTAGTAAGGATCACATAATACCTAACAAAGATTTGACACAGATTCCAATTCGGGCATTCAGAACATATAGCACGTTGCTGTAAGCAAGCACATTCTCATTCAAAGTTGCAAGTTACTATGTAGGAACAAGTTTGTATAGGTATTTCAAAGATTCCCAGAACTGAGCTAAACTTGGTATGTGTCCAACCTATAGAAATAACTTCATGCCCCATCTCCCTTACTTCCAGCTAGTAAGGATCACATAATTCCTAACAAAGTTTTGACACAGATTCCCAATTTGGGCATTCAGAACATATAGCACGTTGCTGTAAGCAAGCACATTCTCATTCAAATTTGCAAGTTACTATGTAGGAACAAGTTTGTATAGGTATTTCAAAGATGCCCAGAACTGAGCTAAACTTGGTATGTGTCCAACCTCTAGAAATAACTTCATGCCCCATCTCCCTTACTTCCAGCTAGTAAGGATCACATAATTCCTAACAAAGTTTTGACACAGATTCCCAATTCGGGCATTCAGAACATATAGCACGTTGCTGTAAGCAAGCACATTCTCATTCAAAGATGCAAGTTACTATGTAGGAAAAAGTTGGTATAGGACTTTCAAAGATGCCCAGAACTGAGCTGAAGATTGTATGTCTCCAACTCCTAGAAATAATTTCATGCCCCATCTCCCTTACTTCCAGCTAGTAAGGATCACATAATTCCTAACAACGTTTTGACACAGATTCCCAATTCGGGCATACAGAACATATAGCACGTTGCTGTAAGCAAGCACATTCTGATTCAAAGTTGCAAATTTCTATGTAGGAACAAGTTTGTATAGGTATTTCAAAGATGCTCAGAGCTGAGCTAAAGGTTGTATGTCTCCAACTCCTAGAAGTAACTTCATGCCCCATCTCCCTTACTTCCAGCTAGTAAGGATCACATAATTCCTAACAAAGTTTTGACACAGATTCCCAATTCGGGCATTCAGAACATATAGCACGTTGCTGTAAGCAAGCACATTCTCATTCAAAGTTGCAAGTTACTATGTAGGAACAAGTTTGTATAGGTATTTCAAAGATGCCCAGAACTGAGCTAAACTTGGTATGTCTCCAACTCCTGGAAATAACTTCATGCCCATCTCCCTTACTTCCAGCCAGTAAGGATCACATAATTCCTAACAAAGTTTTGACACAGATTCCCAATTCGGGCATTCAGAACATATAGCACGTTGCTGTAAGCAAGCACATTCTGATTCAAAGTTGCGTGTTACTATGTAGGAACAAGTTTGTATAGGCATTTCAAAGATGCCCAGAACTGAGCTAAACTTTGTATGTCTGCAACTCCTAGAAATAACTTCATGCCCCATCTCCCTTACTTCCAGCTAGTAAGGATCACATAATTCCTAACAAGTTTTGACATAGATTCCCAATTCGGGCATTCAGAACATATAGCACGTTGCTGTAAGCAAGCACATTCTGATTCAAAGTTGCAAGTTACTATGTAGGAACAAGTTTGTATAGGTATTTCAAATATGCCCAGAACTGAGCTAAACGTTGTATGTCTCCAACTCCTAGAAATAACTTCATGCCCCATCTCCCTTACTTCCAGCTAGTAAGGATCACATAATTCCTAACAAAGTTTTGACACAGATTCCCAATTCGGGCATTCAGAACATATAGCACGTTGCTGTAAGCAAGCACATTCTCATTCAAAGTTGCAAGTTACTATGTAGGATCAAGTTTGTATACGACATTCAATGATGCCCAGAACTGAGCTAAACTTGGTATGTGTCCAACCTCTTGAAATAACTTCATGCCCCAACACCCTTACTTCCAGCTAGTAAGGATCACATAATTCCTAACAAAGTTTTGACACAGATTCCCAATTCGGGCATTCAGAACATATAGCACGTTGCTGTAAGCAAGCACATTCTGATTCAAAGTTGCAAGTTACTATGTAGGAACAAGTTTGTATAGGTATTTCAAAGATGCCCAGAACTGAGCTAAACGTTGTATGTCTCCAACTCCTAGAAATAACTTCATGCCCCATCTCCCTTACTTCCAGCTAGTAAGGATCACATAATTCCTAACAAAGTTTTGACACAGATTCCCAATTCGGGCATTCAGAACATATAGCACGTTGCTGTAAGCAAGCACATTCTCATTCAAAAGTTGCTAGTTACTATGTAGGAACAAGTTTGTATACGACATTCAATGATGCCCAGAACTGAGCTAAACGTTGGATGTCTGCAACTCCTAGAAATAACTTCATGCCCCATCTCCCTTACTTCCAGCTAGTAAGGATCACATAATTCCTAACAAAGTTTTGACACAGATTCCCAATTCGGGCATTCAGAACATATAGCACGTTGCTGTAAGCAAGCACATTCTGATACAAAGTTGCAAGTTACTATGTATGAACAAGTTTGTATAGGTATTTTAAAGATGCCCAGTACTGAGCTAAACTTGGTATGTCTCCAACTCCTAGAAATAAGTTCATGCCCCATCTCCCTTACTTCCATCTAGTAAGGATCACATAATTCCTAACAAAGTTTCGACACAGATTCCCAATTCGGGCATTCAGAACATATAGCACGTTGCTGTAAGCAAGCACATTCTCATTCAAAGTTGCAAGTTACTATGTAGGAACAAGTTTGTATAGGTAATTCAAAGATGCCCAGAACTGAGCTAAACGTTGTATGTCTCCAACTCCTAGAAATAACTTCATGCCCCAACTCCCTTACTTCCAGCTAGTAAGGATCACATAATTCCTAACAAAGTTTTGACACAGATTCCCAATTCGGGCATTCAGAACATATAGCACGTTGCTGTAAGCAAGCACATTCTCATTCAAAGTTGCAAGTTACTATGTAGGAACAAGTTTGTATAGGACTTTCAAAGATGCCCAGAACTGAGCTGAAGTTTGTGTGTCTCCAACTCATAGAAATAACTTAATGCCCCATGTCCCGTACTTCCAGCTAGTGAGGATCACATAATTCCTAACAAAGATTTGACCAGATTCTCTTTTCGGGCATTCAGAACATATAGCACGTTGCTGTAAGCAAGCACATTCTCATTCTAAGAAGCAAGTTACTATGTAGGAACAAGTTTGTACAGGTATTTCAAAGATGCCCAGAACTGAGCTAAAGTGGGTATGTTTCCAACTCCTAAAAGTAACTTCATGCCCCATCTTACTTACTTCCAGCTAGTAAGGATCACATAATTCCTAACAAAGTTTTGACACAGATTCCCAATTCGGGCATTCAGAACATATAGCACGTTGCTGTAAGCAAGCACATTCTCATTCAAAGTTGCAAGTTACTATGTAGGAACAAGTTTGTATAGGTATTTCAACGATGCCCAGAACTGAGCTAAATGTTGTATGTCTGCAACTCCTAGAAATAACTTCATGCCCCATCTCCCTTACTTCCAGCTAATAAGGATCACATGATTTCTAACAAAGTTTTGACACAGATTCCCAATTCGGGCATTCAGAACATATAGCACGTTGCTGTAAGCAAGCACATTCTCATTCAAAAGTTGCAAGTTACTATGTAGGAACAAGTTTGTATACGACATTCAATGATGCCCAGAACTGAGCTAAACGTTGGATGTCTGCAACTCCTAGAAATAACTTCATGCCCCATCTCCCTTACTTCCAGCTAGTAAGGATCACATAATTCCTAACAAAGTTTTGACACAGATTCCCAATTCGGGCATTCAGAACATATAGCACGTTGCTGTAAGCAAGCACATTCTGATACAAAGTTGCAAGTTACTATGTATGAACAAGTTTGTATAGGTATTTTAAAGATGCCCAGTACTGAGCTAAACTTGGTATGTCTCCAACTCCTAGAAATAAGTTCATGCCCCATCTCCCTTACTTCCATCTAGTAAGGATCACATAATTCCTAACAAAGTTTCGACACAGATTCCCAATTCGGGCATTCAGAACATATAGCACGTTGCTGTAAGCAAGCACATTCTCATTCAAAGTTGCAAGTTACTATGTAGGAACAAGTTTGTATAGGTATTTCAAAGATGCCCAGAACTGAGCTAAACGTTGTATGTCTGCAACTCCTAGAAATAACTTCATTCCCCATCTCCCTTTCTTCCAGCTAGTAAGGATCACATAATTCCTAACAAAGTTTTGACACAGATTCCCAATTCGGGCATTCAGAACATATAGCACGTTGCTGTAGCAAGCACATTCTCATTCAAAGATGCAAGTTACTATGTAGGAACAAGTTTGTATAGGACTTTCAAAGATGCCCAGAACTGAGCTGAAGTTTGTATGTCTCCACTCCTAGAAATAACTTCATGCACCATCTCGCTTACTTCGAGCTAGTGAGGATCACATAATTCCTAGCAAACATTTGACACAGATTCTCTTTTCGGGCATTCAGAACATATAGCACGTTGCTGTAAGCAAGCACATTCACATTCTAAGAAGCAAGTTACTATGTAGGAACAAGTTTCTACAGGTATTTCAAAGATGCCCAGAACTGAGCTAAAGTGGGTATGTCTCCAACTCCTAGAAATAACTTCATGCCCCATCTCCCTTACTTCCAGCTAGTAAGGATCACATAATTCCTAACAAAGTTTTGACACAGATTCCCAATTCGGGCATTCAGAACATATAGCACGTTGCTGTAAGCAAGCACATTCTCATTCAAAGTTGCAAGTTACTATGTAGGAACAAGTTTGTATAGGTATTTCAAAGATGCCCAGAACTGAGCTAAACGTTATATGTCTGCAACTCCTAGAAGTAACTTCATGCCCCATCTCCCTTACTTCCAGCTAGTAAGGATCACATATTTCCTAACAAAGTTTTGACACAGATTCCCAATTCGGGCATTCAGAACATATAGCACGTTGCTGTAAGCAAGCACATTCTCATTCAAAGTTGCAAGTTACTATGTAGGATCAAGTTTGTATACGACATTCAATGATGCCCAGAACTGAGCTAAACTTGGTATGTGTCCAACCTCTAGAAATAACTTCATGCCCCAACTCCCTTACTTCCAGCTAGTAAGGATCACATAATTCCTAACAAAGTTTTGACACAGATTCCCAATTCGGGCATTCAGAACATATAGAACGTTGCTGTAAGCAAGCACATTCTGATTCAAAGTTGCAAGTTACTATGTAGGAAAAAGTTTATATAAGTATTTCAAAGATGCCCAGAACTGAGCTAAACGTTGTATGTCTCCAACTCCTAGAAATAACTTCATGCCCCATCTCCCTTACTTACAGCTAGTAAGGATCACATAATTCCTAACAAAGTTTTGACACAGATTCCCAATTCGGGCATTCAGAACATATAGCACGTTGCTGTAAGCAAGCACATTCTGATTCAAAGTTGCAAGTTACTATGTAGGAACAAGTTTGTATAGGTATTTCAAAGATGCCCAGAACTGAGCTAAACTTGGTATGTCTCCAACTCCAAGAAATAAGTTCATGCCCCATCTCCCTTACTTCCATCTAGTAAGGATCACATAATTCCTAACAAAGTTTCGACACAGATTCCCAATTCGGGCATTCAGAACTTATAGCACGTTGCTGTAAGCAAGCACATTCTCATTCAAAGTTGCAAGTTACTATGTAGGAACAAGTGTGTATAGGTATTTCAAAGATGCCCAGAACTGAGCTAAACGTTGTATGTCTGCAACTCCTAGAAATAACATCATGCCCCATCTCCCTTACTTCCATCTAGTAATGATCACATAATACCTAACAAAGATTTGACACAGATTCCCAATTCGGGCATTCAGAACATATAGGACGTTGCTGTAAGCAAGCACATTCTCATTCAAAGTTGCAAGTTACTATGTAGGAACAAGTTTGTATAGGTATTTCAAAGATGCCCAGAACTGAGCTAAACTTGGTATGTGTCCAACCTCTAGAAATAACTTCATGCCCCATCTCCCTTACTTCCAGCTAGTAAGGATCACATAATTCCTAACAAATTTTTGACACAGATTCCCAATTCGGGCATTCAGAACATATAGCACGTTGCTGTAAGCAAGCACATTCTCATTCAAATTTGCAAGTTACTATGTAGGAACAAGTTTGTATAGGTATTTCAAAGATACCCAGAACTGAGCTAAATGTTGTATGTCTGCAACTCCTAGAAATAATTTCATGCCCCACCTCACTTTCTTCCTGCTAGTAAGGATCACATAATTCCTAACAAAGTTTTGACACAGATTCCCAATTCGGGCATACAGAACATATAGCACGTTGCTGTAAGCAAGCACATTCTGAATCAAAGTTGCAAATTTCTATGTAGGAACAAGTTTGTATAGGTATTTCAAAGATGCCCAGAACTGAGCTAAACGTTGTATGTCTGCAACTCCTAGAAGTAACTTCATGCCCCATCTCCCTTACTTCCATCTAGTAAGGATCACATAATTCCTAACAAAGTTTCGACACAGATTCCCAATTCGGGCATTCAGAACATATAGCACGTTGCTCTAAGCAAGCACATTCTCATTCAAAGTTGCAAGTTACTATGTAGGAAGAAGTTTGTATAGGTATTTCCAGATGCCCAGAACTGAGCTAAAGTGGGTATGTGTCCAACTCCTAGAAATAACTTCATGCCCCATCTCCCTTACTTCCAGCTAGTAAGGATCACATAATTCCTAACAAAGTTTTGACACAGATTCCCAATTCGGGCATTCAGAACATATAGCACGTTGCTGTAAGCAAGCACATTCTCATTATAAGAAGCAAGTTACTATTTAGGAACAAGTTTGTATAGGTATTTCAAAGATGCCCCTAACTGAGCTAAAGTGGGTAGGTGTCCAACTCCTAGAAATAACTTCATGCCCCATCTCCCTTACTTCCAGCTAGTAAGGATCACATAATTCCTAACAAAGTTTCGACACAGATTCCCAATTCGCGCATTCAGAACATAACACGTTGCTGTAAGCAAGCACATTCTCATTCAAAGTTGCAAGTTACTATGTAGGAACAAGTTTGTATAGGTATTTCAAAGATGTCCAGAAGTGAGCTAAACGTTGTATGTCTCCAACTCCTAGAAATAACTTCTTGCCCCATCTCCCTTACTTCCAGCTAGTAAGGATCACATAATTCCTAACAAAGTTTCGACACAGATTCCCAATTCGGGCATTCAGAACTTATAGCACATTGCTGTAAGCAAGCACATTCTCATTCAAAGTTGCAAGTTACTATGTAGGAACAAGTGTGTATAGGTATTTCAAAGATGCCCAGAACTGAGCTAAACGTTGTATGTCTGCAACTCCTAGAAATAACTTCATGCCCCATCTCTCTTACTTCCAGCTAGTAAGGATCACATAATTTCTAACAAAGTTTTGACACAGATTCCCAATTCGGGCATTCAGAACATATAGCACGTTGCTGTAAGCAAGCACATTCTCATTCAAAGTTGCAAGTTACTATGTAGGAACAAGTTTGTATAGGTATTTCAAAGATGCCCAGAACTGAGCTAAACGTTGTATGTCTGCAACTCCTAGAAATAACTTCATGCCCCATCTCCCTTACTTCCAGCTAGTAAGGATCACATAATTCCTAACAAAGTTTTGACACAGATTCCCAATTCGGGCATTCAGAACATATAGCACGTTGCTGTAAGCAAGCACATTCTCATTCAAAGTTGCAAGTTACTATGTAGGAACAAGTTTGTATAGGTATTTCAAAGATGCCCAGAACTGAGCTAAACGTTGTATGTCTCCAACTCCTAGAAGTAACATCATGCCCCATCTCCCTTACTTCCAGATAGTAAGGATCACATAATTCCTAACAAAGTTTTGACACAGATTCCCAATTCGGGCATTCAGAACATATAGCACGTTGCTGTAAGCAAGCACATTCTCATTCTAAGAAGCAAGTTACTATGTAGGAACAAGTGTGTATAGGTATTTCAAAGATGCCCAGAACTGAGCTAAACGTTGTATGTCTGCAACTCCTAGAAATAACTTCATGCCCCATCTCCCTTACTTCCAGCTAGTAAGGATCACATAATTGCTAACAAAGTTTTGACACAGATTCCCAATTCGTGCATTCAGAACATATAGCAAAGTTGCTGTAAGCAAGCACATTCTCATTCAAAGTTGCAAGTTACTATGTAGGAACAAGTTTATATAGGTATTTCAAAGATGCCCAGAACTGAGCTAAACGTTGTATGTCTCCAACTCCTAGAAGTAACTTCATGCACCATCTCCCTTACTTCCAGCTAGTAAGGATCACATAATTCCTAACAAAGTTTTGACACAGATTCCCAATTCGGGCATTCAGAACATATAGCACGTTGCTGTAAGCAAGCACATTCTCATTCTAAGAAGCAAGTTACTATGTAGGAACAAGTTTGTATAGGTATTTCAAAGATGCCCAGAACTGAGCTAAAAGTTGTATGTCTGCAACTCCTAGAAATAACTTCATGCCCCATCTCCCTTACTTCCAGCTAGTAAGGATCACATAATTCCTATCAAAGTTTGACACAGATTCCCAATTCGGGCATTCAGAACATATAGCACGTTGCTGTAAGCAAGCACATTCTCATTCAAAGTTGCAAGTTACAATGTAGGAACAAGTTTGTATACGACATTCAAAGATGCCCAGAACTGAGCTAAACTTGGTATGTATCCAACCTCTAGATATAACTTCATGCCCCAACTCCCTTACTTCCAGCTAGTAAGGATCACATAATTCCTAACAAAGTTTTGACACAGATTCCCAATTCGGGCATTCAGAACATATAGCACGTTGCTGTAAGCAAGCACATTCTGATTCAAAGTTGCAAGTTACTATGTAGGAACAAGTTTGTATAAGTATTTCAAAGATGCCCAGAACTGAGCTAAACTTGGTATGTGTCCAACTCCTAGAAATAACTTCATGCCCCAACTCCCTTACTTCCAGCTAGTAAGGATCACATAATTCCTAACAAAGTTTTGACACAGATTCCCAATTCGGGCATTCAGATCATATAGCACGTTGCTGTAAGCAAGCACATTCTGATTCAAAGTTGCAAGTTACTATGTAGGAACAAGTTTGTATAGGTATTTCAAAGATGCCCAGAACTGAGCTAAACTTGGTATGTCTCCAACTCCAAGAAATAAGTTCATGCCCCATCTCCCTTACTTCCATCTAGTAAGGATCACATAATTCCTAACAAAGTTTCGACACAGATTCCCAATTCGGGCATTCAGAACTTATAGCACGTTGCTGTAAGCAAGCACATTCTCATTCAAAGTTGCAAGTTACTATGTAGGAACAAGTGTGTATAGGTATTTCAAAGATGCCCAGAACTGAGCTAAACGTTGTATGTCTGCAACTCCTAGAAATAACATCATGCCCCATCTCCCTTACTTCCATCTAGTAATGATCACATAATACCTAACAAAGATTTGACACAGATTCCCAATTCGGGCATTCAGAACATATAGGACGTTGCTGTAAGCAAGCACATTCTCATTCAAAGTTGCAAGTTACTATGTAGGAACAAGTTTGTATAGGTATTTCAAAGATGCCCAGAACTGAGCTAAACTTGGTATGTGTCCAACCTCTAGAAATAACTTCATGCCCCATCTCCCTTACTTCCAGCTAGTAAGGATCACATAATTCCTAACAAATTTTTGACACAGATTCCCAATTCGGGCATTCAGAACATATAGCACGTTGCTGTAAGCAAGCACATTCTCATTCAAATTTGCAAGTTACTATGTAGGAACAAGTTTGTATATGTATTTCAAAGATACCCAGAACTGAGCTAAATGTTGTATGTCTGCAACTCCTAGAAATAATTTCATGCCCCACCTCACTTTCTTCCTGCTAGTAAGGATCACATAATTCCTAACAAAGTTTTGACACAGATTCCCAATTCGGGCATACAGAACATATAGCACGTTGCTGTAAGCAAGCACATTCTGAATCAAAGTTGCAAATTTCTATGTAGGAACAAGTTTGTATAGGTATTTCAAAGATGCCCAGAACTGAGCTAAACGTTGTATGTCTGCAACTCCTAGAAGTAACTTCATGCCCCATCTCCCTTACTTCCATCTAGTAAGGATCACATAATTCCTAACAAAGTTTCGACACAGATTCCCAATTCGGGCATTCAGAACATATAGCACGTTGCTGTAAGCAAGCACATTCTCATTCAAAGTTGCAAGTTACTATGTAGGAAGAAGTTTGTATAGGTATTTCCAGATGCCCAGAACTGAGCTAAAGTGGGTATGTGTCCAACTCCTAGAAATAACTTCATGCCCCATCTCCCTTACTTCCAGCTAGTAAGGATCACATAATTCCTAACAAAGTTTTGACACAGATTCCCAATTCGGGCATTCAGAACATATAGCACGTTGCTGTAAGCAAGCACATTCTCATTATAAGAAGCAAGTTACTATTTAGGAACAAGTTTGTATAGGTATTTCAATGATGCCCCTAACTGAGCTAAAGTGGGTAGGTGTCCAACTCCTAGAAATAACTTCATGCCCCATCTCCCTTACTTCCAGCTAGTAAGGATCACATAATTCCTAACAAAGTTTCGACACAGATTCCCAATTCGCGCATTCAGAACATAACACGTTGCTGTAAGCAAGCACATTCTCATTCAAAGTTGCAAGTTACTATGTAGGAACAAGTTTGTATAGGTATTTCAAAGATGTCCAGAAGTGAGCTAAACGTTGTATGTCTCCAACTCCTAGAAATAACTTCTTGCCCCATCTCCCTTACTTCCAGCTAGTAAGGATCACATAATTCCTAACAAAGTTTCGACACAGATTCCCAATTCGGGCATTCAGAACTTATAGCACATTGCTGTAAGCAAGCACATTCTCATTCAAAGTTGCAAGTTACTATGTAGGAACAAGTGTGTATAGGTATTTCAAAGATGCCCAGAACTGAGCTAAACGTTGTATGTCTGCAACTCCTAGAAATAACTTCATGCCCCATCTCCCTTACTTCCAGCTAGTAAGGATCACATAATTTCTAACAAAGTTTTGACACAGATTCCCAATTCGGGCATTCAGAACATATAGCACGTTGCTGTAAGCAAGCACATTCTCATTCAAAGTTGCAAGTTACTATGTAGGAACAAGTTTGTATAGGTATTTCAAAGATGCCCAGAACTGAGCTAAACGTTGTATGTCTGCAACTCCTAGAAATAACTTCATGCCCCATCTCCCTTACTTCCAGCTAGTAAGGATCACATAATTCCTAACAAAGTTTTGACACAGATTCCTAATTCGGGCATTCAGAACATATAGCACGTTGCTGTAAGCAAGCACATTCTCATTCAAAGTTGCAAGTTACTATGTAGGAACAAGTTTGTATAGGTATTTCAAAGATGCCCAGAACTGAGCTAAACGTTGTATGTCTCCAACTCCTAGAAGTAACATCATGCCCCATCTCCCTTACTTCCAGATAGTAAGGATCACATAATTCCTAACAAAGTTTTGACACAGATTCCCAATTCGGGCATTCAGAACATATAGCACGTTGCTGTAAGCAAGCACATTCTCATTCTAAGAAGCAAGTTACTATGTAGGAACAAGTGTGTATAGGTATTTCAAAGATGCCCAGAACTGAGCTAAACGTTGTATGTCTGCAACTCCTAGAAATAACTTCATGCCCCATCTCCCTTACTTCCAGCTAGTAAGGATCACATAATTGCTAACAAAGTTTTGACACAGATTCCCAATTCGTGCATTCAGAACATATAGCAAAGTTGCTGTAAGCAAGCACATTCTCATTCAAAGTTGCAAGTTACTATGTAGGAACAAGTTTGTATAGGTATTTCAAAGATGCCCGGAACTGAGCTAAACGTTGTATGTCTCCAACTCCTAGAAGTAACTTCATGCCCCATCTCCCTTACTTCCAGCTAGTAAGGATCACATAATTCCTAACAAAGTTTTGACACAGATTCCCAATTCGGGCATTCAGAACATATAGCACGTTGCTGTAAGCAAGCACATTCTCATTCTAAGAAGCAAGTTACTATGTAGGAACAAGTTTGTATAGGTATTTCAAAGATGCCCAGAACTGAGCTAAAAGTTGTATGTCTGCAACTCCTAGAAATAACTTCATGCCCCATCTCCCTTACTTCCAGCTAGTAAGGATCACATAATTCCTATCAAAGTTTGACACAGATTCCCAATTCGGGCATCAGAACATATAGCACGTTGCTGTAGCAAGCACATTCTCATTCAAAGATGCAAGTTACTATGTAGGAACAAGTTTGTATAGGACTTTCAAAGATGCCCAGAACTGAGCTGAAGTTTGTATGTCTCCAACTCCTAGAAATAACTTCATGCCCCATCTCCCTTACTTCCAGCTAGTGAGGATCACATAATTCCTAACAAAGTATTGACACAGATTCCTTATTCGGGCATTCAGAATATATAGCACGTTGCTGTAAGCAAGCACATTCTCATTCTAAGAAGCAAGTTACTATGTAGGAATAAGTTTGTATAGGTATTTCAAAGATGCCCAGAACTGAGCTAAACGTTGTATGTCTGCAACTCCTAGAAATAACTTCATGCCCCATTCCCTTACTTCCAGCTAGTAAGGATCACATAATTTCTAACAAAGTTTTACACAGATTCCCAATTCGGGCATTCAGAACATATAGCACGTTGCTGTAAGCAAGCACATTCTCATTCAAAGTTGCAAGTTACTATGTAGGAACAAGTTTGTATACGACATTCAAAGATGCCCAGAACTGAGCTAAACCTGGTATGTGTCCAACCTCTAGAAATAACTTCATGCCCCAACTCCCTTACTTCCAGCTAGTAAGGATCACATAATTCCTAACAAAGTTTTGACACAGATTCCCAATTCGGGCATTCAGAACATATAGCACGTTGCTGTAAGCAAGCACATTCTCATTCAATGGTGCAAGTTACTATGTAGGAACAAGTTTGTATAGGTATTTCAAAGATGCCCAGAACTGAGCTAAATGTTGTATGACTGCAACTCCTAGAAATAACTTCATGCCCCATCTCCCTTACTTCCAGCTAGTAAGGATCACACAATTCCTAACAAAGTTTTGACACAGATTCCCAATTCGGGCATTCAGAACATATAGCACGTTGCTGTAAGCAAGCACATTCTCATTCAAAGTTGCAAGTTACTATGTAGGAACAAGTTTGTATAGGTATTTCAAAGATGCCCAGAACTAGGCTAAACGTTGTATGTCTGCAACTCCTAGAAATAACTTCATGCCCCATTCCCTTACTTCCAGCTAGTAAGGATCACATAATTTCTAACAAAGTTTTGACACAGATTCCCAATTCGGGCATTCAGAACATATAGCACGTTGCTGTAAGCAAGCACATTCTCATTCAAAGTTGCAAGTTACTATGTAGGAACAAGTTTGTATACGACATTCAAAGATGCCCAGAACTGAGCTAAACTTGGTATGTGTCCAACCTCTAGAAATAACTTCATGCCCCAACTCCCTTACTTCCAGCTAGTAAGGATCACATAATTCCTAACAAAGTTTTGACACAGATTCCCAATTCGGGCATTCAGAACATATAGCACGTTGCTGTAAGCAAGCACATTCTGATTCAAAGTTGCAAGTTACTATGTAGGAACAAGTTTGTATAAGTATTTCAAAGATGCCCAGAACTGAGCTAAACGTTGTATGTCTCCAACTCCTAGAAATAACTTCATGCCCCATCTCCCTTACTTCCAGCTAGTAAGGATCACATAATTCCTAACAAAGTTTTGACACAGATTCCCAATTCGGGCATTCAGAACATATAGCACGTTGCTGTAAGCAAGCACATTCTGATTCAAAGTTGCAAGTTACTATGTAGGAACAAGTTTGTATAGGTATTTCAAACATGCCCAGTACTGAGCTAAACTTGGTATGTCTCCAACTCCTAGAAATAAGTTCATGCCCCATCTCCCTTACTTCCATCTAGTAAGGATCACATAATTCCTAACAAAGTTTCGACACAGATTCCCAATTCGGGCATTCAGAACATATAGCACGTTGCTGTAAGCAAGCACATTCTCATTCAAAGTTGCAAGTTACTATGTAGGAACAAGTGTGTATAGGTATTTCAAAGATGCCCAGAACTGAGCTAAACGTTGTATGTCTGCAACTCCTAGAAATAACATCATGCCCCATCTCCCTTACTTCCATCTAGTAATGATCACATAATACCTAACAACGATTTGACACAGATTCCCAATTCGGGCATTCAGAACATATAGCACGTTGCTGTAAGCAAGCACATTCTCATTCAAAGTTGCAAGTTACTATGTAGGAACAAGTTTGTATAGGTATTTCAAAGATGCCCAGAACTGAGCTAAACTTGGTATGTGTCCAACCTCTAGAAATAACTTCATGCCCCATCTCCCTTACTTCCAGCTAGTAAGGATCACATAATTCCTAACAAAGTTTTGACACAGATTCCCAATTCGGGCATTCAGAACATATAGCACGTTGCTGTAAGCAAGCACATTCTCATTCAAAGTTGCAAGTTACTATGGAGGAACAAGTTTGTATAGGTGTTTCAAAGATACCCAGAACTGAGCTAAACTTGGTATGTGTCCAACCTCTAGAAATAACTTCATGCCCCATCTCCCTTACTTCCAGCTAGTAAGGATCACATAATTCCTAACAAAGTTTTGACACAGATTCCCAATTCGGGCATTCAGAACATATAGCACGTTGCTGTAAGCAAGCACATTTTCATTCAAAGATGCAAGTTACTATGTAGGAAAAAGTTTGTATAGGACTTTCAAAGATGCCCAGAACTGAGCTGAAGTTTGTATGTCTCCAACTCCTAGAAATATTTTCATGCCCCATCTCCCTTACTTCCAGCTAGTAAGGATCACATAATTCCTAACAACGTTTTGACACAGATTCCCAATTCGGGCATACAGAACATATAGCACGTTGCTGTAAGCAAGCACATTCTGAATCAAAGTTGCAAATTTCTATGTAGGAACAAGTTTGTATAGGTATTTCAAAGATGCCCAGAACTGAGCTAAACGTTGTATGTCTGCAACTCCTAGAAGTATCTTCATGCCCCATCTCCCTTACTTCCATCTAGTAAGGATCACATAATTCCTAATAAAGTTTTGACACAGATTCCCAATTCGGGCATTCAGAACATATAGCACGTTGCTGTAAGCAAGCACATTCTCATTCAAAGTTGCAAGTTACTATGTAGGAACAAGTTTGTATAGGTATTTCAAAGATGCCCAGAACTGAGCTAAACGTTGTATGTCTCCAACTCCTAGAAGTAACTTCATGCCTCATCTCCCTTACTTCCAGCTAGTAAGGATCACATAATTCCTAACAAAGATTTGACACACATTCCCAATTCGGGCATTCAGAACATATAGCACGTTGCTGTAAGCAAGCACATTCTCATTCAAAGTTGCAAGTTACTATGTAGGAACAAGTTTGTATAGGTATTTCAAAGATGCCCAGAACTGAGCTAAATTGGTATGTCTCCAACTCCTAGAAATAACTTCATGCCCCATCTCCCTTACTTCCAGCTAGTAAGGATCACATAATTCCTAACAAAATTTTTGACACAGATTACCAATTCGGGCATTCAGAACATATAGCACGTTGCTGTAAGCAAGCACATTCTCATTCATAGTTGCAAGTTACTATGTAGGAACATGTTTGTATAGGACTTGCAAAGATGCCCAGAACTCAGCTGAAGTGTGTATGTCTCCAACTCCTAGAAATAACTTCATGCCCCATCTCCCTTACTTCCATCTAGTAAGGATCACATAATTCCTAACAAAGTTTCGACACAGATTCCCAATTCGGGCATTCAGAACATATAGCACGTTGCTGTAAGCAAGCACATTCTCATTCAAAGTTGCAAGTTACTATGTAGGAACAAGTGTGTATAGGTATTTCAAAGATGCCCAGAACTGAGCTAAACGTTGTATGTCTGCAACTCCTAGAAATAACATCATGCCCCATCTCCCTTACTTCCATCTAGTAATGATCACATAATACCTAACAAAGATTTGACACAGATTCCCAATTCGGGCATTCAGAACATATAGCACGTTGCTGTAAGCAAGCACATTCTCATTCAAAGTTGCAAGTTACTATGTAGGAACAAGTTTGTATAGGTATTTCAAAGATGCCCAGAACTGAGCTAAACTTGGTATGTGTCCAACCTCTAGAAATAACTTCATGCCCCATCTCCCTTACTTCCAGCTAGTAAGGATCACATAATTCCTAACAAAGTTTTGACACAGATTCCCAATTCGGGCATTCAGAACATATAGCACGTTGCTGTAAGCAAGAACATTCTCATTCAAAGTTGCAAGTTACTATGTAGGAACAAGTTCGTATAGGTATTTCAAAGATACCCAGAACTGAGCTAAACTTGGTATGTGTCCAACCTCTAGAAATAACTTCATGCCCCATCTCCCTTACTTCCAGCTAGTAAGGATCACATAATTCCTAACAAAGTTTTGACACAGATTCCCAATTCGGGCATTCAGAACATATAGCACGTTGCTGTAAGCAAGCACATTTTCATTCAAAGATGCAAGTTACTATGTAGGAAAAAGTTTGTATAGGTATTTCAAAGATGCCCAGAACTGAGCTGAAGTTTGTATGTCTCCAACTCCTAGAAATATTTTCATGCCCCATCTCCCTTACTTCCAGCTAGTAAGGATCACATAATACCTAACAACGTTTTGACACAGATTCCCAATTCGGGCATACAGAACATATAGCACGTTGCTGTAAGCAAGCACATTCTGAATCAAAGTTGCAAATTTCTATGTAGGAACAAGTTTGTATAGGTATTTCAAAGATGCCCAGAACTGAGCTAAACGTTGTATGTCTGCAACTCCTAGAAGTAACTTCATGCCCCATCTCCCTTACTTCCATCTAGTAAGGATCACATAATTCCTAATAAAGTTTTGACACAGATTCCCAATTCGGGCATTCAGAACATATAGCACGTTGCTGTAAGCAAGCACATTCTCATTCAAAGTTGCAAGTTACTATGTAGGAACAAGTTTGTATAGGTATTTCAAAGATGCCCAGAACTGAGCTAAACGTTGTATGTCTCCAACTCCTAGAAGTAACTTCATGCCTCATCTCCCTTACTTCCAGCTAGTAAGGATCACATAATTCCTAACAAAGTTTTGACACAGATTCCCAATTCGGGCATTGAGAACATATAGCACGTTGCTGTAAGCAAGCACATTCTCATTCAAAGTTGCAAGTTACTATGTAGGAACAAGTTTGTATAGGTATTTCAAAGATGCCCAGAACTGAGCTAAATTGGTATGTCTCCAACTCCTAGAAATAACTTCATGCCCCATTTCCCTTACTTCCAGCTAGTAAGGATCACATAATTCCTAACAAAATTTTTGACACAGATTCCCAATTCGGGCATTCAGAACATATAGCACGTTGCTGTAAGCAAGCACATTCTCATTCATAGTTGCAAGTTACTATGTAGGAACAAGTTTGTATAGGACTTCCAAAGATGCCCAGAATTGAGCTGAAGTGTGTATGTCTCCAACTCCTAGAAATAACTTCATGCCCCATCTCCCTTACTTCCAGCTAGTAAGGATCACATAATTCCTAACAAAGTTTTGACACAGATTCCCAATTCGGGCATTCAGAACATATAGCACGTTGCTGTAAGCAAGCACATTCTCATTCAAAGATGCAAGTTTCTATGTACGAACAAGTTTGTATAGGTATTTCAAAGATGCCCAGAACTGAGCTAAACTTGGTATGTGTCCAACCTCTAGAAATAACTTCATGCCCCAACTCCCTTACTTCCAGCTAGTAAGGATCACATAATTCCTAACAAAGTTTTGACACAGATTCCCAATTCGGGCATTCAGAACATATAGCACGTTGCTGTAAGCAAGCACATTCTCATTCAAAGTGGTAAGTTAAAATGTAGGAACAAGTTTGTATAGGTATTTCAAAGATGCCCAGAACTGAGCTAAAGGTTGTATGTCTCCAACTCCTAGAAATAACTTCATGCCTCATCTCCCTTACTTCCAGCTAGTGAGGATCACATAATTCCTAACAAAGTTTTGACACAGATTCCCAATTCGGGCATTCAGAACATATAGCAAGTTGCTGTAAGCAAGCACATTCTCATTCAAAGTTGCAAGTTACTATGTAGGAACAAGTTTGTATAGGTATTTCAAAGATGCCCAGAACTGAGCTAAACGTTGTATGTCTGCAACTCCTAGAAAGAACTTCATGCCCCATCTCCCTTACTTCCATCTAGTAAGGATCACATAATTCCTAATAAAGTTTTGACACAGATTCCCAATTCGGGCATTCAGAACATATAGCACGTTGCTGTAAGCAAGCACATTCTCATTCAAAGTTGCAAGTTACTATGTAGGAACAAGTTTGTATAGGTATTTCAAAGATGCCCAGAACTGAGCTAAATGTTGTATGTCTCCAACTCCTAGAAGTAACTTCATGCCTCATCTCCCTTACTTCCAGCTAGTAAGGATCACATAATTCCTAACAAAGATTTGACACACATTCCCAATTCGGGCATTCAGAACATATAGCACGTTGCTGTAAGCAAGCACATTCTCATTCAAAGTTGCAAGTTACTATGTAGGAACAAGTTTGTATAGGTATTTCAAAGATGCCCAGAACTGAGCTAAATTGGTATGTCTCCAACTCCTAGAAATAACTTCATGCCCCATCTCCCTTACTTCCAGCTAGTAAGGATCACATAATTCCTAACAAAATTTTTGACACAGATTCCCAATTCGGGCATTCAGAACATATAGCACGTTGCTGTAAGCAAGCACATTCTCATTCATAGTTGCAAGTTACTATGTAGGAACAAGTTTGTATAGGACTTGCAAAGATGCCCAGAACTCAGCTGAAGTGTGTATGTCTCCAACTCCTAGAAATAACTTCATGCCCCATCTCCCTTATTTCCATCTAGTAAGGATCACATAATTCCTAACAAAGTTTCGACACAGATTCCCAATTCGGGCATTCAGAACATATAGCACGTTGCTGTAAGCAAGCACATTCTCATTCAAAGTTGCAAGTTACTATGTAGGAACAAGTGTGTATAGGTATTTCAAAGATGCCCAGAACTGAGCTAAACGTTGTATGTCTGCAACTCCTAGAAATAACATCATGCCCCATCTCCCTTACTTCCATCTAGTAATGATCCCATAATACCTAACAAAGATTTGACACAGATTCCCAATTCGGGCATTCAGAACATATAGCACGTTGCTGTAAGCAAGCACATTCTCATTCAAAGTTGCAAGTTACTATGTAGGAACAAGTTTGTATAGGTATTTCAAAGATGCCCAGAACTGAGCTAAACTTGGTATGTGTCCAACCTCTAGAAATAACTTCATGCCCCATCTCCCTTACTTCCAGCTAGTAAGGATCACATAATTCCTAACAAAGTTTTGACACAGATTCCCAATTCGGGCATTCAGAACATATAGCACGTTGCTGTAAGCAAGAACATTCTCATTCAAAGTTGCAAGTTACTATGTAGGAACAAGTTCGTATAGGTATTTCAAAGATACCCAGAACTGAGCTAAACTTGGTATGTGTCCAACCTCTAGAAATAACTTCATGCCCCATCTCCCTTACTTCCAGCTAGTAAGGATCACATAATTCCTAACAAAGTTTTGACACAGATTCCCAATTCGGGCATTCAGAACATATAGCACGTTGCTGTAAGCAAGCACATTTTCATTCAAAGATGCAAGTTACTATGTAGGAAAAAGTTTGTATAGGTATTTCAAAGATGCCCAGAACTGAGCTGAAGTTTGTATGTCTCCAACTCCTAGAAATATTTTCATGCCCCATCTCCCTTACTTCCAGCTAGTAAGGATCACATAATTCCTAACAACGTTTTGACACAGATTCCCAATTCGGGCATACAGAACATATAGCACGTTGCTGTAAGCAAGCACATTCTGAATCAAAGTTGCAAATTTCTATGTAGGAACAAGTTTGTATAGGTATTTCAAAGATGCCCAGAACTGAGCTAAACGTTGTATGTCTGCAACTCCTAGAAGTAACTTCATGCCCCATCTCCCTTACTTCCATCTAGTAAGGATCACATAATTCCTAATAAAGTTTTGACACAGATTCCCAATTCGGGCATTCAGAACATATAGCACGTTGCTGTAAGCAAGCACATTCTCATTCAAAGTTGCAAGTTACTATGTAGGAACAAGTTTGTATAGGTATTTCAAAGATGCCCAGAACTGAGCTAAACGTTGTATGTCTCCAACTCCTAGAAGTAACTTCATGCCTCATCTCCCTTACTTCCAGCTAGTAAGGATCACATAATTCCTAACAAAGATTTGACACAGATTCCCAATTCGGGCATTGAGAACATATAGCACGTTGCTGTAAGCAAGCACATTCTCATTCAAAGTTGCAAGTTACTATGTAGGAACAAGTTTGTATAGGTATTTCAAAGATGCCCAGAACTGAGCTAAATTGGTATGTCTCCAACTCCTAGAAATAACTTCATGCCCCATTTCCCTTACTTCCAGCTAGTAAGGATCACATAATTCCTAACAAAATTTTTGACACAGATTCCCAATTCGGGCATTCAGAACATATAGCACGTTGCTGTAAGCAAGC
Source organism: Diceros bicornis minor (assembly GCF_020826845.1). Lineage (NCBI taxonomy): Eukaryota > Metazoa > Chordata > Mammalia > Perissodactyla > Rhinocerotidae > Diceros > Diceros bicornis. The sequence continues at coordinate 760,596 of NW_026691718.1, forward strand.
ACATTCTCATTCATAGTTGCAAGTTACTATGTAGGAACAAGTTTGTATAGGACTTCCAAAGATGCCCAGAACTGAGCTGAAGTGTGTATGTCTCCAACTCCTAGAAATAACTTCATGCCCCATCTCCCTTACTTCCAGCTAGTAAGGATCACATAATTCCTAACAAAGTTTTGACACAGATTCCCAATTCGGGCATTCAGAACATATAGCACGTTGCTGTAAGCAAGCACATTCTCATTCAAAGATGCAAGTTTCTATGTACGAACAAGTTTGTATAGGTATTTCAAAGATGCCCAGAACTGAGCTAAACTTGGTATGTGTCCAACCTCTAGAAATAACTTCATGCCCCAACTCCCTTACTTCCAGCTAGTAAGGATCACATAATTCCTAACAAAGTTTTGACACAGATTCCCAATTCGGGCATTCAGAACATATAGCACGTTGCTGCAAGCAAGCACATTCTCATTCAAAGATGCAAGTTACTATGTAGGAACAAGTTTGTATAGGTATTTCAAAGATGCCCAGAACTGAGCTAAATGTTGTATGTCTCCAACTCCTAGAAATAACTTCATGCCCCATCTCCCTTACTTCCAGCTAGTAAGGATCACATAATTCCTAACAAAGTTTTGACACAGATTCCCAATTCGGACATTCAGAACATATAGCACGTTGCTGCAAGCAAGCACATTCTCATTCAAAGATGCAAGTTACTATGTAGGAACAAGTTTGTATAGGTATTTCAAAGATGCCCAGAACTGAGCTAAACGTTGTATGTTTGCAACTCCTAGAAATAACTTCATGCCCCATCTCCCTTACTTCCAGCTAGTAAGGATCACATAATTCCTAACAAAGTTTTGACACAGATTCCCAATTCGGGCATTCAGAACATATAGCACGTTGCTGTAAGCAAGCACATTCTCATTCAAAGTTGCAAGTTACTAGGTAGGAACAAGTTTGTATAGGTATTTCAAAGATGCCCAGAACTGAGCTAAACGTTGTATGTCTGCAACTCCTAGAAATAACTTCATGCCCCATCTCCCTTACTTCCAGCTAGTAAGGATCACATAATTCCAAACAAAGTTTTGACACAGATTCCCAATTCGGGCATTCAGAACATATAGCACGTTGCTGTAAGCAAGTACATTCTCATTCAAAGTTGCAAGTTACTGTGTAGGAACAAGTTTGTATAGGTATTTCAAAGATGCCCAGTACTGAGCTAAACTTGGTATGTCTCCAACTCCTAGAAATAACTTCATGCCCCATCTCCCTTACTTCCAGCTAGTAATGATCACATAATTCCTAACAAAGTTTTGACACAGATTCCCAATTCGGGCATTCAGAACATATAGCACGTTGCTGTAAGCAAGCACATTCTCATTCAAAGATGCAAGTTTCCATGTACGAACAAGTTTGTATAGGTATTTCAAAGATGCCCAGAACTGAGCTAAACTTGGTATGTGTCCAACCTCTAGAAATAACTTCATGCCCCAACTCCCTTACTTCCAGCTAGTAAGGATCACATAATTCCTAACAAAGTTTTGACACAGATTCCCAATTCGGGCATTCAGAACATATAGCACGTTGCTGTAAGCAAGCACATTCTCATTCAAAGTGGTAAGTTACAATGTAGGAACAAGTTTGTATAGGTATTTCAAAGATGCCCAGAACTGAGCTAAAGGTTGTATGTCTCCAACTCATAGAAATAACTTCATGCCCCATCTCCCTTACTTTCAGCTAGTAAGGATCACATAATTCCTAACAAAGTTTTCACACAGATTCCCAATTCGGGCATTCAGAACATATAGCACGTTGCTGTAAGCAAGCACATTCTCATTCAATGGTGCAAGTTACTATGTAGGAACAAGTTTGTATAGGTATTTCAAAGATGCCCAGAACTGAGCTAAACGTTGTATGTCTCCAACTCCTAGAAATAACTTCATGCCCCATCTCCCTTACTTCCAGCTAGTAAGGATCACATAATTCCTAACAAAGTTTTGACACAGATTCCCAATTCGGGCATTCAGATCATATAGCACGTTGCTGTAAGCAAGCACATTCTCATTCAAAGTTGCAAGTTACTATGTAGGAACAAGTTTGTATAGGTATTTAAAGATGCCCAGAACTGAGCTAAATGTTGTATGTCTGCCACTCCTAGAAATAACTTCATGCCCCAACTCCCTTACTTCCAGCTAGTAAGGATCACATGATTCCTAACAAAGTTTTGACACAGATTACCAATTCGGGCATTCAGAACATATAGCACGTTGCTGCAAGCAAGCACATTCTCATTCAAAGATGCAAGTTACTATGTAGGAACAAGTTTGTATAGGTATTTCAAAGATGCCCAGAACTGAGCTAAACGTTGTATGTCTCCAACTCCTAGAAATAACTTCATGCACCATCTCCCTTACTTCCAGCTAGTAAGGATCACATAATTCCTAACAAAGTTTTGACACAGATTCCCAATTCGGGCATTCAGAACATATAGCACGTTGCTGTAAGCAAGCACATTCTCATTCTAAGAAGCAAGTTACTATGTAGGAACAACTTTGTATAGGTACTTCTAAGATGCCCAGAACTGAGCTAAAGTGGGTATGTGTCCAACTCCTAGAAATAACTTCATGCCCCATCTCCCTTACTTCCAGCTAGTAATGATCACATAATTCCTAACAAAGTTTTGACACAGATTCCCAATTCGGGCATTCAGAACATATAGCACGTTGCTGTAAGCAAGCACATTCTCATTCAAAGTTGCAAGTTACTATGTAGGAACAAGTTTCTATAGGTATTTCAAAGATGCCCAGAACTGAGCTAAACGTTGTATGTCTGCAACTCCTAGAAATAACTTCATGCCCCATCTCCCTTCTTCCAGCTAGTAAGGATCACATAATTCCTAACAAAGTTTTGACACAGATTCCCAATTCGGGCATTCAGAACATATAGCACGTTGCTGTAAGCAAGCACATTCTCATTCAAAGTTGCAAGTTACTATGTAGGAACAAGTTTGTATAGGTATTTCAAAGATGCCCAGAACTGAGCTAAACGTTGTATGTCTGCAACTCCTAGAAATAACTTCATGTCCCATCTCCCTTACTTCCAGCTAGTAAGGATCACATAATTCCTAACAAAGTTTTGACACAGATTCCAAATTCGGGCATTCAGAACATATAGCACGTTGCTGTAAGCAAGCACATTCTCATTCAAAGTTGCAAGTTACAATGTAGGAACAAGTTTGTATAGGTATTTCAAAGATGCCCAGAACTGAGCTAAACGTTGTATGTCTGCAACTCCTAGAAATAACTTCATGCCCGATCTCCCTTACTTCCAGCTAGTAAGGATCACATAATTCCGAACAAAGTTTTGACACAGATTCCCAATTCGGGCATTCAGAACATATAGCACGTTGCTGTAAGCAAGCACATTCTCATTCAAAGTTGCAAGTTACTGTGTAGGAACAAGTTTGTATAGGTATTTCAAAGATGCCCAGTACTGAGCTAAACTTGGTATGTCTCCAACTCCTAGAAATAACTTCATGCCCCATCTCCCTTACTTCCAGCTAGTAATGATCACATAATTCCTAACAAAGTTTTGACACAGATTCCCAATTCGGGCATTCAGAACATATAGCACGTTGCTGTAAGCAAGCACATTCTCATTCAAAGATGCAAGTTTCCATGTACGAACAAGTTTGTATAGGTATTTCAAAGATGCCCAGAACTGAGCTAAACTTGGTATGTGTCCAACCTCTAGAAATAACTTCATGCCCCAACTCCCTTACTTCCAGCTAGTAAGGATCACATAATTCCTAACAAAGTTTTGACACAGATTCCCAATTCGGGCATTCAGAACATATAGCACGTTGCTGTAAGCAAGCACATTCTCATTCAAAGTGGTAAGTTACAATGTAGGAACAAGTTTGTATAGGTATTTCAAAGATGCCCAGAACTGAGCTAAAGGTTGTATGTCTCCAACTCATAGAAATAACTTCATGCCCCATCTCCCTTACTTTCAGCTAGTAAGGATCACATAATTCCTAACAAAGTTTTCACACAGATTCCCAATTCGGGCATTCAGAACATATAGCACGTTGCTGTAAGCAAGCACATTCTCATTCAATGGTGCAAGTTACTATGTAGGAACAAGTTTGTATAGGTATTTCAAAGATGCCCAGAACTGAGCTAAACGTTGTATGTCTCCAACTCCTAGAAATAACTTCATGCCCCATCTCCCTTACTTCCAGCTAGTAAGGATCACATAATTCCTAACAAAGTTTTGACACAGATTCCCAATTCGGGCATTCAGATCATATAGCACGTTGCTGTAAGCAAGCACATTCTCATTCAAAGTTGCAAGTTACTATGTAGGAACAAGTTTGTATAGGTATTTAAAGATGCCCAGAACTGAGCTAAATGTTGTATGTCTGCCACTCCTAGAAATAACTTCATGCCCCATCTCCCTTACTTCCAGCTAGTAAGGATCACATGATTCCTAACAAAGTTTTGACACAGATTCCCAATTCGGGCATTCAGAACATATAGCACGTTGCTGCAAGCAAGCACATTCTCATTCTAAGAAGCAAGTTACTATGTAGGAACAACTTTGTATAGGTACTTCTAAGATGCCCAGAACTGAGCTAAAGTGGGTATGTGTCCAACTCCTAGAAATAACTTCATGCCCCATCTCCCTTACTTCCAGCTAGTAATGATCACATAATTCCTAACAAAGTTTTGACACAGATTCCCAATTCGGGCATTCAGAACATATAGCACGTTGCTGTAAGCAAGCACATTCTCATTCAAAGTTGCAAGTTACTATGTAGGAACAAGTTTCTATAGGTATTTCAAAGATGCCCAGAACTGAGCTAAACGTTGTATGTCTGCAACTCCTAGAAATAACTTCATGCCCCATCTCCCTTCTTCCAGCTAGTAAGGATCACATAATTCCTAACAAAGTTTTGACACAGATTCCCAATTCGGGCATTCAGAACATATAGCACGTTGCTGTAAGCAAGCACATTCTCATTCAAAGTTGCAAGTTACTATGTAGGAACAAGTTTGTATAGGTATTTCAAAGATGCCCAGAACTGAGCTAAACGTTGTATGTCTGCAACTCCTAGAAATAACTTCATGTCCCATCTCCCTTACTTCCAGCTAGTAAGGATCACATAATTCCTAACAAAGTTTTGACACAGATTCCAAATTCGGGCATTCAGAACATATAGCACGTTGCTGTAAGCAAGCACATTCTCATTCAAAGTTGCAAGTTACAATGTAGGAACAAGTTTGTATAGGTATTTCAAAGATGCCCAGAACTGAGCTAAACGTTGTATGTCTGCAACTCCTAGAAATAACTTCATGCCCGATCTCCCTTACTTCCAGCTAGTAAGGATCACATAATTCCGAACAAAGTTTTGACACAGATTCCCAATTCGGGCATTCAGAACATATAGCACGTTGCTGTAAGCAAGCACATTCTCATTCAAAGTTGCAAGTTACTATGTAGGAACAGGTTTGTATAGGTATTTCAAAGATGCCCAGAACTGAGCTAAACTTGGTATGTCTCAAACTCCTAGAAATAACTTCATGCCCCATCTCCCTTCTTCCAGCTAGTAAACATCACATAATTCCTAACAAAGTTTTGACACAGATTCCCAATTCGGGCATTCAGAACATATAGCACGTTGCTGTAAGCAAGCACATTCTCATTCAAAGTTGCAAGTTACTATGTAGGAACAAGTTTGTATAGGTATTTCAAAGATGCCCAGAACTGAGCTAAACGTTGTATGTCTGCAACTCCTAGAAATAACTTCATGCCCCATCTCCCTTACTTCGATCTAGTAAGGATCACATAATTCCTAACAAAGTTTTGACACAGATTCCCAATTCGGGCATTCAGAACATATAGCACGTTGCTGTAAGCAAGCACATTCTCATTCAAATTTGCAAGTTACTATGTAGGAACAAGTGTGTATAGGTATTTCAAAGATGCCCAGAACTGAGCTAAACGTTGTATGTCTGCAACTCCTAGAAATAACTTCATGCCACATCTCCTTTACTTCCAGCTAGTAAGGATCACATAATTCCTAACAAAGTTTTGACACAGATTCCCAATTCGGGCATTCAGAACATATAGCACGTTGCTGTAAGCAAGCACCTTCTGATTCAAAGTTGCAAGTTACTATGTAGGAACAAGTTTGTATAGGTATTTCAAAGATGCCCAGAACTGAGCTAAACGTTGTATGTCTGCAACTCCTAGAAATAACTTCATGCCCCATCTCCCTTACTTCCAGCTAGTAAGGATCACATAATTCCTAACAAAGATTTGACACAGATTCCCAATTCTTGCATTCAGAACATATAGCACGTTGCTGTAAGCAAGCACATTCTCATTCAAAGTTGCAAGTTACTATGTAGGAACAAGTTTGTATAGGTATTTCAAAGATGCCCAGAACTGAGCTAAACGTTGTATGTCTGCAACTCCTAGAAATAACTTCATGCCCCATCTCCCTTACTTCCAGCTAGTAAGGATCACATAATTCCTAACAAAGTTTTGACACAGATTCCCAATTCGGGCATTCAGAACATATAGCACGTTGCTGTAAGCAAGCACATTCTCATTCAAAGTTGCAAGTTACTATGTAGGAACAAGTTTGTATAGGTATTTCAAAGATGCCCAGAACTGAGCTAAACGTTGTATGTCTGCAACTCCTAGAAATAACTTCATGCCCCATCTCCCTTACTTCCATCTAGTAAGGATCACATAATTCCTAACAAAGTTTTGACACAGATTCCCAATTCGGGCATTCAGAACATATAGCACGTTGCTGTAAGCAAGCACATTCTGATTCAAAGTTGCAAGTTACTATGCAGGAACAAGTTTGTATAGGTATTTCAAAGATGCCCAGAACTGAGCTAAACTTGGTATGTCTCCAACTCCTAGAAATAACTTCATGCCCCATCTCCCTTACTTCCATCTGGTAAGGATCACATAATTCCTAACAAAGTTCTGACACAGATTCCCAATTCGGGCATTCAGAACATATAGCACGTTGCTGTAAGCAAGCACATTCTCATTCAAAGTTGCAAGATACTATGTAGGAACAAGTTTGTATAGGTAATTCAAAGATGCCCAGAACTGAGCTAAACGTTGTATGTCTGCAACTCATAGAAATAACTTCATGCCCCATCTCCCTTACTTCCAGCTAGTAAGGATCACATAATTCCTAACAAAATTTTGACACAGATTCCCAATTCGGGCATTCAGAACATATAGCACGTTGCTGTAAGCAAGCACATTCTCATTCAACGTTGCAAGTTACTATGTAGGAACAAGTTTGTATAGGTATTTCAAAGATGCCCAGAACTGAGCTAAACGTTGTATGTCTGCAACTCCTAGAAATAACTTCATGCCCCATCTCCCTTACTTCCACCTAGTGAGGATCACATAATTCCTAACAAAGTTTTGACACAGATTCCCAATTCGTGCATTCAGAACATATAGCTCGTTGCTGTAAGCAAGCGCATTCTCATTCAAAGATGCAAGTTTCTATGTACGAACAAGTTTGTATAGGCATTTCAAAGATGCCCAGAACTGAGATAAACGTTGTATGTCTGCAACTCCTAGAAATAACTTCATGCCCCATCTCCCTTACTTCCAGCTAGTAAGGATCACATAATACCTAACAAAGTTTTGACACAGATTCCCAATTCGGGCATTCAGAACATATAGCACGTTGCTGTAAGCAAGCACATTCTCATTCAAAGATGCAAGTTTCTATGTACGAACAAGTTTGCATAGGTATTTCAAAGATGCCCAGAACTGAGCTAAGCTTGGTATGTGTCCAACCTCTAGAAATATCTTTATGCCCCAACTCCCTTACTTCCAGCTAGTAAGGATCACATAATTCCTAACAAAGTTTTGACACAGATTCCCAATTCGGGCATGCAGAACATATAGCACGTTGCTGTAAGCAAGCACATTCTGATTCAAAGTTGCAAGTTACTATGTAGGAACAAGTTTGTATAGGTATTTCAACGATGCCCAGAACTGAGCTAAACGTTGTATATCTGCAACTCCTAGAAGTAACTTCATGCCCCATCTCCCTTACTTCCATCTAGTAAGGATCACATAATTCCTAACAAAGTTTTGACACAGATTCCCAATTCGGGCATTCAGAACATATAGCACGTTGCTGTAAGCAAGCACATTCTCATTCAAAGTTGCAAGTTGCTATGTAGGAACAAGTTTGTATAGGTATTTCAAAGATGCCCAGAACTGAGCTAAATGTTGTATGTCTCCAACTCCTAGAAATAACTTCATGCCCCATCTCCCTTACTTCCAGCTAGTAAGGATCACATAATTCCTAACAAAGTTTTGACACAGATTCCCAATTCGGGCATTCAGAACATATAGCACGTTGCTGTAAGCAAGCACATTCTCATTCATAGTTGCAAGTTACTATGTAGGAACAAGTTTGTATAGGACTTTCAAAGATGCCCAGAACTGAGCTGAAGTGTGTATGTCTCCAACTCATAGAAATAACTTCATGCCCCATCTCCCTTACTTCCAGCTAGTAAGGATCACATAATTCCTAACAAAGTTTTGACACAGATTCCCAATTCGGGCATTCAGAACATATAGCACGTTTCTGTAAGCAAGCACATTCTCATTCAAAGATGCAAGTTTCTATGTACGAACAAGTTTGTATAGGTATTTCAAAGATGCCCAGAACTGAGCTAAACTTGGTTTGTGTCCAACCTCTAGAAATAACTTCATGCCCCAACTCCCCTACTTCCAGCTAGTAAGGATCACATAATTCCTAACAAAGTTTTGACACAGATTCCCAATTCGGGCATTCAGAACATATAGCACGTTGCTGTAAGCAAGCACATTCTCATTCAAAGTGGTAAGTTACTATGTAGGAACAAGTTTGTGCAGGTATTTCAAAGATGCCCAGAACTTAGCTAAAGGTTGTATGTCTCCAACTCCTAGAAATAACTTCATGCCCCATCTCCCTTACTTCCAGCTAGTAAGGATCACATAATTCCTAACAAATTTTTGACACAAATTCCCAATTCGGTCATTCGGAACATATAGCACGTTGCTGTAAGCAAGCACATTCTCATTCAAAGTTGCAAGTTACTATGTAGGAACAAGTTTGTATAGGTATTTCAAAAATGCCCAGAACTGAGCTAAACGTTGTATGTCTGCAACTCCTAGAAATAACTTCATGCCCCATCTCCCTTACTTCCAGCTAGTAAGGATCACATAATTCCTAACAAAGTTTTGACACAGATTCCCAATTCGGGCATTCAGAATATATAGCACGTTGCTGTAAGCAAGCACATTCTCATTCAAAGTTGCAAGTTACTATGTAGGAACAAGTTTGTATAGGTATTTCAAAGATGCCCAGAACTGAGCTAAACGTTGTATGTCTGCAACACCTAGAAATAACTTCATGCCCCATCTCCCTTACTTCCAGCTAGTAAGGATCACATAATTCCGAACAAAGTTTTGACACAGATTCCCAATTCGGGCATTCAGAACATATAGCACGTTGCTGTAAGCAAGCACATTCTCATTCAAAGTTGCAAGTTACTATGTAGGAACAAGTTTGTATAGGTATTTCAAAGATGCCCAGAACTGAGCTAAACGTTGTATGTCTGCAACTCCTAGAAATAACTTCATGCCCCATCTCCCTTACTTCCACCTATTGGGGATCACATAATTCCTAACAAAGTTTTGACACAGATTCCCAATTCGTGCATTCAGAACATATAGCACGTTGCTGTAAGCAAGAGCATTCTCATTCAAAGATGCAAGTTTCTATGTACGAACAAGTTTGTATAGGTATTTCAAAGATGCCCAGAACTGAGCTAAGCTTGGTATGTGTCCAACCTCTAGAAATATCTTTATGCCCCAACTCCCTTACTTCCAGCTAGTAAGGATCACATAATTCCTAACAAAGTTTTGACACAGATTCCCAATTCGGGCATTCAGAACATATAGCACGTTGCTGTAAGCAAGCACATTCTGATTCAAAGTTGCAAGTTACTATGTAGGAACAAGTTTGTATAGGTATTTCAAAGATGCCCAGAACTGAGCTAAACGTTGTATGTCTGCAACTCCTAGAAGTAACTTCATGCCCCATCTCCCTTACTTCCATCTAGTAAGGATCACATAATTACTAACGAAGTTTTGACACAGATTCCCAATTCGGGCATTCAGAACATATAGCACGTTGCTGTAAGCAAGCACATTCTCATTCAAAGTTGCAAGTTGCTATGTAGGAACAAGTTTGTATAGGTATTTCAAAGATGCCCAGAACTGAGCTAAATGTTGTATGTCTCCCACTCCTAGAAATAACTTCATGCCCCATCTCCCTTACTTCCAGCTAGTAAGGATCACATAATTCCTAACAAAGTTTTGACACAGATTCCCAATTCGGGCATTCAGAACATATAGCACGTTGCTGTAAGCAAGCACATTCTCATTCATAGTTGCAAATTACTATGTAGGAACAAGTTTGTATAGGACTTTCATAGATGCCCAGAACTGAGCTGAAGTGTGTATGTCTCCAACTCCTAGAAATAACTTCATGCCCCATCACCCTTACTTCCAGCTATTAAGGATCACATAATTCCTAACAAAGTTTTGACACAGATTCCCAATTCGGGCATTCAGAACATATAGCACGTTGCTGTAAGCAAGCACATTCTCATTCAAAGATGCAAGTTTCTATGTACGAACAAGTTTGTATAGGTATTTCAAAGATGCCCAGAACTGAGCTAAACTTGGTATGTGTCCAACCTCTAGAAATAACTTCATGCCCCAACTCCCTTACTTCCAGCTAGTAAGGATCACATAATTCCTAACAAAGTTTTGACACAGATTCCCAATTCGGGCATTCAGAACATATAGCACGTTGCTGTAAGCAAGCACATTCTCATTCAAAGTGGTAAGTTACTATGTAGGAACAAGTTTGTATAGGTATTTCAAAGATGCCCAGAACTGAGCTAAAGCTTGTATGTCTCCAACTCCTAGAAATAACTTCATGCCCCATCTCCCTTACTTCCAGCTAGTAAGGATCACATAATTCCTAACAAAGTTTTGACACAGATTCCCAATTCGGGCATTCAGAACATATAGCACGTTGCTGTAAGCAAGCACATTCTCATTCATAGTTGCAAATTACTATGTAGGAACAAGTTTGTATAGGACTTTCAAAGATGCCCAGAACTGAGCTGAAGTGTGTATGTCTCCAACTCCTAGAAATAACATCATGCCCCATCTCCCTTACTTCCAGCTATTAAGGATCACATTATTCCTAACAAAGTTTTGACACAGATTCCCAATTCGGGCATTCAGAACATATAGCACGTTGCTGTAAGCAAGCACATTCTCATTCAAAGATGCAAGTTTCTATGTACGAACAAGTTTGTATAGGTATTTCAAAGATGCCCAGAACTGAGCTAAACTTGGTATGTGTCCAACCTCTAGAAATAACTTCATGCCCTAACTCCCTTACTTCCAGCTAGTAAGGATCACATAATTCCTAACAAAGTTTTGACACAGATTCCCAATTCGGGCATTCAGAACATATAGCACGTTGCTGTAAGCAAGCACATTCTCATTCAAAGTGGTAAGTTACTACGTAGGAACAAGTTTGTATAGGTATTTCAAAGATGCCCAGAACTGAGCTAAAGGTTGTATGTCTCCAACTCCTAGAAATAACTTCATGCCCCATCTCCCTTACTTCCAGCTAGTAAGGATCACATAATTCCTAACAAAGTTTTGACACAGATTCCCAATTCCGGCATTCAGAACATATAGCACGTTGCTGTAAGCAACACATTCTCATTCAAAGTTGCAAGTTACTATGTAGGAACAAGTTTGTATAGGTATTTCAAAAATGCCCAGAACTGAGCTAAACGTTGTATGTCTGCAACTCCTAGAAATAACTTCATGCCCCAAATCCCTTCCTTCCAGCTAGTAAGGATCACATAATTCCTAACAAAGTTTTGACACAGATTCCCAATTCGGGCATTCAGAACATATAGCACGTTGCTGTAAGCAAGCACATTCTCATTCAAAGTTGCAAGTTACTATGTATGAACAAGTTTGTATAGATATCTCAAAGATGCCCAGAACTGAGCTAAACGTTGTATGTCTGCAACTCCCAGAAATAACTTCATGCCCCATCTCCCTTACTTCCAGCTAGTAAGGATCACATAATTCCTAACAAAGTTTTGACACAGATTCCCAATTCGGGCATTCAGAACATATAGCACGTTGCTGCAAGCAAGCACATTCTCATTCAAAGATGCAAGTTACTATGTAGGAACAAGTTTGTATAGGTGTTTCAAAGATGCCCAGAACTGAGCTAAACGTTGTATGTCTCCAACTCCTAGAAAAAACTTCTGGCCCCATCTCCCTTACTTCCAGCTAGTAAGGATCACATAATTCCTAACAAAGTTTTGACACAGATTCCCAATTCGGGCATTCAGAACATATAGCACGTTGCTGTAAGCAAGCACATTCTCATTCTAAGAAGCAAGTTACTATGTAGGAACAACTTTGTATAGGTACTTCTAAGATGCCCAGAACTGAGCTAAAGTGGGTATGTGTCCAACTCCTAGAAATAACTTCATGCCCCATCTCCCTTACTTCCAGCTAGTAAGGATCACATAATTCCTAACAAAGTTTTGACACAGATTCCCAATTCGGGCATTCAGAACATATAGCACGTTGCTCTAAGCAAGCACATTCTCATTCAAAGTTGCAAGTTACTATGTAGGAACAAGTTTGTATAGGTATTTCAAAGATGCCCAGAACTGAGCTAAACGTTGTATGTCTGCAACTCCTAGAAATAACTTCATGCCCCATCTCCCTTACTTCCAGCTAGTAAGGATCACATAATTCCTAACAAAGTTTTGACGCAGATTCCCAATTCGGGCATTCAGAACATATAGCACGTTGCTGTAAGCAAGCACATTCTCATTCAAAGTTGCAAGTTACTATGTAAGAACAAGTTTGTATAGGTATTTCAAAGATGCCCAGAACTGAGCTAAACCTTGTATGTCTCCAACTCCTAGAAATAACTTCATGCCCCATCTCCCTTACTTCCAGCTAGTAAGGATCACATAATTCCTAACAAAGTTTTGACACAGATTCCCAATTCGGGCATTCAGAACATATAGCACGTTGCTGTAAGCAAGCACATTCTCATTCAAAGTTGCAAGTTACTATGTAGGAACAAGTTTGTATAGGTATTTCAAAGATGCCCAGAACTGAGCTAAACGTTGTATGTCTCCAACTCCTAGAAATAACTTCATGCCCCATCTCACTTACTTCCAGCTAGTAAGGATCACATAATTCCTAACAAAGTTTTGACACAGATTCCCAATTCGGGCATTCAGAACATATAGCACGTTGCTGTAAGCAATCACATTCTCATTCAAAGTTGCAAGTTACTATGTAGGAACAGGTTTCTATAGGTATTTCAAAGATGCCCAGAACTGAGCTAAACGTTGTATGTCTGCAACTCCTAGAAATAACTTCATGCCCCATCTCCCTTCTTCCAGCTAGTAAGGATCACATAATTCCTAACAAAGTTTTGACACAGATTCCCAATTCGGGCATTCAGAACATATAGCACGTTGCTGTAAGCAAGCACATTCTCATTCAAAGTTGCAAGTTACTATGTAGGAACAAGTTTGTATAGGTATTTCAAAGATGCCCAGAACTGAGCTAAACGTTGTATGTCTGCAACTCTTAGAAATAACTTCATGTCCCATCTCCCTTACTTCCAGCTTGTAAGGATCACATAATTCCTAACAAAGTTTTGACACAGATTCCCAATTCGGGCATTCAGAACATATAGCACGTTGCTGTAAGCAAGCACATTCTCATTCAAAGTTGCAAGTTACTATGTAGGAACAAGTTTGTATAGGTATTTCAAAGATGCCCAGAACTGAGCTAAACGTTGTATGTCTGCAACTCCTAGAAATAACTTCATGCCCCATCTCCCTTACTTCCAGCTAGTAAGGATCACATAATACCTAACAAAGTTTTGACACAGATTCCCAATTCGGGCATTCAGAACATATAGCACGTTGCTGTAAGCAAGCACATTCTCATTCAAAGATGCAAGTTTCTATGTACGAACAAGTTTGTATAGGTATTTCAAAGATGCCCAGAACTGAGCTAAGCTTGGTATGTGTCCAACCTCTAGAAATAACTTTATGCCCCAACTCCCTTACTTCCATCTAGTAAGGATCACATAATTCCTAACAAAGTTTTGACACAGATTCCCAATTCGGGCATGCAGAACATATAGCACGTTGCTGTAAGCAAGCACATTCTGATTCAAAGTTGCAAGTTACTATGTAGGAACAAGTTTGTATAGGTATTTCAAAGATGCCCAGAACTGAGCTAAACGTTGTATGTCTGCAACTCCTAGAAGTAACTTCATGCCCCATCTCCCTTACTTCCATCTAGTAAGGATCACATAATTCCTAACAAAGTTTTGACACAGATTCCCAATTCGGGCATTCAGAACATATAGCACGTTGCTGTAAGCAAGCACATTCTCATTCAAAGTTGCAAGTTGCTATGTAGGAACAAGTTTGTATAGGTATTTCAAAGATGCCCAGAACTGAGCTAAATGTTGTATGTCTCCAACTCCTAGAAATAACTTCATGCCCCATCTCCCTTACTTCCAGCTAGTAAGGATCACATAATTCCTAACAAAGTTTTGACACAGATTCCCAATTCGGGCATTCAGAACATATAGCACGTTGCTGTAAGCAAGCACATTCTCATTCATAGTTGCAAGTTACTATGTAGGAACAAGTTTGTATAGGACTTTCAAAGATGCCCAGAACTGAGCTGAAGTGTGTATGTCTCCAACTCATAGAAATAACTTCATGCCCCATCTCCCTTCTTCCAGCTAGTAAGGATCACATAATTCCTAACAAAGTTTTGACACAGATTCCCAATTCGGGCATTCAGAACATATAGCACGTTGCTGTAAGCAAGCACATTCTCATTCAAAGTTGCAAGTTACTATGTAGGAACAAGTTTGTATAGGTATTTCAAAGATGCCCAGAACTGAGCTAAACGTTGTATGTCTGCAACTCTTAGAAATAACTTCATGTCCCATCTCCCTTACTTCCAGCTTGTAAGGATCACATAATTCCTAACAAAGTTTTGACACAGATTCCCAATTCGGGCATTCAGAACATATAGCACGTTGCTGTAAGCAAGCACATTCTCATTCAAAGTTGCAAGTTACTATGTAGGAACAAGTTTGTATAGGTATTTCAAAGATGCCCAGAACTGAGCTAAACGTTGTATGTCTGCAACTCCTAGAAATAACTTCATGCCCCATCTCCCTTACTTCCAGCTAGTAAGGATCACATAATACCTAACAAAGTTTTGACACAGATTCCCAATTCGGGCATTCAGAACATATAGCACGTTGCTGTAAGCAAGCACATTCTCATTCAAAGATGCAAGTTTCTATGTACGAACAAGTTTGTATAGGTATTTCAAAGATGCCCAGAACTGAGCTAAGCTTGGTATGTGTCCAACCTCTAGAAATAACTTTATGCCCCAACTCCCTTACTTCCATCTAGTAAGGATCACATAATTCCTAACAAAGTTTTGACACAGATTCCCAATTCGGGCATGCAGAACATATAGCACGTTGCTGTAAGCAAGCACATTCTGATTCAAAGTTGCAAGTTACTATGTAGGAACAAGTTTGTATAGGTATTTCAAAGATGCCCAGAACTGAGCTAAACGTTGTATGTCTGCAACTCCTAGAAGTAACTTCATGCCCCATCTCCCTTACTTCCATCTAGTAAGGATCACATAATTCCTAACAAAGTTTTGACACAGATTCCCAATTCGGGCATTCAGAACATATAGCACGTTGCTGTAAGCAAGCACATTCTCATTCAAAGTTGCAAGTTGCTATGTAGGAACAAGTTTGTATAGGTATTTCAAAGATGCCCAGAACTGAGCTAAATGTTGTATGTCTCCAACTCCTAGAAATAACTTCATGCCCCATCTCCCTTACTTCCAGCTAGTAAGGATCACATAATTCCTAACAAAGTTTTGACACAGATTCCCAATTCGGGCATTCAGAACATATAGCACGTTGCTGTAAGCAAGCACATTCTCATTCATAGTTGCAAGTTACTATGTAGGAACAAGTTTGTATAGGACTTTCAAAGATGCCCAGAACTGAGCTGAAGTGTGTATGTCTCCAACTCCTAGAAATAACTTCATGCCCCATCTCCCTTACTTCCAGCTAGTAAGGATCACATAATTCCTAACAAAGTTTTGACACAGAGTCCCAATTCGGGCATTCAGAACATATAGCACGTTTCTGTAAGCAAGCACATTCTCATTCAAAGATGCAAGTTTCTATGTACGAACAAGTTTGTATAGGTATTTCAAAGATGCCCAGAACTGAGCTAAACTTGGTATGTGTCCAACCTCTAGAAATAACTTCATGCCCCAACTCCCCTACTTCCAGCTAGTAAGGATCACATAATTCCTAACAAAGTTTTGACACAGATTCCCAATTCGGGCATTCAGAACATATAGCACGTTGCTGTAAGCAAGCACATTGTCATTCAAAGTGGTAAGTTACTATGTAGGAACAAGTTTGTATAGGTATTTCAAAAATGCCCAGAACTGAGCTAAACGTTGTATGTCTGCAACTCCTAGAAATAACTTCATGCCCCATCTCCCTTACTTCCAGCTAGTAAGGATCACATAATTCCTAACAAAGTTTTGACACAGATTCCCAATTCGGGCATTCAGAACATATAGCACGTTGCTGTAAGCAAGCACATTCTCATTCAAAGTTGCAAGTTACTATGTAGGAACAAGTTTGTATAGGTATTTCAAAGATGCCCAGAACTGAGCTAAACGTTGTATGTCTGCAACTCCTAGAAATAACTTCATGCCCCATCTCCCTTACTTCCAGCTAGTAAGGATCACATAATTCCGAACAAAGTTTTGACACAGATTCCCAATTCGGGCATTCAGAACATATAGCACGTTGCTGTAAGCAAGCACATTCTCATTCAAAGTTGCAAGTTACTATGTAGGAACAAGTTTGTATAGGTATTTCAAAGATGCCCAGAACTGAGCTAAACGTTGTATGTCTGCAACTCCTAGAAATAACTTCATGCCCCATCTCCCTTACTTCCAGCTAGTAAGGATCACATAATTCCGAACAAAGTTTTGACACAGATTCCCAATTCGGGCATTCAGAACATATAGCACGTTGCTGTAAGCAAGCTCATTCTCATTCAAAGTTGCAAGTTACTATGTAGGAACAAGTTTGTATAGGTATTTCAAAGATGCCCAGAACTGAGCTAAACTTGGTATGTCTCCATCTCCTAGAAATAACTTCATGCCCCATCTCCCTTACTTCCAGCTAGTAAGGATCACATAATTCCTAACAAAGTTTTGACACAGATTCCCAATTCGGGCATTCAGAACATATAGCACGTTGCTGTAAGCAAGCTCATTCTCATTCAAAGTTGCAAGTTACTATGTAGGAACAAGTTTGTACAGGTATATCAAAGACGCCCAGAACTGAGCTAAACGTTGTATGTCTGCAACTCCTAGAAATAACTTCATGCCCCATCTCCCTTACTTCCACCTAGTGAGGATCACATAATTCCTAACAAAGTTTTGACACAGATTCCCTAATCGTGCATTCAGAACATATAGCACGTTGCTGTAAGCAAGCGCATTCTCATTCAAAGATGCAAGTTTCTATGTACGAACAAGTTTGTATAGGCATTTCAAAGATGCCCAGAACTGAGAAAAACGTTGTATGTCTGCAACTCCTAGAAATAACTTCATGCCCCATCTCCCTTTCTTCCAGCTAGTAAGGATCACATAATACCTAACAAAGTTTTGACACAGATTCCCAATTCGGGCATTCAGAACATATAGCATGTTGCTGTAAGCAAGCACATTCTCATTCAAAGATGCAAGTTTCTATGTACGAACAAGTTTGTATAGGTATTTCAAAGATGCCCAGAACTGAGCTAAGCTTGGTATGTGTCCAACCTCTAGAAATATCTTTATGCCCCAACTCCCTTACTTCCAGCTAGTAAGGATCACATAATTCCTAACAAAGTTTTGACACAGATTCCCAATTCGGGCATTCAGAACATATAGCACGTTGCTGTAAGCAAGCACATTCTGATTCAAAGTTGCAAGTTACTATGTAGGAACAAGTTTGTATGGGTATTTCAAAGATGCCCAGAACTGAGCTAAACGTTGTATGTCTGCAACTCCTAGAAGTAACTTCATGCCCCATCTCCCTTACTTCCATCTAGTAAGGATCACATAATTACTAACGAAGTTTTGACACAGATTCCCAATTCGGGCATTCAGAACATATAGCACGTTGCTGTAAGCAAGCACATTCTCATTCAAAGTTGCAAGTTGCTATGTAGGAACAAGTTTGTATAGGTATTTCAAAGATGCCCAGAACTGAGCTAAATGTTGTATGTCTCCAACTCCTAGAAATAACTTCATGCCCCATCTCCCTTACTTCCAGCTAGTAAGGATCACATAATTCCTAACAAAGTTTTGACACAGATTCCCAATTCGGGCATTCAGAACATATAGCACGTTGCTGTAAGCAAGCACATTCTCATTCATAGTTGCAAATTACTATGTAGGAACAAGTTTGTATAGGACTTTCAAAGATGCCCAGAACTGAGCTGAAGTGTGTATGTCTCCAACTCCTAGAAATAACTTCATGCCCCATCTCCCTTACTTCCAGCTATTAAGGATCACATAATTCCTAACAAAGTTTTGACACAGATTCCCAATTCGGGCATTCAGAACATATAGCACGTTGCTGTAAGCAAGCACATTCTCATTCAAAGATGCAAGTTTCTATGTACGAACAAGTTTGTATAGGTATTTCAAAGATGCCCAGAACTGAGCTAAACTTGGTATGTGTCCAACCTCTAGAAATAACTTCATGCCCCAACTCCCTTACTTCCAGCTAGTAAGGATCACATAATTCCTAACAAAGTTTTGACACAGATTCCCAATTCGGGCATTCAGAACATATAGCACGTTGCTGTAAGCAAGCACATTCTCATTCAAAGTGGTAAGTTACTATGTAGGAACAAGTTTGTATAGGTATTTCAAAGATGCCCAGAACTGAGCTAAAGGTTGTATGTCTCCAACTCCTAGAAATAACTTCATGCCCCATCTCCCTTACTTCCAGCTAGTAAGGATCACATAATTCCTAACAAAGTTTTGACACAGATTCCCAATTCGGGCATTCAGAACATATAGCACGTTGCTGTAAGCAAGCACATTCTCATTCATAGTTGCAAATTACTATGTAGGAACAAGTTTGTATAGGACTTTCAAAGATGCCCAGAACTGAGCTGAAGTGTGTATGTCTCCAACTCCTAGAAATAACTTCATGCCCCATCTCCCTTACTTCCAGCTATTAAGGATCACATAATTCCTAACAAAGTTTTGACACAGATTCCCAATTCGGGCATTCAGAACATATAGCACGTTGCTGTAAGCAAGCACATTCTCATTCAAAGATGCAAGTTTCTATGTACGAACAAGTTTGTATAGGTATTTCAAAGATGCCCAGAACTGAGCTAAACTTGGTATGTGTCCAACCTCTAGAAATAACTTCATGCCCCAACTCCCTTACTTCCAGCTAGTAAGGATCACATAATTCCTAACAAAGTTTTGACACAGATTCCCAATTCGGGCATTCAGAACATATAGCACGTTGCTGTAAGCAAGCACATTCTCATTCAAAGTGGTAAGTTACTATGTAGGAACAAGTTTGTATAGGTGTTTCAAAGATGCCCAGAACTGAGCTAAACGTTGTATGTCTCCAACTCCTAGAAATAACTTCTGGCCCCATCTCCCTTACTTCCAGCTAGTAAGGATCACATAATTCCTAAGAAAGATTTGACACAGATTCCCAATTCGGGCATTCAGAACATATAGCACGTTGCTGTAAGCAAGCACATTCTCATTCTAAGAAGCAAGTTACTATGTAGGAACAACTTTGTATAGGTACTTCTAAGATGCCCAGAAGTGAGCTAAATTGGGTATGTGTCCAACTCCTAGAAATAACTTCATGCCCCATCTCCCTTACTTCCAGCTAGTAAGGATCACATAATTCCTAACAAAGTTTTGACACAGATTCCCAATTCGGGCATTCAGAACATATAGCACGTTGCTCTAAGCAAGCACATTCTCATTCAAAGTTGCAAGTTACTATGTAGGAACAAGTTTGTATAGGTATTTCAAAGATGCCCAGAACTGAGCTAAACGTTGTATGTCTGCAACTCCTAGAAATAACTTCATGCCCCATCTCCCTTACTTCCAGCTAGTAAGGATCACATAATTCCTAACAAAGTTTTGACGCAGATTCCCAATTCGGGCATTCAGAACATATAGCACGTTGCTGTAAGCAAGCACATTCTCATTCAAAGTTGCAAGTTACTATGTAGGAACAGGTTTCTATAGGTATTTCAAAGATGCCCAGAACTGAGCTAAACGTTGTATGTCTGCAACTCCTAGAAATAACTTCATGCCCCATCTCCCTTCTTCCAGCTAGTAAGGATCACATAATTCCTAACAAAGTTTTGACACAGATTCCCAATTCGGGCATTCAGAACATATAGCACGTTGCTGTAAGCAACACATTCTCATTCAAAGTTGCAAGTTACTATGTAGGAACAAGTTTGTATAGGTATTTCAAAGATGCCCAGAACTGAGCTAAACGTTGTATGTCTGCAACTCTTAGAAATAACTTCATGTCCCATCTCCCTTACTTCCAGCCTGTAAGGATCACATAATTCCTAACAAAGTTTTGACACAGATTCCCAATTCGGGCATTCAGAACATATAGCACGTTGCAGTAAGCAAGCACATTCTCATTCAAAGTTGCAAGTTACTATGTAGGAACAAGTTTGTATAGGTATTTCAAAGATGCCCAGAACTGAGCTAAACGTTGTATGTCTGCAACTCCTAGAAATAACTTCATGCCCCATCTCCCTTACTTCCAGCTAGTAAGGATCACATAATTCCTAACAAAGTTTTGACACAGATTCCAAATTCGGGCATTCAGAACATATAGCACGTTGCTGTAAGCAAGCACATTCTCATTCAAAGTTGCAAGTTACAATGTAGGAACAAGTTTGTATAGGTATTTCAAAGATGCCCAGAACTGAGCTAAACGTTGTATGTCTGCAACTCCTAGAAATAACTTCATGCCCGATCTCCCTTACTTCCAGCTAGTAAGGATCACATAATTCCGAACAAAGTTTTGAGACAGATTCCCAATTCGGGCATTCGGAACATATAGCACGTTGCTGTAAGCAAGCACATTCTGATTCAAAGTTGCAAGTTACTATGCAGGAACAAGTTTGTATAGGTATTTCAAAGATGCCCAGAACTGAGCTAAACGTTGTATGTCTGCAACTCCTAGAAATAACTTCATGCCCCATCTCCCTTACTTCCATCTGGTAAGGATCACATAATTCCTAACAAAGTTTTGACACAGATTCACAATTCGGGCATTCAGAACATATAGCACGTTGCTGTAAGGAAGCACATTCTCATTCAAAGTTGCAAGATACTATGTAGGAACAAGTTTGTATAGGTATTTCAAAGATGCCCAGAACTGAGCTAAACGTTGTATATCTGCAACTCCTAGAAATAACTTCATGCCCCATCTCCCTTACTTCCAGCTAGTAAGGATCACATAATTCCGAACAAAGTTTTGACACAGATTCCCAATTCGGGCATTCAGAACATATAGCACGTTGCTGTAAGCAAGCACATTCTCATTCAAAGTTGCAAGTTACTATGTAGGAACAAGTTTGTATAGGTATTTCAAAGATGCCCAGAACTGAGCTAAACGTTGTATGTCTGCAACTCCTAGAAATAACTTCATGCCCCATCTCCCTTACTTCCACCTAGTGAGGATCACATAATTCCTAACAAAGTTTTGACACAGATTCCCAATTCGTGCATTCAGAACATATAGCACGTTGCTGTAAGCAAGCGCATTCTCATTCAAAGTTGCAAGTTTCTATGTACGAACAAGTTTGTATAGGCATTTCAAAGATGCCCAGAACTGAGATAAACGTTGTATGTCTGCAACTCCTAGAAATAACTTCATGCCCCATGTCCCTTACTTCCAGCTAGTAAGGATCACATAATACCTAACAAAGTTTTGACACAGATTCCCAATTCGGGCATTCAGAACATATAGCACGTTGCTGTAAGCAAGCACATTCTCATTCAAAGATGCAAGTTTCTATGTACGAACAAGTTTGTATAGGTATTTCAAAGATGCCCAGAACTGAGCTAAGCTTGGTATGTGTCCAACCTCTAGAAATAACTTTATGCCCCAACTCCCTTACTTCCAGCTAGTAAGGATCACATAATTCCTAACAAAGTTTTGACACAGATTCCCAATTCGGGCATGCAGAACATATAGCACGTTGCTGTAAGCAAGCACATTCTGATTCAAAGTTGCAAGTTACTATGTAGGAACAAGTTTGTATAGGTATTTCAAAGATGCCCAGAACTGAGCTAAACGTTGTATGTCTGCAACTCCTAGAAGTAACTTCATGCCCCATCTCCCTTACTTCCATCTAGTAAGGATCACATAATTCCTAACAAAGTTTTGACACAGATTCCCAATTCGGGCATTCAGAACATATAGCACGTTGCTGTAAGCAAGCACATTCTCATTCAAAGTTGCAAGTTGCTATGTAGGAACAAGTTTGTATAGGTATTTCAAAGATGCCCAGAACTGAGCTAAATGTTGTATGTCTCCAACTCCTAGAAATAACTTCATGCCCCATCTCCCTTACTTCCAGCTAGTAAGGATCACATAATTCCTAACAAAGTTTGACACAGATTCCCAATTCGGGCATTCAGAACATATAGCACGTTGCTGTAAGCAAGCACATTCTCATTCATAGTTGCAAATTACTATGTAGGAACAAGTTTGTATAGGACTTTCAAAGATGCCCAGAACTGAGCTGAAGTGTGTATGTCTCCAACTCCTAGAAATAACTTCCTGCACCATCTCCCTTTCTTCCAGCTAGTAAGGATCACATAATTCCTAACAAAGTTTTGACACAGATTCCCAATTCGGGCATTCAGAACATATAGCACGTTGCTGTAAGCAAGCACATTCTCATTCAAAGATGCAAGTTTCTATGTACGAACAAGTTTGTATAGGTATTTCAAAGATGCCCAGAACTGAGCTAAACTTGGTATGTGTCCAACCTCTATAAATAACTTCATGCCCCAACTCCCTTACTTCCAGCTAGTAAGGATCACATAATTCCTAACAAAGTTTTGACACAGATTCCCAATTCGGGCATTCAGAACATATAGCACGTTGCTGTAAGCAAGCACTTTCTCATTCAAAGTGGTAAGTTACTATGTAGGAACAAGTTTGTATAGGTATTTCAAAGATGCCCAGAACTGAGCTAAAGGTTGTATGTCTCCAACTCCTAGAAATAACTTCATGCCCCATATCCCTTACTTCCAGCTAGTAAGGATCACATAATTCCTAACAAAGTTTTGACACAGATTCCCAATTCGGGCGTTCAGAACATATAGCACGTTGCTGTAAGCAAGCACATTCTCATTCAAAGTTGCAAGTTGCTATGTAGGAACAAGTTTGTATAGGTATTTCAAAGATGCCCAGAACTGAGCTAAATGTTGTATGTCTCCAACTCCTAGAAATAACTTCATGCCCCATCTCCCTTACTTCCAGCTAGTAAGGATCACATAATTCCTAACAAAGTTTTGACACAGATTCCCAATTCGGGCATTCAGAACATATAGCACGTTGCTGTAAGCAAGCACATTCTCATTCATAGTTGCAAGTTACTATGTAGGAACAAGTTTGTATAGGACTTTCAAAGATGCCCAGAACTGAGCTGAAGTGTGTATGTCTCCAACTCCTAGAAATAACTTCATGCCCCATCTCCCTTACTTCCAGCTAGTAAGGATCACATAATTCCTAACAAAGTTTTGACACAGAGTCCCAATTCGGGCATTCAGAACATATAGCACGTTTCTGTAAGCAAGCACATTCTCATTCAAAGATGCAAGTTTCTATGTACGAACAAGTTTGTATAGGTATTTCAAAGATGCCCAGAACTGAGCTAAACTTGGTATGTGTCCAACCTCTAGAAATAACTTCATGCCCCAACTCCCCTACTTCCAGCTAGTAAGGATCACATAATTCCTAACAAAGTTTTGACACAGATTCCCAATTCGGGCATTCAGAACATATAGCACGTTGCTGTAAGCAAGCACATTGTCATTCAAAGTGGTAAGTTACTATGTAGGAACAAGTTTGTATAGGTATTTCAAAGATGCCCAGAACTGAGCTAAAGGTTGTATGTCTCCAACTCCTAGAAATAACTTCATGCCCCATCTCCCTTACTTCCAGCTAGTAAGGATCACATAATTCCTAACAAAGTTTTGACACAAATTCCCAATTCGGGCATTCGGAACATATAGCACGTTGCTGTAAGCAAGCACATTCTCATTCAAAGTTGCAAGTTACTATGTAGGAACAAGTTTGTATAGGTATTTCAAAAATGCCCAGAACTGAGCTAAACGTTGTATGTCTGCAACTCCTAGAAATAACTTCATGCCCCATCTCCCTTACTTCCAGCTAGTAAGGATCACATAATTCCTAACAAAGTTTTGACACAGATTCCCAATTCGGGCATTCAGAACATATAGCACGTTGCTGTAAGCAAGCACATTCTCATTCAAAGTTGCAAGTTACTATGTAGGAACAAGTTTGTATAGGTATTTCAAAGATGCCCAGAACTGAGCTAAACGTTGTATGTCTGCAACTCCTAGAAATAACTTCATGCCCCATCTCCCTTACTTCCAGCTAGTAAGGATCACATAATTCCGAACAAAGTTTTGACACAGATTCCCAATTCGGGCATTCAGAACATATAGCACGTTGCTGTAAGCAAGCACATTCTCATTCAAAGTTGCAAGTTACTATGTAGGAACAAGTTTGTATAGGTATTTCAAAGATGCCCAGAACTGAGCTAAACGTTGTATGTCTGCAACTCCTAGAAATAACTTCATGCCCCATCTCCCTTACTTCCACCTAGTGAGGATCACATAATTCCTAACAAAGTTTTGACACAGATTCCCAATTCGTGCATTCAGAACATATAGCACGTTGCTGTAAGCAAGCGCATTCTCATTCAAAGATGCAAGTTTCTATGTACGAACAAGTTTGTATAGGCATTTCAAAGATGCCCAGAACTGAGATAAACGTTGTATGTCTGCAACTCCTAGAAATAACTTCATGCCCCATCTCCCTTACTTCCAGCTAGTAAGGATCACATAATACCTAACAAAGTTTTGACACAGATTCCCAATTTGGGCATTCAGAACATATAGCACGTTGCTGTAAGCAAGCACATTCTCATTCAAAGATGCAAGTTTCCATGTACGAACAAGTTTGTATAGGTATTTCAAAGATGCCCAGAACTGAGCTAAGCTTGGTATGTGTCCAACCTCTAGAAATATCTTTATGCCCCAACTCCCTTACTTCCAGCTAGTAAGGATCACATAATTCCTAACAAAGTTTTGACACAGATTCCCAATTCGGGCATTCAGAACATATAGCACGTTGCTGTAAGCAAGCACATTCTGATTCAAAGTTGCAAGTTACTATGTAGGAACAAGTTTGTATAGGTATTTCAAAGATGCCCAGAACTGAGCTAAACGTTGTATGTCTGCAACTCCTAGAAGTAACTTCATGCCCCATCTCCCTTACTTCCATCTAGTAAGGATCACATAATTACTAACGAAGTTTTGACACAGATTCCCAATTCGGGCATTCAGAACATATAGCACGTTGCTGTAAGCAAGCACATTCTCATTCAAAGTTGCAAGTTGCTATGTAGGAACAAGTTTGTATAGGTATTTCAAAGATGCCCAGAACTGAGCTAAATGTTGTATGTCTCCAACTCCTAGAAATAACTTCATGCCCCATCTCCCTTACTTCCAGCTAGTAAGGATCACATAATTCCTAACAAAGTTTTGACACAGATTCCCAATTCGGGCATTCAGAACATATAGCACGTTGCTGTAAGCAAGCACATTCTCATTCATAGTTGCAAATTACTATGTAGGAACAAGTTTGTATAGGACTTTCAAAGATGCCCAGAACTGAGCTGAAGTGTGTATGTCTCCAACTCCTAGAAATAACTTCATGCCCCATCTCCCTTACTTCCAGCTATTAAGAATCACATAATTCCTAACAAAGTTTTGACACAGATTCCCAATTCGGGCATTCAGAACATATAGCACGTTGCTGTAAGCAAGCACATTCTCATTCAAAGATGCAAGTTTCTATGTACGAACAAGTTTGTATAGGTATTTCAAAGATGCCCAGAACTGAGCTAAACTTGGTATGTGTCCAACCTCTATAAATAACTTCATGCCCCAACTCCCTTACTTCCAGCTAGTAAGGATCACATAATTCCTAACAAAGTTTTGACACAGATTCCCAATTCGGGCATTCAGAACATATAGCACGTTGCTGTAAGCAAGCACATTCTCATTCAAAGTGGTAAGTTACTATGTAGGAACAAGTTTGTATAGGTATTTCAAAGATGCCCAGAACTGAGCTAAAGGTTGTATGTCTCCAACTCCTAGAAATAACTTCATGCCCCATCTCCCTTACTTCCAGCTAGTAAGGATCACATAATTCCTAACAAAGTTTTGACACAGATTCCCAATTCGGGCATTCAGAACATATAGCACGTTGCTGTAAGCAAGCACATTCTCATTCAAAGTTTCAAGTTACTATGTAGGAACAAGTTTGTATAGGTATTTCAAAAATGCCCAGAACTGAGCTAAACGTTGTATGTCTGCAACTCCTAGAAATAACTTCATGCCCCAAATCCCTTCCTTCCAGCTAGTAAGGATCACATAATTCCTAACAAAGTTTTGACACAGATTCCCAATTCGGGCATTCAGAACATATAGCACGTTGCTGTAAGCAAACACATTCTCATTCAAAGTTGCAAGTTACTATGTAGGAACAAGTTTGTATAGGTATTTCAAAGATGCCCAGAACTGAGCTAAACGTTGTATGTCTGCAACTCCTAGAAATAACTTCATGCCCCATCTCCCTTACTTCCATCTAGTAAGGATCACATAATTCCTAACAAAGTTTTGACACAGATTCCCAATTCGGGCATTCAGAACATATAGCACGTTGCTGTAAGCAAGCACATTCTCATTCAAAGTTGCAAGTTACTATGTAGGAACAAGTTTGTATAGGTATTTCAAAGATGCCCAGAACTGAGCTAAACGTTGTATGTCTCCAACTCCTAGAAATAACTTCATGCCCCATCTCCCTTACTTCCAGCTAGTAAGGATCACATAATTCCTAACAAAGTTTTGACACAGATTCCCAATTCGGGCATTCAGAACATATAGCACGTTGCTGTAAGCAAGCACATTCTCATTCAAAGTTGCAAGTTACTATGTAAGAGCAAGTTTGTATAGGTATGTCAAAGATGCCCAGAACTGAGCTAAACGTTGTATGTCTGCAACTCCTAGAAATAACTTCATGCCCCATCTCCCTTACTTCCAGCTAGTAAGGATCACATAATTCCTAACAAAGTTTTGTCACAGATTCCCAATCCGGGCATTCAGAACATATAGCACGTTGCTGTAAGCAAGCACATTCTCATTCAAAGTTGCAAGTTACTATGTAGGAACAAGTTTGTATAGGTATTTCAAAGATGCCCAGAACTGAGCTAAACTTGGTATGTGTCCAACCTCTAGAAATAACTTCATGCCCCATCTCCCTTACTTCCAGCTAGTAAGGATCACATAATTCCTAACAAAGTTTTGACACAGATTCCCAATTCGGGCATTCAGAACATATAGCACGTTGCTGTAAGCAAGCACATTCTCATTCAAAGTTGCAAGTTACTATGTAGGAACAAGTTTGTATAGGTATTTCAAAGATGCCCAGAACTGAGCTAAACGTTATATGTCTGGAACTCCTAGACATAACTTCATGCCCCATCTCCCTTACTTCCAGCTAGTAAGGATCACATAATTCCTAACAAAGTTTTGACACAGATTCCCAATTCGGGCATTCAGAACATATAGCACGTTGCTGTAAGCAAGCACATTCTCATTCAAAGTTGCAAGTTACTATGTAGGAACAAGTTTGTATAGGTATTTCAAAGATGCCCAGAACTGAGCTAAATGTTGTATGTCTGCAACTCCTAGAAGTAACTTCATACCCCATCTCCCTTACTTCCAGCTAGTAAGGATCACATAATTCCTAACAAAGTTTTGACACAGATTCCCAATTCGGGCATTCAGAACATATAGCACGTTGCTGTAAGCAAGCACATTCTCATTCAAAGTTGCAAGTTACTATGTAGGAACAAGTTTGTATACGACAATCAAAGATGCCCAGAACTGAACTAAACTTGGTATGTGTCCAACCTCTAGAAATAACTTCATGCCCCAACTCTCTTACTTCCAGCTAGTAAGGATCACATAATTCCTAACAAAGTTTTGACACAGATTCCCAATTCGGGCATTCAGAACATATAGCACGTTGCTGTAAGCAAGCACATTCTCATTCTAAGAAGCAAGTTACTATGTAGGAACAAGTTTGTATAAGTATTTCAAAGATGCCCAGAACTGAGCTAAAGGTTGTATGTCTCCAACTCCTAGAAATAACTTCATGCCCCATCTCCCTTACTTCCAGCTAGTAAGGATCACATAATTCCTAACAAAGTTTTGACACAGATTCCCATTTCGGGCATTCAGAACATATAGCACGTTGCTGTAAGCAAGCACATTCTCATTCAAAGTTGCAAGTTACTATGTAGGAACAAGTGTGTATAGGTATTTCAAAGATGCCCAGAACTGAGCTAAACGTAGTATGTCTCCAACTCCTAGAAATAACTTCATGCCCCATCTCCCTTACTTCCATCTAGTAAGGATCACATAATTCCTAACAAAGATTTGACACAGATTCCCAATTCGGGCATTCAGAACATATAGCACGTTGCTGTAAGCAAGCACATTCTCATTCAAAGTTGCAAGTTACTATGTAGGAACAAGTTTGTATAGGTATTTCAAAGATGCCCAGAACTGAGCTAAACGTTGTATGTCTGCAACGCCTAGAAATAACATCATGCCCCATCTCCCTTACTTCCATCTAGTAAGGATCACATAATTACTAACGAAGTTTTGACACAGATTCCCAATTCGGGCATTCAGAACATATAGCACGTTGCTGTAAGCAAGGACATTCTCATTCAAAGATGCAAGTTTCTATGTACGAACAAGTTTGTATAGGTATTTCAAAGATGCCCAGAACTGAGCTAAACTTGGTATGTGTCCAACCTCTAGAAATAACTTCATGGCCCAACTCCCTTACTTCCAGCTAGTAAGGATCACATAATTCCTAACAAAGTTTTGACACAGATTCCCAATTCGGGCATTCAGAACATATAGCACGTTGCTGTAAGCAAGCACATTCTCATTCAAAGTTGCAAGTTACTATGTAGGAACAAGTTTGTATACGACAATCAAAGATGCCCAGAACTGAACTAAACTTGGTATGTGTCCAACCTCTAGAAATAACTTCATGCCCCAACTCCCTTACTTCCAGCTAGTAAGGATCACATAATTCCTAACAAAGTTTTGACACAGATTCCCAATTCGGGCATTCAGAACATATAGCACGTTGCTGTAAGCAAGCACATTCTCATTCAAAGTTGCAAGTTACTATGTAGGAACAAGTTTGTATAGGTATTTCAAAGATGCCCAGAACTGAGCTAAACGTTGTATGTCTCCAACTCCTAGAAATAACTTCATGCCCCATCTCCCTTACTTCCAGCTAGTAAGGATCACATAATTCCTAACAAAGTTTTGACACAGATTCCCAATTCGGGCATTCAGAACATATAGCACGTTGCTGTAAGCAAGCACATTCTCATTCAAAGTTGCAAGTTACTATGTAGGAACAAGTGTGTATAGGTATTTCAAAGATGCCCAGAACTGAGCTAAACGTAGTATGTCTCCAACTCCTAGAAATAACTTCATGCCCCATCTCCCTTACTTCCATCTAGTAAGGATCACATAATTCCTAACAAAGATTTGACACAGATTCCCAATTCGGGCATTCAGAACATATAGCACGTTGCTGTAAGCAAGCACATTCTCATTCAAAGTTGCAAGTTACTATGTAGGAACAAGTTTGTATAGGTATTTCAAAGATGCCCAGAACTGAGCTAAAAGTTGTATGTCTGCAACGCCTAGAAATAACATCATGCCCCATCTCCCTTACTTCCAGCTAGTAAGTATCACATAATTCCTAAAAAAGTTTTGACACAGATTCCCAATTCGGGCATTCAGAACATAAAGCACGTTGCTGTAAGCAAGCACATTCTCATTCAAAGTTGCAAGTTACTATGTAGGAACAAGTTTGTATAGGTATTTCAAAGATGCCCAGAACTGAGCTAAAGTGGGTATGTCTACAACTCCTAGAAATAACTTCATGCCCCATCTCCCTTACTTCCAGCTAGTAAGGATCACATAATTCCTAACAATGTTTTGACACAGATTCCCAATTCGGGCATTCAGAACATATAGCACGTTGCTGTAAGCAAGCACATTCTAATTCTAAGAAGCAAGTTACTATGTAGGAACAAGTTTGTATAGGTATTTCAAAGATGCCCAGAACTGAGCTAAAGTGGGTATGTGTCCAACTCCTAGAAATAACTTCATGCCCCATCTCCCTTACTTCCAGCTAGTAAGGATCACATAATTCCTAACAAAGTTTTGACACAGATTCCCAATTCGGGCATTCAGAACATATAGCACGTTGCTGCAAGCAAGCACATTCTCATTCAAAGATGCAAGTTACTATGTAGGAACAAGTTTGTATAGGTATTTCAAAGATGCCCAGAACTGAGCTAAACGTTGTATGTCTCCAACTCCTAGAAATAACTTCAGGCCCCATCTCCCTTACTTCCAGCTAGTAAGGATCACATAATTCCTAACAAAGTTTTGACACAGATTCCCAATTCGGGCATTCAGAACATATAGCACGTTGCTGTAAGCAAGCACATTCTCATTCTAAGAAGCAAGTTACTATGTAGGAACAAGTTTGTATAGGACTTTGAAAGATGCCCAGAACTGAGCTCAAGTGGGTATGTGTCCAACTCCTAGAAATAACTTCATGCCCCATCTCCCTTACTTCCAGCTAGTAAGGATCACATAATTCCTAACAAAGTTTTGACACAGATTCCCAATTCGGGCATTCAGAACATATAGCACGTTGCTGTAAGCAAGCACATTCTCATTCAAAGTTGCAAGTTACTATGTAGGAACAAGTTTGTATACGACAATCAAAGATGCCCAGAACTGAACTAAACTTGGTATGTGTCCAACCTCTAGAAATAACTTCATGCCCCAACTCCCTTACTTCCAGCTAGTAAGGATCACATAATTCCTAACAAAGTTTTGACACAGATTCCCAATTCGGGCATTCAGAACATATAGCACGTTGCTGTAAGCAAGCACATTCTCATTCAAAGTTGCAAGTTACTATGTAGGAACAAGTTTGTATAGGTATTTCAAAGATGCCCAGAACTGAGCTAAACGTTGTATGTCTCCAACTCCTAGAAATAACTTCATGCCCCATCTCCCTTACTTCCAGCTAGTAAGGATCACATAATTCCTAACAAAGTTTTGACACAGATTCCCAATTCGGGCATTCAGAACATATAGCACGTTGCTGTAAGCAAGCACATTCTCATTCAAAGTTGCAAGTTACTATGTAAGAGCAAGTTTGTATAGGTATGTCAAAGATGCCCAGAACTGAGCTAAACGTTGTATGTCTGCAACTCCTAGAAATAACTTCATGCCCCATCTCCCTTACTTCCAGCTAGTAAGGATCACATAATTCCTAACAAAGTTTTGTCACAGATTCCCAATCCGGGCATTCAGAACATATAGCACGTTGCTGTAAGCAAGCACATTCTCATTCAAAGTTGCAAGTTACTATGTAGGAACAAGTTTGTATAGGTATTTCAAAGATGCCCAGAACTGAGCTAAACTTGGTATGTGTCCAACCTCTAGAAATAACTTCATGCCCCATCTCCCTTACTTCCAGCTAGTAAGGATCACATAATTCCTAACAAAGTTTTGACACAGATTCCCAATTCGGGCATTCAGAACATATAGCACGTTGCTGTAAGCAAGCACATTCTCATTCAAAGTTGCAAGTTACTATGTAGGAACAAGTTTGTATAGGTATTTCAAAGATGCCCAGAACTGAGCTAAACGTTATATGTCTGGAACTCCTAGAAATAACTTCATGCCCCATCTCCCTTACTTCCAGCTAGTAAGGATCACATAATTCCTAACAATGTTTTGACACAGATTCCCAATTCGGGCATTCAGAACATATAG
This sequence comes from Diceros bicornis minor, assembly GCF_020826845.1. Lineage (NCBI taxonomy): Eukaryota > Metazoa > Chordata > Mammalia > Perissodactyla > Rhinocerotidae > Diceros > Diceros bicornis. The sequence goes on from NW_026691718.1 coordinate 793,170, forward strand.
CACGTTGCTGTAAGCAAGCACATTCTAATTCTAAGAAGCAAGTTACTATGTAGGAACAAGTTTGTATAGGTATTTCAAAGATGCCCAGAACTGAGCTAAAGTGGGTATGTGTCCAACTCCTAGAAATAACTTCATGCCCCATCTCCCTTACTTCCAGCTAGTAAGGATCACATAATTCCTAACAAAGTTTTGACACAGATTCCCAATTCGGGCATTCAGAACATATAGCACGTTGCTGCAAGCAAGCACATTCTCATTCAAAGATGCAAGTTACTATGTAGGAACAAGTTTGTATAGGTATTTCAAAGATGCCCAGAACTGAGCTAAACGTTGTATGTCTCCAACTCCTAGAAATAACTTCAGGCCCCATCTCCCTTACTTCCAGCTAGTAAGGATCACATAATTCCTAACAAAGTTTTGACACAGATTCCCAATTCGGGCATTCAGAACATATAGCACGTTGCTGTAAGCAAGCACATTCTCATTCTAAGAAGCAAGTTACTATGTAGGAACAAGTTTGTATAGGACTTTGAAAGATGCCCAGAACTGAGCTCAAGTGGGTATGTGTCCAACTCCTAGAAATAACTTCATGCCCCATCTCCCTTACTTCCAGCTAGTAAGGATCACATAATTCCTAACAAAGTTTTGACACAGATTCCCAATTCGGGCATTCAGAACATATAGCACGTTGCTGTAAGCAAGCACATTCTCATTCAAAGTTGCAAGTTACTATGTAGGAACAAGTTTGTATAGGTATTTCAAAGATGCCCAGAACTGAGCTAAACGTTGTATGTCTGCAACGCCTAGAAATAACTTCATGCCCCATCTCCCTTACTTCCAGCTAGTAAGGATCACATAATTCCTAACAAAGTTTTGACACTGATTCCCAATTCGGGCATTCAGAATATATAGCACGTTGCTGCAAGCAAGCAAATTCTCATTCAAAGATGCAAGTTACTATGTAGGAACAAGTTTGTATAGGTATTTCAAAGATGCCCAGAACTGAGCCAAAAGTTGTATGTCTCCAACTCCTAGAAATAACTTCAGGCCCCATCTCCCTTACTTCCAGCTAGTAAGGATCACATAATTCCTAACAAGTTTTGACACAGATTCCCAATTCGGGCATTCAGAACATATAGCACGTTGCTGTAAGCAAGCACATTCTCATTCAAAGTTGCAATTTCCTATGTAGGAACAAGTTTGTATAGGTATTTCAAAGATGCCCAGAACTGAGCTAAACGTTGTATGTCTGCAACTCCTAGAAATAACTTCATGCCCCATCTCCCTTACTTCCATCTAGTAAGTATCACATAATTCCTAACAATGTTTTGACACAGATTCCCAATTCGGGCATTCAGAACATATAGCACGTTGCTGTAAGCAAGCACATTCTCATTCAAAGTTGCAAGTTACTATGTAGGAACAAGTTTGTATAGGTATTTCAAAGATGCCCAGAACTGAGCTAAACGTTGTATGTTTGCAACTCCTAGAAATAACTTCATGCCCCATCTCCCTTACTTCCAGCTAGTAAGGATCACATAATTCCTAACAAAGTTTTGACACAGATTCCCAATTCGGGCATTCAGAACATATAGCACGTTGCTGTAAGCAAGCACATTCTCATTCAAAGTTGCAAGTTACTATGTAGGAACAAGTTTGTATAGGTATTTCAACGATGCCCAGAACTGAGCTAAACGTTGTATGTCTGCAACTCCTAGAAATAACTTCATGCCCCATCTCCCTTACTTCCAGCTAGTAAGGATCACATAATTCCTAACAAAGTTTTGACACAGATTCCCAATTCGGGCATTCAGAACATATAGCACGTTGCTGTAAGCAAGCACATTCTCATTCAAAGTTGCAAGTTACTGTGTAGGAACAAGTTTGCATAGGTATTTCAAAGATGCCCAATACTGAGCTAAACTTGGTATGTCTCCAACTCCTAGAAATAACTTCATGCCCCATCTCCCTTACTTCCAGCTAGTAAGGATCACATAATTCCTAACAAAGTTTTGACACAGATTTCCAATTCGGGCATTCAGAACATATAGCACGTTGCTGTAAGCAAGCACATTCTCATTCTAAGAAGCAAGTTACTATGTAGGAACAACTTTGTATAGGTACTTCTAAGATGCCCAGAACTGAGCTAAAGTGGGTATGTGTCCAACTCCTAGAAATAACTTCATGCCCCATCTCCCTTACTTCCAGCTAGTAATGATCACATAATTCCTAACAAAGTTTTGACACAGATTCCCTATTCGGGCATTCAGAACATATAGCACGTTGCTGTAAGCAAGCACATTCTAATTCAAAGGTGCAAGTTACTATGTAGGAACAAGTTTGTATAGGTATTTCAAAGATGCCAAGAACTGAGCTAAAGTGGGTATGTGTCCAACTCCTAGAAATAACTTCATGCCCCATCTCCCTTCCTTCCAGCTAGTAAGGATCACATAATTCCTAACAAAGTTTTGACACGGATTCCCAATTCGGGCATTCAGAACATATAGCACGTTGCTGTAAGCAAGCACATTCTCATTCAAAGATGCAAGTTACTATGTAGGAACAAGTTTGTATAGGACTTTCAAAGATGCCCAGAACTGAGCTGAAGTGTGTATGTCTCCAACTCCTAGAAATAACTTCATGCCCCATCTCCCTTACTTCCAGCTAGTGAGGATCACATAATTCCGAACAAAGTTTTGACACAGATTCCCAATTCGGGCATTCAGAACATATAGCACGTTGCTGTAAGCAAGCACATTCTTATTCTAAGAAGCAAGTTACTATGTAGGAACAAGTTTGTATAGGTATTTCAAAAATTCCCAGAACTGAGCTAAAGTGGGTATTTGTCCAACTCCTAGAAATAACTTCCTGCCCCATCTAGCTTACTTCCAGCTAGTAAGGATCACATAATTCCTAACAAAGTTTTGTCACAGATTACCAATCCGGGCATTCAGAACATATAGCACGTTGCTGTAAGCAAGCACATTCTCATTCAAAGTTGCAAGTTACTATGTAGGAACAAGTTTGTATAGGTATTTCAAAGATGCCCAGAACTGAGCTAAACGTTGTATGTCTCCAACTCCTAGAAATAACTTCATGCCCCATCTCCCTTACTTCCAGCTAGTAAGGATCACATAATTCCTAACAAAGTTTTGACACAGATTCCCAATTCGGGCATTCAGAACATATAGCACGTTGCTGTAAGCAAGCACATTCTCATTCAAAGTTGCAAGTTACTATGTAGGAACAAGTGTGTATAGGTATTTCAAAGATGCCCAGAACTGAGCTAAACGTTGTATGTCTCCAACTCCTAGAAATAACTTCATGCCCCATCTCCCTTACTTCCATCTAGTAAGGATCACATAATTCCTAACAAAGTTTTGACACAGATTCCCAATTCGGGCATTCAGAACATATAGCACGTTGCTGTAAGCAAGCACATTCTCATTCAAAGTCGCAAGTTACTATGTAGGAACAAGTTTGTATAGGTATTTCAAAGATGCCCAGAACTGAGCTAAACGTTGTATGTCTGCAACGCCTAGAAATAACTTCATGCCCCATCTCCCTTACTTCCAGCTAGTAAGGATCACATAATTCCTAACAAAGTTTTGACACAGATTCCCAATTCGGGCATTCAGAACATATAGCACGTTGCTGTAAGCAAGCACATTCTCATTCAAAGTTGCAAGTTACTATGTAGGAACTAGTTTGTATAGGTATTTCAAAGACGCCCAGAACTGAGCTAAACGTTGTATGTCTGCAACTCCTAGAAATAACTTCATGCCCCATCTCCCTTCCTTCCAGCTAGTAAGGATCACATAATTCCTAACAAAGTTTTGACACAGATTCCCAATTCGGGCATTCAGAACATATAGCACGTTGCTGTAAGCAAGCACATTCTCATTCAAAGATGCAAGTTACTATGTAGGAACAAGTTTGTATAGGACTTTCAATGATGCCCAGAACTGAGCTTCACGTTGTATGTCTCCAACTCCTAGAAATAACTTCATGCCCCATCTCCCTTACTTCCAGCTAGTAAGGATCACATAATTCCTAACAAAGTTTTGACACAGATTCCCAATTCGGGCATTCAGAACATATAGCACGTTGCTGTAGCAAGCACATTCTCATTCAAAGATGCAAGTTACTATGTAGGAACAAGTTTGTACAGGACTTTCAAAGATGCCCAGAACTGAGCTGAGTTGTGTATGTCTCCAACTCCTAGAAATAACTTCATGCCCCATCTCCCTTACTTCCAGCTAGTGAGGATCACATAATTCCGAACAAAGTTTTGACACAGATTCCCAATTCGGGCATTCAGAACATATAGCACGTTGCTGTAAGCAAGCACATTCTCATTCTAAGAAGCAAGTTACTATGTAGGAACAAGTTTGTATAGGTATTTCAAAGATGCCCAGAACTGAGGTAAACTTAGTATGTGTCCAACCTCTAGAAATAACTTCATGCCCCATCTCCCTTACTTCCAGCTAGTAAGGATCACATAATTCCTAACAAAGTTTTAACACAGATTCCCAATTCGGGCATTCAGAACATATAGCACGTTGCTGTAAGCAAGCACATTCTCATTGAAAGTTGCAAGTTACTATGTAGGAACAAGTTTGTATAGGTATTTCAAAGATGCCCAGAACTGAGCTAAACTTAGTATGTGTCCAACCTCTAGAAATAACTTCATGCCCCATCTCCCTTACTTCCAGCTAGTAAGGATCACATAATTCCTAACAAAATTTTGACACAGATTCCCAATTCGGGCATTCAGAACATATAGCACGTTGCTGTAAGCAAGCACATTCTCATTCAATGTTGCAAGTTACTATGTAGGAACAAGTTTGTATAGGTATTTCAAAGATGCCCAGAACTGAGCTAAACGTTGTATGTCTGCAACTCCTAGAAATAACTTCATGCCCCATCTCCCTTACTTCCAGCTAGTAAGGATCACATAATTCCTAACAAAGTTTTGACACAGATTCCCAATTCGGGCATTCAGAACATATAGCACGTTGCTGTAAGCAAGCACATTCTCATTCAAAGTTGCAAGTTACTATGTAGGAACAAGTTTGTATAGGTATTTCAAAGATGCCCAGAACTGAGCTAAACGTTGTATGTCTGCAACTCCTAGAAATAACTTCATGCTCCATCTCCCTTACTTCCATCTAGTAAGGATCACATAATTCCTAACAAAGTTTTGACACAGATTCCCAATTCGGGCATTCAGAACATATAGCACGTTGCTGTAAGCAAGCACATTCTCATTCAAATTTGCAAGTTACTATGTAGGAACAAGTGTGTATAGGTATTTCAAAGATGCCCAGAACTGAGCTAAACGTTGTATGTCTGCAACTCCTAGAAATAACTTCATGCTCCATCTCCTTTACTTCCAGCTAGTAAGGATCACATAATTCCTAACAAAGTTTTGACACAGATTCCCAATTCGGGCATTCAGAACATATAGCACGTTGCTGTAAGCAAGCACATTCTCATTCAAAGTTGCAAGTTACTATGTAGGAACAAGTTTGTATAGGTATTTCAAAGATGCCCAGAACTGAGCTAAACGTTGTATGTCTGCAACTCCTAGAAATAACTTCATGCCCCATCTCCCTTACTTCCAGCTAGTAAGGATCACATAATTCCTAACAAAGTTTTGACACAGATTCCGAATTCGGGCATTCAGAACATATAGCACGTTGCTGTAAGCAAGCACATTCTCATTCAAAGTTGCAAGTTACTATGTAGGAACAAGTTTGTATAGGTATTTCAAAGATGCCCAGAACTGAGCTAAACGTTGTATGTCTGCAACTCCTAGAAATAACTTCATGCCCCATCTCCCTTACTTCCATCTAGTAAGGATCACATAATTCCTAACAAAGTTTTGACACAGATTCCCAATTCGGGCATTCAGAACATATAGCACGTTGCTGTAAGCAAGCACATTCTGATTCAAAGTTGCAAGTTACTATGTAGGAACAAGTTTGTATAGGTATTTCAAAGATGCCCAGAACTGAGCTAAACGTTATATGTCTGCAACTCCTAGAAATAACTTCATGCCACATCTCCCTTACTTCCAGCTAGTAAGGATCACATAATTCCTAACAAAGTTTTGACACAGATTCCCAATTCGGGCATTCAGAACATATAGCACGTTGCTGTAAGCAAGCACATTCTCATTCAAAGTTGCAAGTTCCTGTGTAGGAACAAGTTTGTATAGGTATTTCAAAGATGCCCAGTACTGAGCTAAACTTGGTATGTCTCCAACTCCTAGAAATAACTTCATGCCCCATCTCACTTACTTCCAGCTAGTAAGGATCACATAATTCCTAACAAAGTTTTGACACAGATTCCCAATTCGGGCATTCAGAACATATAGCACGTTGCTGTAAGCAAGCACATTCTCATTCTAAGAAGCAAGTTACTATGTAGGAAAAACTTTGTATAGGTATTTCAAAGATGCCCAGAACTGAGCTAAAGTGGGTATGTGTCCAACTCCTAGAAATAACTTCATGCCCCATCTCTCTTCCTTCCAGCTAGTAAGGATCACATAATTCCTAACAAAGTTTTGACACAGATTCCCAATTCGGGCATTCAGAACATATAGCACGTTGCTGTAAGCAAGCACATTCTCATTCAAAGATGCAGGTTACTATGTAGGAACAAGTTTGTATAGGACTTTCAAAGATGCCCAGAACTGAGCTGAAGTGTGTATGTCTCCAACTCCTAGAAATAACTTCATGCCCCATCTCCCTTACTTCCAGCTAGTGAGGATCACATAATTCCGAACAATGTTTTGACACAGATTCCCAATTCGGGCATTCAGAACATATAGCACGTTGCTGTAAGCAAGCACATTCTCATTCAAAGTTGCAAGTTACTATGTAGGAACAAGTTTGTATAGGTATTTCAAAGATGCCCAGAACTGAGCTAAACGTTGTATGTCTCCAACTCCTAGAAATAACTTCATGCCCCATCTCCCTTACTTCCAGCTAGTAAGGATCACATAATTCCTAACAAAGTTTTGACACAGATTCCCAATTCGGGCATTCAGAACATATAGCACGTTGCTGTAAGCAAGCACATTCTCATTCAAAGTTGCAAGTTACTATGTAGGAACAAGTGTGTATAGGTATTTCAAAGATGCCCAGAACTGAGCTAAACGTTGTATGTCTCCAACTCCTAGAAATAACTTCATGCCCCATCTCCCTTACTTCCATCTAGTAAGGATCACATAATTCCTAACAAAGTTTTGACACAGATTCCCAATTCGGGCATTCAGAACATATAGCACGTTGCTGTAAGCAAGCACATTCTCATTCAAAGTCGCAAGTTACTATGTAGGAACAAGTTTGTATAGGTATTTCAAAGATGCCCAGAACTGAGCTAAACGTTGTATGTCTGCAACGCCTAGAAATAACTTCATGCCCCATCTCCCTTACTTCCAGCTAGTAAGGATCACATAATTCCTAACAAAGTTTTGACACAGATTCCCAATTCGGGCATTCAGAACATATAGCACGTTGCTGTAAGCAAGCACATTCTCATTCAAAGATGCAAGTTACTATGTAGGAACAAGTTTGTATAGGACTTTCAATGATGCCCAGAACTGAGCTTAACGTTGTATGTCTTCAACTCCTAGAAATAACTTCATGCCCCATCTCCCTTACTTCCAGCTAGTGAGGATCACATAATTCCGAACAAAGTTTTGACACAGATTCCCAATTCGGGCATTCAGAACATATAGCACGTTGCTGTAAGCAAGCACATTCTCATTCTAAGAAGCAAGTTACTATGTAGGAACAAGTTTGTATAGGTATTTCAAAGATGCCCAGAACTGAGCTAAACTTAGTATGTGTCCAACCTCTAGAAATAACTTCATGCCCCATCTCCCTTACTTCCAGCTAGTAAGGATCACATAATTCCTAACAAAGTTTTGACACAGATTCCCAATTCGGGCATTCAGATCATATAGCACGTTGCTGTAAGCAAGCACATTCTCATTCCAAGTAGCAAGTTACTATGTAGGAACAAGTTTGTATAGGTATTTCAAAGATGCCCAGAACTGAGCTAAACTTAGTATGTGTCCAACCTCTAGAAATAACTTCATGCCCCATCTCCCTTACTTCCAGCTAGTAAGGATCACATAATTCCTAGCAAAATTTTGACACAGATTCCCAATTCGGGCATTCAGAACATATAGCACGTTGCTGTAAGCAAGCACATTCTCATTCAAAGTTGCAAGTTACTATGTAGGAACAAGTTTGTATAGGTATTTCAAAGATGCCCAGAACTGAGCTAAACGTTGTATGTCTCCAACTCCTAGAAATAACTTCATGCCCCATCTCCCTTACTTCCAGCTAGTAAGGATCACATAATTCCTAACAAAGATTTGACACAGATTCCCAATTCGAGGATTCAGAACATATAGCACGTTGCTGTAAGCAAGCACATTCTCATTCAAAGTTGCAAGTTACTATGTAGGAACAAGGTTGTATAGGTATTTCAAAGATGCCCAGAACTGAGCTAAACGTTGTATGTCTGCAACTCCTAGAAATAACTTCATGCTCCATCTCCCTTACTTCCATCTAGTAAGGATCACATAATTCCTAACAAAGTTTTGACAGAGATTCCCAATTCGGGCATTCAGAACATATAGCACGTTGCTGTAAGCAAGCACATTCTCATTCAAATTTGCAAGTTACTATGTAGGAACAAGTGTGTATAGGTATTTCAAAGATGCCCAGAACTGAGCTAAACGTTGTATGTCTGCAACTCCTAGAAATAACTTCATGCCCCATCTCCTTTACTTTCAGCTAGTAAGGATCACATATTTCCTAACAAAGATTTGACACAGATTCCCAATTCGGGCATTCAGAACATATAGCACGTTGCTGTAAGCAAGCACATTCTCATTCAAAGTTGCAAGTTACTATGTAGGAACAAGTTTGTATAGGTATTTCAAAGATGCCCAGAACTGAGCTAAACGTTGTATGTCTGCAACTCCTAGAAATAACTTCATGCCCCATCTCCCTTACTTCCAGCTAGTAAGGATCACATAATTCCTAACAAAGTTTTGACACAGATTCCCAATTCGGGCATTCAGAACATATAGCACGTTGCTGTAAGCAAGCACATTCTCATTCAAAGTTGCAAGTTACTATGTAGGAACTAGTTTGTATAGGTATTTCAAAGATGCCCAGAACTGAGCTAAACGTTGTATGTCTGCAACTCCTAGAAATAACTTCATGTCCCATCTCCCTTACTTCCATCTAGTAAGGATCACATAATTCCTAACAAAGTTTTGACACAGATTCCCAATTCGGGCATTCACAACATATAGCACGTTGCTGTAAGCAAGCACATTCTGATTCAAAGTTGCAAGTTACTATGTAGGAACAAGTTTGTATAGGTATTTCAAAGATGCCCAGAAATGAGCTAAACGTTGTATGTCTGCAACTCCTAGAAATAACTTCATGCCACATCTCCCTTACTTCCAGCTAGTAAGGATCACATAATTCCTAACAAAGTTTTGACACAGATTCCCAATTCGGGCATTCAGAACATATAGCACGTTGCTGTAAGCAAGCACATTCTCATTCAAAGTTGCAAGTTCCTGTGTAGGAACAAGTTTGTATAGGTATTTCAAAGATGCCCAGTACTGAGCTAAACTTGGTATGTCTCCAACTCCTAGAAATAACTTCATGCCCCATCTCCCTTACTTCCATCTAGTAAGGATCACATAATTCCTAACAAAGATTTGACACAGATTCCCAATTCGGGCATTCAGAACATATAGCACGTTGCTGTAAGCAAGCACATTCTCATTCTAAGAAGCAAGTTAGTATGTAGGAAAAACTTTGTATAGGTATTTCAAAGATGCCCAGAACTGAGCTAAAGTGGGTATGTGTCCAACTCCTAGAAATAACTTCATGCCCCATCTCTCTTCCTTCCAGCTAGTAAGGATCACATAATTCCTAACAAAGTTTTGACACAGATTCCCAATTCGGGCATTCAGAACATATAGCACGTTGCTGTAAGCAAGCACATTCTCATTCTAAGAAGCAAGTTACTATGTAGGAACAAGTTTGTATAGGCATTTCAAAAATTCCCAGAACTGAGCTAAAGTGGGTATTTGTCCAACTCCTAGAAATAACTTCATGCCCCATCTACCTTACTTCCAGCTAGTAAGAATCACATAATTCCTAACAAAGTTTTGTCACAGATTCCCAATCCGGGTATTCAGAACATATAGCACGTTGCTGTAAGCAAGCACATTCTCATTCAAAGTTGCAAGTTACTATGTAGGAACAAGTTTGTATAGGTATTTCAAAGATGCCCATAACTGAGCTAAACGTTGTATGTCTCCAACGCCTAGAAATAACTTCATGCCCCATCTCCCTTACTTCAAGCTAGTAAGGATCACATAATTCCTAACAAAGTTTTGACACAGATTCCCAATTCGGGCTTTCAGAACATATAGCACGTTGCTGTAAGCAAGCACATTCTCATTCAAAGTTGCAAGTTACTATGTAGAAACAAGTTTGTATAGGTATTTCAAAGATTCCCAGAACTGAGCTAAACGTTGTATGTCTGCAACTCCTAGAAATAACTTCATGCCCCATCTCCCTTACTTCCATCTAGTAAGGATCACATAATACCTAACAAAGTTTTGACACAGATTCCCAATTCGGGCATTCAGAACATATAGCACGTTGTTGTAAGCAAGCACATTTTCATTCAAAGTTGCAAGTTACTATGTAGGAACAAGTTTGTATAGGTATTTCAAAGATGCCCAGAACTGAGCTAAAGTGGGTATGTGTCCAACTCCTAGAAATAACTTCATGCCCCATCTCCCTTCCTTCCAGCTAGTAAGGATCACATAATTCCTAACAAAGTTTGACACAGATTCCCAATTCGGGCATTCAGAACATATAGCACGTTGCTGTAAGCAAGCACATTCTCATTCAAAGTTGCAAATTACTATGTAGGAACAAGTTTGTATAGGTATTTCAAAGATGCCCAGAACTGAGCTAAACGTTGTATGTCTCCAACTCCTAGAAATATCTTCATGCCCCATCTCCCTTCCTTCCAGCTAGTGAGGATCACATAATTCCGAACAACGTTTTGACACAGATTCCCAATTCGGGCATTCAGAACATATAGCACGTTGCTGTAAGCAAGCACATTCTCATTCTAAGAAGCAAGTTACTATGTAGGAAAAACTTTGTATAGGTATTTCAAAGATGCCCAGAACTGAGCTAAAGTGGGTATGTGTCCAACTCCTAGAAATAACTTCATGCCCCATCTCTCTTCCTTCCAGCTAGTAAGGATCACATAATTCCTAACAAAGTTTTGACACAGATTCCCAATTCGGGCATTCAGAACATATAGCACGTTGCTGTAAGCAAGCACATTCTCATTCAAAGATGCAGGTTACTATGTAGGAACAAGTTTGTATAGGACTTTCAAAGATGCCCAGAACTGAGCTGAAGTGTGTATGTCTCCAACTCCTAGAAATAACTTCATGCCCCATCTCCCTTACTTCCAGCTAGTGAGGATCACATAATTCCGAACAATGTTTTGACACAGATTCCCAATTCGGGCATTCAGAACATATAGCACGTTGCTGTAAGCAAGCACATTCTCATTCAAAGTTGCAAGTTACTATGTAGGAACAAGTTTGTATAGGTATTTCAAAGATGCCCAGAACTGAGCTAAACGTTGTATGTCTCCAACTCCTAGAAATAACTTCATGCCCCATCTCCCTTACTTCCAGCTAGTAAGGATCACATAATTCCTAACAAAGTTTTGACACAGATTCCCAATTCGGGCATTCAGAACATATAGCACGTTGCTGTAAGCAAGCACATTCTCATTCAAAGTTGCAAGTTACTATGTAGGAACAAGTGTGTATAGGTATTTCAAAGATGCCCAGAACTGAGCTAAACGTTGTATGTCTCCAACTCCTAGAAATAACTTCATGCCCCATCTCCCTTACTTCCATCTAGTAAGGATCACATAATTCCTAACAAAGTTTTGACACAGATTCCCAATTCGGGCATTCAGAACATATAGCACGTTGCTGTAAGCAAGCACATTCTCATTGAAAGTCGCAAGTTACTATGTAGGAACAAGTTTGTATAGGTATTTCAAAGATGCCCAGAACTGAGCTAAACGTTGTATGTCTGCAACGCCTAGAAATAACTTCATGCCCCATCTCCCTTACTTCCAGCTAGTAAGGATCACATAATTCCTAACAAAGTTTTGACACAGATTCCCAATTCGGGCATTCAGAACATATAGCACGTTGCTGTAAGCAAGCACATTCTCATTCAAAGATGCAAGTTACTATGTAGGAACAAGTTTGTATAGGACTTTCAATGATGCCCAGAACTGAGCTTAACGTTGTATGTCTTCAACTCCTAGAAATAACTTCATGCCCCATCTCCCTTACTTCCAGCTAGTGAGGATCACATAATTCCGAACAAAGTTTTGACACAGATTCCCAATTCGGGCATTCAGAACATATAGCACGTTGCTGTAAGCAAGCACATTCTCATTCTAAGAAGCAAGTTACTATGTAGGAACAAGTTTGTATAGGTATTTCAAAGATGCCCAGAACTGAGCTAAACTTAGTATGTGTCCAACCTCTAGAAATAACTTCATGCCCCATCTCCCTTACTTCCAGCTAGTAAGGATCACATAATTCCTAACAAAGTTTTGACACAGATTCCCAATTCGGGCATTCAGATCATATAGCACGTTGCTGTAAGCAAGCACATTCTCATTCCAAGTAGCAAGTTACTATGTAGGAACAAGTTTGTATAGGTATTTCAAAGATGCCCAGAACTGAGCTAAACTTAGTATGTGTCCAACCTCTAGAAATAACTTCATGCCCCATCTCCCTTACTTCCAGCTAGTAAGGATCACATAATTCCTAGCAAAATTTTGACACAGATTCCCAATTCGGGCATTCAGAACATATAGCACGTTGCTGTAAGCAAGCACATTCTCATTCAAAGTTGCAAGTTACTATGTAGGAACAAGTTTGTATAGGTATTTCAAAGATGCCCAGAACTGAGCTAAACGTTGTATGTCTCCAACTCCTAGAAATAACTTCATGCCCCATCTCCCTTACTTCCAGCTAGTAAGGATCACATAATTCCTAACAAAGATTTGACACAGATTCCCAATTCGAGGATTCAGAACATATAGCACGTTGCTGTAAGCAAGCACATTCTCATTCAAAGTTGCAAGTTACTATGTAGGAACAAGGTTGTATAGGTATTTCAAAGATGCCCAGAACTGAGCTAAACGTTGTATGTCTGCAACTCCTAGAAATAACTTCATGCTCCATCTCCCTTACTTCCATCTAGTAAGGATCACATAATTCCTAACAAAGTTTTGACAGAGATTCCCAATTCGGGCATTCAGAACATATAGCACGTTGCTGTAAGCAAGCACATTCTCATTCAAATTTGCAAGTTACTATGTAGGAACAAGTGTGTATAGGTATTTCAAAGATGCCCAGAACTGAGCTAAACGTTGTATGTCTGCAACTCCTAGAAATAACTTCATGCCCCATCTCCTTTACTTCCAGCTAGTAAGGATCACATATTTCCTAACAAAGATTTGACACAGATTCCCAATTCGGGCATTCAGAACATATAGCACGTTGCTGTAAGCAAGCACATTCTCATTCAAAGTTGCAAGTTACTATGTAGGAACAAGTTTGTATAGGTATTTCAAAGATGCCCAGAACTGAGCTAAACGTTGTATGTCTGCAACTCCTAGAAATAACTTCATGCCCCATCTCCCTTACTTCCAGCTAGTAAGGATCACATAATTCCTAACAAAGTTTTGACACAGATTCCCAATTCGGGCATTCAGAACATATAGCACGTTGCTGTAAGCAAGCACATTCTCATTCAAAGTTGCAAGTTACAATGTAGGAACTAGTTTGTATAGGTATTTCAAAGATGCCCAGAACTGAGCTAAACGTTGTATGTCTGCAACTCCTAGAAATAACTTCATGTCCCATCTCCCTTACTTCCATCTAGTAAGGATCACATAATTCCTAACAAAGTTTTGACACAGATTCCCAATTCGGGCATTCACAACATATAGCACGTTGCTGTAAGCAAGCACATTCTGATTCAAAGTTGCAAGTTACTATGTAGGAACAAGTTTGTATAGGTATTTCAAAGATGCCCAGAAATGAGCTAAACGTTGTATGTCTGCAACTCCTAGAAATAACTTCATGCCACATCTCCCTTACTTCCAGCTAGTAAGGATCACATAATTCCTAACAAAGTTTTGACACAGATTCCCAATTCGGGCATTCAGAACATATAGCACGTTGCTGTAAGCAAGCACATTCTCATTCAAAGTTGCAAGTTCCTGTGTAGGAACAAGTTTGTATAGGTATTTCAAAGATGCCCAGTACTGAGCTAAACTTGGTATGTCTCCAACTCCTAGAAATAACTTCATGCCCCATCTCACTTACTTCCAGCTAGTAAGGATCACATAATTCCTAACAAAGTTTTGACACAGATTCCCAATTCGGGCATTCAGAACATATAGCACGTTGCTGTAAGCAAGCACATTCTCATTCTAAGAAGCAAGTTAGTATGTAGGAAAAACTTTGTATAGGTATTTCAAAGATGCCCAGAACTGAGCTAAAGTGGGTATGTGTCCAACTCCTAGAAATAACTTCATGCCCCATCTCTCTTCCTTCCAGCTAGTAAGGATCACATAATTCCTAACAAAGTTTTGACACAGATTCCCAATTCGGGCATTCAGAACATATAGCACGTTGCTGTAAGCAAGCACATTCTCATTCTAAGAAGCAAGTTACTATGTAGGAACAAGTTTGTATAGGCATTTCAAAAATTCCCAGAACTGAGCTAAAGTGGGTATTTGTCCAACTCCTAGAAATAACTTCATGCCCCATCTACCTTACTTCCAGCTAGTAAGAATCACATAATTCCTAACAAAGTTTTGTCACAGATTCCCAATCCGGGTATTCAGAACATATAGCACGTTGCTGTAAGCAAGCACATTCTCATTCAAAGTTGCAAGTTACTATGTAGGAACAAGTTTGTATAGGTATTTCAAAGATGCCCATAACTGAGCTAAACGTTGTATGTCTCCAACGCCTAGAAATAACTTCATGCCCCATCTCCCTTACTTCAAGCTAGTAAGGATCACATAATTCCTAACAAAGTTTTGACACAGATTCCCAATTCGGGCTTTCAGAACATATAGCACGTTGCTGTAAGCAAGCACATTCTCATTCAAAGTTGCAAGTTACTATGTAGAAACAAGTTTGTATAGGTATTTCAAAGATTCCCAGAACTGAGCTAAACGTTGTATGTCTGCAACTCCTAGAAATAACTTCATGCCCCATCTCCCTTACTTCCATCTAGTAAGGATCACATAATACCTAACAAAGTTTTGACACAGATTCCCAATTCGGGCATTCAGAACATATAGCACGTTGTTGTAAGCAAGCACATTTTCATTCAAAGTTGCAAGTTACTATGTAGGAACAAGTTTGTATAGGTATTTCAAAGATGCCCAGAACTGAGCTAAACGTTGTATGTCTCCAACTCCTAGAAATAACTTCATGCCCCATCTCCCTTACTTCCAGCTAGTAAGGATCACATAATTCCTAACAAAGATTTGACACAGATTCCCAATTCGAGGATTCAGAACATATAGCACGTTGCTGTAAGCAAGCACATTCTCATTCAAAGTTGCAAGTTACTATGTAGGAACAAGGTTGTATAGGTATTTCAAAGATGCCCAGAACTGAGCTAAACGTTGTATGTCTGCAACTCCTAGAAATAACTTCATGCTCCATCTCCCTTACTTCCATCTAGTAAGGATCACATAATTCCTAACAATGTTTTGACACAGATTCCCAATTCGGGCATTCAGAACATATAGCACGTTGCTGTAAGCAAGCACATTCTCATTCAAATTTGCAAGTTACTATGTAGGAACAAGTGTGTATAGGTATTTCAAAGATGCCCAGAACTGAGCTAAACGTTGTATGTCTGCAACTCCTAGAAATAACTTCATGCCCCATCTCCTTTACTTCCAGCTAGTAAGGATCACATAATTCCTAACAAAGTTTTGACACAGATTCCCAATTCGGACATTCAGAACATATAGCACGTTGCTGTAAGCAAGCACATTCTCATTCAAAGTTGCAAGTTACTATGTAGGAACAAGTTTGTATAGGTATTTCAAAGATGCCCAGAACTTAGCTAAACGTTGTATGTCTGCAACTCCTAGAAATAACTTCATGCCCCATCTCCCTTACTTCCAGCTAGTAAGGATCACATAATTCCTAACAAAGTTTTGACACAGATTCCCAATTCGGGCATTGAGAACATATAGCACGTTGCTGTAAGCAAGCACATTCTCATTCAAAGTTGCAAGTTACTATGTAGGAACAAGTTTGTATAGGTATTTCAAAGATGCCCAGAACTGAGCTAAACGTTGTATGTCTGCAACTCCTAGAAATAACTTCATGCCCCTCTCCCTTACTTCCATCTAGTAAGGATCACATAATTCCTAACAAAGTTTTGACACAGATTCCCAATTCGGGCATTCAGAACATATAGCACGTTGCTGTAAGCAAGCACATTCTGATTCAAAGTTGCAAGTTAATGTAGGAACAAGTTTGTATAGGTATTTCAAAGATGCCCAGAAATGAGCTAAACGTTGTATGTCTGCAACTCCTAGAAATAACTTCATGCCACATCTCCCTTACTTCCAGCTAGTAAGGATCACATAATTCCTAACAAAGTTTTGACACAGATTCCCAATTCGGGCATTCAGAACATATATCACGTTGCTGTAAGCAAGCACATTCTCATTCAAAGTTGCAAGTTCCTGTGTAGGAACAAGTTTGTATAGGTATTTCAAAGATGCCCAGTACTGAGCTAAACTTGGTATGTCTCCAACTCCTAGAAATAACTTCATGCCCCATCTCACTTACTTCCAGCTAGTAAGGATCACATAATTCCTAACAAATTTTTGACACAGATTCCCAATTCGGGCATTCAGAACATATAGCACGTTGCTGTAAGCAAGCACATTCTCATTCTAAGAAGCAAGTTAGTATGTAGGAAAAACTTTGTATAGGTATTTCAAAGATGCCCAGAACTGAGCTAAAGTGGGTATGTGTCCAACTCCTAGAAATAACTTCATGCCCCATCTCTCTTCCTTCCAGCTAGTAAGGATCACATAATTCCTAACAAAGTTTTGACACAGATTCCCAATTCGGGCATTCAGAACATATAGCACGTTGCTGTAAGCAAGCACATTCTCATTCAAAGATGCAAGTTACTATGTAGGAACAAGTTTGTATAGGACTTTCAAAGATGACAAGAACTGAGCTGAAGTGTGTATGTCTCCAACTCCTAGAAATAACTTCATGCCCCATCTCCCTTACTTCCAGCTAGTGAGGATCACATAATTCCGAACAAAGTTTTGACACAGATTCCCAATTCGGGCATTCAGAACATATAGCACGTTGCTGTAAGCAAGCACATTCTCATTCTAAGAAGCAAGTTACTATGTAGGAACAAGTTTGTATAGGTATTTCAAAAATTCCCAGAACTGAGCTAAAGTGGGTATTTGTCCAACTCCTAGAAATAACTTCATGCCCCATCTACCTTACTTCCAGCTAGTAAGAATCACATAATTCCTAACAAAAATTTTTGTCACAGATTCCCAATCCTGGTATTCAGAACATATAGCACGTTGCTGTAAGCAAGCACATTCTCATTCAAAGTTGCAATTTACTATGTAGGAACAAGTTTGTATAGGTATTTCAAAGATGCCCATAACTGAGCTAAACGTTGTATGTCTCCAACGCCTAGAAATAACTTCATGCCCCATCTCCCTTACTTCAAGCTAGTAAGGATCACATAATTCCTAACAAAGTTTTGACACAGATTCCCAATTCGGGCTTTCAGAACATATAGCACGTTGCTGTAAGCAAGCACATTCTCATTCAAAGTTGCAAGTTACTATGTAGAAACAAGTTTGTATAGGTATTTCAAAGATTCCCAGAACTGAGCTAAACGTTGTATGTCTGCAACTCCTAGAAATAACTTCATGCCCCATCTCCCTTACTTCCATCTAGTAAGGATCACATAATACCTAACAAAGTTTTGACACAGATTCCCAATTCGGGCATTCAGAACATATAGCACGTTGTTGTAAGCAAGCACATTTTCATTCAAAGTTGCAAGTTACTATGTAGGAACAAGTTTGTATAGGTATTTCAAAGATGCCCAGAACTGAGCTAAAGTGGGTATGTGTCCAACTCCTAGAAATAACTTCATGCCCCATCTCCCTTCCTTCCAGCTAGTAAGGATCACATAATTCCTAACAAAGTTTGACACAGATTCCCAATTCGGGCATTCAGAACATATAGCACGTTGCTGTAAGCAAGCACATTCTCATTCAAAGTTGCAAATTACTATGTAGGAACAAGTTTGTATAGGTATTTCAAAGATGCCCAGAACTGAGCTAAACGTTGTATGTCTCCAACTCCTAGAAATATCTTCATGCCCCATCTCCCTTCCTTCCAGCTAGTGAGGATCACATAATTCCGAACAACGTTTTGACACAGATTCCCAATTCGGGCATTCAGAACATATAGCACGTTGCTGTAAGCAAGCACATTCTCATTCTAAGAAGCAAGTTACTATGTAGGAACAAGTTTGTATAGGTATTTCAAAAATTCCCAGAACTGAGCTAAAGTGGGTATGTGTCCAACTCCTAGAAATATCTTCATGCCCCATCTCCCTTACGTCCAGTTGGTAAGGATCACATAATTCCTAACAAAGTTTTGACACAGATTCCCAATTCGGGCATTCAGAACATATAGCACGTTGCTGTAAGCAAGCACATTCTCATTCAAAGTTGCAAGTTACTATGTAGGAACAAGTTTGTATAGATATTTCAAAGATGCCCAGAACTGAGCTAAACGTTGTATGTCTCCAACTCCTAGAAATAACTTCATGCCCCATCTCCCTTACTTCCAGCTAGTAAGGATCACATAATTCCTAACAAAGTTTTGACACAGATTCCCAATTCGGGCATTAAGAACATATAGCACGTTGCTGTAAGCAAGCACATTCTCATTCAAAGTTGCAAGTTACTATGTAGGAACAAGTGTGTATAGGTATTTCAAAGATGCCCAGAACTGAGCTAAACGTTGTATGTCTCCAACTCCTAGAAATAACTTCATGCCCCATCTCCCTTACTTCCATCTAGTAAGGATCATATAATTCCTAACAAAGTTTTGACACAGATTCCCAATTCGGGCATTCAGAACATATAGCACGTTGCTGTAAGCAAGCACATTCTCATTCAAAGTCGCAAGTTACTATGTAGGAACAAGTTTGTATAGGTATTTCAAAGATGCCCAGAACTGAGCTAAACGTTGTATGTCTGCAACGCCTAGAAATAACTTCATGCCCCATCTCCCTTTCTTCCAGCTAGTAAGGATCACATAATTCCTAACAAAGTTTTGACACAGATTCCCAATTCGGGCATTCAGAACATATAGCACGTTGCTGTAAGCAAGCACATTCTCATTCAAAGTTGCAAGTTACTATGTAGGAACAAGTTTGTATAGGTATTTCAAAGATGCCCAGAACTGAGCTAAACGTTGTATGTCTGCAACTCCTAGAAATAACTTCATGCCCCATCTCCCTTCCTTCCAGCTAGTAAGGATCACATAATTCCTAACAAAGTTTTGACACAGATTCCCAATTCGGGCATTCAGAACATATAGCACGTTGCTGTAAGCAAGCACATTCTCATTCAAAGATGCAAGTTACTATGTAGGAACAAGTTTGTATAGGACTTTCAATGATGCCCAGAACTGAGCTTAACGTTGTATGTCTCCAACTCCTAGAAATAACTTCATGCCCCATCTCCCTTACTTCCAGCTAGTAAGGATCACATAATTCCTAACAAAGTTTTGACACAGATTCCCAATTCGGGCATTCAGAACATATAGCACGTTGATGTAGCAAGCACATTCTCATTCAAAGATGCAAGTTACTATGTAGGAACAAGTTTGTATAGGACTTTCAAAGATGCCCAGAACTGAGCTGAATTGTGTATGTCTCCAACTCCTAGAAATAACTTCATGCCCCATCTCCCTTACTTCCAGCTAGTGAGGATCACATAATTCCGAACAAAGTTTTGACACAGATTCCCAATTCGGGCATTCAGAACATATAGCACGTTGCTGTAAGCAAGCACATTCTCATTCTAAGAAGCAAGTTACTATGTAGGAACAAGTTTGTATAGGTATTTCAAAAATTCCCAGAACTGAGCTAAAGTGGGTATGTGTCCAACTCCTAGAAATATCTTCATGCCCCATCTCCCTTACTTCCAGCTAGTAAGGATCACATAATTCCTAACAAAGTTTTGACACAGATTCCAAATTCGGGCATTCAGAACATATAGCACGTTGCTGTAAGCAAGCACATTCTCATTCAAAGTTGCAAGTTACTATGTAGGAACAAGTTTGTATAGGTATTTCAAAGATGCCCAGAACTGAGCTAAACTTAGTATGTGTCCAACCTCTAGAAATAACTTCATGCCCCATCTCCCTTACTTCCAGCTAGTAAGGATCACATAATTCCTAACAAAATTTTGACACAGATTCCCAATTCGGGCATTCAGAACATATAGCACGTTGCTGTAAGCAAGCACATTCTCATTCAAAGTTGCAAGTTACTATGTAGGAACAAGTTTGTATAGGTATTTCAAAGATGCCCAGAACTGAGCTAAACGTTGTATGTCTCCAACTCCTAGAAATAACTTCATGCCCCATCTCCCTTACTTCCAGCTAGTAAGGATCACATAATTCCTAACAAAGATTTGACACAGATTCCCAATTCGAGGATTCAGAACATATAGCACGTTGCTGTAAGCAAGCACATTCTCATTCAAAGTTGCAAGTTACTATGTAGGAACAAGGTTGTATAGGTATTTCAAAGATGCCCAGAACTGAGCTAAACGTTGTATGTCTGCAACTCCTAGAAATAACTTCATGCTCCATCTCCCTTACTTCCATCTAGTAAGGATCACATAATTCCTAACAATGTTTTGACACAGATTCCCAATTCGGGCATTCAGAACATATAGCACGTTGCTGTAAGCAAGCACATTCTCATTCAAATTTGCAAGTTACTATGTAGGAACAAGTGTGTATAGGTATTTCAAAGATGCCCAGAACTGAGCTAAACGTTGTATGTCTGCAACTCCTAGAAATAACTTCATGCCCCATCTCCTTTACTTCCAGCTAGTAAGGATCACATAATTCCTAACAAAGTTTTGACACAGATTCCCAATTCGGGCATTCAGAACATATAGCACGTTGCTGTAAGCAAGCACATTCTCATTCAAAGTTGCAAGTTACTATGTAGGAACAAGTTTGTATAGGTATTTCAAAGATGCCCAGAACTTAGCTAAACGTTGTATGTCTGCAACTCCTAGAAATAACTTCATGCCCCATCTCCCTTACTTCCAGCTAGTAAGGATCACATAATTCCTAACAAAGTTTTGACACAGATTCCCAATTCGGGCATTGAGAACATATAGCACGTTGCTGTAAGCAAGCACATTCTCATTCAAAGTTGCAAGTTACTATGTAGGAACAAGTTTGTATAGGTATTTCAAAGATGCCCAGAACTGAGCTAAACGTTGTATGTCTGCAACTCCTAGAAATAACTTCATGCCCCTCTCCCTTACTTCCATCTAGTAAGGATCACATAATTCCTAACAAAGTTTTGACACAGATTCCCAATTCGGGCATTCAGAACATATAGCACGTTGCTGTAAGCAAGCACATTCTGATTCAAAGTTGCAAGTTAATGTAGGAACAAGTTTGTATAGGTATTTCAAAGATGCCCAGAAATGAGCTAAACGTTGTATGTCTGCAACTCCTAGAAATAACTTCATGCCACATCTCCCTTACTTCCAGCTAGTAAGGATCACATAATTCCTAACAAAGATTTGACACAGATTCCCAATTCGGGCATTCAGAACATATATCACGTTGCTGTAAGCAAGCACATTCTCATTCAAAGTTGCAAGTTCCTGTGTAGGAACAAGTTTGTATAGGTATTTCAAAGATGCCCAGTACTGAGCTAAACTTGGTATGTCTGCAACTCCTAGAAATAACTTCATGCCCCATCTCCCTTCCTTCCAGCTAGTAAGGATCACATAATTCCTAACAAAGTTTTGACACAGATTCCCAATTCGGGCATTCAGAACATATAGCACGTTGCTGTAAGCAAGCACATTCTCATTCTAAGAAGCAAGTTAGTTTGTAGGAAAAACTTTGTATAGGTATTTCAAAGATGCCCAGAACTGAGCTAAAGTGGGTATGTGTCCAACTCCTAGAAATAACTTCATGCCCCATCTCTCTTCCTTCCAGCTAGTAAGGATCACATAATTCCTAACAAAGTTTTGACACAGATTCCCAATTCGGGCATTCAGAACATATAGCACGTTGCTGTAAGCAAGCACATTCTCATTCAAAGATGCAAGTTACTATGTAGGAACAAGTTTGTATAGGACTTTCAAAGATGACAAGAACTGAGCTGAAGTGTGTATGTCTCCAACTCCTAGAAATAACTTCATGCCCCATCTCCCTTACTTCCAGCTAGTGAGGATCACATAATTCCGAACAAAGTTTTGACACAGATTCCCAATTCGGGCATTCAGAACATATAGCACGTTGCTGTAAGCAAGCACATTCTCATTCTAAGAAGCAAGTTACTATGTAGGAACAAGTTTGTATAGGTATTTCAAAAATTCCCAGAACTGAGCTAAAGTGGGTATTTGTCCAACTCCTAGAAATAACTTCATGCCCCATCTACCTTACTTCCAGCTAGTAAGAATCACATAATTCCTAACAAAAATTTTTGTCACAGATTCCCAATCCTGGTATTCAGAACATATAGCACGTTGCTGTAAGCAAGCACATTCTCATTCAAAGTTGCAATTTACTATGTAGGAACAAGTTTGTATAGGTATTTCAAAGATGCCCATAACTGAGCTAAACGTTGTATGTCTCCAACGCCTAGAAATAACTTCATGCCCCATCTCCCTTACTTCAAGCTAGTAAGGATCACATAATTCCTAACAAAGTTTTGACACAGATTCCCAATTCGGGCTTTCAGAACATATAGCACGTTGCTGTAAGCAAGCACATTCTCATTCAAAGTTGCAAGTTACTATGTAGAAACAAGTTTGTATAGGTATTTCAAAGATTCCCAGAACTGAGCTAAACGATGTATGTCTGCAACTCCTAGAAATAACTTCATGCCCCATCTCCCTTACTTCCATCTAGTAAGGATCACATAATACCTAACAAAGTTTTGACACAGATTCCCAATTCGGGCATTCAGAACATATAGCACGTTGTTGTAAGCAAGCACATTTTCATTCAAAGTTGCAAGTTACTATGTAGGAACAAGTTTGTATAGGTATTTCAAAGATGCCCAGAACTGAGCTAAAGTGGGTATGTGTCCAACTCCTAGAAATAACTTCATGCCCCATCTCCCTTCCTTCCAGCTAGTAAGGATCACATAATTCCTAACAAAGTTTGACACAGATTCCCAATTCGGGCATTCAGAACATATAGCACGTTGCTGTAAGCAAGCACATTCTCATTCAAAGTTGCAAATTACTATGTAGGAACAAGTTTGTATAGGTATTTCAAAGATGCCCAGAACTGAGCTAAACGTTGTATGTCTCCAACTCCTAGAAATATCTTCATGCCCCATCTCCCTTCCTTCCAGCTAGTGAGGATCACATAATTCCGAACAACGTTTTGACACAGATTCCCAATTCGGGCATTCAGAACATATAGCACGTTGCTGTAAGCAAGCACATTCTCATTCTAAGAAGCAAGTTACTATGTAGGAACAAGTTTGTATAGGTATTTCAAAAATTCCCAGAACTGAGCTAAAGTGGGTATGTGTCCAACTCCTAGAAATATCTTCATGCCCCATCTCCCTTACGTCCAGTTGGTAAGGATCACATAATTCCTAACAAAGTTTTGACACAGATTCCCAATTCGGGCATTCAGAACATATAGCACGTTGCTGTAAGCAAGCACATTCTCATTCAAAGTTGCAAGTTACTATGTAGGAACAAGTTTGTATAGATATTTCAAAGATGCCCAGAACTGAGCTAAACGTTGTATGTCTCCAACTCCTAGAAATAACTTCATGCCCCATCTCCCTTACTTCCAGCTAGTAAGGATCACATAATTCCTAACAAAGTTTTGACACAGATTCCCAATTCGGGCATTAAGAACATATAGCACGTTGCTGTAAGCAAGCACATTCTCATTCAAAGTTGCAAGTTACTATGTAGGAACAAGTGTGTATAGGTATTTCAAAGATGCCCAGAACTGAGCTAAACGTTGTATGTCTCCAACTCCTAGAAATAACTTCATGCCCCATCTCCCTTACTTCCATCTAGTAAGGATCATATAATTCCTAACAAAGTTTTGACACAGATTCCCAATTCGGGCATTCAGAACATATAGCACGTTGCTGTAAGCAAGCACATTCTCATTCAAAGTCGCAAGTTACTATGTAGGAACAAGTTTGTATAGGTATTTCAAAGATGCCCAGAACTGAGCTAAACGTTGTATGTCTGCAACGCCTAGAAATAACTTCATGCCCCATCTCCCTTTCTTCCAGCTAGTAAGGATCACATAATTCCTAACAAAGTTTTGACACAGATTCCCAATTCGGGCATTCAGAACATATAGCACGTTGCTGTAAGCAAGCACATTCTCATTCAAAGTTGCAAGTTACTATGTAGGAACAAGTTTGTATAGGTATTTCAAAGATGCCCAGAACTGAGCTAAAGTGGGTATGTGTCCAACTCCTAGAAATAACTTCATGCCCCATCTCCCTTCCTTCCAGCTAGTAAGGATCACATAATTCCTAACAAAGTTTTGACACAGATTCCCAATTCGGGCATTCAGAACATATAGCACGTTGCTGTAAGCAAGCACATTCTCATTCAAAGATGCAAGTTACTATGTAGGAACAAGTTTGTATAGGACTTTCAATGATGCCCAGAACTGAGCTTAACGTTGTATGTCTCCAACTCCTAGAAATAACTTCATGCCCCATCTCCCTTACTTCCAGCTAGTAAGGATCACATAATTCCTAACAAAGTTTTGACACAGATTCCCAATTCGGGCATTCAGAACATATAGCACGTTGATGTAGCAAGCACATTCTCATTCAAAGATGCAAGTTACTATGTAGGAACAAGTTTGTATAGGACTTTCAAAGATGCCCAGAACTGAGCTGAATTGTGTATGTCTCCAACTCCTAGAAATAACTTCATGCCCCATCTCCCTTACTTCCAGCTAGTGAGGATCACATAATTCCGAACAAAGTTTTGACACAGATTCCCAATTCGGGCATTCAGAACATATAGCACGTTGCTGTAAGCAAGCACATTCTCATTCTAAGAAGCAAGTTACTATGTAGGAACAAGTTTGTATAGGTATTTCAAAAATTCCCAGAACTGAGCTAAAGTGGGTATGTGTCCAACTCCTAGAAATATCTTCATGCCCCATCTCCCTTACTTCCAGCTAGTAAGGATCACATAATTCCTAACAAAGTTTTGACACAGATTCCAAATTCGGGCATTCAGAACATATAGCACGTTGCTGTAAGCAAGCACATTCTCATTCAAAGTTGCAAGTTACTATGTAGGAACAAGTTTGTATAGGTATTTCAAAGATGCCCAGAACTGAGCTAAACTTAGTATGTGTCCAACCTCTAGAAATAACTTCATGCCCCATCTCCCTTACTTCCAGCTAGTAAGGATCACATAATTCCTAACAAAATTTTGACACAGATTCCCAATTCGGGCATTCAGAACATATAGCACGTTGCTGTAAGCAAGCACATTCTCATTCAATGTTGCAAGTTACTATGTAGGAACAAGTTTGTATAGGTATTTCAAATATGCCCAGAACTGAGCTAAACGTTGTATGTCTGCAACTCCTAGAAATAACTTCATGCCCCATCTCCCTTACTTCCAGCTAGTAAGGATCACATAATTCCTAACAAAGATTTGACACAGATTCCCAATTCGAGGATTCAGAACATATAGCACGTTGCTGTAAGCAAGCACATTCTCATTCAAAGTTGCAAGTTACTATGTAGGAACAAGGTTGTATAGGTATTTCAAAGATGCCCAGAACTGAGCTAAACGTTGTATGTCTGCAACTCCTAGAAATAACTTCATGCTCCATCTCCCTTACTTCCATCTAGTAAGGATCACATAATTCCTAACAATGTTTTGACACAGATTCCCAATTCGGGCATTCAGAACATATAGCACGTTGCTGTAAGCAAGCACATTCTCATTCAAATTTGCAAGTTACTATGTAGGAACAAGTGTGTATAGGTATTTCAAAGATGCCCAGAACTGAGCTAAACTTTGTATGTCTGCAACTCCTAGAAATAACTTCATGCCCCATCTCCTTTACTTCCAGCTAGTAAGGATCACATAATTCCTAACAAAGTTTTGACACAGATTCCCAATTCGGGCATTCAGAACATATAGCACGTTGCTGTAAGCAAGCACATTCTCATTCAAAGTTGCAAGTTACTATGTAGGAACACGTTTGTATAGGTATTTCAAAGATGCCCAGAACTGAGCTAAACGTTGTATGTCTGCAACTCCTAGAAATAACTTCATGCCCCATCTCCCTTACTTCCAGCTAGTAAGGATCACATAATTCCTAACAAAGTTTTGACACAGATTCCCAATTCGGGCATTGAGAACATATAGCACGTTGCTGTAAGCAAGCACATTCTCATTCAAAGTTGCAAGTTACTATGTAGGAACAAGTTTGTATAGGTATTTCAAAGATGCCCAGAACTGAGCTAAACGTTGTATGTCTGCAACTCCTAGAAATAACTTCATGCCCCTCTCCCTTACTTCCATCTAGTAAGGATCACATAATTCCTAACAAAGTTTTGACACAGATTCCCAATTCGGGCATTCAGAACATATAGCACGTTGCTGTAAGCAAGCACATTCTGATTCAAAGTTGCAAGTTAATGTAGGAACAAGTTTGTATAGGTATTTCAAAGATGCCCAGAAATGAGCTAAACGTTGTATGTCTGCAACTCCTAGTAATAACTTCATGCCACATCTCCCTTACTTCCAGCTAGTAAGGATCACATAATTCCTAACAAAGTTTTGACACAGATTCCCAATTCGGGCATTCAGAACATATATCACGTTGCTGTAAGCAAGCACATTCTCATTCAAAGTTGCAAGTTCCTGTGTAGGAACAAGTTTGTATAGGTATTTCAAAGATGCCCAGTACTGAGCTAAACTTGGTATGTCTCCAACTCCTAGAAATAACTTCATGCCCCATCTCACTTACTTCCAGCTAGTAAGGATCACATAATTCCTAACAAAGTTTTGACACAGATTCCCAATTCGGGCATTCAGAACATATAGCACGTTGCTGTAAGCAAGCACATTCTCATTCTAAGAAGCAAGTTAGTATGTAGGAAAAACTTTGTATAGGTATTTCAAAGATGCCCAGAACTGAGCTAAAGTGGGTATGTGTCCAACTCCTAGAAATAACTTCATGCCCCATCTCTCTTCCTTCCAGCTAGTAAGGATCACATAATTCCTAACAAAGTTTTGACACAGATTCCCAATTCGGGCATTCAGAACATATAGCACGTTGCTGTAAGCAAGCACATTCTCATTCAAAGATGCAAGTTACTATGTAGGAACAAGTTTGTATAGGACTTTCAAAGATGACAAGAACTGAGCTGAAGTGTGTATGTCTCCAACTCCTAGAAATAACTTCATGCCCCATCTCCCTTACTTCCAGCTAGTGAGGATCACATAATTCCGAACAAAGTTTTGACACAGATTCCCAATTCGGGCATTCAGAACATATAGCACGTTGCTGTAAGCAAGCACATTCTCATTCTAAGAAGCAAGTTACTATGTAGGAACAAGTTTGTATAGGTATTTCAAAAATTCCCAGAACTGAGCTAAAGTGGGTATTTGTCCAACTCCTAGAAATAACTTCATGCCCCATCTACCTTACTTCCAGCTAGTAAGAATCACATAATTCCTAACAAAAATTTTTGTCACAGATTCCCAATCCTGGTATTCAGAACATATAGCACGTTGCTGTAAGCAAGCACATTCTCATTCAAAGTTGCAAGTTACTATGTAGGAACAAGTTTGTATAGGTATTTCAAAGATGCCCATAACTGAGCTAAACGTTGTATGTCTCCAACGCCTAGAAATAACTTCATGCCCCATCTCCCTTACTTCAAGCTAGTAAGGATCACATAATTCCTAACAAAGTTTTGACACAGATTCCCAATTCGGGCTTTCAGAACATATAGCACGTTGCTGTAAGCAAGCACATTCTCATTCAAAGTTGCAAGTTACTATGTAGAAACAAGTTTGTATAGGTATTTCAAAGATTCCCAGAACTGAGCTAAACGTTGTATGTCTGCAACTCCTAGAAATAACTTCATGCCCCATCTCCCTTACTTCCATCTAGTAAGGATCACATAATACCTAACAAAGTTTTGACACAGATTCCCAATTCGGGCATTCAGAACATATAGCACGTTGTTGTAAGCAAGCACATTTTCATTCAAAGTTGCAAGTTACTATGTAGGAACAAGTTTGTATAGGTATTTCAAAGATGCCCAGAACTGAGCTAAAGTGGGTATGTGTCCAACTCCTAGAAATAACTTCATGCCCCATCTCACTTCCTTCCAGCTAGTAAGGATCACATAAATCCTAACAAAGTTTTGACACAGATTCCCAATTCGGGCATTCAGAACATATAGCACGTTGCTGTAAGCAAGCACATTCTCATTCAAAGTTGCAAATTACTATGTAGGAACAAGTTTGTATAGGTATTTCAAAGATGCCCAGAACTGAGCTAAACGTTGTATGTCTCCAACTCCTAGAAATATCTTCATGCCCCATCTCCCTTCCTTCCAGCTAGTGAGGATCACATAATTCCGAACAACGTTTTGACACAGATTCCCAATTCGGGCATTCAGAACATATAGCACGTTGCTGTAAGCAAGCACATTCTCATTCTAAGAAGCAAGTTACTATGTAGGAACAAGTTTGTATAGGTATTTCAAAAATTCCCAGAACTGAGCTAAAGTGGGTATGTGTCCAACTCCTAGAAATATCTTCATGCCCCATCTCCCTTACGTCCAGTTGGTAAGGATCACATAATTCCTAACAAAGTTTTGACACAGATTCCCAATTCGGGCATTCAGAACATATAGCACGTTGCTGTAAGCAAGCACATTCTCATTCAAAGTTGCAAGTTACTATGTAGGAACAAGTGTGTATAGATATTTCAAAGATGCCCAGAACTGAGCTAAACGTTGTATGTCTCCAACTCCTAGAAATAACTTCATGCCCCATCTCCCTTACTTCCAGCTAGTAAGGATCACATAATTCCTAACAAAGTTTTGACACAGATTCCCAATTCGGGCATTCAGAACATATAGCACGTTGCTGTAAGCAAGCACATTCTCATTCAAAGTTGCAAGTTACTATGTAGGAACAAGTGTGTATAGGTATTTCAAAGATGCCCAGAACTGAGCTAAACGTTGTATGTCTCCAACTCCTAGAAATAACTTCATGCCCCATCTCCCTTACTTCCATCTAGTAAGGATCATATAATTCCTAACAAAGTTTTGACACAGATTCCCAATTCGGGCATTCAGAACATATAGCACGTTGCTGTAAGCAAGAACATTCTCATTCAAAGTCGCAAGTTACTATGTAGGAACAAGTTTGTATAGGTATTTCAAAGATGCCCAGAACTGAGCTAAACGTTGTATGTCTGCAACTCCTAGAAATAACTTCATGCCCCATCTCCCTTTCTTCCAGCTAGTAAGGATCACATAATTCCTAACAAAGTTTTGACACAGATTCCCAATTCGGGCATTCAGAACATATAGCACGTTGCTGTAAGCAAGCACATTCTCATTCAAAGTTGCAAGTTACTATGTAGGAACAAGTTTGTATAGGTATTTCAAAGATGCCCAGAACTGAGCTAAACGTTGTATGTCTGCAACTCCTAGAAATAACTTCATGCCCCATCTCCCTTCCTTCCAGCTAGTAAGGATCACATAATTCCTAACAAAGTTTTGACACAGATTCCCAATTCGGGCATTCAGAACATATAGCACGTTGCTGTAAGCAAGCACATTCTCATTCAAAGATGCAAGTTACTATGTAGGAACAAGTTTGTATAGGACTTTCAATGATGCCCAGAACTGAGCTTAACGTTGTATGTCTCCAACTCCTAGAAATAACTTCATGCCCCATCTCCCTTACTTCCAGCTAGTAAGGATCACATAATTCCTAACAAAGTTTTGACACAGATTCCCAATTCGGGCATTCAGAACATATAGCACGTTGCTGTAGCAAGCACATTCTCATTCAAAGATGCAAGTTACTATGTAGGAACAAGTTTGTATAGGACTTTCAAAGATGCCCAGAACTGAGCTGAATTGTGTTTGTCTCCAACTCCTAGAAATAACTTCATGCCCCATCTCCCTTACTTCCAGCTAGTGAGGATCACATAATTCCGAACAAAGTTTTGACACAGATTCCCAATTCGGGCATTCAGAACATATAGCACGTTGCTGTAAGCAAGCACATTCTCATTCTAAGAAGCAAGTTACTATGTAGGAACAAGTTTGTATAGGTATTTCAAAAATTCCCAGAACTGAGCTAAAGTGGGTATGTGTCCAACTCCTAGAAATATCTTCATGCCCCATCTCCCTTACTTCCAGCTAGTAAGGATCACATAATTCCTAACAAAGTTTTGACACAGATTCCCAATTCGGGCATTCAGAACATATAGCACGTTGCTGTAAGCAAGCACATTCTCATTCAAAGTTGCAAGTTACTATGTAGGAACAAGTTTGTATAGGTATTTCAAAGATGCCCAGAACTGAGCTAAACTTAGTATGTGTCCAACCTCTAGAAATAACTTCATGCCCCATCTCCCTTACTTCCAGCTAGTAAGGATCACATAATTCCTAACAAAGTTTTGACACAGATTCCCAATTCGGGCATTCAGAACATATAGCACGTTGCTGTAAGCAAGCACATTCTCATTCAAATTTGCAAGTTACTATGTAGGAACAAGTTTGTATAGGTATTTCAAAGATGCCCAGAACTGAGCTAAACGTTGTATGTCTGCAACTCCTAGAAATAACTTCATGCCCCATCTCCCTTACTTCCAGCTAGTAAGGATCACATAATTCCTAACAAAATTTTGACACAGATTCCCAATTCGGGCATTCAGAACATATAGCACGTTGCTGTAAGCAAGCACATTCTCATTCAATGTTGCAAGTTACTATGTAGGAACAAGTTTGTATAGGTATTTCAAAGATGCCCAGAACTGAGCTAAAAGTTGTATGTCTGCAACTCCTAGAAATAACTTCATGCCCCATCTCCCTTACTTCCAGCTAGTAAGGATCACATAATTCCTAACAAAGTTTTGACACAGATTCCCAATTCGGGCATTCAGAACATATAGCACGTTGCTGTAAGCAAGCACATTCTCATTCAAAGTTGCAAGTTACTATGTAGGAACAAGTTTGTATAGGTATTTCAAAGATGCCCAGAACTGAGCTAAACGTTGTATGTCTCCAACTCCTAGAAATAACTTCATGCCCCATCTCCCTTACTTCCAGCTAGTAAGGATCACATAATTCCTAACAAAGATTTGACACAGATTCCCAATTCGTGCATTCAGAACATATAGCACGTTGCTGTAAGCAAGCACATTCTCATTCAAAGTTGCAAGTTACTATGTAGGAACAAGGTTGTATAGGTATTTCAAAGATGCCCAGAACTGAGCTAAACGTTGTATGTCTGCAACTCCTAGAAATAACTTCATGCTCCATCTCCCTTACTTCCATCTAGTAAGGATCACATAATTCCTAACAAAGTTTTGACACAGATTCCCAATTCGGGCATTCAGAACATATAGCACGTTGCTGTAAGCAAGCACATTCTCATTCAAATTTGCAAGTTACTATGTAGGAACAAGTGTGTATAGGTATTTCAAAGATGCCCAGAACTGAGCTAAACGTTGTATGTCTGCAACTCCTAGAAATAACTTCATGCCCCATCTCCTTTACTTCCAGCTAGTAAGGATCACATAATTCCTAACAAAGTTTTGACACAGATTCCCAATTCGGGCATTCAGAACATATAGCACGTTGCTGTAAACAAGCACATTCTCATTC
This sequence comes from Diceros bicornis minor, assembly GCF_020826845.1. Lineage (NCBI taxonomy): Eukaryota > Metazoa > Chordata > Mammalia > Perissodactyla > Rhinocerotidae > Diceros > Diceros bicornis. The sequence continues at coordinate 825,566 of NW_026691718.1, forward strand.
AAAGTTGCAAGTTACTATGTAGGAACAAGTTTGTATAGGTATTTCAAAGATGCCCAGAAGTGAGCTAAACGTTGTATGTCTGCAACTCCTAGAAATAACTTCATGCCCCATCTCCCTTCCTTCCAGCTAGTAAGGATCACATAATTCCTAACAAAGTTTTGACACAGATTCCCAATTCGGGCATTCAGAACATATAGCACGTTGCTGTAAGCAAGCACGTTCTCATTCAAAGATGCAAGTTACTATGTAGGAACAAGTTTGTATAGGACTTTCAAAGATGCCCAGAACTGAGCTGAAGTGTGTATGTCTCCAACTCCTAGAAATAACTTCATGCCCCATCTCCCTTACTTCCAGCTAGTGAGGATCACATAATTCCGAACAAAGTTTTGACACAGATTCCCAATTCGGGCATTCAGAACATATAGCACGTTGCTGTAAGCAAGCACATTCTCATTCTAAGAAGCAAGTTACTATGTAGGAACAAGTTTGTATAGGTATTTCAAAAATTCCCAGAACTGAGCTAAAGTGGGTATTTGTCCAACTCCTAGAAATAACTTCATGCCCCATCTACCTTACTTCCAGCTAGTAAGGATCACATAATTCCTAACAAAGTTTTGTCACAGATTCCCAATCCGGGCATTCAGAACATATAGCACGTTGCTGTAAGCAAGCACATTCTCATTCAAAGTTGCAAGTTACTATGTAGGAACAAGTTTGTATAGGTATTTCAAAGATGCCCAGAACTGAGCTAAACGTTGTATGTCTCCAACGCCTAGAAATAACTTCATGCCCCATCTCCCTTCCTTCCAGCTAGTAAGGATCACATAATTCCTAACAAAGTTTTGACACAGATTCCCAATTCGGGCATTCAGAACATATAGCACGTTGCTGTAAGCAAGCACATTCTCATTCAAAGTTGCAAATTACTATGTAGGAACAAGTTTGTATAGGTATTTCAAAGATGCCCAGAACTGAGCTAAACGTTGTATGTCTCCAACTCCTAGAAATATCTTCATGCCCCATCTCCCTTCCTTCCAGCTAGTGAGGATCACATAATTCCGAACAAAGTTTTGACACAGATTCCCAATTCGGGCATTCAGAACATATAGCACGTTGCTGTAAGCAAGCACATTCTCATTCTAAGAAGCAAGTTACTATGTAGGAACAAGTTTGTATAGGTATTTCAAAAATTCCCAGAACTGAGCTAAAGTGGGTATGTGTCCAACTCCTAGAAATATCTTCATGCCCCATCTCCCTTACGTCCAGCTAGTAAGGATCACATAATTCCGAACAAAGTTTTGACACAGATTCCCAATTCGGGCATTCAGAACCTATAGCACGTTGCTGTAAGCAAGCACATTCTCATTCAAAGTTGCAAGTTACTATGTAGGAACAAGTTTGTATAGGTATTTCAAAGATGCCCAGAAATGAGCTAAACGTTGTATGTCTGCAACTCCTAGAAATAACTTCATGCCCCATCTCCCTTACTTCCAGCTAGTAAGGATCACATAATTCCTAACAAAGTTTTGACACAGATTCCCAATTCGGGCTTTCAGAACATATAGCACGTTGCTGTAAGAAAGCACATTCTCATTCAAAGTTGCAAGATACTATGTAGGAACAAGTTTGTATAGGTATTTCAAAGATGCCCAGAACTGAGCTAAACGTTGTATGTCTCCAACTCCTAGAAATAACTTCATGCCCCATCTCCCTTACTTCCAGCTAGTAAGGATCACATAATTCCTAACAAAGTTTTGACACAGATTCCCAATTCGGGCATTCAGAACATATAGCACGTTGCTGTAAGCAAGCACATTCTCATTCAAAGTTGCAAGTTACTATGTAGGAACAAGGTTGTATAGGTATTTCAAAGATGCCCAGAAATGAGCTAAACTTGGTATGTCTCCAACTCCTAGAAATAACTTCATGCCACATCTCCCTTACTTCCATCTAGTAAGGATCACATAATTCCTAACAAAGTTTTGACACAGATTCCCAATTCGGGCATTCAGAACATGTAGCACGTTGCTGTAAGCAAGCACATTCTCATTCAAAGTTGCAAGTTACTATGTAGGAACAAGTTTGTATAGGTATTTCAAAGATGCCCAGAACTGAGCTAAACGTTGTATGTCTCCAACTCCTAGAAATAACTTCTTGCCACATCTCCCTTACTTCCATCTAGTAAGGATCACATAATTCCTAACAAAGTTTTGACACAGCTTCCCAATTCGGGCATTCAGAACATATAGCACGTTGCTGTAAGCAAGCACATTCTCATTCAAAGTTGCAAGTTACTATGTAGGAACAAGTTTGTATAGGTATTTGAAAGATGCCCAGAACTGAGCTAAACCTTGTATGTCTGCAACTCCTAGAAATAACTTCATGCCCCATCTCCCTTACCTCCAGCTAGTAAGGATCACATAATTCCTAACAAAGTTTTGACACAGATTCCCAATTCGGGCATTCAGAACATATAGCACGTTGCTGTAAGCAAGCACATTCTCATTCAAAGTTGCAAGTTACTATGTAGGAACAAGTTTGTATAGGTATTTCAAAGATGCCCAGAACTGAGCTAAACTTAGTATGTGTCCAACCTCTAGAAATAACTTCATGCCCCATCTCCCTTACTTCCAGCTAGTAAGGATCACATAATTCCTAACAAAGTTTTGACACAGATTCCCAATTCGGGCTTTCAGAACATATAGCACGTTGCTGTAAGCAAGCACATTCTCATTCAAAGTTGCAAGTTACTATGTAGGAACAAGTTTGTATAGGTATTTCAAAGATGCCCAGAACTGAGCTAAACGTTGTATGTCTGCAACTCCTAGAAATAACTTCATGCCCCATCTCCCTTACTTCCAGCTAGTAAGGATCACATAATTCCTAACAAAGTTTTGACACAGATTCCCAATTCGGGCATTCAGAACATATAGCACGTTGCTGTAAGCAAGCACATTCTCATTCAAAGTTGCAAGTGACTATGTAGGAACAAGGTTGTATAGGTATTTCAAAGATGCCCAGAACTGAGCTAAACTTGGTATGTCTCCAACTCCTAGAAATAACTTCATGCCACATCTCCCTTTCATCCATCTAGTAAGGATCACATAATTCCTAACAAAGTTTTGACACAGATTCCCAATTCGGGCATTCAGAACATATAGCACGTTGCTGTAAGCAAGCACATTCTCATTCAAAGTTGCAAGTTACTATGTAGGAACAAGTTTGTATAGGTATTTCAAAGATGCCCAGAACTGAGCTAAACGTTGTATGTCTCCAACTCCTAGAAATAACTTCTTGCCACATCTCCCTTACTTCCATCTAGTAAGGATCACATAATTCCTAACAAAGTTTTGACACAGCTTCCCAATTCGGGCATTCAGAACATATAGCACGTTGCTGTAAGCAAGCACATTCTCATTCAAAGTTGCAAGTTACTATGTAGGAACAAGTTTGTATAGGTATTTCAAAGATGCCCAGAACTGAGCTAAACGTTGTATGTCTGCAACTCCTAGAAATAACTTCATGCCCCATCTCCCTTACCTCCAGCTAGTAAGGATCACATAATTCCTAACAAAGTTTTGACACAGATTCCCAATTCGGGCATTCAGAACATATAGCACGTTGCTGTAAGCAAGCACATTCTCATTCAAAGTTGCAAGTTACTATGTAGGAACAAGTTTGTATAGGTATTTCAAAGATGCCCAGAACTGAGCTAAACTTAGTATGTGTCCAACCTCTAGAAATAACTTCATGCCCCATCTCCCTTACTTCCAGCTAGTAAGGATCACATAATTCCTAACAAAGTTTTGACACAGATTCCCAATTCGGGCTTTCAGAACATATAGCACGTTGCTGTAAGCAAGCACATTCTCATTCAAAGTTGCAAGTTACTATGTAGGAACAAGTTTGTATAGGTATTTCAAAGATGCCCAGAACTGAGCTAAACGTTGTATGTCTGCAACTCCTAGAAATAACTTCATGCCCCATCTCCCTTACTTCCAGCTAGTAAGGATCACATAATTCCTAACAAAGTTTTGTCACAGATTCCCAATCCGGGCATTCAGAACATATAGCACGTTGCTGTAAGCAAGCACATTCTCATTCAAAGTTGCAAGTTACTATGTAGGAACAAGTTTGTATAGGTATTTCAAAGATGCCCAGAACTGAGCTAAACGTTGTATGTCTCCAACGCCTAGAAATAACTTCATGCCCCATCTCCCTTCCTTCCAGCTAGTAAGGATCACATAATTCCTAACAAAGTTTTGACACAGATTCCCAATTCGGGCATTCAGAACATATAGCACGTTGCTGTAAGCAAGCACATTCTCATTCAAAGTTGCAAATTACTATGTAGGAACAAGTTTGTATAGGTATTTCAAAGATGCCCAGAACTGAGCTAAACGTTGTATGTCTCCAACTCCTAGAAATATCTTCATGCCCCATCTCCCTTCCTTCCAGCTAGTGAGGATCACATAATTCCGAACAAAGTTTTGACACAGATTCCCAATTCGGGCATTCAGAACATATAGCACGTTGCTGTAAGCAAGCACATTCTCATTCTAAGAAGCAAGTTACTATGTAGGAACAAGTTTGTATAGGTATTTCAAAAATTCCCAGAACTGAGCTAAAGTGGGTATGTGTCCAACTCCTAGAAATATCTTCATGCCCCATCTCCCTTACGTCCAGCTAGTAAGGATCACATAATTCCGAACAAAGTTTTGACACAGATTCCCAATTCGGGCATTCAGAACCTATAGCACGTTGCTGTAAGCAAGCACATTCTCATTCAAAGTTGCAAGTTACTATGTAGGAACAAGTTTGTATAGGTATTTCAAAGATGCCCAGAAATGAGCTAAACGTTGTATGTCTGCAACTCCTAGAAATAACTTCATGCCCCATCTCCCTTACTTCCAGCTAGTAAGGATCACATAATTCCTAACAAAGTTTTGACACAGATTCCCAATTCGGGCTTTCAGAACATATAGCACGTTGCTGTAAGAAAGCACATTCTCATTCAAAGTTGCAAGATACTATGTAGGAACAAGTTTGTATAGGTATTTCAAAGATGCCCAGAACTGAGCTAAACGTTGTATGTCTCCAACTCCTAGAAATAACTTCATGCCCCATCTCCCTTACTTCCAGCTAGTAAGGATCACATAATTCCTAACAAAGTTTTGACACAGATTCCCAATTCGGGCATTCAGAACATATAGCACGTTGCTGTAAGCAAGCACATTCTCATTCAAAGTTGCAAGTTACTATGTAGGAACAAGGTTGTATAGGTATTTCAAAGATGCCCAGAAATGAGCTAAACTTGGTATGTCTCCAACTCCTAGAAATAACTTCATGCCACATCTCCCTTACTTCCATCTAGTAAGGATCACATAATTCCTAACAAAGTTTTGACACAGATTCCCAATTCGGGCATTCAGAACATGTAGCACGTTGCTGTAAGCAAGCACATTCTCATTCAAAGTTGCAAGTTACTATGTAGGAACAAGTTTGTATAGGTATTTCAAAGATGCCCAGAACTGAGCTAAACGTTGTATGTCTCCAACTCCTAGAAATAACTTCTTGCCACATCTCCCTTACTTCCATCTAGTAAGGATCACATAATTCCTAACAAAGTTTTGACACAGCTTCCCAATTCGGGCATTCAGAACATATAGCACGTTGCTGTAAGCAAGCACATTCTCATTCAAAGTTGCAAGTTACTATGTAGGAACAAGTTTGTATAGGTATTTGAAAGATGCCCAGAACTGAGCTAAACCTTGTATGTCTGCAACTCCTAGAAATAACTTCATGCCCCATCTCCCTTACCTCCAGCTAGTAAGGATCACATAATTCCTAACAAAGTTTTGACACAGATTCCCAATTCGGGCATTCAGAACATATAGCACGTTGCTGTAAGCAAGCACATTCTCATTCAAAGTTGCAAGTTACTATGTAGGAACAAGTTTGTATAGGTATTTCAAAGATGCCCAGAACTGAGCTAAACTTAGTATGTGTCCAACCTCTAGAAATAACTTCATGCCCCATCTCCCTTACTTCCAGCTAGTAAGGATCACATAATTCCTAACAAAGTTTTGACACAGATTCCCAATTCGGGCTTTCAGAACATATAGCACGTTGCTGTAAGCAAGCACATTCTCATTCAAAGTTGCAAGTTACTATGTAGGAACAAGTTTGTATAGGTATTTCAAAGATGCCCAGAACTGAGCTAAACGTTGTATGTCTGCAACTCCTAGAAATAACTTCATGCCCCATCTCCCTTACTTCCAGCTAGTAAGGATCACATAATTCCTAACAAAGTTTTGACACAGATTCCCAATTCGGGCATTCAGAACATATAGCACGTTGCTGTAAGCAAGCACATTCTCATTCAAAGTTGCAAGTGACTATGTAGGAACAAGGTTGTATAGGTATTTCAAAGATGCCCAGAACTGAGCTAAACTTGGTATGTCTCCAACTCCTAGAAATAACTTCATGCCACATCTCCCTTTCATCCATCTAGTAAGGATCACATAATTCCTAACAAAGTTTTGACACAGATTCCCAATTCGGGCATTCAGAACATATAGCACGTTGCTGTAAGCAAGCACATTCTCATTCAAAGTTGCAAGTTACTATGTAGGAACAAGTTTGTATAGGTATTTCAAAGATGCCCAGAACTGAGCTAAACGTTGTATGTCTCCAACTCCTAGAAATAACTTCTTGCCACATCTCCCTTACTTCCATCTAGTAAGGATCACATAATTCCTAACAAAGTTTTGACACAGCTTCCCAATTCGGGCATTCAGAACATATAGCACGTTGCTGTAAGCAAGCACATTCTCATTCAAAGTTGCAAGTTACTATGTAGGAACAAGTTTGTATAGGTATTTCAAAGATGCCCAGAACTGAGCTAAACTTAGTATGTGTCCAACCTCTAGAAATAACTTCATGCCCCATCTCCCTTACTTCCAGCTAGTAAGGATCACATAATTCCTAACAAAGTTTTGACACAGATTCCCAATTCGGGCTTTCAGAACATATAGCACGTTGCTGTAAGGAAGCACATTCTCATTCAAAGTTGCAAGTTACTATGTAGGAACAAGTTTGTATAGGTATTTCAAAGATGCCCAGAACTGAGCTAAACGTTGTATGTCTGCAACTCCTAGAAATAACTTCATGCCCCATCTCCCTTACTTCCAGCTAGTAAGGATCACATAATTCCTAACAAAGTTTTGACACAGATTCCCAATTCGGGCATTCAGAACATATAGCACGTTGCTGTAAGCAAGCACATTCTCATTCAAAGTTGCAAGTGACTATGTAGGAACAAGGTTGTATAGGTATTTCAAAGATGCCCAGAACTGAGCTAAACTTGGTATGTCTCCAACTCCTAGAAATAACTTCATGCCACATCTCCCTTTCTTCCATCTAGTAAGGATCACATAATTCCTAACAAAGTTTTGACACAGATTCCCAATTCGGGCATTCAGAACATATAGCACGTTGCTGTAAGCAAGCACATTCTCATTCAAAGTTGCAAGTTACTATGTAGGAACAAGTTTGTATAGGTATTTCAAAGATGCCCAGAACTGAGCTAAACGTTGTATGTCTCCAACTCCTAGAAATAACTTCATGCCCCATCTCCCTTACTTCCAGCTAGTAAGGATCACATAATTCCTAACAAAGATTTGACACAGATTCCCAATTCGGGCATTCAGAACATATAGCACGTTGCTGTAAGCAAGCACATTCTCATTCAAAGTTGCAAGTTACTATGTAGGAACAAGGTTGTATAGGTATTTCAAAGATGCCCAGAACTGAGCTAAACGTTGTATGTCTGCAACTCCTAGAAATAACTTCATGCTCCATCTCCCTTACTTCCATCTAGTAAGGATCACATAATTCCTAACAAAGTTTTGACACAGATTCCCAATTCGGGCATTCAGAACATATAGCACGTTGCTGTAAGCAAGCACATTCTCATTCAAATTTGCAAGTTACTATGTAGGAACAAGTGTGTATAGGTATTTCAAAGATGCCCAGAACTGAGCTAAACGTTGTATGTCTGCAACTCCTAGAAATAACTTCATGCCCCATCTCCTTTACTTCCAGCTAGTAAGGATCACATAATTCCTAACAAAGTTTTGACACAGATTCCCAATTCGGGCATTCAGAACATATAGCACGTTGCTGTAAGCAAGCACATTCTCATTCAAAGTTGCAAGTTACTATGTAGGAACAAGTTTGTATAGGTATTTCAAAGATGCCCAGAAGTGAGCTAAACGTTGTATGTCTGCAACTCCTAGAAATAACTTCATGCCCCATCTCCCTTCCTTCCAGCTAGTAAGGATCACATAATTCCTAACAAAGTTTTGACACAGATTCCCAATTCGGGCATTCAGAACATATAGCACGTTGCTGTAAGCAAGCACGTTCTCATTCAAAGATGCAAGTTACTATGTAGGAACAAGTTTGTATAGGACTTTCAAAGATGCCCAGAACTGAGCTGAAGTGTGTATGTCTCCAACTCCTAGAAATAACTTCATGCCCCATCTCCCTTACTTCCAGCTAGTGAGGATCACATAATTCCGAACAAAGTTTTGACACAGATTCCCAATTCGGGCATTCAGAACATATAGCACGTTGCTGTAAGCAAGCACATTCTCATTCTAAGAAGCAAGTTACTATGTAGGAACAAGTTTGTATAGGTATTTCAAAAATTCCCAGAACTGAGCTAAAGTGGGTATTTGTCCAACTCCTAGAAATAACTTCATGCCCCATCTACCTTACTTCCAGCTAGTAAGGATCACATAATTCCTAACAAAGTTTTGTCACAGATTCCCAATCCGGGCATTCAGAACATATAGCACGTTGCTGTAAGCAAGCACATTCTCATTCAAAGTTGCAAGTTACTATGTAGGAACAAGTTTGTATAGGTATTTCAAAGATGCCCAGAACTGAGCTAAACGTTGTATGTCTCCAACGCCTAGAAATAACTTCATGCCCCATCTCCCTTACTTCCAGCTAGTAAGGATCACATAATTCCTAACAAAGTTTTGACACAGATTCCCAATTCGGGCTTTCAGAACATATAGCACGTTGCTGTAAGCAAGCACATTCTCATTCAAAGTTGCAAGTTACTATGTAGAAACAAGTTTGTATAGGTATTTCAAAGATGCCCAGAACTGAGCTAAACGTTGTATGTCTGCAACTCCTAGAAATAACTTCATGCTCCATCTCCCTTACTTCCATCTAGTAAGGATCACATAATTCCTAACAAAGTTTTGACACAGATTCCCAATTCGGGCATTCAGAACATATAGCACGTTGCTGTAAGCAAGCACATTCTCATTCAAATTTGCAAGTTACTATGTAGGAACAAGTGTGTATAGGTATTTCAAAGATGCCCAGAACTGAGCTAAAGTGGGTATGTGTCCAACTCCTAGAAATAACTTCATGCCCCATCTCCCTTCCTTCCAGCTAGTAAGGATCACATAATTCCTAACAAAGTTTTGACACAGATTCCCAATTCGGGCATTCAGAACATATAGCACGTTGCTGTAAGCAAGCACATTCTCATTCAAAGTTGCAAATTACTATGTAGGAACAAGTTTGTATAGGTATTTCAAAGATGCCCAGAACTGAGCTAAACGTTGTATGTCTCCAACTCCTAGAAATATCTTCATGCCCCATCTCCCTTCCTTCCAGCTAGTGAGGATCACATAATTCCGAACAAAGTTTTGACACAGATTCCCAATTCGGGCATTCAGAACATATAGCACGTTGCTGTAAGCAAGCACATTCTCATTCTAAGAAGCAAGTTACTATGTAGGAACAAGTTTGTATAGGTATTTCAAAAATTCCCAGAACTGAGCTAAAGTGGGTATGTGTCCAACTCCTAGAAATATCTTCATGCCCCATCTCCCTTACGTCCAGCTAGTAAGGATCACATAATTCCTAACAAAGTTTTGACACAGATTCCCAATTCGGGCATTCAGAACCTATAGCACGTTGCTGTAAGCAAGCACATTCTCATTCAAAGTTGCAAGTTACTATGTAGGAACAAGTTTGTATAGGTATTTCAAAGATGCCCAGAACTGAGCTAAACGTTGTATGTCTGCAACTCCTAGAAATAACTTCATGCCCCATCTCCCTTACTTCCAGCTAGTAAGGATCACATAATTCCTAACAAAGTTTTGACACAGATTCCCAATTCGGGCTTTCAGAACATATAGCACGTTGCTGTAAGAAAGCACATTCTCATTCAAAGTTGCAAGATACTATGTAGGAACAAGTTTGTATAGGTATTTCAAAGATGCCCAGAACTGAGCTAAACGTTGTATGTCTCCAACTCCTAGAAATAACTTCATGCCCCATCTCCCTTACTTCCAGCTAGTAAGGATCACATAATTCCTAACAAAGTTTTGACACAGATTCCCAATTCGGGCATTCAGAACATATAGCACGTTGCTGTAAGCAAGCACATTCTCATTCAAAGTTGCAAGTTACTATGTAGGAACAAGGTTGTATAGGTATTTCAAAGATGCCCAGAAATGAGCTAAACTTGGTATGTCTCCAACTCCTAGAAATAACTTCATGCCACATCTCCATTACTTCCATCTAGTAAGGATCACATAATTCCTAACAAAGTTTTGACACAGATTCCCAATTCGGGCATTCAGAACATGTAGCACGTTGCTGTAAGCAAGCACATTCTCATTCAAAGTTGCAAGTTACTATGTAGGAACAAGTTTGTATAGGTATTTCAAAGATGCCCAGAACTGAGCTAAACGTTGTATGTCTCCAACTCCTAGAAATAACTTCTTGCCACATCTCCCTTACTTCCATCTAGTAAGGATCACATAATTCCTAACAAAGTTTTGACACAGCTTCCCAATTCGGGCATTCAGAACATATAGCACGTTGCTGTAAGCAAGCACATTCTCATTCAAAGTTGCAAGTTACTATGTAGGAACAAGTTTGTATAGGTATTTCAAAGATGCCCAGAACTGAGCTAAACGTTGTATGTCTGCAACTCCTAGAAATAACTTCATGCCCCATCTCCCTTACCTCCAGCTAGTAAGGATCACATAATTCCTAACAAAGTTTTGACACAGATTCCCAATTCGGGCATTCAGAACATATAGCACGTTGCTGTAAGCAAGCACATTCTCATTCAAAGTTGCAAGTTACTATGTAGGAACAAGTGTGTATAGGTATTTCAAAGATGCCCAGAACTGAGCTAAACTTAGTATGTGTCCAACCTCTAGAAATAACTTCATGCCCCATCTCCCTTACTTCCAGCTAGTAAGGATCACATAATTCCTAACAAAGTTTTGACACAGATTCCCATTTCGGGCTTTCAGAACATATAGCACGTTGCTGTAAGCAAGCACATTCTCATTCAAAGTTGCAAGTTACTATGTAGGAACAAGTTTGTATAGGTATTTCAAAGATGCCCAGAACTGAGCTAAACGTTGTATGTCTGCAACTCCTAGAAATAACTTCATGCCCCATCTCCCTTACTTCCAGCTAGTAAGGATCACATAATTCCTAACAAAGTTTTGACACTGATTCCCAATTCGGGCATTCAGAACATATAGCACGTTGCTGTAAGCAAGCACATTCTCATTCAAAGTTGCAAGTGACTATGTAGGAACAAGGTTGTATAGGTATTTCAAAGATGCCCAGAACTGAGCTAAACTTGGTATGTCTCCAACTCCTAGAAATAACTTCATGCCACATCTCCCTTACTTCCATCTAGTAAGGATCACATAATTCCTAACAAAGTTTTGACACAGATTCCCAATTCGGGCATTCAGAACATATAGCACGTTGCTGTAAGCAAGCACATTCTCATTCAAAGTTGCAAGTTACTATGTAGGAACAAGTTTGTATAGGTATTTCAAAGATGCCCAGAACTGAGCTAAACGTTGTATGTCTCCAATTCCTAGAAATAACTTCATGCCCCATCTCCCTTCATTCCAGCGAGTAAGGATCACATAATTCCTAACAAAGTTTTGACACAGATTCCCAATTCGGGCATTCAGAACATATAGCACGTTGCTGTAAGCAAGCACATTCTCATTCTAAGAAGCAAGTTACTATGTAGGAACAAGTTTGTATAGGTATTTCAAAAATTCCCAGAACTGAGCTAAAGTGGGTATGTGTCCAACTCCTAGAAATATCTTCATGCCCCATCTCCCTTACGTCCAGCTAGTAAGGATCACATAATTCCTAACAAAGTTTTGACACAGATTCCCAATTCGGGCATTCAGAACCTATAGCACGTTGCTGTAAGCAAGCACATTCTCATTCAAAGTTGCAAGTTACTATGTAGGAACAAGTTTGTATAGGTATTTCAAAGATGCCCAGAACTGAGCTAAACGTTGTATGTCTGCAACTCCTAGAAATAACTTCATGCCCCATCTCCCTTACTTCCAGCTAGTAAGGATCACATAATTCCTAACAAAGTTTTGACACAGATTCCCAATTCGGGCTTTCAGAACATATAGCACGTTGCTGTAAGCAAGCACATTCTCATTCAAAGTTGCAAGATACTATGTAGGAACAAGTTTGTATAGGTATTTCAAAGATGCCCAGAACTGAGCTAAACGTTGTATGTCTCCAACTCCTAGAAATAACTTCATGCCCCATCTCCCTTACTTCCAGCTAGTAAGGATCACATAATTCCTAACAAAGTATTGACACAGATTCCCAATTCGGGCATTCAGAACATATAGCACGTTGCTGTAAGCAAGCACATTCTCATTCAAAGTTGCAAGTTACTATGTAGGAACAAGGTTGTATAGGTATTTCAAAGATGCCCAGAACTGAGCTAAACTTGGTATGTCTCCAACTCCTAGAAATAACTTCATGCCACATCTCCCTTACTTCCATCTAGTAAGGATCACATAATTCCTAACAAAGTTTTGACACAGATTCCCAATTCGGGCATTCAGAACATGTAGCACGTTGCTGTAAGCAAGCACATTCTCATTCAAAGTAGCAAGTTACTATGTAGGAACAAGTTTGTATAGGTATTTCAAAGATGCCCAGAACTGAGCTAAACGTTGTATGTCTCCAACTCCTAGAAATAACTTCATGCCACATCTCCCTTACTTCCATCTAGTAAGGATCACATAATTCCTAACAAAGTTTTGACACAGATTCCCAATTCGGGCATTCAGAACATATAGCACGTTGCTGTAAGCAAGCACATTCTCATTCAAAGTTGCAAGTTACTATGTAGGAACAAGTTTGTATAGGTATTTCAAAGATGCCCAGAACTGAGCTAAACGTTGTATGTCTGCAACTCCTAGAAATAACTTCATGCCCCATCTCCCTTACTTCCAGCTAGTAAGGATCACATAATTCCTAACAAAGTTTTGACACAGATTCCCAATTCGGGCATTCAGAACATATAGCACGTTGCTGTAAGCAAGCACATTCTCATTCAAAGTTGCAAGTTACTATGTAGGAACAAGTTTGTATAGGTATTTCAAAGATGCCCAGAACTGAGCTAAACTTAGTATGTGTCCAACCTCTAGAAATAACTTCATGCCCCATCTCCCTTACTTCCAGCTAGTAAGGATCACATAATTCCTAACAAAGTTTTGACACAGATTCCCAATTCGGGCATTCAGAACATATAGCACGTTGCTGTAAGCAAGCACATTCTCATTCAAAGTTGCAAGTTACTATGTAGGAACAAGTTTGTATAGGTATTTCAAAGATGCCCAGAACTGAGCTAAACGTTGTATGTCTGCAACTCCTAGAAATAACTTCATGCCCCATCTCCCTTACTTCCAGCTAGTAAGGATCACATAATTCCTAACAAAATTTTGACACAGATTCCCAATTCGGGCTTTCAGAACATATAGCACGTTGCTGTAAGCAAGCACATTCTCATTCAAAGTTGCAAGTTACTATGTAGGAACAAGTTTGTATAGGTATTTCAAAGATGCCCAGAACTGAGCTAAACGTTGTATGTCTGCAACTCCTAGAAATAACTTCATGCCCCATCTCCCTTACTTCCAGCTAGTAAGGATCACATAATTCCTAACAAAGTTTTGACACAGATTCCCAATTCGGGCATTCAGAACATATAGCACGTTGCTGTAAGCAAGCACATTCTCATTCAAAGTTGCAAGTGACTATGTAGGAACAAGGTTGTATAGGTATTTCAAAGATGCCCAGAACTGAGCTAAACTTGGTATGTCTCCAACTCCTAGAAATAACTTCATGCCACATCTCCCTTACTTCCATCTAGTAAGGATCACATAATTCCTAACAAAGTTTTGACACAGATTCCCAATTCGGGCATTCAGAACATATAGCACGTTGCTGTAAGCAAGCACATTCTCACTCAAAGTTGCAAGTTACTATGTAGGAACAAGTTTGTATAGGTATTTCAAAGATGCCCAGAACTGAGCTAAACGTTGTATGTCTGCAACTCCTAGAAATAACTTCATGCCCCATCTCCCTTACTTCCAGCTAGTAAGGATCACATAATTCCTAACAAAGTTTTGACACAGATTCCCAATTCGGACATTCAGAACATATAGCACGTTGCTGTAGCAAGCACATTCTCATTCAAAGATGCAAGTTACTATGTAGGAACAAGTTTGTATAGGACTTTCAAAGATGCCCAGAACTGAGCTGAATTGTGTATGTCTCCAACTCCTAGAAATAACTTCATGCCCCATCTCCCTTACTTCCACCTAGTGAGGATCACATAATTCCTAACAAAGTTTTGACACAGATTCCCAATTCGGGCATTCAGAACATATAGCACGTTGCTGTAAGCAAGCACATTCTCATTCTAAGAAGCAAGTTACTATGTAGGAACAAGTTTGTATAGGTATTTCAAAAATTCCCAGAACTGAGCTAAAGTGGGTATGTGTCCAACTCCTAGAAATATCTTCATGCCCCATCTCCCTTACTTCCAGCTAGTAAGGATCACATAATTCCTAACAAAGTTTTGACACAGATTCCCAATTCAGGCATTCAGAACATATAGCACGTTGCTGTAAGCAAGCACATTCTCATTCAAAGTTGCAAGTTACTATGTAGGAACAAGTTTGTATAGGTATTTCAAAGATGCCCAGAACTGAGCTAAACTTAGTATGTGTCCAACCTCTAGAAATAACTTCATGCCCCATTTCCCTTACTTCCAGCTAGTAAGGATCACATAATTCCTAACAAAGTTTTGACACAGATTCCCATTTCGGGCATTCAGAACATATAGCACGTTGCTGTAAGCAAGCACATTCTCATTCAAAGTTGCAAGTTACTATGTAGGAACAAGTTTGTATAGGTATTTCAAAGATGCCCAGAACTGAGCTAAACGTTGTATGTCTGCAACTCCTAGAAATAACTTCATGCCCCATCTCCCTTACTTCCAGCTAGTAAGGATCACATAATTCCTAACAAAGTTTTGACACAGATTCCCAATTTGGGCATTCAGAACATATAGCACGTTGCTGTAAGCAAGCACATTCTCATTCAATGTTGCAAGTTACTATGTAGGCCCAAGTTTGTATAGGTATTTCAAAGATGCCCAGAACTGAGCTAAACGTTGTATGTCTGCAACTCCTAGACATAACTTCATGCCCCATCTCCCTTACTTCCAGCTAGTAAGGATCACATAATTCCTAACAAAGTTTTGACACAGATTCCCAATTCGGGCATTCAGAACATATAGCACGTTGCTGTAAGCAAGCACATTCTCATTCAAAGTTGCAAGTTACTATGCAGGAACAAGTTTGTATAGGTATTTCAAAGATGCCCAGAAGTGAGCTAAACTTGGTATGTCTCCAACTCCTAGAAATAACTTCATGCCCCATCTCCCTTACTTCCAGCTAGTAAGGATCACATAATTCCTAACAAAGTTTTGACACAGATTCCCAATTCGGGCATTCAGAACATATAGCACGTTGCTGTAAGCAAGCACATTCTCATTCAAAGTTGCAAGTGACTATGTAGGAACAAGGTTGTATAGGTATTTCAAAGATGCCCAGAACTGAGCTAAACTTGGTATGTCTCCAACTCCTAGAAATAACTTCATGCCACATCTCCCTTACTTCCATCTAGTAAGGATCACATAATTCCTAACAAAGTTTTGACACAGATTCCCAATTCGGGCATTCAGAACATATAGCACGTTGCTGTAAGCAAGCACATTCTCATTCAAAGTTGCAAGTTACTATGTAGGAACAAGTTTGTATAGGTATTTCAAAGATGCCCAGAACTGAGCTAAACGTTGTATGTCTCCAACTCCTAGAAATAACTTCATGCCCCATCTCCCTTACTTCCAGCTAGTAAGGATCACATAATTCCTAACAAAGTTTTGACACAGATTCCCAATTCGGGCATTCACAACATATAGCACGTTGCTGTAAGCAAGCACATTCTCATTCAAAGTTGCAAGTTACTATGTAGGAACAAGTTTGTATAGGTATTTCAAAGATGCCCAGAACTGAGCTAAACGTTGTATGTCTGCAACTCCTAGAAATAACTTCATGCCCCATCTCGCTTACTTCCAGCTAGTAAGGATCACATAATTCCTAACAAAGTTTTGACACAGATTCCCAATTCGGGCATTCAGAACATATAGCACGTTGCTGTAAGCAAGCACATTCTCATTCAAAGTTGCAAGTTACTATGTAGGAACAAGTTTCTATAGGTATTTCAAAGATGCCCAGAACTGAGCTAAACGTTGTATGTCTGCAACTCCTAGAAATAACTTCATGCCCCATCTCCCTTACTTCCAGCTAGTAAGGATCACATAATTCCTAACAAAGTTTTGACACAGATTCCCAATTCGGGCATTCAGAACATATAGCACGTTGCTGTAAGCAAGCACCTTCTGATTCAAAGTTGCAAGTTACTATGTAGGAACAAGTTTGTATAGGTATTTCAAAGATGCCCAGAACTGAGCTAAACGTTGTATGTCTGCAACTCCTAGAAATAACTTCATGCCCCATCTCCCTTACTTCCAGCTAGTAAGGATCACATAATTCCTAACAAAGTTTTGACACAGATTCCCAATTCGGGCATTCAGAACATATAGCACGTTGCTGTAAGCAAGCACATTCTCATTCAAAGTTGCAAGTTACTATGTAGGAACAAGTTTGTATAGGTATTTCAAAGATGCCCAGAACTGAGCTAAACTTGGTATGTCTCCAACTCCTAGAAATAACTTCATGCCCCATCTCCATTACTTCCAGCTAGGGAGGATCACATAATTCCGAACAAAGTTTTGACACAGATTCCCAATTCGGGCATTCAGAACATATAGCACGTTGCTGTAAGCAAGCACATTCTCATTCAAAGTTGCAAGTTACTATGTAGGAACAAGTTTGTATAGGTATTTCAAAGATGCCCAGAACTGAGCTAAACGTTGTATGTCTGCAACGCCTAGAAATAACTTCATGCCCCATCTCCCTTACTTCCAGCTAGTAAGGATCACATAATTCCTAACAAAGTTTTGACACAGATTCCCAATTCGGGCATTCAGAACATATAGCACGTTGCTGTAAGCAAGCACATTCTCATTCAAAGTTGCAAGTTACTATGTAGAAACAAGTTTGTATAGGTATTTCAAAGATGCCCAGAACTGAGCTAAACGTTGTATGTCTGAAACACCTAGAAATAACTTCATGCCCCATCTCCCTTACTTCCATCTAGTAAGGATCACATAATTCCTAACAAAGTTTTGACACAGATTCCCAATCCGGGCATTCAGAACATATAGCACGTTGCTGTAAGCAAGCACATTCTCATTCAAAGTTGCAAGTTACTATGTAGGAACAAGTTTGTATAGGTATTTCAAAGATGCCCAGAACTGAGCTAAACTTGGTATGTGTCCAACTCCTAGAAATAACTTCAAGCCCCAACTCCCTTACTTCCAGCTAGTAAGGATCACATAATTCCTAACAAAGTTTTGACACAGATTCCCAATTCGGGCATTCAGAACATATAGCACGTTGCTGTAAGCAAGCACATTCTCATTCAAAGTTGCAAGTTACTATGTAGGAACAAGTTTGAATAGGACTTTCAAAGATGCCCAGAACTGAGCTAAACTTGGTATGTCTCCAACTCCTAGAAATAACTTCATGCCCCATCTCCCTTACTTCCATCTATTAAGGATCACATAATTCCTAACAAAGTTTTGACACAGATTCCCAATTCGGGCATTCAGAACATATAGCATGTTGCTGTAAGTAAGCACATTCTCATTCAAAGATGCAAGTTACTATGTAGGAACAAGTTTTTATAGGTATTTCAAAGATGCCCAGAACTTAGCTAAAATTGGTTTGTCTCCAACTCCTAGAAATAACATCGTGCCCCATCTCCCTTACTTCCATCTAGTAAGGATCACATAATTTCTAACAAAGTTTTGACACAGATTCCCAATTCGGGCATTCAGAACATATAGCATGTTGCTGTAAGCAAGCACATTCTCATTCAAAGTTGCAAGTTACTATGTAGGAACAAGTTTGTATAGGTATTTCAAAGATGCCCTGAACTGAGCTAAACTTGGTATGTGTGCAACTCCTAGAAATAACTTCATGCCCCAACTCCCTTACTTCCAGCTAGTAAGGATCACATAATTCCTAACAAAGATTTGACACAGATTCCCAATTCGGGCATTCAGAACATATAGCACGTTGCTGTAAGCAAGCACATTCTCATTCAAAGTTGCAAGTGACTATGTAGGAACAAGGTTGTATAGGTATTTCAAAGATGCCCAGAACTGAGCTAAACTTGGTATGTCTCCAACTCCTAGAAATAACTTCATGCCGCATCTCCCTTACTTCCATCTAGTAAGGATCACATAATTCCTAACAAAGTTTTGACACAGATTCCCAATTCGGGCATTCAGAACATATAGCACGTTGCTGTAAGCAAGCACATTCTCATTCAAAGTTGCAAGGTACTATGTAGGAACAAGTGTGTATAGGTATTTCAAAGATGCCCAGAACTGAGCTAAACGTTGTATGTCTCCAACTCCTAGAAATAACTTCATGCCCCATCTCCCTTACTTCCAGCTAGTAAGGATCACATAATTCCTAACAAAGTTTTGACACAGATTCCCAATTCGGGCATTCAGAACATATAGCACGTTGCTGTAAGCAAGCACATTCTCATTCAAAGTTGCAAGTTACTACGTAGGAACAAGTTTGTATAGGTATTTCAAAGATGCCCAGAACTGAGCTAAACGTTGTATGTCTGCAACGCCTAGAAATATCTTCATGCCCCATCTCCCTTCCTTCCAGCTAGTAAGGATCACATAATTCCTAACAAAGTTTTGACACAGATTCCCAATTCGGGCTTTCAGAACATATAGCACGTTGCTGTAAGCAAGCACATTCTCATTCAAAGTTGCAAGTTACTATGTAGAAACAAGTTTGTATAGGTATTTCAAAGATGCCCAGAACTGAGCTAAAAGTTGTATGTCTACAACTCCTAGAAATAACTTCATGCCCCATCTCCCTTACTTCCATCTAGTAAGGATCACATAATACCTAACAATGTTTTGACACAGATTCCCAATTCGGGCATTCAGAACATATAGCACGTTGTTGTAAGCAAGCACATTTTCATTCAAAGTTGCAAGTTACTATGTAGGAACAAGTTTGTATAGGTATTTCAAAGATGCCCACAACTGAGCTAAACGTTGTATGTCTGCAACTCCTAGAAATAACTTCATGCCCCATCTCCCTTACTTCCAGCTAGTAAGGATCACATAATTCCTAACAAAGTTTTGACACAGATTCCCAATTCGGGCATTCAGAACATATAGCACGTTGCTGTAAGCAAGCACATTCTCATTCAAAGTTGCAAGTTACTATGTAGGAACAAGTTTGTATAGGTATTTCAAAGATGCCCAGAACTGAGCTAAACGTTGTATGTCTGCAACTCCTAGAAATAACTTCATGCCCCATCTCCCTTCCTTCCAGCTAGTAAGGATCACATAATTCCTAACAAAGTTTTGACACAGATTCCCAATTCGGGCATTCAGAACATATAGCACGTTGCTGTAAGCAAGCACATTCTCATTCAAAGATGCAAGTTACTATGTAGGAACAAGTTTGTATAGGACTTTCAAAGATGCCCAGAACTGAGCTGAATTGTGTATGTCTCCAACTCCTAGAAATAACTTCATGCCCCATCTCCCTTACTTCAAGCTAGTGAGGATCACATAATTCCGAACAAAGTTTTGACACAGATTCCCAATTCGGGCATTCAGAAAATATAGCACGTTGCTGTAAGCAAGCACATTCTCATTCTAAGAAGCAAATTACTATGTAGGAACAAGTTTGTATAGGTATTTCAATAATTCCCAGAACTGAGCTAAAGTGGGTATGTGTCCAACTCCTAGAAATATCTTCATGCCCCATCTCCCTTACTTCCAGCTAGTAAGGATCACATAATTCCTAACAAAGTTTTGACACAGATTCCCAATTCGGGCATTCAGAACATATAGCACGTTGCTGTAAGCAAGCACATTCTCATTCAAAGTTGCAAGTTACTATGTAGGAACAAGTTTGTATAGGTATTTCAAAGATGCCCAGAACTGAGCTAAACGTTGTATGTCTGCAACTCCTAGAAATAACTTCATGCCCCATCTCCCTTCCTTCCAGCTAGTAAGGATCACATAATTCCGAACAAAGTTTTGACACAGATTCCCAATTCGGGCATTCAGAACATATAGCACGTTGCTGTAAGCAAGCACATTCTCATTCAAAGTTGCAAGTTACAATGTAGGAACAAGTTTGTATAGGTATTTCAAAGATGCCCAGAACTGAGCTAAACGTTGTATGTCTGCAACTCCTAGAAATAACTTCATGCCCCATCTCCCTTACTTCCAGCTAGTAAGGATCACATAATTCCTAACAAAGTTTTGACACAGATTCCCAATTCGGGCATTCAGAACATATAGCACGTTGCTGTAAGCAAGCACATTCTCATTCAAAGTTGCAAGTTACTATGTAGGAACAGGTTTGTATAGGTATTTCAAAGATGCCCAGAACTGAGCTAAACTTGGTATGTCTCTAACTCCTAGAAATAACTTATTGCCCCATCTCCCTTCTTCCATCTAGTAAGGATCACATAATTCCTAACAAAGTTTTGACACAGATTCCCAATTCGGGCATTCAGAACATATAGCACGTTGCTGTAAGCAAGCACATTCTCATTCAAATTTGCAAGTTACTATGTAGGAACAAGTGTGTATAGGTATTTCAAAGATGCCCAGAACTGAGCTAAACGTTGTATGTCTGCAACTCCTAGAAATAACTTCATGCCACATCTCCTTTACTTACAGCTGGTAAGGATCACATAATTCCTAACAAAGTTTTGACACAGATTCCCAATTCGGGCATTCAGAACATATAGCACGTTGCTGTAAGCAAGCACCTTCTGATTCAAAGTTGCAAGTTACTATGTAGGAACAAGTTTGTATAGGTATTTCAAAGATGCCCAGAACTGAGCTAAACGTTGTATGTCTGCAACTCATAGAAATATCTTCATGCACCATCTCCCTTCCTTCCAGCTAGTAAGGATCACATAATTCCTAACAAAGTTTTGACACAGATTCCCAATTCGGGCATTCAGAACATATAGCACGTTGCTGTAAGCAAGCACATTCTCATTCAAAGTTGCAAGTTACTATGTAGGAACAAGTTTGTATAGGTATTTCAAAGATGCCCAGAACTGAGCTAAACTTGGTATGTGTCCAACTCCTAGAAATAACTTCATGCCCCATCTCCCTTACTTCCAGCTAGTAAGGATCACATAATTCCTAACAAAGTTTTGACACAGATTCCCAATTCGGGCATTCAGAACATATAGCACGTTGCTGTAAGCAAGCACATTCTCATTCAAAGTTGCAAGTTACTATGCAGGAACAAGTTTGTATAGGTATTTCAAAGATGCCCAGAAGTGAGCTAAACTTGGTATGTCTCCAACTCCTAGAAATAACTTCATGCCCCATCTCCCTTACTTCCAGCTAGTAAGGATCACATAATTCCTAACAAAGTTTTGACACAGATTCCCAATTCGGGCATTCAGAACATATAGCACGTTGCTGTAAGCAAGCACATTCTCATTCAAAGTTGCAAGTGACTATGTAGGAACAAGGTTGTATAGGTATTTCAAAGATGCCCAGAACTGAGCTAAACTTGGTATGTCTCCAACTCCTAGAAATAACTTCATGCCACATCTCCCTTACTTCCATCTAGTAAGGATCACATAATTCCTAACAAAGTTTTGACACAGATTCCCAATTCGGGCATTCAGAACATATAGCACGTTGCTGTAAGCAAGCACATTCTCATTCAAAGTTGCAAGTTACTATGTAGGAACAAGTTTGTATAGGTATTTCAAAGATGCCCAGAACTGAGCTAAACGTTGTATGTCTCCAACTCCTAGAAATAACTTCATGCCCCATCTCCCTTACTTCCAGCTAGTAAGGATCACATAATTCCTAACAAAGTTTTGACACAGATTCCCAATTCGGGCATTCACAACATATAGCACGTTGCTGTAAGCAAGCACATTCTCATTCAAAGTTGCAAGTTACTATGTAGGAACAAGTTTGTATAGGTATTTCAAAGATGCCCAGAACTGAGCTAAACGTTGTATGTCTGCAACTCCTAGAAATAACTTCATGCCCCATCTCGCTTACTTCCAGCTAGTAAGGATCACATAATTCCTAACAAAGTTTTGACACAGATTCCCAATTCGGGCATTCAGAACATATAGCACGTTGCTGTAAGCAAGCACATTCTCATTCAAAGTTGCAAGTTACTATGTAGGAACAAGTTTGTATAGGTATTTCAAA
Source organism: Diceros bicornis minor (assembly GCF_020826845.1). Classification (NCBI taxonomy): domain Eukaryota; kingdom Metazoa; phylum Chordata; class Mammalia; order Perissodactyla; family Rhinocerotidae; genus Diceros; species Diceros bicornis. The sequence goes on from NW_026691718.1 coordinate 848,412, forward strand.
GATGCCCAGAACTGAGCTAAACTTGGTATGTGTCCAACTCCTAGAAATAACTTCATGCCCCAACTCCCTTACTTCCAGCTAGTAAGGATCACATAATTCCTAACAAAGTTTTGACACAGATTCCCAATTCGGGCATTCAGAACATATAGCACGTTGCTGTAAGCAAGCACATTCTCATTCAAAGTTGCAAGTTACTATGTAGGAACAAGTTTGAATAGGACTTTCAAAGATGCCCAGAACTGAGCTAAACTTGGTATGTCTCCAACTCCTAGAAATAACTTCATGCCCCATCTCCCTTACTTCCATCTATTAAGGATCACATAATTCCTAACAAAGTTTTGACACAGATTCCCAATTCGGGCATTCAGAACATATAGCATGTTGCTGTAAGTAAGCACATTCTCATTCAAAGATGCAAGTTACTATGTAGGAACAAGTTTTTATAGGTATTTCAAAGATGCCCAGAACTTAGCTAAAATTGGTTTGTCTCCAACTCCTAGAAATAACATCGTGCCCCATCTCCCTTACTTCCATCTAGTAAGGATCACATAATTTCTAACAAAGTTTTGACACAGATTCCCAATTCGGGCATTCAGAACATATAGCATGTTGCTGTAAGCAAGCACATTCTCATTCAAAGTTGCAAGTTACTATGTAGGAACAAGTTTGTATAGGTATTTCAAAGATGCCCTGAACTGAGCTAAACTTGGTATGTGTGCAACTCCTAGAAATAACTTCATGCCACAACTCCCTTACTTCCAGCTAGTAAGGATCACATAATTCCTAACAAAGATTTGACACAGATTCCCAATTCGGGCATTCAGAACATATAGCACGTTGCTGTAAGCAAGCACATTCTCATTCAAAGTTGCAAGTGACTATGTAGGAACAAGGTTGTATAGGTATTTCAAAGATGCCCAGAACTGAGCTAAACTTGGTATGTCTCCAACTCCTAGAAATAACTTCATGCCCCATCTCCCTTACTTCCATCTAGTAAGGATCACATAATTCCTAACAAAGTTTTGACACAGATTCCCAATTCGGGCATTCAGAACATATAGCACGTTGCTGTAAGCAAGCACATTCTCATTCAAAGTTGCAAGGTACTATGTAGGAACAAGTTTGTATAGGTATTTCAAAGATGCCCAGAACTGAGCTAAACGTTGTATGTCTGCAACTCCTAGAAATAACTTCATGCCCCATCTCGCTTACTTCCAGCTAGTAAGGATCACATAATTCCTAACAAAGTTTTGACACAGATTCCCAATTCGGGCATTCAGAACATATAGCACGTTGCTGTAGCAAGCACATTCTCATTCAAAGATGCAAGTTACTATGTAGGAACAAGTTTGTATAGGACTTTCAAAGATGCCCAGAACTGAGCTGAATTGTGTATGTCTCCAACTCCTAGAAATAACTTCATGCCCCATCTCCCTTACTTCCACCTAGTGAGGATCACATAATTCCGAACAAAGTTTTGACACAGATTCCCAATTCGGGCATTCAGAACATATAGCACGTTGCTGTAAGCAAGCACATTCTCATTCTAAGAAGCAAGTTACTATGTAGGAACAAGTTTGTATAGGTATTTCAAAAATTCCCAGAACTGAGCTAAAGTGTGTATGTGTCCAACTCCTAGAAATATCTTCATGCCCCATCTCCCTTACTTCCAGCTAGTAAGGATCACATAATTCCTAACAAAGTTTTGACACAGATTCCCAATTCAGGCATTCAGAACATATAGCACGTTGCTGTAAGCAAGCACATTCTCATTCAAAGTTGCAAGTTACTATGTAGGAACAAGTTTGTATAGGTATTTCAAAGATGCCCAGAACTGAGCTAAACTTGGTATGTCTCCTACTCCTAGAAATAACTTCATGCCCCATCTCCCTTACTTCCAGCTAGTAAGGATCACATAATTCCTAACAAAGTTTTGACACAGATTCCCAATTCGGGCATTCAGAACATATAGCACGTTGCTGTAAGCAAGCACATTCTCATTCAAAGTTGCAAGTTACTATGTAGGAAAAAGGTTGTATAGGTATTTCAAAGATGCCCAGAACTGAGCTAAACTTGGTATGTCTCCAACTCCTAGAAATAACTTCATGCCACATCTCCCTTACTTCCATCTAGTAAGGATCACATAATTCCTAACAAAGTTTTGACACAGATTCCCAATTCGGGCATTCAGAACATATAGCACGTTGCTGTAAGCAAGCACATTCTCATTCAAAGTTGCAAGTTACTATGTAGGAACAAGTTTGTATAGGTATTTCAAACATGCCCAGAACTGAGCTAAACGTTGTATGTCTCCAACTCCTAGAAATAACTTCATGCCCCATCTCCCTTACTTCCAGCTAGTAAGGATCACATAATTCCTAACAAAGTTTTGACACAGATTCCCAATTCGGGCATTCACAACATATAGCACGTTGCTGTAAGCAAGCACATTCTCATTCAAAGTTGCAAGTTACTATGTAGGAACAAGTTTGTATAGGTATTTCAAAGATGCCCAGAACTGAGCTAAACGTTGTATGTCTGCAACTCCTAGAAATAACTTCATGCCCCATCTCCCTTACTTCCAGCTAGTAAGGATCACATAATTCCGAACAAAGTTTTGACACAGATTCCCAATTCGGGCATTCAGAACATATAGCACGTTGCTGTAAGCAAGCACATTCTCATTCAAAGTTGCAAGTTACTATGTAGGAACAAGTTTGAATAGGACTTTCAAAGATGCCCAGAACTGAGCTAAACTTGGTATGTCTCCAACTCCTAGAAATAACTTCATGCCCCATCTCCCTTACTTCCATCTATTAAGGATCACATAATTCCTAACAAAGTTTTGACACAGATTCCCAATTCGGGCATTCAGAACATATAGCATGTTGCTGTAAGTAAGCACATTCTCATTCAAAGATGCAAGTTACTATGTAGGAACAAGTTTTTATAGGTATTTCAAAGATGCCCAGAACTGAGCTAAACTTGGTATGTCTCCAACTCCTAGAAATAACATCGTGCCCCATCTCCCTTACTTCCATCTAGTAAGGATCACATAATTTCTAACAAAGTTTTGACACAGATTCCCAATTCGGGCATTCAGAACATATAGCATGTTGCTGTAAGCAAGCACATTCTCATTCAAAGTTGCAAGTTACTATGTAGGAACAAGTTTGTATAGGTATTTCAAAGATGCCCTGAACTGAGCTAAACTTGGTATGTGTGCAACTCCTAGAAATAACTTCATGCCCCAACTCCCTTACTTCCAGCTAGTAAGGATCACATAATTCCTAACAAAGATTTAACACAGATTCCCAATTCGGGCATTCAGAACATATAGCACGTTGCTGTAAGCAAGCACATTCTCATTCAAAGTTGCAAGTTACTGTGTAGGAACAAGTTTGTATAGGTATTTCAAAGAGGTCGAGAACTGTGCTAAACTTGGTATGTGTCCAACTCCTAGAAATACCTTCATGCCCCAACTCCCTTACTTCCAGCTAGTAAGGATCACATAATTCCTAACAAAGTTTTGACACAGATTCCCAATTCGGGCATTCAGAACATATAGCACGTTGCTGTAAGCAAGCACATTCTCATTCAAAGTTGCAAGTTACTATGTAGGAACAAGTTTGTATAGGTGTTTCAAAGATGCCCAGAACTGAGCTAAACGTTGTATGTCTGCAACTCCTAGAAATAACTTCATGCCACATCTCCCTTACTTCCAGCTAGTAATGATCACATAATTCCTAACAAAGTTTTGACAGAGATTCCCAATTTGGGCATTCAGAACATATAGCACGTTGCTGTAAGCAAGCACATTCTCATTCAAAGTTGCAAGTTACTATGTAGGAACAAGTGTGTATAGGTATTTCAAAGATGCCCAGAACTGAGCTAAACTTGGTATGTGTCCAACTCCTAGAAATAACTTCATGCCACATCTCCCTTACTTCCAGCTAGTAATGATCACATAATTCCTAACAAAGTTTTGACACAGATTCCCAATTTGGGCATTCAGAACATATAGCACGTTGCTGTAAGCAAGCACATTCTCATTCAAAGTTGCAAGTTACTATGTAGGAACAAGTTTGTAAAGGTATTTCAAAGATGCCCAGAACTGATCTAAACTTGGTATGTGTCCAACTCCTAGAAATAACTTCATGCCCCATCTCCCTTACTTCCAGCTAGTAAGGATCACATAATTCCTAACAAAGTTTTGACACAGATTCCCAATTCGGGCATTCAGAACATATAGCACGTTGCTGTAAGCAAGCACATTCTCATTCAAAGTTGCAAGTTACTATGTAGGAACAAGTGTGTATAGGTATTTCAAAGATGCCCAGAACTGAGCTAAACTTTGTATGTCTCCAACTCCTAGAAATAACTTCATGCCCCATCTCCCTTACTTCCAGCTAGTAAGGATCACATAATTCCTAACAAAGTTTTGACACAGATTCCCAATTCGGGCATTCAGAACATATAGCACGTTGCTGTAAGCAAGCACATTCTCATTCAAAGTTGCAAGTTACTACGTAGGAACAAGTTTGTATAGGTATTTCAAAGATGCCCAGAACTGAGCTAAACGTTGTATGTCTGCAACGCCTAGAAATAACTTCATGCCCCATCTCCCTTCCTTCCAGCTATTAAGGATCACATAATTCCTAACAAAGTTTTGACACAGATTCCCAATTCGGGCTTTCAGAACATATAGCACGTTGCTGTAAGCAAGCACATTCTCATTCAAAGTTGCAAGTTACTATGTAGAAACAAGTTTGTATAGGTATTTCAAAGATGCCCAGAACTGAGCTAAAAGTTGTATGTCTACAACTCCTAGAAATAACTTCATGCCCCATCTCCCTTACTTCCATCTAGTAAGGATCACATAATACCTAACAATGTTTTGACACAGATTCCCAATTCGGGCATTCAGAACATATAGCACGTTGTTGTAAGCAAGCACATTTTCATTCAAAGTTGCAAGTTACTATGTAGGAACAAGTTTGTATAGGTATTTCAAAGATGCCCACAACTGAGCTAAACGTTGTATGTCTGCAACTCCTAGAAATAACTTCATGCCCCATCTCCCTTACTTCCAGCTAGTAAGGATCACATAATTCCTAACAAAGTTTTGACACAGATTCCCAATTCGGGCATTCAGAACATATAGCACGTTGCTGTAAGCAAGCACATTCTCATTCAAAGTTGCAAGTTACTATGTAGGAACAAGTTTGTATAGGTATTTCAAAGATGCCCAGAACTGAGCTAAACGTTGTATGTCTGCAACTCCTAGAAATAACTTCATGCCCCATCTCCCTTCCTTCCAGCTAGTAAGGATCACATAATTCCTAACAAAGTTTTGACACAGATTCCCAATTCGGGCATTCAGAACATATAGCACGTTGCTGTAAGCAAGCACATTCTCATTCAAAGATGCAAGTTACTATGTAGGAACAAGTTTGTATAGGACTTTCAAAGATGCCCAGAACTGAGCTGAATTGTGTATGTCTCCAACTCCTAGAAATAACTTCATGCCCCATCTCCCTTACTTCAAGCTAGTGAGGATCACATAATTCCGAACAAAGTTTTGACACAGATTCCCAATTCGGGCATTCAGAAAATATAGCACGTTGCTGTAAGCAAGCACATTCTCATTCTAAGAAGCAAATTACTATGTAGGAACAAGTTTGTATAGGTATTTCAATAATTCCCAGAACTGAGCTAAAGTGGGTATGTGTCCAACTCCTAGAAATATCTTCATGCCCCATCTCCCTTACTTCCAGCTAGTAAGGATCACATAATTCCTAACAAAGTTTTGACACAGATTCCCAATTCGGGCATTCAGAACATATAGCACGTTGCTGTAAGCAAGCACATTCTCATTCAAAGTTGCAAGTTACTATGTAGGAACAAGTTTGTATAGGTATTTCAAAGATGCCCAGAACTGAGCTAAACGTTGTATGTCTGCAACTCCTAGAAATAACTTCATGCCCCATCTCCCTTACTTCCAGCTAGTAAGGATCACATAATTCCTAACAAAGTTTTGACACAGATTCCCAATTCGGGCATTCAGAACATATAGCACGTTGCTGTAAGCAAGCACATTCTCATTCAAAGTTGCAAGTTACTATGTAGGAACAGGTTTGTATAGGTATTTCAAAGATGCCCAGAACTGAGCTAAACTTGGTATGTCTCTAACTCCTAGAAATAACTTCATGCCCCATCTCCATTCTTCCATCTAGTAAGGATCACATAATTCCTAACAAAGTTTTGACACAGATTCCCAATTCGGGCATTCAGAACATATAGCACGTTGCTGTAAGCAAGCACATTCTCATTCAAATTTGCAAGTTACTATGTAGGAACAAGTGTGTATAGGTATTTCAAAGATGCCCAGAACTGAGCTAAACGTTGTATGTCTGCAACTCCTAGAAATAACTTCATGCCACATCTCCTTTACTTACAGCTGGTAAGGATCACATAATTCCTAACAAAGTTTTGACACAGATTCCCAATTCGGGCATTCAGAACATATAGCACGTTGCTGTAAGCAAGCACCTTCTGATTCAAAGTTGCAAGTTACTATGTAGGAACAAGTTTGTATAGGTATTTCAAAGATGCCCAGAACTGAGCTAAACGTTGTATGTCTGCAACTCATAGAAATATCTTCATGCACCATCTCCCTTCCTTCCAGCTAGTAAGGATCACATAATTCCTAACAAAGTTTTGACACAGATTCCCAATTCGGGCATTCAGAACATATAGCACGTTGCTGTAAGCAAGCACATTCTCATTCAAAGTTGCAAGTTACTATGTAGGAACAAGTTTGTATAGGTATTTCAAAGATGCCCAGAACTGAGCTAAACTTGGTATGTGTCCAACTCCTAGAAATAACTTCATGCCCCATCTCCCTTACTTCCAGCTAGTAAGGATCACATAATTCCTAACAAAGTTTTGACACAGATTCCCAATTCGGGCATTCAGAACATATAGCACGTTGCTGTAAGCAAGCACATTCTCATTCAAAGTTGCAAGTTACTATGTAGGAACAAGTTTGTATAGGTATTTCAAAGATGCCCAGAACTGAGATAAACGTTGTATGTCTGCAACGCCTAGAAATAACTTCATGCCCCATCTCCCTTACTTCCAGCTAGTAAGGATCACATAATTCCTAACAAAGTTTTGACACAGATTCCCAATTCGGGCTTTCAGAACATATAGCACGTTGCTGTAAGCAAGCACATTCTCATTCAATGTTGCAAGTTACTATGTAGAAACATGTTTGTATAGGTATTTCAAAGATGCCCAGAACTGAGCTAAACGTTGTATGTCTACAACTCCTAGAAATAACTTCATGCCCCATCTCCCTTACTTCCATCTAGTAAGGATCACATAATACCTAACAAAGTTTTGACACAGATTCCCAATTCGGGCATTCAGAACATATAGCACGTTGTTGTAAGCAAGCACATTTTCATTCAAAGTTGCAAGTTACTATGTAGGAACATGTTTGTATAGGTATTTCAAAGATGCCCAGAACTGAGCTAAACGTTGTATGTCTGCAACTCCTAGAAATAACTTCATGCCCCATCTCCCTTACTTCCAGCTAGTAAGGATCACATAATTCCTAACAAAGTTTTGACACAGATTCCCAATTCGGGCATTCAGAACATATAGCACGTTGCTGTAAGCAAGCACATTCTCATTCAAAGTTGCAAGTTACTATGTAGGAACATGTTTGTATAGGTATTTCAAAGATGCCCAGAACTGAGCTAAACGTTGTATGTCTGCAACTCCTAGAAATAACTTCATGCCCTATCTCCCTTCCTTCCAGCTAGTAAGGATCACATAATTCCTAACAAAGTTTTGACACAGATTCCCAATTCGGGCATTCAGAACATATAGCACGTTGCTGTAAGCAAGCACATTCTCATTCAAAGATGCAAGTTACTATGTAGGAACAAGTTAGTATAGGACTTTCAAAGATGCCCAGAACTGAGCTGAATTGTGTATGTCCCCAACTCCTAGAAATAACTTCATGCCCCATCTCCCTTACTTCAAGCTAGTGAGGATCACATAATTCCGAACAAAGTTTTGACACAGATTCCCAATTCGGGCATTCAGAAAATATAGCACGTTGCTGTAAGCAAGCACATTCTCATTCTAAGAAGCAAATTACTATGTAGGAACAAGTTTGTATAGGTATTTCAAAAATTCCCAGAACTGAGCTAAAGTGGGTATGTGTCCAACTCCTAGAAATATCTTCATGCCCCATCTCCCTTACTTCCAGCTAGTAAGGATCACATAATTCCTAACAAAGTTTTGACACAGATTCCCAATTCGGGCATTCAGAACATATAGCACGTTGCTGTAAGCAAGCACATTCTCATTCAAAGTTGCAAGTTACTATGTAGGAACAAGTTTGTATAGGTATTTCAAAGATGCCCAGAACTGAGCTAAACTTAGTATGTGTCCAACCTCTAGAAATAACTTCATGCCCCATCTCCCTTACTTCCAGCTAGTAAGGATCACATAATTCCTAACAAAGTTTTGACACAGATTCCCAATTCGGGCATTCAGAACATATAGCACGTTGCTGTAAGCAAGCACATTCTCATTCAAAGTTGCAAGTTACTATGTAGGAACAAGTTTGCATAGGTATTTCAAAGATGCCCAGAACTGAGCTAAACGTTGTATGTCTGCAACTCCTAGAAATAACTTCATGCCCCATCTCCCTTACTTCCAGCTAGTAAGGATCACATAATTCCTAACAAAGTTTTGACACAGATTCCCAATTCGGGCATTCAGAACATATAGCACGTTGCTGTAAGCAAGCACATTCTCATTCAAAGTTGCAAGTTACTATGTAGGAACAAGTTTGTATAGGTATTTCAAAGATGCCCAGAACTGAGCTAAACGTTGTATGTCTGCAACTCCTAGAAATAACTTCATGCCCCCTCTCCCTTCCTTCCAGCTAGTAAGGATCACATAATTCCTAACAAAGATTTGACACAGATTCCCAATTCGGGCATTCAGAACATATAGCACGTTGCTGTAAGCAAGCACATTCTCATTCAAAGTTGCAAGTTACTATGTAGGAACAAGTTTGTATAGGTATTTCAAAGATGCCCAGAACTGAGCTAAACGTTGTATGTCTGCAACTCCTAGAAATAACTTCATGCCCCATCTCCCTTACTTCCAGCTAGTAAGGATCACATAATTCCTAACAAAGTTTTGACACAGATTCCCAATTCGGGCATTCAGAACATATAGCACGTTGCTGTAAGCAAGCACATTCTCATTCAAAGTTGCAAGTTACTATGTAGGAACAAGTTTGTATAGGTATTTCAAAGATGCCCAGAACTGAGCTAAACGTTGTATGTCTGCAACTCCTAGAAATAACATCATGCCCCATCTCCCTTCCTTCAAGCTAGTAAGGATCACATAATTCCTAACAAAGTTTCGACACAGATTCCCAATTCGAGCATTCAGAACATATAGCACGTTGCTGTAAGCAAGCACATTCTCATTCAAAGTTGCAAGTTACTATGTTGGAACAAGTTTGTATAGGTATTTCAAAGATGCCCAGAACTGAGCTAAACGTTGTATGTCTGCAACTCCTAGAAATAACTTCATGCCCCATCTCCCTTACTTCCAGCTAGTAAGGATCACATAATTCCTAACAAAGTTTTGACACAGATTCCCAATTCGGGCATTCAGATCATATAGCACGTTGCTGTAAGCAAGCACATTCTCATTCAAAGTTGCAAGTTACTATGTAGGAACAAGTTTGCATAGGTATTTCAAAGATGCCCAGAACTGAGCTAAACGTTGTATGTCTGCAACTCCTAGAAATAACTTCATGCCCCATCTCCCTTACTTCCAGCTAGTAAGGATCACATAATTCCTAACAAAGTTTTGACACAGATTCCCAATTCGGGCATTCAGAACATATAGCACGTTGCTGTAAGCAAGCACATTCTCATTCAAAGTTGCAAGTTACTATGTAGGAACAAGTTTGCATAGGTATTTCAAAGATGCCCAGAACTGAGCTAAACGTTGTATGTCTGCAACTCCTAGAAATAACTTCATGCCCCATCTCCCTTACTTCCAGCTAGTAAGGATCACATAATTCCTAACAAAGTTTTGACACAGATTGCCAATTCGGGCATTCAGAACATATAGCACGTTGCTGTAAGCAAGCACATTCTCATTCTAAGAAGCAAGTTACTATGTAGGAAAAACTTTGTATAGGTATTTCAAAGATGCCCAGAACTGAGCTAAAGTGGGTATGTGTCCAACTCCTAGAAATAACTTCATGCCCCATCTCCCTTCATTCCAGCTAGTAAGGATCACATAATTCCTAACAAAGTTTTGACACAGATTCCCAATTCGGGCATTCCGAACATATAGCACGTTGCTGTAAGCAAGCACATTCTCATTCAAAGATGCAAGTTACTATGTAGGAACAAGTTTGTATAGGACTTTCAAAGATGCCCAGAACTGATCTGAAGTGTGTATGTCTCCAACTCATAGAAATAACTTCATGCCCCATCTCCCTTACTTCCAGCTAGTGAGGATCACATAATTCCTAACAAAGTTTTGACACAGATTCCCAATTCGGGCATTCAGAACATATAGCACGTTGCTGTAAGCAAGCACATTCTTATTCTAAGAAGCAAGTTACTATGTAGGAACAAGTTTGTATAGGTATTTCAAAAATTCCCAGAACTGAGCTAAAGTGGGTATTTGTCCAACTCCTAGAAATAACTTCATGCCCCATCTACCTTACTTCCAGCTAGTAAGGATCACATAATTCCTAACAAAGTTTTGTCACAGATTCCCAATCCGGGCATTCAGAACATATAGCACGTTGCTGTAAGCAAGCACATTCTCATTCAAAGTTGCAAGTTACTATGTAGGAACAAGTTTGTATAGGTATTTCAAAGATGCCCAGAACTGAGCTAAACTTGGTATGTGTCCAACCTCTAGAAATAACTTCATGCCCCATCTCCCTTACTTCCAGCTAGTAAGGATCACATAATTCCTAACAAAGTTTTGACACAGATTCCCAATTCGGGCATTCAGAACATATAGCACGTTGCTGTAAGCAAGCACATTCTCATTCAAAGTTGCAAGTTACTATGTAGGAACAAGTTTGTATAGGTATTTCAAAGATGCCCAGAACTGAGCTAAACGTTGTATGTCTGCAACTCCTAGAAATAACTTCATGCCCCATCTCCCTTACTTCCAGCTAGTAAGGATCACATAATTCCGAACAAAGTTGTGACACAGATTCCCAATTCGGGCATTCAGAACATATAGCACGTTGCTGTAAGCAAGCACATTCTCATTCAAAGTTGCAAGTTACTATGTAGGAACAAGTTTGTATAGGTATTTCAAAGATGCCCAGAACTGAGCTAAACGTTGTATGTCTGCAACTCCTAGAAATAACTTCATGCCCCATCTCCCTTCCTTCCAGCTAGTAAGGATCACATAATTCCTAACAAAGTTTCGACACAGATTCCCAATTCGGGCATTCAGAACATATAGCACGTTGCTGTAAGCAAGCACATTCTCATTCAAAGTTGCAACTTACTATGTAGGAACAAGTTTGTATAGGTATTTCAAAGATGCCCAGAACTGAGCTAAACTTGGTATGTGTCCAACTCCTAGAAATAACTTCATGCCACATCTCCCTTACTTCCAGCTAGTAAGGATCACATAATTCCTAACAAAGTTTTGACACAGATTCCCAATTTGGGCATTCAGAACATATAGCACGTTGCTGTAAGCAAGCACATTCTCATTCAAAGTTGCAAGTTACTATGTAGGAACAAGTTTGTATAGGTATTTCAAAGATGCCCAGAACTGAGCTAAACTTGGTATGTGTCCAACTCCTAGAAATAACTTCATGCCCCATCTCCCTTACTTCCAGCTAGTAAGGATCACATAATTCCTAACAAAGTTTTGACACAGATTCCCAATTCGGGCATTCAGAACATATAGCACGTTGCTGTAAGCAAGCACATTCTCATTCAAAGTTGCAAGTTACTATGTAGGAACAAGTGTGTATAGGTATTTCAAAGATGCCAAGAGCTGAGCTAAACGTTGTATGTCTCCAACGCCTAGAAATAACTTTATGCCCCATCTCCCTTCCTTCCAGCTAGTAAGGATCACATAATTCCTAACAAAGTTTTGACACAGATTCCCAATTCGGGCTTTCAGAACATATAGCACGTTGCTGTAAGCAAGCACATTCTCATTCAAAGTTGCAAGTTACTATGTAGAAACCAGTTTGTATAGGTATTTCAAAGATGCCCAGAACTGAGCTAAACGTTGTATGTCTACAACTCCTAGAAATAACTTCATGCCCCATCTCCCTTACTTCCATCTTGTAAGGATCACATAATACCTAACAAAGTTTTGACACAGATTCCCAATTCGGGCATTCAGAACATATAGCACGTTGTTGTAAGCAAGCACATTTTCATTCAAAGTTGCAAGTTACTATGTAGGAACAAGTTTGTATAGGTATTTCAAAGATGCCCAGAACTAAGCTAAAAGTTGTATGTCTGCAACTCCTAGAAATAACTTCATGCCCCATCTCCCTTACTTCCAGCTAGTAAGGATCACATAATTCCTAACAAAGTTTTGACACAGATTCCCAATTCGGGCATTCAGAACATATAGCACGTTGCTGTAAGCAAGCACATTCTCATTCAAAGTTGCAAGTTACTATGTAGGAACAAGTTTGTATAGGTATTTCAAAGATGCCCAGAACTGAGCTAAACGTTGTATGTCTGCAACTCCTAGAAATAACTTCATGCCCCATCTCCCTTACTTCAAGCTAGTGAGGATCACATAATTCCGAACAAAGTTTTGACACAGATTCCCAATTCGGGCATTCAGAACATATAGCACGTTGCTGTAAGCAAGCACATTCTCATTCTAAGAAGCAAATTACTATGTAGGAACAAGTTTGTATAGGTATTTCAAAAATTCCCAGAACTGAGCTAAAGTGGGTATGTCTCCAACTCCTAGAAATAACTTCATGCCCCATCTCCCTTACTTCCAGCTAGTAAGGATCACATAATTCCTAACAAAGTTTTGACACAGATTCCCAATTCGGGCATTCAGAACATATAGCACGTTACTGTAAGCAAGCACATTCTCATTCAAAGTTGCAAGTTACTATGTAGGAACAAGTTTGTATAGGTATTTCAAAGATGCCCAGAACTGAGCTAAACTTAGTATGTGTCCAACCTCTAGAAATAACTTCATGCCCCATCTCCCTTACTTCCAGCTAGTAAGGATCACATAATTCCTAACAAAGTTTTGACACAGATTCCCAATTCGGGCATTCAGAACATATAGCACGTTGCTGTAAGCAAGCACATTCTCATTCAAAGTTGCAAGTTACTATGTAGGAACAAGTTTGTATAGGTATTTCAAAGATGCCCAGAACTGAGCTAAACGTTGTATGTCTGCAACTCCTAGAAATAACATCATGCCCCATCTCCCTTACTTCCAGCTAGTAAGGATCACATAATTCCGAACAAAGTTGTGACACAGATTCCCAATTCGGGCATTCAGAACTTATAGCACGTTGCTGTAAGCAAGCACATTCTCATTCAAAGTTGCAAGTTACTATGTAGGAACAAGTTTGCATATGTATTTCAAAGATGCCCAGAACTGAGCTAAATGTTGTATGTCTGCAACTCCTAGAAATAACTTCATGCCCCAACTCCGTTACTTCCAGCTAGTAAGGATCACATAATTCCTAACAAAGTTTTGACACAGATTCCCAATTCGGGCATTCAGAACATATAGCACGTTGCTGTAAGCAAGCACATTCTCATTCAAAGTTGCAAGTTACTATGTAGGAACAAGTTTGTATAGGTATTTCAAAGATGCCCAGAACTGAGCTAAACGTTGTATGTCTGCAACTCCTAGAAATAACTTCATGCCCCATCTCCCTTACTTCAAGCTAGTGAGGATCACATAATTCCGAACAAAGTTTTGACACAGATTCCCAATTCGGGCATTCAGAACATATAGCACGTTGCTGTAAGCAAGCACATTCTCATTCTAAGAAGCAAATTACTATGTAGGAACAAGTTTGTATAGGTATTTCAAAAATTCCCAGAACTGAGCTAAAGTGGGTATGTCTCCAACTCCTAGAAATAACTTCATGCCCCATCTCCCTTACTTCCAGCTAGTAAGGATCACATAATTCCTAACAAAGTTTTGACACAGATTCCCAATTCGGGCATTCAGAACATATAGCACGTTACTGTAAGCAAGCACATTCTCATTCAAAGTTGCAAGTTACTATGTAGGAACAAGTTTGTATAGGTATTTCAAAGATGCCCAGAACTGAGCTAAACTTAGTATGTGTCCAACCTCTAGAAATAACTTCATGCCCCATCTCCCTTACTTCCAGCTAGTAAGGATCACATAATTCCTAACAAAGTTTTGACACAGATTCCCAATTCGGGCATTCAGAACATATAGCACGTTGCTGTAAGCAAGCACATTCTCATTCAAAGTTGCAAGTTACTATGTAGGAACAAGTTTGTATAGGTATTTCAAAGATGCCCAGAACTGAGCTAAACGTTGTATGTCTGCAACTCCTAGAAATAACTTCATGCCCCATCTCCCTTACTTCCAGCTAGTAAGGATCACATAATTCCGAACAAAGTTGTGACACAGATTCCCAATTCGGGCATTCAGAACATATAGCACGTTGCTGTAAGCAAGCACATTCTCATTCAAAGTTGCAAGTTACTATGTAGGAACAAGTTTGCATATGTATTTCAAAGATGCCCAGAACTGAGCTAAATGTTGTATGTCTGCAACTCCTAGAAATAACTTCATGCCCCAACTCCGTTACTTCCAGCTAGTAAGGATCACATAATTCCTAACAAAGTTTTGACACAGATTCCCAATTCGGGCATTCAGAACATATAGCACGTTGCTGTAAGCAAGCACATTCTCATTCAAAGTTGCAAGTTACTATGTAGGAACAAGTTTGTATAGGTATTTCAAAGATGCCCAGAACTGAGCTAAACGTTGTATGTCTGCAACTCCTAGAAATAACTTCATGCCCCCTCTCCCTTCTTTCCAGCTAGTAAGGATCACATAATTCCTAACAAAGTTTTGACACAGATTCCCAATTCGGGCATTCAGAACATATAGCACGTTGCTGTAAGCAAGCACATTCTCATTCAAAGTTGCAAGTTACTATGTAGGAACAAGTTTGTATAGGTATTTCAAAGATGCCCAGAACTGAGCTAAAAGTTGTATGTCTGCAACTCCTAGAAATAACTTCATGCCCCATCTCCCTTACTTCCAGCTAGTAAGGATCACATAATTCCTAACAAAGTTTTGACACAGATTCCCAATTCGGGCATTCAGAACATATAGCACGTTGCTGTAAGCAAGCACATTCTCATTCAAAGTTGCAAGTTACTATGTAGGAACAAGTTTGTATAGGTATTTCAAAGATGCCCAGAACTGAGCTAAACGTTGTATGTCTGCAACTCCTAGAAATATCATCATGCCCCATCTCCCTTCCTTCCAGCTAGTAAGGATCACATAATTCCTAAAAAAGTTTCGACACAGATTCCCAATTCGGGCATTCAGAACATATAGCACGTTGCTGTAAGCAAGCACATTCTCATTCAAAGTTGCAAGTTACTATGTAGGAACAAGTTTGTATAGGTATTTCAAAGATGCCCAGAACTGAGCTAAACGTTGTATGTCTCCAACTCCTAGAAATAACTTCATGCCCCATCTCCCTTACTTCCAGCTAGTAAGGATCACATAATTCCTAACAAAGTTTTGACACAGATTCACAATTCGGGCATTCAGAACATATAGCACGTTGCTGTAAGCAAGCACATTCTCATTCAAAGTTGCAAGTTACTAGGTAGGAACAAGTTTGTATAGGTATTTCAAAGATGCCCAGAACTGAGCTAAACTTGGTATGTCTCCAACTCCTAGAAATAACTTCATGCCCCATCTCCCTTACTTCCAGCTAGTAAGGATCACATAATTCCTAACAAAGTTTTGACACAGATTCCCAATTCGGGCATTCAGAACATATAGCACGTTGCTGTAAGCAAGCACATTCTCATTCAAAGTTGCAAGTTACTATGTAGGAACAAGTTTGTATAGGTATTTCAAAGATGCCCAGAACTGAGCTAAACGTTGTATGTCTCCAACTCCTAGAAATAACTTCATGCCCCATCTCCCTTACATCCAGCTAGTAAGGATCACATAATTCCTAACAAAGTTTTGACACAGATTCCCAATTCGGGCATTCAGAACATATAGCACGTTGCTGTAAGCAAGCACATTCTCATTCAAAGTTGCAAGTTACTATGTAGGAACAAGTTTGTATAGGTATTTCAAAGATGCCTAGAACTGAGCTAAACTTGGTATGTCTCCAACTCCTAGAAATAACTTCATGCCCCATCTCCCTTACTTCCAGCTAGTAAGGATCACATAATTCCTAACAAAGTTTTGACACAGATTCCCAATTCGGGCATTCAGAACATATAGCACGTTGCTGTAAGCAAGCACATTCTCATTCAAAGTTGCAAGTTACTATGTAGGAACAAGTTTGTATAGGTATTTCAAAGATGCCCAGAACTGAGCTAAACGTTGTATGTCTGCAACTCCTAGAAATAACTTCATGCCCGATCTCCCTTACTTCCAGCTAGTAAGGATCACATAATTCCGAACAAAGTTTTGACACAGATTCCCAATTCGGGCATTCAGAACATATAGCACGTTGCTGTAAGCAAGCACATTCTCATTCAAAGTTGCAAGTTACAATGTAGGAACAAGTTTGTATAGGTATTTCAAAGATGCCCAGAACTGAGCTAAACGTTGTATGTCTGCAACTCCTAGAAATAACTTCATGACCCATCTCCCTTACTTCCAGCTAGTAAGGATCACATAATTCCTAACAAAGTTTTGACACAGATTCCAAATTCGGGCATTCAGAACATATAGCACGTTGCTGTAAGCAAGCACATTCTCATTCAAAGTTGCAAGTTACTATGTAGGAACAGGTTTGTATAGGTATTTCAAAGATGCCCAGAACTGAGCTAAACTTGGTATGTCTCTAACTCCTAGAAATAACTTCATGCCCCATCTCCCTTCTTCCATCTAGTAAGGATCACATAATTCCTAACAAAGTTTTGACACAGATTCCCAATTCGGGCATTCAGAACATATAGCACGTTGCTGTAAGCAAGCACATTCTCATTCAATTTTGCAAGTTACTATGTAGGAACAAGTGTGTATAGGTATTTCAAAGATGCCCAGAACTGAGCTAAACGTTGTATGTCTGCAACTCCTAGAAATATCTTCATGCCACATCTCCTTTACTTACAGCTGGTAAGGATCACATAATTCCTAACAAAGTTTTGACACAGATTCCCAATTCGGGCATTCAGAACATATAGCACGTTGCTGTAAGCAAGCACATTCTCATTCAAAGTTGCAAGTTACTATGTAGGAACAAGTTTGTATAAGTATTTCAAAGATGCCCAGAACTGAGCTAAACTAGGTATGTCTGAAACTCCTAGAAATAACTTCATGCCCCATCTCCCTTACTTCCATCTAGTAAGGATCACATAATTCCTAACAAAGTTTTGACACAGATTCCCAATTCGGGCATTCAGAACATATAGCACGTTGCTGTAAGCAAGCACATTCTCATTCAAAGTTGCAAGTTACTATGTAGGAACAAGTTTGCATAGGTATTTCAAAGATGCCCAGAACTGAGCTAAACGTTGTATGTCTGCAACTCCTAGAAATAACTTCATGCCCCATCTCCCTTACTTAGAGCTAGTAAGGATCACATAATTCCTAACAAAGTTTTGACACAGATTCCCAATTCGGGCATTCAGAACATATAGCACGTTGCTGTAAGCAAGCACATTCTCATTCAAAGTTGCAAGTTACTATGTAGGAACAAGTTTGTATAGGTATTTCAAAGATGCCCAGAACTGAGCTAAACGTTGTATGTCTGCAACTCCTAGAAATAACTTCATGCCCCATCTCCCTTACTTCCATCTAGTAAGGATCACATAATTCCTAACAAAATTTTGACACAGATTCCCAATTCGGGCATTCAGAACATATAGCACGTTGCTGTAAGCAAGCACATTCTCATTCAAAGTTGCAAGTTACTATGTAGGAACAAGTTTGTATAGGTATTTCAAAGATGCCCAGTACTGAGCTAAACTTGGTATGTCTCCAACTCCTAGAAATAACTACATGCCCCATCTCCCTTACTTCCAGCTAGTAAGGATCACATAATTCCTAACAAAGTTTTGACACAGATTCCCAATTCGGGCATTCAGAACATATAGCACGTTGCTGTAAGCAAGCACATTCTCATTCTAAGAAGCAAGTTACTATGTAGGAAAAACTTTGTATAGGTATTTCAAAGATGCCCAGAACTGAGCTAAAGTGGGTATGTGTCCAACTCCTAGAAATAACTTCATGCCCCATCTCCCTTCATTCCAGCTAGTAAGGATCACATAATTCCTAACAAAGTTTTGACACAGATTCCCAATTCGGGCATTCAGAACATATAGCACGTTGCTGTAAGCAAGCACATTCTCATTCAAAGATGCAAGTTACTATGTAGGAACAAGTTTGTATAGGACTTTCAAAGATGCCCAGAACTGAGCTGAAGTGTGTATGTCTCCAACTCCTAGAAATAACTTCATGCCCCATCTCCCTTACTTCCAGCTAGTGAGGATCACATAATTCCGAACAAAGTTTTGACTCAGATTCCCAATTCGGGCGTTCAGAACATATAGCACGTTGCTGTAAGCAAGCACATTCTTATTCTAAGAAGCAAGTTACTATGTAGGAACAAGTTTGTATAGGTATTTCAAAAATTCCCAGAACTGAGCTAAAGTGGGTATTTGTCCAACTCCTAGAAATAACTTCATGCCCCATCTACCTTACTTCCAGCTAGTAAGGATCACATAATTCCTAACAAAGTTTTGTCACAGATTCCCAATCCGGGCATTCAGAACATATAGCACGTTGCTGTAAGCAAGCACATTCTCATTCAAAGTTGCAAGTTACTATGTAGGAACAAGTTTGTATAGGTATTTCAAAGATGCCCAGAACTGAGCTTAACGTTGTATGTCTGCAACTCCTAGAAATAACTTCATGCCCCATCTCCCTTACTTCCAGCTGGGATCACATAAATCCTAACAAAGTTTTGACACAGATTCCCAATTCGGGCATTCAGAACATATAGCACGTTGCTGTAAGCAAGCACATTCTCATTCAAAGTTGCAAGTTACTATGTAGGAACAAGTTTGTATAGGTATTTCAAAGATGCCCAGAACTGAGCTAAACGTTGTATGTCTCCAACTCCTAGACATAACTTCATGCCCCATCTCCCTTACTTCCAGCTAGTAAGGATCACATAATTCCTAACAAAGATTTGACACAGATTCCCAATTCGGGCATTCAGAACATATAGCACGTTGCTGTAAGCAAGCACATTCTCATTCAATGTTGCAAGTTACTATGTAGGAACAAGTTTGTATAGGTATTTCAAAGATGCCCAGAACTGAGCTAAACGATGTATGTCTGCAACTCCTAGAAGTAACTTCATGCCCCATCTCCCTTACTTCCAGCTAGTAAGGATCACATAATTCCTAACAAAGTTTTGACACAGATTCCCAATTCGGGCATTCAGAACATATAGCACGTTGCTGTAAGCAAGCACATTCTCATTCAAAGTTGCAAGTTACTATGTAGGAACAAGTTTGTATACGACAATCAAAGATGCCCAGAACTGAAGTAAACTTGGTATGTGTCCAACCTCTAGAAATAACTTCATGCCCCAACTCCCTTACTTCCAGCTAGTAAGGATCACATAATTCCTAACAAAGTTTTGACACAGATTCCCAATTCGGGCATTCAGAACATATAGCACGTTGCTGTAAGCAAGCGCATTCTCATTCTAAGAAGCAAGTTACTATGTAGGAACAAGTTTGTATAAGTATTTCAAAGATGCCCAGAACTGAGCTAAACGTTGTATGTCTCCAACTCCTAGAAATAACCTCATGCCCCATCTCCCTTACTTCCAGCTAGTAAGGATCACATAATTCCTAACAAAGTTTTGACACAGATTCCCTATTCGGGCATTCAGAACATATAGCACGTTGCTGTAAGCAAGCACATTGTCATTCAAAGTTGCAAGTTACTATGTAGGAACAAGTGTGTATAGGTATTTCAAAGATGCCCAGAACTGAGCTAAACGTTGTATGTCTCCAACTCCTAGAAATAACTTCATGCCCCAACTCCCTTACTTCCATCTAGTAAGGATCACATAATTCCTAACAAAGTTTTGACACAGATTCCCAATTCGGGCATTCAGAACATATAGCACATTGCTGTAAGCAAGCACATTCTCATTCAAAGTTGCAAGTTACTATGTAGAAACAAGTTTGTATAGGTATTTCAAAGATGCCCAGAACTGAGCTAAACGTTGTATGTCTGCAACTCCTAGACATAACTTCATGCCCCATCTCCCTTACTTCCAGCTAGTAAGGATCACATAATTCCTAACAAAGTTTTGACACAGATTCCCAATTCGGGCATTCAGAACATATAGCACGTTGCTGTAAGCAAGCACATTCTCATTCAAAGTTGCAAGTTACTATGTAGGAACAAGTTTGTATAGGTTTTTCAAAGATGCCCAGAACTGAGCTAAACGTTGTATGTCTGCAACTCCTAGAAGTAACATCATGCCCCATCTCCCTTACTTCCAGCTAGTAAGGATCACATAATTCCTAACAAAATTTTTGGCACAGATTCCCAATTCGGGCATTCAGAACATATAGCACGTTGCTGTAAGAAAGCACATTCTCATTCAAAGTTGCAAGTTACTATGTAGGAACAAGTTTGCATAGGTATTTCAAAGATGCCCAGAACTGAGCTAAACGTTGTATGTCTGCAACTCCTAGAAATAACTTCATGCCCCATCTCCCTTACTTCCAGCTAGTAAGGATCACATAATTCATAAAAAAGTTTTGACACAGATTCCCTATTCGGGCATTCAGAACATATAGCACGTTGCTGTAAGCAAGCACATTCTCATTCAAAGTTGCAAGTTACTATGTAGGAACAAGTTTGTATAGGTATTTCAAAGATGCCCAGAACTGAGCTAAACGTTGTATGTCTGCAACTCCTAGAAATAACTTCATGCCCCATCTCCCTTACTTTCATCTAGTAAGGATCACATAATTCCTAACAAAGTTTTGACACAGATTCCCAATACGGGCATTCAGAACATATAGCACGTTGCTGTAAGCAAGCACATTCTCATTCAAAGTTGCAAGTTACTATGTAGGAACAAGTTTGTATAGGTATTTCAAAGATGCCCAGAACTGAGCTAAACTTGGTATGTCTGCAACTCCTAGAAATAACTTCATGCCCCATCTCCCTTACTTCCAGCTAGTAAGGATCACATAATTCCTAACAAAGTTTTGACACAGATTCCCAATTCGGGCATTCAGAACATATAGCACTTTGCTGTAAGCAAGCACATTCTCATTCAAAGTTGCAAGTTACTATGTAGGAACAAGTTTGTATAGGTATTTCAAAGATGCCCAGAACTGAGCTAAACTTGGTATGTCTGCAACTCCTAGAAATAACTTCATGCCCCATCTCCCTTAATCCAGCTAGTAAGGATCACATAATTCCTAACAAAGTTTTGACACAGATTCCCAATTCGGGCATTCAGAACATATAGCACGTTGCTTAAGCAAGCACATTCTCATTCAAAGATGCAAGTTACTATGTAGGAACAAGTTTGTATAGGACTTTCAAAGATGCCCAGAACTGTGCTGAAGTGTGTATGTCTCCAACTCATAGAAATAACTTCATGCCCCATCTCCCTTACTTCCAGCTAGTGAGGATCACATAATTCCGAACAAAGTTTTGACACAGATTCCCAATTCGGGCATTCAGAACATATAGCACGTTGCTGTAAGCAAGCACATTCTTATTCTAAGAAGCAAGTTACTATGTAGGAACAAGTTTGTATAGGTATTTCAAAAATTCCCAGAACTGAGCTAAAGTGGGTATTTGTCCAACTCCTAGAAATAACTTCATGCCCCATCTACCTTACTTCCAGCTAGTAAGGATCACATAATTCCTAACAAAGTTTTGTCACAGATTCCCAATCCGGGCATTCAGAACATATAGCACGTTGCTGTAAGCAAGCACATTCTCATTCAAAGTTGCAAGTTACTATGTAGGAACAAGTTTGTATAGGTATTTCAAAGATGCCCAGAACTGAGCTAAACTTGGTATGTGTCCAACCTCTAGAAATAACTTCATGCCCCATCTCCCTTACTTCCAGCTAGTAAGGATCACATAATTCCTAACAAAGTTTTGACACAGATTCCCAATTCGGGCATTCAGAACACATAGCACGTTGCTGTAAGCAAGCACATTCTCATTCAAAGTTGCAAGTTACTATGTAGGAACAAGTTTGTATAGGTATTTCAAAGATGCCCAGAACTGAGCTTAACGTTGTATGTCTGCAACTCCTAGAAATAACTTCATGCCCCATCTCCCTTACTTCCAGCTAGTAAGGATCACATAATTCCTAACAAAGTTTTGACACAGATTCCCAATTCGGGCATTCAGAACATATAGCACGTTGCTGTAAGCAAGCACATTCTGATTCAAAGTTGCAAGTTACTATGTAGGAACAAGTTTGTATAGGTATTTCAAAGATGCCCAGAACTGAGCTAAACGTTGTATGTCTGCAACTCCTAGACATAACTTCATGCCCCATCTCCCTTACTTCCAGCTAGTAAGGATCACATAATTACTAACAAAGTTTTGACACAGATTCCCAATTCGGGCATTCAGAACATATAGCACGTTGCTGTAAGCAAGCACATTCTCATTCAAAGTTGCAAGTTACTATGTAGGAACAAGTTTGTATAGGTATTTCAAAGATGCCCAGAACTGAGCTAAACGTTGTATGTCTGCAACTCCTAGAAGTAACTTCATGCCCCATCTCCCTTACTTCCAGCTAGTAAGGATCACATAATTCCTAACAAAGATTTGACACAGATTCCCAATTCGGGCATTCAGAACATATAGCACGTTGCTGTAAGCAAGGACATTCTCATTCAAAGTTGCAAGTTACTATGTAGGAACAAGTTTGTATACGACAATCAAAGATGCCCAGAACTGAACTAAACTTGGTATGTGTCCAACCTCTAGAAATAACTTCATGCCCCAACTCCCTTACTTCCAGCTAGTAAGGATCACATAATTCCTAATAAAGTTTTGACACAGATTCCCAATTCGGGCATTCAGAACATATAGCACGTTGCTGTAAGCAAGCACATTCTCATTCTAAGAAGCAAGTTAGTATGTAGGAAAAAGTTTGTATAAGTATTTCAAAGATGCCCAGAACTGAGCTAAACGTTGTATGTCTCCAACTCCTAGAAATAACTTCATGCCCCATCTCCCTTACTTCCAGCTAGTAAGGATCACATAATTCCTAACAAAGTTTTGACACAGATTCCCTATTCGGGCATTCAGAACATATAGCACGTTGCTGTAAGCAAGCACATTCTCATTCAAAGTTGCAAGTTACTATGTAGGAACAAGTGTGTATAGGTATTTCAAAGATGCCCAGAACTGAGCTAAACGTTGTATGTCTCCAACTCCTAGAAATAACTTCATGCCCCATCTCCCTTACTTCCATCTAGTAATGATCTCATAATTCCTAACAAAGTTTTGACACAGATTCCCAATTCGGGCATTCAGAACATATAGCACGTTGCTGTAAGCAAGCACAATCTCATTCAAAGTTGCAAGTTACTATGTAGGAACAAGTTTGTATAGGTATTTCAAAGATGCCCAGAACTGAGCTAAACGTTGTATGTCTGCAACTCCTAGACATAACTTCATGCCCCATCTCCCTTACTGCCAGCTAGTAAGGATCACATTATTCCTAACAAAGTTTTGACACAGATTCCCAATTCGGGCATTCAGAACATATAGCACGTTGCTGTAAGCAAGCACATTCTCATTCAAAGTTGCAAGTTACTATGTAGGAACAAGTTTGTATAGGTATTTCAAAGATGCCCAGAACTGAGCTAAACGTTGTATGTCTGCAACTCCTAGAAGTAACTTCATGCCCCATCTCCCTTACTTCCAGCTAGTAAGGATCACATAATTCCTAACAAAGTTTTGACACAGATTCCCAATTCGGGCATTCAGAACATATAGCACGTTGCTGTAAGCAAGCACATTCTCATTCAAAGTTGCAAGTTACTATGTAGGAACAAGTTTGTATACGACAATCAAAGATGCCCAGAACTGAACTAAACATGGTATGTGTCCAACCTCTAGAAATAACTTCATGCCCCAACTCCCTTACTTCCAGCTAGTAAGGATCACATAATTCCTAACAAAATTTTAACACAGATTCCCAATTCGGGCATTCAGAACATATAGCACGTTGCTGTAAGCAAGCACATTCTCATTCTAAGAAGCAAGTTACTATGTAGGAACAAGTTTGTATAAGTATTTCAAAGATGCCCAGAACTGAGCTAAACGTTGTATGTCTCCAACTCCTAGAAATAACTTCATGCCCCATCTCCCTTACTTCCAGCTAGTAAGGATCACATAATTCCTAACAAAGTTTTGACACAGATTCCCTATTCGGGCATTCAGAACATATAGCACGTTGCTGTAAGCAAGCACATTCTCATTCAAAGTTGCAAGTTACTATGTAGGAACAAGTGTGTATAGGTATTTCAAAGATGCCCAGAACTGAGCTAAACGTTGTATGTCTCCAACTCCTAGAAATAACTTCATGCCCCATCTCCCTTACTTCCATCTAGTAAGGATCACATAATTCCTAACAAAGTTTTGACACAGATTCCCAATTCGGGCATTCAGAACATATAGCACGTTGCTGTAAGCAAGCAAATTCTCATTCAAAGTTGCAAGTTACTATGTAGGAACATGTTTGTATAGGTATTTCAAAGATGCCCAGAACTGAGCTAAACGTTGTATGTCTGCAACTCCTAGACATAACTTCATGCCCCATCTCCCTTACATCCAGCTAGTAAGGATAACATAATTCCTAACAAAGTTTTGACACAGATTCCCAAAATCGGGCATTCAGAACATATAGCACGTTGCTGTAAGCAAGCACATTCTCATTCAATGTTGCAAGTTACTATGTAGGAACAAGTTTGTATAGGTATTTCAAAGATGCCCAGAACTGAGCTAAAAGTTGTATGTCTGCAACTCCTAGAAGTAACTACATGCCCCATCTCCCTTACTTCCAGCTAGTAAGGATCACATAATTCCTAACAAAGTTTTGACACAGATTCCCAATTCGGGCATTCAGAACATATAGCACGTTGCTGTAAGCAAGCACATTCTCATTCAAAGTTGCAAGTTACTATGTAGGAACAAGTTTGTATACGACAATCAAAGATGCCCAGAACTGAACTAAACTTGTTATGTGTCCAACCTCTAGAAATAACTTCATGCCCCAACTCCCTTACTTCCAGCTAGTAAGGATCACATAATTCCTAACAAAGTTTTGACACAGATTCCCAATTCGGGCATTCAGAACATATAGCACGTTGCTGTAAGCAAGCACATTCTCATTCTAAGAAGCAAGTTACTATGTAGGAACAAGTTTGTATAAGTATTTCAAAGATGCCCAGAACTGAGCTAAACGTTGTATGTCTCCAACTCCTAGAAATAACTTCATGCCCCATCTCCCTTACTTGCAGCTAGTAAGGATCACATAATTCCTAACAAAGTTTTGACACATATTCCCTATTCGGGCATTCAGAACATATAGCAAATTGCTGTAAGCAAGCACATTCTCATTCAAAGTTGCAAGTTACTATGTAGGAACAAGTGTGTATAGGTATTTCAAAGATGCCCAGAACTGAGCTAAACGTTGTATGTCTCCAACTCCTAGAAATAACTTCATGCCCCATCTCCCTTACTTCCATCTAGTAAGGATCACATAATTCCTAACAAAGTTTTGACACAGATTCCCAATTCGGGCATTCAGAACATATAGCACGTTGCTGTAAGCAAGCACATTCTCATTCAAAGTTGCAAGTTACTATGTAGGAACAAGTTTGTATAGGTATTTCAAAGATGCCCAGAACTGAGCTAAACGTTGTATGTCTGCAACGCCTAGAAATAACTTCATGCCCCATCTCCCTTACTTCCAGCTAGTAAGGATCACATAATTCCTAACAAAGTTTTGACACAGATTCCCAATTCGGGCATTCAGAACATATAGCACGTTGCTGTAAGCAAGCACATTCTCATTCAAAGTTGCAAGTTACTATGTAGAAACAACTTTGTATAGGTATTTCAAAGATTCCCAGAACTGAGCTAAACGTTGTATGTCTGCAACTCCTAGAAATAACTTCATGCCCCATCTCCCTTACTTCCATCTAGTAAGGATCACATAATACCTAACAAAGTTTTGACACAGATTCCCAATTCGGGCATTCAGAACATATAGCACGTTGTTGTAAGCAAGCACATTTTCATTCAAAGTTGCAAGTTACTAAGTAGGAACAAGTTTGTATAGGTATTTCAAAGATGCCCAGAACTGAGTTAAACGTTGTACGTCTGCAACTCCTAGAAATAACTTCATGCCCCATCTCCCTTACTTCCAGCTAGTAAGGATCACATAAATCCTAACAAAGTTTTGACACAGATTCCCAATTCGGGCATTCAGAACATATAGCACTTTGCTGTAAGCAAGCACATTCTCATTCAAAGTTGCAAGTTACTATGTAGGAACAAGTTTGTATAGGTATTTCAAAGATGCCCAGAACTGAGCTAAACGTTGTATGTCTGCAACTCCTAGAAATAAGTTCATGCCCCATCTCCCTTCCTTCCTGCTAGTAAGGATCACATAATTCCTAACAAAGTTTTGACACAGATTCCCAATTCGGGCATT
This sequence comes from Diceros bicornis minor, assembly GCF_020826845.1. Taxonomy (NCBI): domain Eukaryota; kingdom Metazoa; phylum Chordata; class Mammalia; order Perissodactyla; family Rhinocerotidae; genus Diceros; species Diceros bicornis. Next base: position 875,446 of record NW_026691718.1, read on the forward strand.
CAGAACATATAGCACGTTGCTGTAAGCAAGCACATTCTCATTCAAAGATGCAAGTTACTATGTAGGAACAAGTTTGTATAGTACTTTCAAAGATGCCCAGAACTGAGCTTAACGTTGTATGTCTCCAACTCCTAGAAATAACTTCATGCCCCATCTCCCTTACTTCCAGCTAGTAAGGATCACATAATTCCTAACAAAGATTTGACACAGATTCCCAATTCAGGCATTCAGAACATATAGCACGTTGCTGTAGCAAGCACATTCTCATTCAAAGATGCAAGTTACTATGTAGGAACAAGTTTGTATAGGACTTTCAATGATGCCCAGAACTGAGCTGAATTGTGTATGTCTACAACTCCTAGAAATAACTTCATGCCCCATCTCCCTTACTTCCAGCTAGTGAGGATCACATAATTCTGAACAAAGTTTTGACACAGATTCCCAATTCGGGCATTCAGAACATATAGCACGTTGCTGTAAGCAAGCACATTCTCATTCTAAGAAGCAAGTTACTATGTAGGAACAAGTTTATATAGTTATTTCAAAAATTCCCAGAACTGAGCTAAAGTGGGTATGTGTCCAACTCCTAGAAATATCTTCATGCCCCATCTCCCTTACTTCCAGCTAGTAAGGATCACATAATTCCTAACAAAGTTTTGACACAGATTCCCAATTCGGGCATTCAGAACATATAGCACGTTGCTGTAAGCAAGCACATTCTCATTCAAAGTTGCAAGTTACTATGTAGGAACAAGTTTGTATAGGTATTTCAAAGATGCCCAGAACTGAGCTAAACGTTGTATGTCTGCAACTCCTAGAAATAACTTCATGCCCCATCTCCCTTACTTCCATCTAGTAAGGATCACATAATACCTAACAAAGTTTTGACACAGATTCCCAATTCGGGCATTCAGAACATATAGCACGTTGCTGTAAGCAAGCACATTCTCATTCAAAGTTGCAAGTTACTATGTAGGAACAAGTTTGTATAGGTATTTCAAAGATGCCCAGAACTGAGCTAAACGTTGTATGTCTGCAACTCCTAGAAATAACTTCATGCCCCATCTCCCTTTCTTCCAGCTAGTAAGGATCACATAATTCCTAACAAAGTTTTGACACAGATTCCCAATTCGGGCATTCAGAACATATAGCACGTTGCTGTAAGCAAGCACCTTCTCATTCTAAGAAGCAAGTTACTATGTAGGAACAAGTTTGTATAAGTATTTCAAAGATGCCCAGAACTGAGATAAACGTTGTATGTCTCCAACTCCTAGAAATAACTTCATGCCCCATCTCCCTTACTTCCAGCTAGTAAGGATCACATAATTCCTAACAAAGTTTTGACACAGATTCCCTATTCGGGCATTCAGAACATATAGCACGTTGCTGTAAGCAAGCACATTCTCATTCAAAGTTGCAAGTTACTATGTAGGAACAAGTGTGTATAGGTATTTCAAAGATGCCCAGAACTGAGCTAAAGTGGGTATGTGTCCAACTCCTAGAAATAACTTCATGCCCGATCTCCCTTACTTCCATCTAGTAAGGATCACATAATTCCTAACAAAGTTTTGACACAGATTCCCAATTCGGGCATTCAGAACATATAGCACGTTGCTGTAAGCAAGCACATTCTCATTCAAAGTTGCAAGCTACTATGTAGGAACAAGTTTGTATAGGTATTTCAAAGATGCCCAGAACTGAGCTAAAAGTTGTATGTCTGCAACGCATAGAAATAACTTCATGCCCCATCTCCCTTACTTCCAGCTAGTAAGGATCACATAATTCCTAACAAAGTTTTGACACAGATTCCCTATTCGGGCATTCAGAACATATAGCACGTTGCTGTAAGCAAGCACATTCTCATTCAAAGTTGCAAGTTACTATGTAGGAACAACTTTGTATAGGTATTTCAAAGATTCCCAGAACTGAGCTAAACGTTGTATGTCTGCAACTCCTAGAAATAACTTCATGCCCCATCTCCCTTACTTCCATCTAGTAAGGATCACATAATACCTAACAAAGTTTTGACACAGATTCCCAATTCGGGCATTCAGAACATATAGTACGTTGTTGTAAGCAAGAACATTTTCATTCAAAGTTGCAAGTTACTATGTAGGAACAAGTTTGTATAGGTATTTCAAAGATGCCCAGAACTGAGCTAAACGTTGTATGTCTGCAACTCCTAGACATAACTTCATGCCCCATCTCCCTTACTGCCAGCTAGTAAGGATCACATTATTCCTAACAAAGTTTTGACACAGATTCCCAATTCGGGCATTCAGAACATATAGCACGTTGCTGTAAGCAAGCACATTCTCATTCAAAGTTGCAAGTTACTATGTAGGAACAAGTTTGTATAGGTATTTCAAAGATGCCCAGAACTGAGCTAAACGTTGTATGTCTGCAACTCCTAGAAGTAACTTCATGCCCCATCTCCCTTACTTCCAGCTAGTAAGGATCACATAATTCCTAACAAAGTTTTGACACAGATTCCCAATTCGGGCATTCAGAACATATAGCACGTTGCTGTAAGCAAGCACCTTCTCATTCTAAGAAGCAAGTTACTATGTAGGAACAAGTTTGTATAAGTATTTCAAAGATGCCCAGAACTGAGCTAAACGTTGTATGTCTCCAACTCCTAGAAATAACTTCATGCCCCATCTCCCTTACTTCCAGCTAGTAAGGATCACATAATTCCTAACAAAGTTTTGACACAGATTCCCAATTCGGGCATTCAGACCATATAGCACGTTGCTGTAAGCAAGCACATTCTTATTCAAAGTTGCAAGTTACTATGAAGGAACAAGTTTGTATAGGTATTTCAAAGATGCCCAGAACTGAGCTAAACTTGGTATGTGTCCAACCTCCAGAAATAACTTCATACCCCATCTCCCTTACTTCCAGCTAGTAAGGATCACATAATTCCTAACAAAGTTTTGACACAGATTCCCAATTCGGGCATTCAGAACATATAGCACGTTGCTGTAAGCAAGCACATTCTCATTCAAAGTTGCAAGTTACTATGTAGGAACACGTTTGTATAGGTATTTCAAAGATGCCCAGAACTGAGCTAAACGTTGTATGTCTGCCACTCCTAGAAATAACTTCATGCCCCATCTCCCTTACTTCCAGCTAATAAGGTTCACATGATTCCTAACAAAGTTTTGACACAGATTCCCAATTCGGGCATTCAGAACATATAGCACGTTGCTGTAAGCAAGCACATTCTGATTCAAAGTTGCAAGTTACTATGTAGGAACAAGTTTGTATAGGTATTTCAAAGATGCCCAGAACTGAGCTAAACGTTGTATGTCTGCAACTCCTAGAAATAACTTCATGCCCCATCTCCCTTACTTCCAGCTAGTAAGGATCACATAATTCCTAACAAAGTTTTGACACAGATTCCCAATTCGGGCATTCAGAACATATAGCACGTTGCTGTAAGCAAGCACATTCTCATTCAAAGTTGCAAGTTACTATGTAGGAACAAGTGTGTATAGGTATTTCAAAGATGCCCAGAACTGAGCTAAACGTTGTATGTCTCCAATTCCTAGAAATAACTTCATGCCCCATCTCCCTTACTTGCAGCTAGTGAGGATCACATAATTCCTAACAAAGTTTTGACACAGATTCCCTATTCGGGCATTCAGAACATATAGCACGTTGCTGTAAACAAGCACATTCTCATTCTAAGAAGCAAGTTACTATGTAGGAACAAGATTGTATACGTATTTCAAAGATGCCCAGAACTGAGCTAAAGTGGGTATGTTTCCAACTCCTAGAAATAACTTCATGCCCCATCTCCCTTACTTCCAGCTAGTAAGGATCACATAATTCCTAACAAAGTTTTGACACAGATTCCCAATTCGGGCATTCAGAACATATAGCACGTTGCTGTAAGCAAGCACATTCTCATTCAAAGTTGCAAGTTACTATGTAGGAACAAGTTTGTATAGGTATTTCAAAGATGCCCAGAACTGAGCTAAACGTTGTATGTCTGCAACTCCTAGAAATAACTTCATGCCCCATCTCCCTTACTTCCAGCTAGTAAGGATCACATAATTCCTAACAAAGTTTTGACACAGATTCCCAATTCGGGCATTCAGAACATATAGCACGTTGCTGTAAGCAAGCACATTCTCATTCAAAGTTGCAAGTTACTATGTAGGAACAAGTTTGTATAGGTATTTCAAAGATGCCCAGAACTGAGCTAAACGTTGTATGTCTCCAACTTTTAGAAATAACTTCATGCCCCATCTCCCTTACTTCCATCTAGTAAGGATCACATAATTCCTAACATAGTTTTGACACAGATTCCCAATTTGGTCATTCAGAACATATAGCACATTGCTGTAAGCAAGCATATTCTCATTCAAAGTTGCAAGTTACTATGTAGGAACAAGTTTGTTTAGGTATTTCAAAGATGCCCAGAACTGAGCTAAACGTTGTATGTCTGCAACTCCTAGAAATAACTTCATGCCCCATCTCCCTTACTTCCAGCTAGTAAGGATCACATAATTCCTAACAAAGTTTTGACACAGATTCCCAATTCGGGCATTCAGAACATATAGCACGTTGCTGTAAGCAAGCACATTCTGATTCAAAGTTGCAAGTTACTATGTATGAACAAGTTTGTATAGGTATTTCAAAAATGCTCAGAACTGAGCTAAATGTTGTATGTCTCCAACTCCTAGAAATAACTTCATGCCCCATCTCCCTTACTTCCAGCTAGTAAGTATCACATAATTCCTAACAAAGTTTTGACACAGATTCCCAATTCGGGCATTCAGAACATATAGCACGTTGCTGTAAGCAAGCACATTCTCATTCAAAGTTGCAAGTTACTATGTAGGAACAAGTTTGTATAGGTATTTCAAAGATGCCCAGAACTGAGCTAAACGTTGTATGTCTCCAACTCCTAGAAATAACTTCATGCCCCATCTCCCTTACTTCCATCTAGTAAGGATCACATAATTCCTAACAAAGTTTTGATACAGATTCCCAATTCGGGCATTCAGAACATATAGCACGTTGCTGTAAGCAAGCACATTCTCATTCAAAGTTGCAAGTTACTATGTAGGAACAAGTTTGTATAGGACTTTCAAAGATGCCCATAACTGAGCTAAACTTGGTATGTGTCCAACCTCTAGAAATAACTTCATGCCCCAACTCCCTTACTTCCAGCTAGTAAGGATCACATAATTCCTAACAAAGTTTTGACACAGATTCCCAATTCGGGCATTCAGAACATATAGCCCGTTGCTGTAAGCAAGCACATTCTGATTCAAATTTGCAAGTTACTATGTAGGAACAAGTTTGTATAGGTATTTCAAAGATGCCCAGAACTGAGCTAAACGTTGTATGTCTGCCACTCCTAGAACCAACTTCATGCCCCATCTCCCTTACTTCCATCTAGTAAGGATCACATAATTCCTAACAAAGTTTTGACACAGATTCCCTATTCGGGCATTCAGAACATATAGCACGTTGCTGTAAGCAAGCACATTCTGATTCAAAGTTGCAAGTTACTATGTAGGAACAAGTTTGTATAGGTATTTCAAAGATGCCCAGAACTGAGCTAAACGTTGTATGTCTCCAACTCCTAGAAATAACTTCATGCCCCATCTCCCTTACTTCCAGCTAGTAAGGATCACATAATTCCTAACAAAGTTTTGACACAGATTCCCAATTCGGGCATTCAGAACCTATAGCACGTTGCTGTAAGCAAGCACATTCTCATTCAAAGTTGCAAGTTACTATGTAGGAACAAGTGTGTATAGGTATTTCAAAGATGCCCAGAACTGAGCTAAACTTGGTATGTCTCCAACTCGTAGAAATAACTCCTTGCCCCATCTCCCTTACTTCCAGCTATTAAGGATCACATAATTCCTAACAAAGTTTTGACACAGATTCCCAATTCGGGCATTCAGAACATATAGCACGTTGCTGTAAGCAAGCACATTCTCATTCAAAGTTGCAAGTTACTATGTAGGAACAAGTTTGTATAGGTATTTCAAAGATGCCCAGAACTGAGCTAAACGTTGTATGTCTGCAACTCCTAGAAATAACTTCATGCCCCATCTCCCTTACTTACAGCTAGTAAGGATCACATAATTCCTAACAAAGTTTTGACACAGATTCCCAATTCGGGCATTCAGAACATATAGCACGTTGCTGTAAGCAAGCACATTCTCATTCAAAGTTGCAAGTTACTATGTAGGAACAGGTTTGTATAGGTATTTCAAAGATGCCCAGAACTGAGCTTAAGTGGGTATGTCTCCAACTCCTAGAAATAACTTCATGCCCCATCTCCCTTACTTCCAGCTAGTAAGGATCACATAATTCCTAACAAAGTTTTGACACAGATTCCCAATTCGGGCATTCAGAACATATAGCACGTTGCTGTAAGCAAGCACATTCTGATTCAAAGTTGCAAGTTACTATGTAGGAACAAGTTTGTATAGGTATTTCAAAGATGCCCAGAACTGAGCTAAACGTTGTATGTCTGCAACTCATAGAAATAACTTCATGCCCCATCTCCCTTACTTACACCTAGTAAGGATCACATAATTCCTAACAAAGATTTGACACAGATTCCCAATTCGGGCATTCAGAACATATAGCACGTTGCTGTAAGCAAGCACATTCTCATTCAAAGTTGCAAGTTACTATGTAGGAACAATCTTGTATAGGTATTTCAAAGATGCCCAGAACTGAGCTAAACGTTGTATGTCTGCAACTCCTAGAAATAACTTCATGCCCCATCTCCCTTACTTCCAGGTAGTAAGGATCACATAATTCCTAACAAAGTTTTGACACAGATTCCCAATTCGGGCATTCAGAACATATAGCACGTTGCTGTAAGCAAGCACATTCTCATTCAAAGTTGCAAGTTACTATGTAGGAACAAGTTTGTATAGGTATTTCAAAGATGCCCAGAACTGAGCTAAACGTTGTATGTCTCCAACTCCTAGAAATAACTTCATGCCCCATCTCCCTTACTTCCAGCGAGTAAGGATCACATAATTCCTAACAAAGTTTCGACACAGATTCCCAATTCGGGCATTCAGAACATATAGCACGTTGCTGTAAGCAAGCACATTCAATTGAAAGTTGCAAGTTACAATGTAGGAACAAGTTTGTATAGGTATTTCAAAGATGCCCAGAACTGAGCTAAACTTGGTATGTCTCCAACTCTTAGAAATAACTTCATGCCCCATCTCCCTTACTTCCAGCTAGTAAGGATCACATAATTCCTAACAAAGTTTTGACACAGATTCCCAATTCGGGCATTCAGAACATATAGCAGGTTGCTGTAAGCAAGCACATTCTCATTCAAAGTTGCAAGTTACTATGTAGGAACAAGTTTGTATAGGTATTTCAAAAATGCCCAGAACTGAGCTAAACGTTGTATGTCTGCAACTCCTAGAAATAACTTCATGCCCCATCTCCCTTACTTCCAGCTAGTAAGGATCACATAATTCCTAACAAAGTTTTGACACAGATTCCCAATTCGGGCATTCAGAACATATAGCACGTTGCTGTAAGCAAGCACATTCTGATTCAAAGTTGCAAGTTACTATGTAGGAACAAGTTTGTATAGGTATTTCAAAGATGCCCAGAACTGAGCTAAACGTTGTATGTCTGCAACTCCTAGAAATAACTTCATGCCCCATCTCCCTTACTTCCAGCTAGTAAGGATCACATAATTCCTAACAAAGTTTTGACACAGATTCCCAATTCGGGCATTCAGAACATATAGCACGTTGCTGGAAGCAAGCACATTCTCATTCAAAGTTGCAAGTTACTATGTAGGAACAAGTTTGTATAGGTATTTCAAAGATGCCCAGAACTGAGCTAAACGTTGTATGTCTGCAACTCCTAGAAATAACTTCATGCCCCATCTCCCTTACTTCCAGCTAGTAAGGATCACATAATTCCTAACAAAGTTTTGACACAGATTCCCAATTCGGTCATTCAGAACATATAGCACGTTGCTGTAAGCAAGCACATTCTGATTCAAAGTTGCAAGTTACTATGTATGAACAAGTTTGTATAGGTATTTCAAAAATGCCCAGAACTGAGCTAAATGTTGTATGTCTCCAACTCCTAGAAATAACTTCATGCCCCATCTCCCTTACTTCAAGCTAGTAAGTATCACATAATTCCTAACAAAGTTTTGACACAGATTCCCAATTCGGGCATTCAGAACATATAGCACGTTGCTGTAAGCAAGCACATTCTCATTCAAAGTTGCAAGTTACTATGTAGGAACAAGTTTGTATAGGTATTTCAAAGATGCCCAGAACTGAGCTAAACGTTGTATGTCTCCAACTCCTAGAAATAACTTCATGCCCCATCTCCCTTACTTCCATCTAGTAAGGATCACATAATTCCTAACAAAGTTTTGACACAGATTCCCAATTCGGGCATTCAGAACATATAGCACGTTGCTGTAAGCAAGCACATTCTCATTCAAAGTTGCAAGTTACTATGTAGGAACAAGTTTGTATAGGACTTTCAAAGATGCCCAGAACTGAGCTAAACTTGGTATGTGTCCAACCTCTAGAAATAACTTCATGCCCCAACTCCCTTACTTCCAGCTAGTAAGGATCACATAATTCCTAACAAAGTTTTGACACAGATTCCCAATTCGGGCATTCAGAACATATAGCACGTTGCTGTAAGCAAGCACATTCTGATTCAAAGTTGCAAGTTACTATGTAGGAACAAGTTTGTATAGGTATTTCAAAGATGCCCAGAACTGAGCTAAACGTTGTATGTCTGCAACTCCTAGAAATAACTTCATGCCCCATCTCCCTTACTTACAGCTAGTAAGGATCACATAATTCCTAACAAAGTTTTGACACAGAATCCCAATTCGGGCATTCAGAACATATAGCACGTTGCTGTAAGCAAGCACATTCTCATTCAAAGTTGCAAGTTACTATGTAGGAACAATCTTGTATAGGTATTTCAAAGATGCCCAGAACTGAGCTAAACGTTGTATGTGTGCAACTCGTAGAAATAACTTCATGCCCCATCTCCCTTACTTCCAGGTAGTAAGGATCACATAATTCCTAACAAAGTTTTGACACAGATTCCCAATTCGGGCATTCAGAACCTATAGCACGTTGCTGTAAGCAAGCACATTCTCATTCAAAGTTGCAAGTTACTATGTAGGAACAAGTTTGTATAGGTATTTCAAAGATGCCCAGAACTGAGCTAAACGTTGTATGTCTGCAACTCCTAGAAATAACTTCATGCCCCATCTCCCTTACTTCCAGCGAGTAAGGATCACATAATTCCTAACAAAGTTTCGACACAGATTCCCAATTCGGGCATTCAGAACATATAGCACGTTGCTGTAAGCAAGCACATTCAATTGAAAGTTGCAAGTTACAATGTAGGAACAAGTTTGTATAGGTATTTCAAAGATGCCCAGAACTGAGCTAAACTTGGTATGTCTCCAACTCTTAGAAATAACTTCATGCCCCATCTCCCTTACTTCCAGCTAGTAAGGATCACATAATTCCTAACAAAGTTTTGACACAGATTCCCAATTCGGGCATTCAGAACATATAGCAGGTTGCTGTAAGCAAGCACATTCTCATTCAAAGTTGCAAGTTACTATGTAGGAACAAGTTTGTATAGGTATTTCAAAAATGCCCAGAACTGAGCTAAACGTTGTATGTCTGCAACTCCTAGAAATAACTTCATGCCCCATCTCCCTTACTTCCAGCTAGTAAGGATCACATAATTCCTAACAAAGTTTTGACACAGATTCCCAATTCGGGCATTCAGAACATATAGCACGTTGCTGTAAGCAAGCACATTCTGATTCAAAGTTGCAAGTTACTATGTAGGAACAAGTTTGTATAGGTATTTCAAAGATGCCCAGAACTGAGCTAAACGTTGTATGTCTGCAACTCCTAGAAATAACTTCATGCCCCATCTCTCTTACTTCCAGCCTTAAGGATCACATAATTCCTAACAAAGTTTTGACACAGATTCCCAATTCGGGCATTCAGAACATATAGCACGTTGCTGTAGCAAGCACATTCTCATTCAAAGATGCAAGTTACTATGTAGGAACTAGTTTGTATAGGACTTTCAAAGATGCCCAGAACTGAGCTGAAGTGTGTATGTCTCCAAGTCCTAGACATAACTTCATGCCCCATCTCCCTTACTTCCAGCTAGTGAGGATCACATAATTCCTAACAAAGTTTTGACACAGATTCCCTATTCGGGCATTCAGAACATATAGCACGTTGCTGTAAGCAAGCACATTCTCATTGTAAGAAGCAAGTTACTATGTAGGAACAAGTTTGTATAGGTATTTCAAAAATGCCCAGAACTGAGCTAAAGTGGGTATGTGTCCAACCTCTAGAAATAACTTCATTCCCCAACTCCCTTACTTCCAGCTAGTAAGGATCACATAATTCCTAACAAAGTTTTGACACAGATTCCCAATTCGGGCATTCAGAACATATAGCACGTTGCTGTAAGCCAGCAAATTCTCATTCAATGTTGCAAGTTACTATGTAGGAACAAGTTTGTATAGGTATTTCAAAGATGCCCAGAACTGAGCTAAACGTTGTATGTCTCCAACTCCTAGAAATAACTTCATGCCCCGTCTCCCTTACTTCCAGCTAGTAAGGATCACATAATTCCTAACAAAGTTTTGACACAGATTCCCAATTCGGGCATTCAGAACATATAGCACGTTGCTGTAAGCAAGCACATTCTGATTCAAAGTTGCAAGTTACTATGTAGGAACAATTTTGTATAGGTATTTCACAGATGCCCAGAACTGAGCTAAACGTTGTATGTCTCCAACTCCTAGAAATAACTTCATGCCCCATCTCCCTTACTTCCAGCTAGTAAGGATCACATAATTCCTAACAAAGTTTTGACACAGATTCCCAAATCGGGCATTCAGAACATATAGCACGTTGCTGTAAGCAAGAACATTCTCATTCAAAGTTGCAAGTTACTATGTAGGAACAAGTTTGTATAGGTATTTCAAAGATGCCCAGAACTGAGCTAAACGTTGTATGTCTGCAACTCCTAGAAATAACTTCATGCCCCATCTCCCTTACTTCCATCTAGTAAGGATCACATAATTCCTAACAAAGTTTTGACACAGATTCCCAATTCGGGCATTCAGAACATATAGCACGTTGCTGTAAGCAAGCACATTCTCATTCAAAGTTGCAAGATACTATGTAGGAACAAGTTTGTATAGGTATATCAAAGATGCCCAGAACTGAGCTAAACCTTGTATGTCTGCAACTCCTAGAAATAACTTCATGCCCCATCTCTCTTACTTCCAGCTAGTAAGGATCACATAATTCCTAACAAAGTTTTGACACAGATTCCCAATTCGGGCATTCAGAACATATAGCACGTTGCTGTAAGCAAGCACATTCTGATTCAAAGTTGCCAGTTACTATGTAGGAACAAGTTTGTATAGGTATTTCACAGATACCCAGAACTGAGCTAAACGTTGTATGTCTGCAACTCCTAGAAATAACTTCATGCCCCATCTCCCTTACTTCCAGCTAGTAAGGATCACATAATTCCTAACAAAGTTTTGACACAGATTCCCAATTCGGGCATTCAGAACATATAGCACGTTGCTGTAAGCAAGCACATTCTCATTCAAAGTTGCAAGTTACTATGTAGGAACAAGTTTGTATAGGACTTTCAAAGATGCCCAGAACTGAGCTAAACTTGGTATGTGTCCAACCTCTAGAAATAACTTCATGCCCCAACTCCCTTACTTCCAGCTAGTAAGGATCACATAATTCCTAACAAAGTTTTGACACAGATTCCCAATTCGGGCATTCAGAACATATAGCACGTTGCTGTAAGCAAGCACATTCTGATTCAAAGTTGCAAGTTACTATGTAGGAACAAGTTTGTATAGGTATTTCAAAGATGCCCAGAACTGAGCTAAACTTGGTATGTCTCCAACTCTTAGAAATAACTTCATGCCCCATCTCCCTTACTTCCAGCTAGTAAGGATCACATAATTCCTAACAAAGTTTTGACACAGATTCCCAATTCGGGCATTCAGAACATATAGCAGGTTGCTGTAAGCAAGCACATTCTCATTCAAAGTTGCAAGTTACTATGTAGGAACAAGTTTGTATAGGTATTTCAAAAATGCCCAGAACTGAGCTAAACGTTGTATGTCTGCAACTCCTAGAAATAACTTCATGCCCCATCTCCCTTACTTCCAGCTAGTAAGGATCACATAATTCCTAACAAAGTTTTGACACAGATTCCCAATTCGGGCATTCAGAACATATAGCACGTTGCTGTAAGCAAGCACATTCTCATTCAAAGTTGCAAGTTACTATGTAGGAACAAGTTTGTATAGGTATTTCAAAGATGCCCAGAACTGAGCTAAACGTTGTATGTCTGCAACTCCTAGAAATAACTTCATGCCCCATCTCTCTTACTTCCAGCCTTAAGGATCACATAATTCCTAACAAAGTTTTGACACAGATTCCCAATTCGGGCATTCAGAACATATAGCACGTTGCTGTAGCAAGCACATTCTCATTCAAAGATGCAAGTTACTATGTAGGAACTAGTTTGTATAGGACTTTCAAAGATGCCCAGAACTGAGCTGAAGTGTGTATGTCTCCAACTCCTAGACATAACTTCATGCCCCATCTCCCTTACTTCCAGCTAGTGAGGATCACATAATTCCTAACAAAGTTTTGACACAGATTCCCTATTCGGGCATTCAGAACATATAGCACGTTGCTGTAAGCAAGCACATTCTCATTGTAAGAAGCAAGTTACTATGTAGGAACAAGTTTGTATAGGTATTTCAAAAATGCCCAGAACTGAGCTAAAGTGGGTATGTGTCCAACCTCTAGAAATAACTTCATTCCCCAACTCCCTTACTTCCAGCTAGTAAGGATCACATAATTCCTAACAAAGTTTTGACACAGATTCCCAATTCGGGCATTCAGAACATATAGCACGTTGCTGTAAGCCAGCAAATTCTCATTCAATGTTGCAAGTTACTATGTAGGAACAAGTTTGTATAGGTATTTCAAAGATGCCCAGAACTGAGCTAAACCTTGTATGTCTCCAACTCCTAGAAATAACTTCATGCCCCGTCTCCCTTACTTCCAGCTAGTAAGGATCACATAATTCCTAACAAAGTTTTGACACAGATTCCCAATTCGGGCATTCAGAACATATAGCACGTTGCTGTAAGCAAGCACATTCTGATTCAAAGTTGCAAGTTACTATGTAGGAACAATTTTGTATAGGTATTTCACAGATGCCCAGAACTGAGCTAAACGTTGTATGTCTCCAACTCCTAGAAATAACTTCATGCCCCATCTCCCTTACTTCCAGCTAGTAAGGATCACATAATTCCTAACAAAGTTTTGACACAGATTCCCAAATCGGGCATTCAGAACATATAGCACGTTGCTGTAAGCAAGAACATTCTCATTCAAAGTTGCAAGTTACTATGTAGGAACAAGTTTGTATAGGTATTTCAAAGATGCCCAGAACTGAGCTAAACGTTGTATGTCTGCAACTCCTAGAAATAACTTCATGCCCCATCTCCCTTACTTCCATCTAGTAAGGATCACATAATTCCTAACAAAGTTTTGACACAGATTCCCAATTCGGGCATTCAGAACATATAGCACGTTGCTGTAAGCAAGCACATTCTCATTCAAAGTTGCAAGTTACTATGTAGGAACAAGTTTGTATAGGTATTTCAAAGATGCCCAGAACTGAGCTAAACGTTGTATGTCTGCAACTCCTAGAAATAACTTCATGCCCCATCTCCCTTACTTACAGCTAGTAAGGATCACATAATTCCTAACAAAGTTTTGACACAGAATCCCAATTCGGGCATTCAGAACATATAGCACGTTGCTGTAAGCAAGCACATTCTCATTCAAAGTTGCAAGTTACTATGTAGGAACAATCTTGTATAGGTATTTCAAAGATGCCCAGAACTGAGCTAAACGTTGTATGTGTGCAACTCGTAGAAATAACTTCATGCCCCATCTCCCTTACTTCCAGGTAGTAAGGATCACATAATTCCTAACAAAGTTTTGACACAGATTCCCAATTCGGGCATTCAGAACCTATAGCACGTTGCTGTAAGCAAGCACATTCTCATTCAAAGTTGCAAGTTACTATGTAGGAACAAGTTTGTATAGGTATTTCAAAGATGCCCAGAACTGAGCTAAACGTTGTATGTCTGCAACTCCTAGAAATAACTTCATGCCCCATCTCCCTTACTTCCAGCGAGTAAGGATCACATAATTCCTAACAAAGTTTCGACACAGATTCCCAATTCGGGCATTCAGAACATATAGCACGTTGCTGTAAGCAAGCACATTCAATTGAAAGTTGCAAGTTACAATGTAGGAACAAGTTTGTATAGGTATTTCAAAGATGCCCAGAACTGAGCTAAACTTGGTATGTCTCCAACTCTTAGAAATAACTTCATGCCCCATCTCCCTTACTTCCAGCTAGTAAGGATCACATAATTCCTAACAAAGTTTTGACACAGATTCCCAATTCGGGCATTCAGAACATATAGCAGGTTGCTGTAAGCAAGCACATTCTCATTCAAAGTTGCAAGTTACTATGTAGGAACAAGTTTGTATAGGTATTTCAAAAATGCCCAGAACTGAGCTAAACGTTGTATGTCTGCAACTCCTAGAAATAACTTCATGCCCCATCTCCCTTACTTCCAGCTAGTAAGGATCACATAATTCCTAACAAAGTTTTGACACAGATTCCCAATTCGGGCATTCAGAACATATAGCACGTTGCTGTAAGCAAGCACATTCTGATTCAAAGTTGCAAGTTACTATGTAGGAACAAGTTTGTATAGGTATTTCAAAGATGCCCAGAACTGAGCTAAACGTTGTATGTCTGCAACTCCTAGAAATAACTTCATGCCCCATCTCTCTTACTTCCAGCCTTAAGGATCACATAATTCCTAACAAAGTTTTGACACAGATTCCCAATTCGGGCATTCAGAACATATAGCACGTTGCTGTAGCAAGCACATTCTCATTCAAAGATGCAAGTTACTATGTAGGAACTAGTTTGTATAGGACTTTCAAAGATGCCCAGAACTGAGCTGAAGTGTGTATGTCTCCAAGTCCTAGACATAACTTCATGCCCCATCTCCCTTACTTCCAGCTAGTGAGGATCACATAATTCCTAACAAAGTTTTGACACAGATTCCCTATTCGGGCATTCAGAACATATAGCACGTTGCTGTAAGCAAGCACATTCTCATTGTAAGAAGCAAGTTACTATGTAGGAACAAGTTTGTATAGGTATTTCAAAAATGCCCAGAACTGAGCTAAAGTGGGTATGTGTCCAACCTCTAGAAATAACTTCATTCCCCAACTCCCTTACTTCCAGCTAGTAAGGATCACATAATTCCTAACAAAGTTTTGACACAGATTCCCAATTCGGGCATTCAGAACATATAGCACGTTGCTGTAAGCCAGCAAATTCTCATTCAATGTTGCAAGTTACTATGTAGGAACAAGTTTGTATAGGTATTTCAAAGATGCCCAGAACTGAGCTAAACGTTGTATGTCTCCAACTCCTAGAAATAACTTCATGCCCCGTCTCCCTTACTTCCAGCTAGTAAGGATCACATAATTCCTAACAAAGTTTTGACACAGATTCCCAATTCGGGCATTCAGAACATATAGCACGTTGCTGTAAGCAAGCACATTCTGATTCAAAGTTGCAAGTTACTATGTAGGAACAATTTTGTATAGGTATTTCACAGATGCCCAGAACTGAGCTAAACGTTGTATGTCTCCAACTCCTAGAAATAACTTCATGCCCCATCTCCCTTACTTCCAGCTAGTAAGGATCACATAATTCCTAACAAAGTTTTGACACAGATTCCCAAATCGGGCATTCAGAACATATAGCACGTTGCTGTAAGCAAGAACATTCTCATTCAAAGTTGCAAGTTACTATGTAGGAACAAGTTTGTATAGGTATTTCAAAGATGCCCAGAACTGAGCTAAACGTTGTATGTCTGCAACTCCTAGAAATAACTTCATGCCCCATCTCCCTTACTTCCATCTAGTAAGGATCACATAATTCCTAACAAAGTTTTGACACAGATTCCCAATTCGGGCATTCAGAACATATAGCACGTTGCTGTAAGCAAGCACATTCTCATTCAAAGTTGCAAGATACTATGTAGGAACAAGTTTGTATAGGTATATCAAAGATGCCCAGAACTGAGCTAAACCTTGTATGTCTGCAACTCCTAGAAATAACTTCATGCCCCATCTCTCTTACTTCCAGCTAGTAAGGATCACATAATTCCTAACAAAGATTTGACACAGATTCCCAATTCGGGCATTCAGAACATATAGCACGTTGCTGTAAGCAAGCACATTCTGATTCAAAGTTGCCAGTTACTATGTAGGAACAAGTTTGTATAGGTATTTCACAGATACCCAGAACTGAGCTAAACGTTGTATGTCTGCAACTCCTAGAAATAACTTCATGCCCCATCTCCCTTACTTCCAGCTAGTAAGGATCACATAATTCCTAACAAAGTTTTGACACAGATTCCCAATTCGGGCATTCAGAACATATAGCACGTTGCTGTAAGCAAGCACATTCTCATTCAAAGTTGCAAGTTACTATGTAGGAACAAGTTTGTATAGGACTTTCAAAGATGCCCAGAACTGAGCTAAACTTGGTATGTGTCCAACCTCTAGAAATAACTTCATGCCCCAACTCCCTTACTTCCAGCTAGTAAGGATCACATAATTCCTAACAAAGTTTTGACACAGATTCCCAATTCGGGCATTCAGAACATATAGCACGTTGCTGTAAGCAAGCACATTCTGATTCAAAGTTGCAAGTTACTATGTAGGAACAAGTTTGTATAGGTATTTCAAAGATGCCCAGAACTGAGCTAAACTTGGTATGTCTCCAACTCTTAGAAATAACTTCATGCCCCATCTCCCTTACTTCCAGCTAGTAAGGATCACATAATTCCTAACAAAGTTTTGACACAGATTCCCAATTCGGGCATTCAGAACATATAGCAGGTTGCTGTAAGCAAGCACATTCTCATTCAAAGTTGCAAGTTACTATGTAGGAACAAGTTTGTATAGGTATTTCAAAAATGCCCAGAACTGAGCTAAACGTTGTATGTCTGCAACTCCTAGAAATAACTTCATGCCCCATCTCCCTTACTTCCAGCTAGTAAGGATCACATAATTCCTAACAAAGTTTTGACACAGATTCCCAATTCGGGCATTCAGAACATATAGCACGTTGCTGTAAGCAAGCACATTCTCATTCAAAGTTGCAAGTTACTATGTAGGAACAAGTTTGTATAGGTATTTCAAAGATGCCCAGAACTGAGCTAAACGTTGTATGTCTGCAACTCCTAGAAATAACTTCATGCCCCATCTCTCTTACTTCCAGCCTTAAGGATCACATAATTCCTAACAAAGTTTTGACACAGATTCCCAATTCGGGCATTCAGAACATATAGCACGTTGCTGTAGCAAGCACATTCTCATTCAAAGATGCAAGTTACTATGTAGGAACTAGTTTGTATAGGACTTTCAAAGATGCCCAGAACTGAGCTGAAGTGTGTATGTCTCCAACTCCTAGACATAACTTCATGCCCCATCTCCCTTACTTCCAGCTAGTGAGGATCACATAATTCCTAACAAAGTTTTGACACAGATTCCCTATTCGGGCATTCAGAACATATAGCACGTTGCTGTAAGCAAGCACATTCTCATTGTAAGAAGCAAGTTACTATGTAGGAACAAGTTTGTATAGGTATTTCAAAAATGCCCAGAACTGAGCTAAAGTGGGTATGTGTCCAACCTCTAGAAATAACTTCATTCCCCAACTCCCTTACTTCCAGCTAGTAAGGATCACATAATTCCTAACAAAGTTTTGACACAGATTCCCAATTCGGGCATTCAGAACATATAGCACGTTGCTGTAAGCCAGCAAATTCTCATTCAATGTTGCAAGTTACTATGTAGGAACAAGTTTGTATAGGTATTTCAAAGATGCCCAGAACTGAGCTAAACCTTGTATGTCTCCAACTCCTAGAAATAACTTCATGCCCCGTCTCCCTTACTTCCAGCTAGTAAGGATCACATAATTCCTAACAAAGTTTTGACACAGATTCCCAATTCGGGCATTCAGAACATATAGCACGTTGCTGTAAGCAAGCACATTCTGATTCAAAGTTGCAAGTTACTATGTAGGAACAATTTTGTATAGGTATTTCACAGATGCCCAGAACTGAGCTAAACGTTGTATGTCTCCAACTCCTAGAAATAACTTCATGCCCCATCTCCCTTACTTCCAGCTAGTAAGGATCACATAATTCCTAACAAAGTTTTGACACAGATTCCCAAATCGGGCATTCAGAACATATAGCACGTTGCTGTAAGCAAGAACATTCTCATTCAAAGTTGCAAGTTACTATGTAGGAACAAGTTTGTATAGGTATTTCAAAGATGCCCAGAACTGAGCTAAACGTTGTATGTCTGCAACTCCTAGAAATAACTTCATGCCCCATCTCCCTTACTTCCATCTAGTAAGGATCACATAATTCCTAACAAAGTTTTGACACAGATTCCCAATTCGGGCATTCAGAACATATAGCACGTTGCTGTAAGCAAGCACATTCTCATTCAAAGTTGCAAGATACTATGTAGGAACAAGTTTGTATAGGTATATCAAAGATGCCCAGAACTGAGCTAAACCTTGTATGTCTGCAACTCCTAGAAATAACTTCATGCCCCATATCTCTTACTTCCAGCTAGTAAGGATCACATAATTCCTAACAAAGATTTGACACAGATTCCCAATTCGGGCATTCAGAACATATAGCACGTTGCTGTAAGCAAGCACATTCTGATTCAAAGTTGCCAGTTACTATGTAGGAACAAGTTTGTATAGGTATTTCACAGATACCCAGAACTGAGCTAAACGTTGTATGTCTGCAACTCCTAGAAATAACTTCATGCCCCATCTCCCTTACTTCCAGCTAGTAAGGATCACATAATTCCTAACAAAGTTTTGACACAGATTCCCAAATCGGGCATTCAGAACATATAGCACGTTGCTGTAAGCAAGCACATTCTCATTCAAAGTTGCAAGTTACTATGTAGGAACAAGTTTGTATAGGTATTTCAAAGATGCCCAGAACTGAGCTAAACGTTGAATGTCTGCAACTCCTAGAAATAACTTCATGCCCCATCTCCCTTACTTCCATCTAGTAAGGATCACATAATTCCTAACAAAGTTTTGACACAGATTCCCAATTCGGGCATTCAGAACATATAGCACGTTGCTGTAAGCAAGCACATTCTCATTCAAAGTTGCAAGTTACTATGTAGGAACAAGTTTGTATAGGTATATCAAAGATGCCCAGAACTGAGCTAAACCTTGTATGTCTCCAACTCCTAGAAATAACTTCATGCCCCATCTCTCTTACTTCCAGCTAGTAAGGATCACATAATTCCTAACAAAGTTTTGACACAGATTCTCAATTCGGGAATTCAGAACATATAGCACGTTGCTGTAAGCAAGCACATTCTCATTCAAAGTTGCAAGTTACTATGTAGGAACAAGTTTGTATAGGTATTTCAATGATGCCCAGAACTGAGCTAAACGTTGTATGTCTCCAACTCCTACAAATACCTTCATGCCCCATCTCACTTACTTCCAGCTAGTAAGGATCACATAATTCCTAACAAAGTTTTGACACAGATTCCCAATTCGAGCATTCAGAACATATAGCACGTTGCTGTAAGCAAGCACATTCTCATTCAAAGATGCAAGTTACTATGTAGGAACTAGTTTGTATAGGACTTTCAAAGATGCCCAGAACTGAGCTGAAGTGTGTATGTCTCCAACTCCTAGAAATAACTTCATGCCCCTTCTCCCTTACTTCCAGCTAGTGAGGATCACATAATTCCTAACAAAGTTTTGACACAGATTCCCTATTCGGGCATTCAGAACATATAACACGTTGCTGTAAGCAAGCACATTCTCATTCTAAGAAGCAAGTTACTATGTAGGTACAAGTTTGTATAGGTATTTCAAAAATGCCCAGAACTGAGCTAAAGTGGGTATGTGTCCAACCTCTAGAAATAACTTCATTCCCCAACTCCCTTACTTCCAGCTAGTAAGGATCACATAATTCCTAACAAAGTTTTGACACAGATTCCCAATTCGGGCATTCAGAACATATAGCACGTTGCTGTAAGCAAGCACATTCTCATTCAAAGTTGCAAGTTACTATGTAGGAACAAGTTTGTATAGGTATTTCAAAGATGCCCAGAACTGAGATAACTTGGTATGTCTCCAACTCCTAGAAATAACTTCATGCCCCATCTCCCTTACTTCCAGTAAGTAAGGATCACATAATTCCTAACAAAGTTTTGACACAGATTCCCAATTCGGGCATTCAGAACATATAGCACGTTGCTGTAAGCAAGCACATTGTCATTCAAAGTTGCAAGTTACTATGTAGGAACAAGTTTGTATAGGTATTTCAAAGATGCCCAGAACTGAGCTAAACGTTGTATGTCTCCAACTCCTAGAAATAACTTCACGCCTCATCTCCCTTACTTCCATCCAGTAAGGATCACATAATTCCTAACAAAGTTTTGACACAGATTCCCAATTCGGGCATTCAGACCATATAGCACGTTGCTGTAAGCAAGCACATTCTCATTCAAAGTTGCAAGTTACTATGTAGGAACAAGTTTGTATAGGTATTTCAAAGATGCCCAGAACTGAGCTAAACGTCGTATGTCTCCAACTCCTAGAAATAACTTCATGCCCCATCTCCCTTACTTCCAGCTAGTAAGGATCACATAATTCCTAACAAAGTTTTGACACAGATTCCCAATTCGGGCATTCAGACCATATAGCACGTTGCTGTAAGCAAGCACATTCTGATTCAAAGTTGCAAGTTACTATGTAGGAACTAGTTTGTATAGGTATTTCAAAGATGCCCAGAACTGAGCTAAACGTTGTATGTCTGCAACTCCTAGAAATAACTTCATGCCCCATCTCCCTTACTTCCAACCAGTAAGGTTCACATAATTCCTAACAAAGTTTTGACACAGATTCCCAATTCGGGCATTCAGAACATATAGCACGTTGCTGTAAGCAAGCACATTCTCATTCAAAGTTGCAAGTTACTATGTAGGAACAAGTTTGTATAGGTATTTCAAAGATGCCCAGAACTGAGCTAAACGTTGTATGTCTCCAACTCCTAGATATAACTTCATGCCCCATCTCCCTTACTTCCAGCTAGTAAGGATCACATAATTCCTAACAAAGTTTTGACACAGATTCCCAATTCGGGCATTCAGAACATATAGCACGTTGCTGTAAGCAAGCACATTCTCATTCAAAGTTGCAAGTTACTATGTAGGAACAAATTTGTATAGGTATTTCAAAGATGCCCAGAACTGAGCTAAACCTTGTATGTCTGCAACTCCTAGAAATAACTTCATGCCCGATCTCCCTTACTTCTAGCTAGTAAGGATCACATAATTCCGAACAAAGTTTTGACACAGATTCCCAATTCGGGCATTCAGAACATATAGCACGTTGCTGTAAGCAAGCACATTCTCATTCAAAGTTGCAAGTTACTATGTAGGAACAAGTTTGTATAGGTATTTCAAAGATGCCCAGAACTGAGCTAAACTTGGTATGTCTCCAACTCCTAGAAATAACTTCATGCCCCATCTCCCTTACTTCCAGCTAGTAAGGATCACATAATTCCTAACAAAGTTTTGACACAGATTCCCAATTCGGGCATTCAGAACATATAGCACGTTGCTGTAAGCAAGCACATTCTCATTCAAAGATGCAAGTTACTATGTAGGAACAAGTTTGTATAGGACTTTCAAAGATGCCCAGAACTGAGCTGAAGTTTGTATGTCTCCAACTCCTAGAAATAACTTCATGCCCCATCTCCCTTACTTCCAGCTAGTGAGGATCACATAATTCCTAACAAAGTTTTGACACAGATTCCCAATTCGGGCATTCATACCATATAGCACGTTGCTGTGAGCAAGCACATTCTCATTCAAAGTTGCAAGTTACTATGTAGGATCAAGTTTGTATAGGTATTTCAAAGATGCCCAGAACTCAGCTAAACTTGGTATGTCTCCAACTCCTAGAAATAACTTCATTCCTCATGTCCCTTACTTCCAGCTAGTAAGGATCACATAATTCCTAACAAAGTTTTGACACAGATTCCCAATTCGGGCATTCAGAACATATAGCACGTTGCTGTAAGCAAGCACATTCTCATTCAAAGTTGCAAGTTACTATGTAAGAACAAGTTTGTATAGGTATTTCAAAGATGCCCAGAACAGAGCTAAACGTTGTATGTCTCCAACTCCTAGAAATAACTTGATGCCCCGTCTCCCTTACTTCCAGCTAGTAAGGATCACATAATTCCTAACAAAGTTTTGACACAGATTCCCAATTCGGGCATTCAGAACATATAGCACGTTGCTGTAAGCAAGCTCATTCTGATTCAAAGTTGCAAGTTACTATGTAGGAACATGTTTGTATAGGTATTTCAAAGATGCCCAGAACTGAGCTAAACGTTGTATGTCTGCAACTCCTAGAAATAACTTCATGCCCCGTCTCCATTACTTCCATCTAGTAAGGATCACATAATTCCTAACAAAGTTTTGACACAGATTCCCAATTCGGGCATTCAGAACATATAGCACGTTGCTGTAAGCAAGCACATTCTCATTCAATGTTGCAACTTACTATGTAGGAACAAGTTTGTAAAGGTATTTCAAAGATGCCCAGAACTGAGCTAAACGTTGTATGTCTCCAACTCCTAATAATAACTTCATGCCCCATCTCCCTTACTTCCATCTAGTAAGGATCACATAATTCCTAACGAAGTTTTGACACAGATTCCCAATTCGGGCATTCAGAACATATAGCACGTTGCTGTCAGCAAGCACATTCTCTTTCTATGTTGCAAGTTACTATGCAGGAACAAGATGTATAGGTATTTCAAAGATGCCCAGAACTGAGCTGAACTCGGTATGTCTCCAACTCCTAGAAATAACTTCATGCCCCATCTCCCTTACTTCCAGCTAGTAAGGATCACATAATTCCTAACAAAGTTTTGACACATTTTCCCAATTCGGGCATTCAGAACATATAGCACGTTGCTGTAAGCAAGCACATTCTCATTCAAAGTTGCAAGTTACTATGTAGGAACAAGTTTGTATAGGTATTTCAAAGATGCCCAGAACTGAGCTAAAAGTTGTATGTCTTCAACTCCTAGAAATAACTTCATGCCCCATCTCCCTTACTTCCAGCTAGTAAGGATCACATAAGTCCTAACAAAGTTTTGACACAGATTCCCAATTCGGGCATTCAGAACATATAGCACGTTGCTGTAAGCAAGCACATTCTGATTCAAAGTTGCAAGTTACTATGTAGGAACAAGTTTGTATAGGTATTTCAAAGATGCCCAGAACTGAGCTAAACGTTGTATGTCTGCAACTCCTAGAAATAACTTCATGCCCCATCTCCCTTACTTCCATCTAGTAAGGATCACATAATTCCTAACAAAGTTTTGACACAGATTCCCAATTCGGGCATTCAGAACATATAGCACGTTGCTGTAAGCAAGCACATTCTCATTCAAAGTTGCAACTTACTATGTAGGAACAAGTTTGTAATGGTATTTCAAAGATGCCCAGAACTGAGCTTAACGTTGTATGTCTCCAACTCCTAATAATAACTTCATGCCCCATCTCCCTTACTTACATCTAGTAAGGATCACATAATTCCTAACAAAGTTTTGACACAGATTCCCAATTCGGGCATTCAGAACATATAGCACGTTGCTGTAAGCAAGCACATTCTCTTTCAAAGTTGCAAGTTACTTTGTAGGAACAAGTTTGTATAGGTATTTCAAAGATGCCCAGAACTGAGCTGAACTCGGTATGTCTCCAACTCCTAGAAATAACTTCATGCCCCATCTCCCTTACTTCCAGCTAGTAAGGATCACATAATTCCTAACAAAGTTTTTACACAGATTCCCAATTCGGGCATTCAGAACTTATAGCACGTTGCTGTAAGCAAGCACATTCTGATTCGAAGTTGCAAGTTACTATGTAGGAACAAGTTTGTATAGGTATTTCAAAGATGCCCAGAACTGAGCTAAACGTTGTATGTCTGCCACTCCTAGAAATAACTTCATTCCCCATCTCCCTTACTTCCAGCTAGTAAGGATCACATAATTCCTAACAAAGTTTTGACACAGATTCCCAATTCGGGCATTCAGAACATATAGCACGTTGCTGTAAGCAAGCACATTCTCATTCTAAGAAGCAAGTTACTATGTAGGAACAAGTTTGTATAGGTATATCAAAGATGCCCAGAACTGAGCTAAACCTTGTATGTCTCCAACTTCTAGAAATAACTTCATGCCCCATCTCCCTTACTTCCAGCTAGTAAGGATCACATAATTCCTAACAAAGTTTTGACACAGATTCCCAATTCGGGCATTCAGAACATATAGCACGTTGCTGTAAGCAAGCACATTCTCATTCAAAGATGCAAGTTACTATGTAGGAACAAGTTTGTATAGGACTTTCAAAGATGCCCAGAACTGAGCTGAAGTTTGTATGTCTCCAACTCCTAGAAATAACTTCATGCCCCATCTCCCTTACTTCCAGCTAGTGAGGATCACATAATTCCTAACAAAGTTTTGACACAGATTCCCAATTCGGGCATTCATACCATATAGCACGTTGCTGTGAGCAAGCACATTCTCATTCAAAGTTGCAAGTTACTATGTAGGATCAAGTTTGTATAGGTATTTCAAAGATGCCCAGAACTCAGCTAAACTTGGTATGTCTCCAACTCCTAGAAATAACTTCATTCCTCATGTCCCTTACTTCCAGCTAGTAAGGATCACATAATTCCTAACAAAGTTTTGACACAGATTCCCAATTCGGGCATTCAGAACATATAGCACGTTGCTGTAAGCAAGCACATTCTCATTCAAAGTTGCAAGTTACTATGTAAGAACAAGTTTGTATAGGTATTTCAAAGATGCCCAGAACAGAGCTAAACGTTGTATGTCTCCAACTCCTAGAAATAACTTGATGCCCCGTCTCCCTTACTTCCAGCTAGTAAGGATCACATAATTCCTAACAAAGTTTTGACACAGATTCCCAATTCGGGCATTCAGAACATATAGCACGTTGCTGTAAGCAAGCTCATTCTGATTCAAAGTTGCAAGTTACTATGTAGGAACATGTTTGTATAGGTATTTCAAAGATGCCCAGAACTGAGCTAAACGTTGTATGTCTTCAACTCCTAGAAATAACTTCATGCCCCGTCTCCATTACTTCCATCTAGTAAGGATCACATAATTCCTAACAAAGTTTTGACACAGATTCCCAATTCGGGCATTCAGAACATATAGCACGTTGCTGTAAGCAAGCACATTCTCATTCAATGTTGCAACTTACTATGTAGGAACAAGTTTGTAAAGGTATTTCAAAGATGCCCAGAACTGAGCTAAACGTTGTATGTCTCCAACTCCTAATAATAACTTCATGCCCCATCTCCCTTACTTCCATCTAGTAAGGATCACATAATTCCTAACAAAGTTTTGACACAGATTCCCAATTCGGGCATTCAGAACATATAGCACGTTGCTGTCAGCAAGCACATTCTCTTTCTATGTTGCAAGTTACTATGCAGGAACAAGATGTATAGGTATTTCAAAGATGCCCAGAACTGAGCTGAACTCGGTATGTCTCCAACTCCTAGAAATAACTTCATGCCCCATCTCCCTTACTTCCAGCTAGTAAGGATCACATAATTCCTAACAAAGTTTTGACACATTTTCCCAATTCGGGCATTCAGAACATATAGCACGTTGCTGTAAGCAAGCACATTCTCATTCAAAGTTGCAAGTTACTATGTAGGAACAAGTTTGTATAGGTATTTCAAAGATGCCCAGAACTGAGCTAAAAGTTGTATGTCTTCAACTCCTAGAAATAACTTCATGCCCCATCTCCCTTACTTCCAGCTAGTAAGGATCACATAAGTCCTAACAAAGTTTTGACACAGATTCCCAATTCGGGCATTCAGAACATATAGCACGTTGCTGTAAGCAAGCACATTCTGATTCAAAGTTGCAAGTTACTATGTAGGAACAAGTTTGTATAGGTATTTCAAAGATGCCCAGAACTGAGCTAAACGTTGTATGTCTGCAACTCCTAGAAATAACTTCATGCCCCATCTCCCTTACTTCCATCTAGTAAGGATCACATAATTCCTAACAAAGTTTTGACACAGATTCCCAATTCGGGCATTCAGAACATATAGCACGTTGCTGTAAGCAAGCACATTCTCATTCAAAGTTGCAACTTACTATGTAGGAACAAGTTTGTAATGGTATTTCAAAGATGCCCAGAACTGAGCTTAACGTTGTATGTCTCCAACTCCTAATAATAACTTCATGCCCCATCTCCCTTACTTACATCTAGTAAGGATCACATAATTCCTAACAAAGTTTTGACACAGATTCCCAATTCGGGCATTCAGAACATATAGCACGTTGCTGTAAGCAAGCACATTCTCTTTCAAAGTTGCAAGTTACTTTGTAGGAACAAGTTTGTATAGGTATTTCAAAGATGCCCAGAACTGAGCTGAACTCGGTATGTCTCCAACTCCTAGAAATAACTTCATGCCCCATCTCCCTTACTTCCAGCTAGTAAGGATCACATAATTCCTAACAAAGTTTTTACACAGATTCCCAATTCGGGCATTCAGAACTTATAGCACGTTGCTGTAAGCAAGCACATTCTGATTCGAAGTTGCAAGTTACTATGTAGGAACAAGTTTGTATAGGTATTTCAAAGATGCCCAGAACTGAGCTAAACGTTGTATGTCTGCCACTCCTAGAAATAACTTCATTCCCCATCTCCCTTACTTCCAGCTAGTAAGGATCACATAATTCCTAACAAAGTTTTGACACAGATTCCCAATTCGGGCATTCAGAACATATAGCACGTTGCTGTAAGCAAGCACATTCTCATTCTAAGAAGCAAGTTACTATGTAGGAACAAGTTTGTATAGGTATATCAAAGATGCCCAGAACTGAGCTAAACCTTGTATGTCTGCAACTCCTAGAAATAACTTCATGCCCCATCTCTCTTACTTCCAGCTAGTAAGGATCACATAATTCCTAACAAAGTTTTGACACAGATTCCCAATTCGGGAATTCAGAAAATATAGCACGTTGCTGTAAGAAAGCACATTCTCATTCAAAGTTGCAAGTTACTATGTAGGAACAAGTTTGTATAGGTATTTCAAAGATGCCCAGAACTGAGCTAAACGTTGTATGTCTCCAACTCCTAGAAATAACTTCATGCCCCATCTTCCTTACTTCCAGCTAGTAAGGATCACATAATTCCTAACAAAGTTTTGACACAGATTCCCAATTCGGGCATTCAGAACATATAGCACGTTGCTGTAGCAAGCACATTCTCATTCAAAGATGCAAGTTACTATGTAGGAACTAGTTTGTATAGGACTTTCAAAGATGCCCAGAACTGAGCTGAAGTGTGTATGTCTCCAACTCCTAGAAATAACTTCATGCCCCATCTCCCTTACTTCCAGCTAGTGAGGATCACATAATTCGTAACAAAGTTTTGACACAGATTCCCTATTCGGGCATTCAGAACATATAACACGTTGCTGTAAGCAAGCACATTCTCATTCTAAGAAGCAAGTTACTATGTAGGTACAAGTTTGTATAGGTATTTCAAAAATGCCCAGAACTGAGCTAAAGTGGGTATGTGTCCAACCTCTAGAAATAACTTCATTCCCCAACTCCCTTACTTCCAGCTAGTAAGGATCACATAATTCCTAACAAAGTTTTGACACAGATTCCCAATTCGTGCATTCAGAACATATAGCACGTTGCTGTAAGCAAGCACATTCTCATTCAAAGTTGCAAGTTACTATGTAGGAACAAGTTTGTATAGGTATTTCAAAGATGCCCAGAACTGAGCTAAACTTGGTATGTCTCCAACTCCTAGAAATAACTTCATGCCCCATCTCCCTTACTTCCAGCAAGTAAGGATCACATAATTCCTAAAAAGTTTTGACACAGATTCCCAATTCGGGCATTCAGAACATATAGCACGTTGCTGTAAGCAAGCACATTGTCATTCAAAGTTGCAAGTTACTATGTAGGAACAAGTTTGTATAGGTATTTCAAAGATGCCCAGAACTGAGCTAAACGTTGTATGTCTCCAACTCCTAGAAATAACTTCACGCCTCATCTCCCTTACTTCCATCCAGTAAGGATCACATAATTCCTAACAAAGTTTTGACACAGATTCCCAATTCGGGCATTCAGACCATATAGCACGTTGCTGTAAGCAAGCACATTCTCATTCAAAGTTGCAAGTTACTATGTAGGAACAAGTTTGTATAGGTATTTCAAAGATGCCCAGAACTGAGCTAAACTTGTTATGTCTCCAACTCCTAGAAATAACTTCATGCCCCATCTCCCTTACTTCCAGCTAGTAAGGATCACATAATTCCTAACAAAGTTTTGACACAGATTCCCAATTCGGGCATTCAGAACATATAGCACGTTGCTGTAAGCAAGCACATTCTCATTCAAAGTTGCAAGTTACTATGTAGGAACAAGTTTGTATAGGTATTTCAAAGATGCCCAGAACTGAGCTAAACGTTGTATGTCTCCAACTCCTAGAAATAACTTGATGCCCCATCTCCCTTACTTCCAGCTAGTAAGGATCACATAATTCCTAAAAAAGTTTTGACACAGATTCCCAATTCGGGCATTCAGAACATATAGCACGTTGCTGTAAGCAAGCACATTCTGATTCAAAGTTGCAAGTTACTATGTAGGAACAAGTTTGTATAGGTATTTCAAAGATGCCCAGAACTGAGCTAAACGTTGTATGTCTGCAACTCCTAGAAATAACTTCATGCCCCATCTCCCTTACTTCCATCTAGTAAGGATCACATAATTCCTAACAAAGTTTTGACACAGATTCCCAATTCGGGCATTCAGAACATATAGCACGTTGCTGTAAGCAAGCACATTCTCATTCAAAGTTGCAACTTACTATGTAGGAACAAGTTTGTAATGGTATTTCAAAGATGCCCAGAACTGAGCTAAACGTTGTATGTCTCCAACTCCTAATAATAACTTCATGCCCCATCTCCCTTACTTACATCTAGTAAGGATCACATAATTCCTAACAAAGTTTTGACACAGATTCCCAATTCGGGCATTCAGAACATATAGCACGTTGCTGTAAGCAAGCACATTCTCTTTCAAAGTTGCAAGTTACTATGTAGGAACAAGTTTGTATAGGTATTTCAAAGATGCCCAGAACTGAGCTGAACTCGGTATGTCTCCAACTCCTAGAAATAACTTCATGCCCCATCTCCCTTACTTCCAGCTAGTAAGGATCACATAATTCCTAACAAAGTTTTACACAGATTCCCAATTCGGGCATTCAGAACATATAGCACGTTGCTGTAAGCAAGCACATTCTGATTCGAAGTTGCAAGTTACTATGTAGGAACAAGTTTGTATAGGTATTTCAAAGATGCCCAGAACTGAGCTAAACGTTGTATGTCTGCCACTCCTAGAAATAACTTCATGCCCCGTCTCCCTTACTTCCAGCTAGTAAGGATCACATAATTCCTAACAAAGTTTTGACACAGATTCCCAATTCGGGCATTCAGAACATATAGCACGTTGCTGTAAGCAAGCACATTCTCATTCAAAGTTGCAAGTTACTATGTAGGAACAAGTTTGTATAGGTATTTCAAAGATGCCCAGAACTGAGCTGAACTTAGTATGTCTGCAACTCCTAGAAATAACTTCATGCCCCATCTCCCTTACTTCCAGCTGGTACGGATCACACAATTCCTAACAAAGTTTTGACACAGATTCCCAATTCGGGCATTCAGAACATATAGCACGTTGCTGTAAGCAAGCACATTCTCATTCAAATTTGCAATTTACTATGTAGGAACAAGTTTGTATAGGTATTTCAAAGATGCCCAGAACTGAGCTAAACGTTGTATGTCTGCAACTCCTAGAAATAACTTCCTGCCTCATGTCCCTTACTTCCAGCTAGTAAGGATCACATAATTCCTAACAAAGTTTTGACACAGATTCCCAATTCGGGCATTCAGAACATATAGCACGTTGCTGTAAGCAAGCACATTCTCATTCAAAGTTGCAAGTTACTATGTAGGAACAAGTTTGTATAGGTATTTCAAAGATGCCCAGTACTGAGCTAAACGTTGTATGTCTCCAACTCCTAGAAATAACTTCATGCCCCATCTCCCTTACTTCCAGCTAGTAACGATCACATAATTCCTAACAAAGTTTTGACACAGATTCCCAATTCGGGCATTCAGAACATATAGCACGTTGCTGTAAGCAAGCACATTCTCATTCAAAGTTGCAAGTTACTATGTAGGAACAAGTTTGTATAGGTATTTCAAAAATGCCCAGAACTGAGCTAAACGTTGTATGTCTGCAAATCCTAGAAATAACTTCATGCCCCATCTCCCTTACTTCCAGCTAGTAAGGATCACATAATTCCTAACAAAGTTTTGACACAGATTCCCAATTCGGGCATTCAGAACATATAGCACGTTGCTGTAAGCAAGCACATTCTCATTCAAAGTTGCAAGTTACTATGTAGGAACAAGTTTGTATAGGTATTTCAAAGATGCCCAGAACTGAGCTAAAGGTTGTATGTCTCCAACTCCTAGAAATAACTTCATGCCCCATCACCCTTACTTCCAGCTAGTAAGGATCACATAATTCCTAATAAAGTTTTGACACAGATTCCCAATTCGGGCATTCAGAACATATAGCACGTTGCTGTAAGCAAGCACATTCTCTTTCATAGTTGCAAGTTACTATGTAGGAACAAGTTTGTATAGCTATTTCAAAGATGCCCAGAACTGAGCTAAACGTTGTATGTCTGCAACTCCTAGAAATAACTTCATGTCCCATCTCCCTTACTTCCAGCTAGTAAGGATCACATAATTCCTAACAAAGTTTTGACACAGATTCCCAATTCGTGCATTCAGAACATATAGCACGTTGCTGTAAGCAAGCACATTCTCTTTCAGAGTTGCAAGTTACTATGTAGGAACAAGTTTGTATAGGTATTTCAAAGATGCCCAAAACTGAGCTAAACTTGGTATGTCTCCAACTCCTAGAAATAACTTCATGCCCCATCTCCCTTACTTCCAGCTAGTAAGGATCACATAATTCCTAACAAAGTTTTGACACAGATTCCCAATTCGGGCATTCAGAACATATAGCACGTTGCTGTAAGCAAGCACATTCTCATTCAAAGTTGCAAGTTACTATGTAGGAACAAGTTTGTATAGGTATTTCAAAGATGCCCAGAACTGAGCTAA
Organism: Diceros bicornis minor; assembly: GCF_020826845.1. Taxonomy (NCBI): domain Eukaryota; kingdom Metazoa; phylum Chordata; class Mammalia; order Perissodactyla; family Rhinocerotidae; genus Diceros; species Diceros bicornis. The sequence continues at coordinate 907,003 of NW_026691718.1, forward strand.
ACGTTGTATGTCTCCAACTCCTAGAAATAACTTCATGCCCCATCTCCCTTACTTCCAGCTAGTAACGATCACATAATTCCTAACAAAGTTTTGACACAGATTCCCAATTCGGGCATTCAGAACATATAGCACGTTGCTGTAAGCAAGCACATTCTCATTCAAAGATGCAAGTTACTATGTAGGAACAAGTTTGTATAGGACTTTCAAAGATGCCCAGAACTGAGCTGAAGTTTGTATGTCTCCAACTCCTAGAAATAACTTCATGCCCCATCTCCCTTACTTCCAGCTAGTGAGGATCACATAATTCCTAACAAAGTTTTGACACAGATTCCCAATTCGGGCATTCAGACCATATAGCACGTTGCTGTAAGCAAGCACATTCTCATTCAAAGTTGCAAGTTACTATGTAGGATCAAGTTTGTATAGGTAATTCAAAGATGCCCAGAACTCAGCTAAACTTGGTATGTCTCCAACTCCTAGAAATAACTTCATTCCCCATGTCCCTTACTTCCAGCTAGTAAGGATCACATAATTCCTAACAAAGTTTTGACACAGATTCCCAATTCGGGCATTCAGAACATATAGCACGTTGCTGTAAGCAAGCACATTCTCATTCAAAGTTGCAAGTTACTATGTAAGAACAAGTTTGTATAGGTATTTCAAAGATGCCCAGAACAGAGCTAAACGTTGTATGTCTCCAACTCCTAGAAATAACTTGATGCCCCGTCTCCCTTACTTCCAGCTAGTAAGGATCACATAATTCCTAACAAAGTTTTGACACAGATTCCCAATTCGGGCATTCAGAACATATAGCACGTTGCTGTAAGCAAGCTCATTCTGATTCAAAGTTGCAAGTTACTATGTAGGAACATGTTTGTATAGGTATTTCAAAGATGCCCAGAACTGAGCTAAACGTTGTATGTCTGCAACTCCTAGAAATAACTTCATGCCCCATCTCCCTTACTTCCATCTAGTAAGGATCACATAATTCCTAACAAAGTTTTGACACAGATTCCCAATTCGGGCATTCAGAACATATAGCACGTTGCTGTAAGCAAGCACATTCTCATTCAATGTTGCAACTTACTATGTAGGAACAAGTTTGTAAAGGTATTTCAAAGATGCCCAGAACTGAGCTAAACGTTGTATGTCTCCAACTCCTAATAATAACTTCATGCCCCATCTCCCTTACTTCCATCTAGTAAGGATCACATAATTCCTAACAAAGTTTTGACACAGATTCCCAATTCGGGCATTCAGAACATATAGCACGTTGCTGTCAGCAAGCACATTCTCTTTCTATGTTGCAAGTTACTATGCAGGAACAAGATGTATAGGTATTTCAAAGATGCCCAGAACTGAGCTGAACTCGGTATGTCTCCAACTCCTAGAAATAACTTCATGCCCCATCTCCCTTACTTCCAGCTAGTAAGGATCACATAATTCCTAACAAAGTTTTGACACATTTTCCCAATTCGGGCATTCAGAACATATAGCACGTTGCTGTAAGCAAGCACATTCTCATTCAAAGTTGCAAGTTACTATGTAGGAACAAGTTTGTATAGGTATTTCAAAGATGCCCAGAACTGAGCTAAACGTTGTATGTCTCCAACTCCTAGAAATAACTACATGCCCCATCTCCCTTACTTCCAGCTAGTCAGGATCACATAATTCCTAACAAAGTTTTGACACAGATTCCCAATTCGGGCATTGAGAACATATAGCACGTTGCTGTAAGCAAGCACATTCTGATTCAAAGTTGCAAGTTACTATGTAGGAACAAGTTTGTATAGGTATTTCTTAGATGCCCAGAACTGAGCTAAACTTGGTTTGTGTCCAACTCCTAGAAATATCTTCATGCCCCATCTTCCTTACTTCCAGCTAGTAAGAATTACATAATTCCTAACAAAGTTTTGACACAGATTCCCAATTCGGGCATTCAGAACATATAGCACGTTGCTGTAAGCAAGCACATTCTCATTCAAAGTTGCAAGTTACTATGTAGGAACAAGTTTGTATAGGTATTTCAAAGATGCCCAGAACTGAGCTAAACTTGGTATGTGTCCAACTCCTAGAAATAACTTCATGCCCCATCTCCCTTACTTCCAGCTAGTAAGGATCACATAATTCCTAACAAACTTTTGACACAGATTCCCAATTCGGGCATTCAGAACATATAGCACGTTGCTGTAAGCAAGCACATTCTGATTCAAAGTTGCAAATTGCTATGTAGGAACAAGTTTGTATAGGTATTTCAAAGATGCCCAGAACTGAGCTAAACTTGGTATGTGTCCAACTCCTAGAAATAACTTCATGCCCCATCTTCCTTACTTCCAGCTAGTAAGGATTACATAATTCCTAACAAAGTTTTGACACAGATTCCCAATTCGGGCATTCAGAACATATAGCACGTTGCTGTAAGCAAGCACCTTCTCATTCAAAGTTGCAAGTTACTATGTAGGAACAAGTTTGTATAGGTATTTCAAAGATGCCCAGAACTGAGCTAAACGTTGTATGTCTCCAACTCCTAGAAATAACTTCATGCCCCATCTCCCTTACTTCCAGCTAGTAAGGAGCACATAATTCCTAACAAAGTTTTGACACAGATTCCCAATTCGGGCATTCAGAAAATATAGCACGTTGCTGTAAGCAAGCACATTCTCATTCAAAGTTGCAAGTTACTATGTAGGAACAAGTTTGTATAGGTATTTCAAAGATGCCCAGAACTGATCTAAACTTGGTATGTGTCCAACCTCTAGATATAACTTCATGCCCCAACTCCCTTACTTCCAGCTAGTAAGGTCACATAATTCCTAACAAAGTTTTGACACAGATTCCCAATTCGGGCATTCAGAACATATAGCACGTTGCTGTAAGCAAGCACATTCTCATTCAAAGTTGCAAGTTACTAAGTAGGAACAAGTTTGTATAGGTATTTCAAAGATGCCCAGAACTGAGCTAACCGATGTATGTCTCCAACTCCTAGAAATAACTTCATGCCCCATCTCCCTTACTTCCAGCTAGTAAGGATCACATAATTCCTAACAAAGTTTTGACACAGATTCCCAATTCGGGCATTCAGAACATATAGCACGTTGCTGTAAGCAAGCACATTCTCATTCAAAGTTGCAAGTTACTATGTAGGAACAAGTTTGTATAGGTATTTCAAAGATGCCCAGAACTGAGCTAACCGTTGTATGTCTCCAACTCCTAGAAATAACTTCATGCCCCATCTCCCTTACTTCCAGCTAGTAAGGATCACATAATTCCTAACAAAGTTTTGACACAGATTCCCAATTCGGGCATTTAGAACATATAGCACGTTGCTGTAAGCAAGCACATTCTCATTCAAAGTTGCAAGTTACTATGTAGGAACAAGTTTGTATAGGAATTTCAAAGATGCCCAGAACTGAGCTAAACTTGGTATGTCTCCAACTCCTAGAAATAACTTCATGCCCCATCTCCCTTACTTCCAGCTAGTCAGGATCACATAATTCCTAACAAAGTTTTGACACAGATTCCCTACTTGGGCATTCAGAACATATAGCACGTTGCTGTAAGCAAGCACATTCTCATTCAAAGTTGCAAGATACTATGTAGGAACAAGTTTGTATAGGTATTTCAAAGATGCCCAGAACTGAGCTAAACTTGGTATGTCTCCAACTCCTAGAAATAACTTCATGCCCCATCTCCCTTACTTCCAGCTAGTAAGGATCACATAATTCCTAACAAAGATTTGACACAGATTCCCAATTCGGGCATTCAGAACATATAGCACGTTGCTGGAAGCAAGCACATTCTGATTCAAAGTTGCAAGTTACTATGTAGGAACAAGTTTGTATAGGTATTTCTTAGATGCCCAGAACTGAGCTAAACTTGGTTTGTGTCCAACTCCTAGAAATATCTTCATGCCCCATCTTCCTTACTTCCAGCTAGTAAGAATTACATAATTCCTAACAAAGTTTTGACACAGATTCCCAATTCGGGCATTCAGAACATATAGCACGTTGCTGTAAGCAAGCACATTCTCATTCAAAGTTGCAAGTTACTATGTAGGAACAAGTTTGTATAGGTATTTCAAAGATGCCCAGAACTGAGCTAAACTTGGTTTGTGTCCAACTCCTAGAAATAACTTCATGCCCCATCTCCCTTACTTCCAGCTAGTAAGGATCACATAATTCCTAACAAAGTTTTGACACAGATTCCCAATTCGGGCATTCAGAACATATAGCACGTTGCTGTAAGCAAGCACATTCTGATTCAAAGTTGCAAATTGCTATGTAGGAACAAGTTTGTATAGGTATTTCAAAGATGCCCAGAGCTGAGCTAAACTTGGTATATCTCCAACTCCTAGAAATATCTTCATGCCCCATCTCCCTTACTTCCAGCTAGTAAGGATCACATAATTCCTAACAAAGTTTTGACACAGATTCCCAATTCGGGCATTCAGAACATATAGCACGTTGCTGTAAGCTAGCACATTCTCATTCAAAGTTGCAAGTTGCTATGTAGGAACAAGCTTGTATACGTATTTCAAAGATGCCCAGAACTGAGCTAAACGTTGTATGTCTGCAACTCCTAGAAATAACTTCATGCCCCATCTCCCTTACTTCCAGCTAATAAGGATCACATAATTCCTAACAAAGATTTGACACAGATTCCCAATTCTGGCATTCAGAACATATAGCGCTTTGCTGTAAGCAAGCACATTCTCATTCAAAGTTGCAAGTTACTATGTAGGAACAAGTTTGTATAGGTATTTCACAGATGCCCAGAACTGAGCTAAACTTGGTATGTCTCCAACTCCTTGAAATAACTTCATGCCCCATCTCCCTTACTTTCAGCTAGTAATGATCACATAATTCCTAACAAAGTTTTGACACAGATTCCCAATTCGGGCATTCAGAACATATAGCACGTTGCTGTAAGCAAGCACATTCTGATTCAAAGTTGCAAGTTACAATGTAGGATCAAGTTTGTATAGGTATTTCAAAGATGCCCAGAACTGAGCTAAACGTTGTATGTCTCCAACTCCTAGATATAACTTCATGCTCCAACTCACTTACTTCCAGCTAGTAAGGATCACATAATTCCTAACAAAGTTTTGACACAGATTCCCAATTCGGGCATTCAGAACATATAGCACGTTGCTGTAAGCAAGCACATTCTGATTCAAAGTTGCAAGTTACTATGTAGGAACAAGTTTGTATAGGTATTTCAAAGATGCCCAGAACTGAGCTAAACGATGTATGTCTCCAACTCCTAGAAATAACTTCATGCCCCATCTCCCTTACTTCCAGCTAGTAAGGATCACATAATTCCTAACAAAGATTTGACACAGATTCCCAATTCGGGCATTCAGAACATATAGCACGTTGCTGTAAGCAAGCACATTCTGATTCAAAGTTGCAAGTTACTATGTAGGAACAAGTTTGTATAGGTATTTCTTAGATGCCCAGAACTGAGCTAAACTTGGTATGTGTCCAACTCCTAGAAATAACTTCATGCCCCATCTTCCTTACTTCCAGCTAGTAAGGATTACATAATTCCTAACAAAGTTTTGACACAGATTCCCAATTCGGGCATTCAGAACATATAGCACGTTGCTGTAAGCAAGCACATTCTCATTCAAAGTTGCAAGTTACTATGTAGGAACAAGTTTGTATAGGTATTTCAAAGATGCCCAGAACTGAGCTAAACTTGGTATGTGTCCAACTCCTAGAAATAACTTCAGGCCCCATCTCCCTTACTTCCAGCTAGTAAGGATCACATAATTCCTAACAAACTTTTGACACAGATTCCCAATTCGGGCATTCAGAACATATAGCACGTTGCTGTAAGCAAGCACATTCTGATTCAAAGTTGCAAGTTGCTATGTAGGAACAAGTTTGTATAGGTATTTCAAAGATGCCCAGAGCTGAGCTAAACTTGGTATATCTCCAACTCCTAGAAATATCTTCATGCCCCATCTCCCTTACTTCCAGCTAGTAAGGATCACATAATTCCTAACAAATTTTGACACAGATTCCCAATTCGGGCATTCAGAACAAATAGCACGTTGCTGTAAGCAAGCACATTCTGATTCAAAGTTGCAAGTTACTATGTAGGAACAAGTTTGTATAGGTATTTCAAAGATGCCCAGAACTGAGCTAAACGTTGTATGTCTCCAACTCCTAGAAATAACTTCATGTCCCATCTCCCTTACTTCCAGCTAGTAAGGATCACATAATTCCTAACAAAGTTTTGACACAGATTCCCAATTCGGGCATTCAGAACATATAGCACGTTGCTGTAAGCAAGCACCTTCTCATTCAAAGTTGCAAGTTACTATGTAGGAACAAGTTTGTATAGGTATTTCAAAGATGCCCAGAACTGAGCTAAACGTTGTATGTCTCCAACTCCTAGAAATAACTTCATGCCCCATCTCCCTTACTTCCAGCTAGTAAGGAGCACATAATTCCTAACAAAGATTTGACACAGATTCCCAATTCGGGCATTCAGAACATATAGCACGTTGCTGTAAGCAAGCACATTCTCATTCAAAGTTGCAAGTTACTATGTAGGAACAAGTTTGTATAGGTATTTCAAAGATGCCCAGAACTGATCTAAACTTGGTATGTGTCCAACCTCTAGATATAACTTAATGCCCCAACTCCCTTACTTCCAGCTAGTAAGGTCACATAATTCCTAACAAAGTTTTGACACAGATTCCCAATTCGGGCATTCAGAACATATAGCACGTTGCTGTAAGCAAGCACATTCTCATTCAAAGTTGCAAGTTACTATGTAGGAACAAGTTTGTATAGGTATTTCAAAGATGCCCAGAACTGAGCTAACCGATGTATGTCTCCAACTCCTAGAAATAACTTCATGCCCCATCTCCCTTACTTCCAGCTAGTAAGGATCACATAATTCCTAACAAAGTTTTGACACAGATTCCCAATTCGGGCATTCAGAACATATAGCACGTTGCTGTAAGCAAGCACATTCTGATTCAAAGTTGCAAGTTACTATGTAGGAACAAGTTTGTATAGGTATTTCAAAGATGCCCAGAACTGAGCTAACCGTTGTATGTCTCCAACTCCTAGAAATAACTTCATGCCCCATCTCCCTTACTTCCAGCTAGTAAGGATCACATAATTCCTAACAAAGTTTTGACACAGATTCCCAATTCGGGCATTTAGAACATATAGCACGTTGCTGTAAGCAAGCACATTCTCATTCAAAGTTGCAAGTTACTATGTAGGAACAAGTTTGTATAGGAATTTCAAAGATGCCCAGAACTGAGCTAAACTTGGTATGTCTCCAACTCCTAGAAATAACTTCATGCCCCATCTCCCTTACTTCCAGCTAGTAAGGATCACATAATTCCTAACAAAGTTTTGACACAGATTCCCTACTTGGGCATTCAGAACATATAGCACGTTGCTGTAAGAAAGCACATTCTCATTCAAAGTTGCAAGTAACTATGTAGGAACAAGTTTGTATAGGTATTTCAAAGATGCCCAGAACTGAGCTAAACGTTGTATGTCTGCAACTCCTAGAAATAACTTCATGCCCCATCTCCCTTACTTCCAGCTAGTAAGGATCACATAATTCCTAAGAAAGTTTTGACACAGATTCCCAATTCGGGCATTCAGAACATATGGCACGTTGCTGTAAGCAAGCACATTCTCATTCAAAGTTGCAAGTTACTATGTAGGAACAAGTTTGTATAGGTATTTCAAAGATGCCCAGAACTGAGCTAAACGTTGTATGTCTCCAACTCCTAGAAATAACTTCATGCCCCAACTCCCTTACTTCCAGCTAGTAAGGATCACATAATTCCTAACAAAGTTTTGACACAGATTCCCAATTCGGGCATTCAGAACATATAGCACGTTGCTGTAAGCAAGCACATTCTCATTCAAAGTTGCAAGTTACTATGTAGGAACAAGTTTGTATAGGTATTTCAAAGATGCCCAGAACTGAGCTAAACTTGGTATGTCTCCAACTCCTAGAAATAACTTCATGCTCCAACTCCCTTACTTCCAGCTAGTAAGGATCACATAATTCCTAACAAAGTTTTGACACAGATTCCCAATTCGGGATTTCAGAACATATAGCACGTTGCTGTAAGCAAGCACATTCTCATTCATAGTTGCAAGTTACTATGTAGGAACAAGTTTGTATAGGTATTTCAAAGATGCCCAGAACTGAGCTAAACATTGTATGTCTCCAACTCCTAGAAATAACTTCATGCCCCATCTCCCTTACTTCCAGCTAGTAAGGATCACATAATTCCTAACAAAGTTTTGACACAGATTCCCAATTCGGGCATTCAGAACATATAGCACGTTGCTGTAAGCAAGCACATTCTCATTCAAAGTTGCAAGTTACTATGTAGGAACAAGTTTGTATAGGTATTTCAAAGATGCCCAGAACTGAGCTAAACGTTGTATGTCTGCAACTCCTAGAAATAACTTCATGCCCCATCTCCCTTACTTCCAGCTAATAAGGATCACATAATTCCTAACAAAGTTTTGACACAGATTCCCAATTCGGGCATTCAGAACATATAGCACGTTGCTGTAAGCAAGCACATTCTGATTCAAAGTTGCAAGTTACTATGTAGGAACAAGTTTGTATAGGTATTTCAAAGATGCCCAGAACTGAGCTAAACGTTGTATGTCTCCAACTCCTAGAAAAAACTTCATGCCCCATCTCCCTTACTTCCATCTAGTAAGGATCACATAATTCCTAACAAAGTTTTGACACAGATTCCCAATTCGGGCATTCAGAACATATAGAACGTTGCTGTAAGCAAGCACATTCTGATTCAAAGTTGCAAGTTACTATGTAGGAACAAGTTTGTATAGGTATTTCAAAGATGCCCAGAACTGAGTTAAACGTTGTATGTCTCCAACTCCTAGAAATAACTTCATGCCCCAACTCCCTTACTTCCAGCTAGTAAGGATCACACAATTCCTAACAAAGTTTTGACACAGATTCCCAATTCGGGCATTCAGAACATATAGCACGTTGCTGTAAGCAAGCACATTCTCATTCAAAGTTGCAAGTTACTATGTAGGAACAAGTTTGTATAGGTGTTTGAAAGACGACCAGAACATAGCTGAACTTGGTATGTGTCCAACCTCTTGAAAGAACTTCATGCCCCAACTACCTTACTTCCGGCTAGTAAGGATCACATAATTCCCAACAAAGTTTTGACACAGAATCCCAATTCGGGCATTCAGAACATATAGCACGTTGCTGTAAGCAAGCACATTCTCATTCAAAGTTGCAAGTTACTATGTAGAAACAAGTTTGTATAGGTATGTCAAAGATGCCCAGAACTGAGTTAAACGTTGTGTGTCTGCTCTCCTGGAAATAACTTCATACCCCATCTCTCTTACTTCCAGCTAATAAGGATCACATAATTCCTAACAAAGTTTTGACACAGATTCCCAATTCGGGCATTCAGAACATATAGCACGTTGCTGTAAGCAAGCACATTCTCATTCAAAGTTGCAAGTTCCTATGTAGAAACAATTTTGTATAGGACTTTGAAAGATGCCCAGAACTGAGCTGAAGTTTGTATGTCTCCAACTCCTAGAAATAACTTCATGCCCCATCTCCCTTACTTCCAGCTAGTGAGGATCACATAATTCCTAACAAAGTTTTGACACAGATTCCCAATTCGGGCATTCAGAACATATAGCACGTTGCTGTAAGCAAGCACATTCTGATTGAAAGTTGCAAGTTACTATGTAGGAACAAGTTTGTATAGGTATTTCAAAGATGCTCAGAACTGAGTTAAACGTTGTATGTCTCCAACTCCTAGAAATAACTTCATGCCCCAACTCCCTTACTTCCGGCTAGTAAGGATCACATAATTCCTAACAAAGTTTTGACACAGATTCCCAATTCGGGCATTCAGAACATATAGCACGTTGCTGTAAGCAAGCACATTCTCATTCAAAGTTGCAAGTTACTATGTAGGAACAAGTTTGTATAGGACTTTGAATGATGCCCAGAACTGAGCTGAAGATTGTATGTCTCCAACTCCTAGAAATAACTTCATGCCCCATCTCCCTTACTTCCAGCTAGTAAGGATCACATAATTCCTAACAAAGTTTTGACACAGATTCCCAATTCGGGCATTCAGAATATATAGCACGTTGCTGTAAGCAAGCACATTCTCATTCAAAGTTGCAAGTTACTATGTAGGAACAAGTTTGTATAGGTATTTCAAAGATGCCCAGAACTGAGCTAAGTTGGTATGTGTCCAACCTCTAGAAATAACTTCATGCCCCAACTCCCTGACTTCCAACTAGTAAGGATCACATAATTCCTAACAAAGTTTTGACACAGTTTCCCAATTCGTGCATTCAGAACATATAGCAGGTTGCTGTAAGCAAGCACATTCTGATTCAAAGTTGCAAGTTACTATGTAGGAACAAGTTTGTATAGGACTTTGAAAGATGCCCAGAACTGAGCTGAAGTTTGTATGTCTCCAGCTCCTAGAAATAACTTCATGCCCCAACTCCCTTACTTCCAGCTAGTAAGGATCACATAATTTCTAACAAAGTTTTGACACAGATTCCCAATTCTGGCATTCAAAACATATAGCACGTTGCTTTAAGCAAGCACATTCTCATTCAAAGTTGCAAGTTACTATGTAGGAACAAGTTTGTATAGGTATTTCAAAGATGCCCAGAACTGAGCTAAACTTGGTATGTCTCCAACTCCTAGAAATATCTTCATGCCCCATCTCCCTTACTTCCAGCTAGTAAGGATCACATAATTCCTAACAAAGTTTTGACACAGATTCCCAATTCGGGCATTCAGAACATATAGCACGTTGCTGTAAGCAAGCACATTCGCATTCAAAGTTGCAAGTTACTATGTAGGAACAAGTTAGTATAGGTATGTCAAAGATGCCCAGAACTGAGTTAAACGTTGTGTGTCTGCTCTCCTAGAAATAACTTCATGCCCCATCTCTCTTACTTCCAGCTAATAAGGATCACATAATTCCTAACAATGTTTTGACACAGATTCCCAATTCGGGCATTCAGAACATGTAGCACGTTGCTGTAAGCAAGCACATTCTCATTCAAAGTTGCAAGTTACTATGTAGGAACATGTTTGTATAGGTATTTCAAAGATGCCCAGAACTGAGCTAAACTTGGTATGTGTCCAACCTCTAGAAACAACTTCATGCCCCAACTACCTTACTTCCAGCTAGTAAGGATCACATAATTCCTAACAAAGATTTGACACAGATTCCCAATTCGGGCATTCAGAACATATAGCAAGTTGCTGTAAGCAAGCACATTCTCATTCAAAGTTGCAAGTTACTATGTAGGAACAAGTGTGTATAGGTATTTCAAAGATGCCCAGAACTGACCTAAACGTTGTATGTCTGCAACTCCTAGAAATAACTTCATGCCCCATCTCACTTACTTCCAGCTAGTAAGGATCACATAATTTCTAACAAAGTTTTGACACAGATTCCCAATTCGGGCATTCAGAACATATAGCACGTTGCTGTAAGCAAGCACATTCTCATTCAAAGTTGCAAGTTACTATGTAGGAACAAGTTTGTATAGGAATTTCAAAGATGCCCAGAACTGAGCTAAACGTTGTATGTCTCCAACTCCTAGAAATATCTTCATGCCCCATCTCCCTTACTTCCAGCTAGTAAGGATCACATAATTCCTAACAAAGTTTTGACACAGATTCCCAATTCGGGCATTCAGTACATATAGCACGTTGCTGTAAGCAAGCACATTCTCATTCAAAGTTGCAAGTTACTATGTAGGAACAAGTTTGTATAGGTATTTCAAAGATGCCCAGAACTGAGCTAAACGTTGTATGTCTCCAACTCCTAGAAATAACTTCATGCCCCATCTCCCTTACTTCCAGCTAGTAAGGATCACATAATTCCTAACAAAGTTTTGACACAGATTCCCAATTCGGGCATTCAGAACATATAGCACGTTGCTGTAAGCAAGCACCTTCTCATTCAAAGTTGCAAGTTACTATGTAGGAACAAGTTTGTATAGGTATTTCAAAGATGACCAGAACTGAGCTGAACTTGGTATGTGTCCAAGCTCTAGAAATAACTTCATTCCCCAACTAACTTACTTCCAGCTAGTAAGGATCACATAATTCCTAACAAAGTTTTGACACAGATTCCCAATTCGGGCATTCAGAACATATAGCACGTTGCTGTAAGCAAGCACATTCTCATTCAAAGTTGCAAGTTACTATGTAGGAACAAGTTTGTATATGTATGTCAAAGATGCCCAGAACTGAGTTAAACGTTGTGTGTCTGCTCTCCTAGAAATAACTTCATGCCCCATCTCTCTTACTTCCAGCTAATAAGGATCACATAATTCCTAAAAAGTTTTGACACAGATTCCCAATTCGGTCATTTAGAACATATAGCACGTTGCTGTAAGCAAGCACATTCTCATTCAAAGTTGCAAGTTACTATGTAGGAACAAGTTTGTATAGGTATTTCAAAGATGCCCAGAACTGAGCTAAACGTGGTATGTCTGCAACTCCTAGAAATAACTTCATGCCCCATCTCCCTTACTTCCAGCTAGTAAGGATCACATAATTCCTAACAAAGTTTTGACACAGATTCCCAATTCGGGCATTCAGAACATGTAGCACGTTGCTGTAAGCAAGCACATTCAATAAAATGTTGCAAGTTACTATGTAGGAACAAGTTTGTATAGGTGTTTCAAAGATGCCCAGAATTGAGCTAAACTTGGTATGTCTCCAACTCCTAGAAATAACTTCATGCCCCATCTCCCTTACTTCCATCTAGTAAGGATCACATAATTCCTAACAAAGTTTTGACACAGATTCCCAATTCGGGCATTCAGAACATATAGCACGTTGCTGTAAGCAAGCACATTCTCATTCAAAGTTGCAAGTTACTAAGTAGGAACAAGTTTGTAAAGGTATTTCAAAGATGCCCAGAACTGAGCTAAACGTTGTATGTCTCCAACTCCTAGAAATAACTTCATGCCCCATCACCCTTACTTCCAGCTAGTATGGATCACATAATTCCTAACAAAGTTTTGACACAGATTCCCAATTCGGGCATTCAGAACATATAGCACGTTGCTGTAAGCAAGCACATTCTCATTCAAAGTTGCAAGTTACTATGTAGGAACAAGTTTGTATAGGTATTTCAAAGATGCCCAGAACTGAGCTAAACTTGGTATGTCTCCAACTCCTAGAAATAACTTCATGCCCCATCTCCCTTACTTCCAGCTAGTAAGGATCACATAATTCCTAACAAAGTTTTGACACAGATTCCCAATTCGGGCATTCAGAACATATAGCACGTTGCTGTAAGCAAGCACATTCTCATTCAAAGTTGCAAGTTACTATGTAGGAACAAGTTTGTATAGGTATTTCAAAGATGCCCAGAACTGAGCTAAACGTTGTATGTCTCCAACTCCTAGAAATAACTTCATGCCCCATCTCCCTTACTTCCAGCTAGTAAGGATCACATAATTCCTAACAAAGATTTGACACAGATTCCCAATTCGGGCATTCAGAATATATAGCACGTTGCTGTAAGCAAGCACATTCTCATTCAAAGTTGCAAGTTACTATGTAGGAACAAGTTTGTATAGGTATTTCAAAGATGCCCAGAACTGAGCTAACCGTTGTATGTCTCCAACTCCTAGAAATAACTTCATGCCCCATCTCCCTTACTTCCAGCTAGTAAGGATCACATAATTCCTAACAAAGTTTTGACACAGATTCCCAATTCGGGCATTCAGAACATATAGCACGTTGCTTTAAGCAAGCACATTCTCATTCAAAGTTGCAAGTTACTATGTAGGAACAAGTTTGTATAGGTATTTCAAAGATGCCCAGAACTGAGCTAAACTTTGTATGTCTCCAACTCCTAGAAATAACTTCATGCCCCATCTCCCTTACTTCCAGCTAGTAAGGATCACATAATTCCTAACAAAGATTTGACACAGATTCCCAATTTGGGCATTAAGAAGATATAGCACGTTGCTGTAAGAAAGCACATTCTCATTCAAAGTTGCAAGTAACTATGTAGGAACAAGTTTGTATAGGTATTTCAAAGATGCCCAGAACTGAGCTAAACGTTGTATGTCTGCAACTCCTAGAAATAACTTCATGCCCCATCTCCCTTACTTCCAGCTAGTAAGGATCACATAATTCCTAACAAAGTTTTGACACAGATTCCCAATTCGGGCATTCAGAACATAGGGCACGTTGCTGTAAGCAAGCACATTCTCATTCAAAGTTGCAAGTTACTATGTAGGAACAAGTTTGTATAGGTATTTCAAAGATGCCCAGAACTGACCTAAACTTGGTATGTGTCCAACCTCTAAAAATAACTTCATGCCCCAACTCCCTTACTTCCAGCTAGTAAGGATCACATAATTCCTAACAAAGTTTTGACACAGATTCCCAATTCGGGCATTCAGAACATATAGCACGTTGCTGTAAGCAAGCACATTCTCATTCAAAGTTGCAAGTTACTATGTAGGAACAAGTTTGTATAGGTATTTCAAAGATGCCCAGAACTGAGCTAAACTTGGTATGTCTCCAACTCCTAGAAATAACTTCATGCCCCATCTCACTTACTTCCAGCTAGTAAGGATCACATAATTCCTAACAAAGTTTTGAAACAGATTAACAATTCGGGCATTCAGAACATATAGAACGTTGCTGTAAGCAAGCACATTCTGATTCAAAGTTGCAAGTTACTATATAGGAACAAGTTTGTATAGGTATTTCAAAGATGCCCAGAACTGAGCTAAACGTTGTATGTCTCCAACTCCTAGAAATAACTTCATGCTCCAACTCACTTACTTCCAGCTAGTAAGGATCACATAATTCCTAACAAAGTTTTGACACAGATTCCCAATTCGGGCATTCAGAACATATAGCACGTTGCTGTAAGCAAGCACATTCTCATTCAAAGTTGCAAGTTACTATGTAGGAACAAGTTTGTATAGGTATTTCAAAGATGCCCAGAACTGAGCTAAACATTGTATGTCTCCAACTCCTAGAAATAACTTCATGCCCCATCTCCCTTACTTCCAGCTAGTAAGGATCACATAATTCCTAACAAAGTTTTGACACAGATTCCCAATTCGGGCATTCAGAACATATAGCACGTTGCTGTAAGCAAGCACATTCTCATTCAAAGTTGCAAGTTACTATGTAGGAACAAGTTTGTATAGGTATTTCAAAGATGCCCAGAACTGAGCTAAACGTTGTATGTCTGCAACTCCTAGAAATAACTTCATGCCCCATCTCCCTTACTTCCAGCTAGTAAGGATCACATAATTCCTAACAAAGTTTTGACACAGATTCCCAATTCGGGCTTTCAGAACATATAGCACGTTGCTGTAAGCAAGCACATTCTCATTCAAAGTTGCAAGTTACTATGTGGGAACAAGTTTGTATAGGTATATCAAAGATGCCCAGAACTGAGCTAAACGTTGTATGTCTCCAACTCCTAGAAAAAACTTCATGCCCCATCTCCCTTACTTCCATCCAGTAAGGATCACATAATTCCTTACAAAGTTTTGACACAGATTACCAATTCGGGCATTCAGAACATATAGAACGTTGCTGTAAGCAAGCACATTCTGATTCAAAGTTGCAAGTTACTATGTAGGAACAAGTTTGTATAGGTATTTCAAAGATGCCCAGAACTGAGCTAAACGTTGTATGTCTCCAACTCCTAGAAATAACTTCATGCCCCAACTCCCTTACTTCCAGCTAGTAAGGATCACACAATTCCTAACAAAGTTTTGACACAGATTCCCAATTCGGGCATTCAGAACATATAGCACGTTGCTGTAAGCAAGCACATTCTCATTCAAAGTTGCAAGTTACTATGTAGGAACAAGTTTGTATAGGTGTTTGAAAGACGACCAGAACTTAGCTGAACTTGGTATGTGTCCAACCTCTTGAAAGAACTTCATGCCCCAACTACCTTACTTCCAGCTAGTAAGGATCACATAATTCCCAACAAAGTTTTGACACAGATTCCCAATTCGGGCATTCAGAACATATAGCACGTTGCTGTAAGCAAGCACATTCTCATTCAAAGTTGCAAGTTACTATGTAGAAACAAGTTTGTATAGGTATGTCAAAGATGCCCAGAACTGAGTTAAACGTTGTGTGTCTGCTCTCCTAGAAATAACTTCATACCCCATCTCTCTTACTTCCAGCTAATAAGGATCACATAATTCCTAACAAAGTTTTGACACAGATTCCCAATTCGGGCATTCAGAACATATAGCACGTTGCTGTAAGCAAGCACATTCTCATTCAAAGTTGCAAGTTCCTATGTAGAAACAATTTTGTATAGGACTTTGAAAGATGCCCAGAACTGAGCTGAAGTTTGTATGTCTCCAACTCCTAGAAATAACTTCATGCCCCATCTCCCTTACTTCCAGCTAGTGAGGATCACATAATTCCTAACAAAGTTTTGACACAGATTCCCAATTCGGGCATTCAGAACATATAGCACGTTGCTGTAAGCAAGCACATTCTGATTGAAAGTTGCAAGTTACTATGTAGGAACAAGTTTGTATAGGTATTTCAAAGATGCTCAGAACTGAGTTAAACGTTGTATGTCTCCAACTCCTAGAAATAACTTCATGCCCCAACTCCCTTACTTCCGGCTAGTAAGGATCACATAATTCCTAACAAAGTTTTGACACAGATTCCCAATTCGGGCATTCAGAACATATAGCACGTTGCTGTAAGCAAGCACATTCTCATTCAAAGTTGCAAGTTACTATGTAGAAACAAGTTTGTATAGGACTTTGAATGATGCCCAGAACTGAGCTGAAGATTGTATGTCTCCAACTCCTAGAAATAACTTCATGCCCCATCTCCCTTACTTCCAGCTAGTAAGGATCACATAATTCCTAACAAAGTTTTGACACAGATTCCCAATTCGGGCATTCAGAATATATAGCACGTTGCTGTAAGCAAGCACATTCTCATTCAAAGTTGCAAGTTACTATGTAGGAACAAGTTTGTATAGGTATTTCAAAGATGCCCAGAACTGAGCTAAGTTGGTATGTGTCCAACCTCTAGAAATAACTTCATGCCCCAACTCCCTTACTTCCAACTAGTAAGGATCACATAATTCCTAACAAAGTTTTGACACAGATTCCCAATTCGTGCATTCAGAACATATAGCAGGTTGCTGTAAGCAAGCACATTCTGATTCAAAGTTGCAAGTTACTATGTAGGAACAAGTTTGTATAGGACTTTGAAAGATGCCCAGAACTGAGCTGAAGTTTGTATGTCTCCAGCTCCTAGAAATAACTTCATGCCCCAACTCCCTTACTTCCAGCTAGTAAGGATCACATAATTCCTAACAAAGTTTTGACACAGATTCCCAATTCGGGCATTCAGAACATATAGCACGTTGCTGTAAGCAAACACATTCTCATTCAAATTTGCAAGTACTATGTTGTAACAAGTTTGTATAGGTATTTCAAAGATGCCCAGAACTGAGCTAAACGTTGTATGTCTCCAACTCCTAGAAATAACTTCATGCCCCATCTCACTTACTTCCAGCTAGTAAGGATCACATAATTTCTAACAAAGTTTTGACACAGATTCCCAATTCTGGCATTCAAAACATATAGCACGTTGCTGTAAGCAAGCACATTCTCATTCAAAGTCGCAAGTTACTATGTAGGAACAAGTTTGTATAGGTATTTCAAAGATGCCCAGAACTGAGCTAAACTTGGTATGTCTCCAACTCCTAGAAATAACTTCATGCCCCATCTCCCTTACTTCCAGCTAGTAAGGATCACATAATTCCTAACAAAGTTTTGACACAGATTCCCAATTCGGGCATTCAGAACATATAGCACGTTGCTGTAAGCAAGCACATTCTCATTCAAAGTTCCAAGTTACTGTGTAGGAACAAGTTTGTATAGGTATTTCAAACATGCCCAGAACTGAGCTAAACGTGGTATGTCTCCAACTCCTCGAAATAACTTCATGCCCCACTCCCTTACTTCCAGCTAGTAAGGATCACATAATTCCTAACAAAGTTTTGACACAGATTCCCAATTCGGGCATTCAGAACATATAGCACGTTGCTGTAAGCAAGCACATTCTCATTCAAAGTTGCAAGTTACCATGTAGGAACAAGTTTGTATAGGTATTTCAAGATGACCAGAACTGAGCTGAACTTGGTATGTGTCCAACCTCTAGAAATAACTTCATGCCCCAACTAACTTACTTCCAGCTAGTAAGGATCACATAATTCCTAACAAAGTTTTGACACAGATTCCCAATTCGGGCATTCAGAACATATAGCACGTTGCTGTAAGCAAGCACCTTCTCATTCAAAGTTGCAAGTTACTATGTAGGAACAAGTTTGTATAGGTATTTCAAAGATGACCAGAACTGAGCTGAACTTGGTATGTGTCCAAGCTCTAGAAATAACTTCATGCCCCAACTAACTTACTTCCAGCTAGTAAGGATCACATAATTCCTAACAAAGTTTTGACACAGATTCCCAATTCGGGCATTCAGAACATATAGCACGTTGCTGTAAGCAAGCACATTCTCATTCAAAGTTGGAAGTTACTATGTAGGAACAAGTTTGTATATGTATGTCAAAGATGCCCAGAACTGAGTTAAACGTTGTGTGTCTGCTCTCCTAGAAATAACTTCATGCCCCATCTCTCTTACTTCCAGCTAATAAGGATCACATAATTCCTAACAAAGTTTTGACACAGATTCCCAATTCGGTCATTTAGAACATATAGCACGTTGCTGTAAGCAAGCACATTCTCATTCAAAGTTGCAAGTTACTATGTAGGAACAAGTTTGTATAGGTATTTCAAAGATGCCCAGAACTGAGCTAAACGTGGTATGTCTGCAACTCCTAGAAATAACTTCATGCCCCATCTCCCTTACTTCCAGCTAGTAAGGATCACATAATTCCTAACAAAGTTTTGACACAGATTCCCAATTCGGGCATTCAGAACATGTAGCACGTTGCTGTAAGCAAGCACATTCAATAAAATGTTGCAAGTTACTATGTAGGAACAAGTTTGTATAGGTGTTTCAAAGATGCCCAGAATTGAGCTAAACTTGGTATGTCTCCAACTCCTAGAAATAACTTCATGCCCCATCTCCCTTACTTTCTGCTAGTAAGGATCACATAATCCCTAACAAAGATTTGACACAGATTCCCAATTCGGGCATTCAGAACATATAGCACGTTGCTGTAAGCAAGCACATTCTCATTCAAAGTTGCAAGTTACTAAGTAGGAACAAGTTTGTAAAGGTATTTCAAAGATGCCCAGAACTGAGCTAAACGTTGTATGTCTCCAACTCCTAGAAATAACTTCATGCCCCATCTCCCTTACTTCCAGCTAGTAAGGATCACATAATTCCTAACAAAGTTTTGACACAGATTCCCAATTCGGGCATTCAGAACATATAGCACGTTGCTGTAAGCAAGCACATTCTCATTCAAAGTTGCAAGTTACTATGTAGGAACAAGTTTGTATAGGTATTTCAAAGATGCCCAGAACTGAGCTAAACGTTGTATGTCTCCAACTCCTAGAAATAACTTCATGCCCCATCTCCCTTACTTCCAGCTAGTAAGGATCACATAATTCCTAACAAAGTTTTGACACAGATTCCCAATTCGGGCATTCAGAACATATAGCACGTTGCTGTAAGCAAGCACATTCTCATTCAAAGTTGCAAGTTACTATGTAGGAACAAGTTTGTATAGGAATTTCAAAGATGCCCAGAACTGAGCTAAACGTTGTATGTCTCCAACTCCTAGAAATATCTTCATGCCCCATCTCCCTTACTTACAGCTAGTAAGGATCACATAATTCCTAACAAAGTTTTGACACAGATTCCCAATTCGGGCATTCAGTACATATAGCACGTTGCTGTAAGCAAGCACATTCTCATTCAAAGTTGCAAGTTACTATGTAGGAACAAGTTTGTATAGGTATTTCAAAGATGCCCAGAACTGAGGTAAACGTTGTATGTCTCCAACTCCTAGGAATAACTTCATGCCCCATCTCCCTTACTTCCAGCTAGTAAGGATCACATAATTCCTAACAAAGTTTTGACACAGATTCCCAATTCGGGCATTCAGAACATATAGCACGTTGCTGTAAGCAAGCACATTCTCATTCAAAGTTGCAAGTTACTATGTAGGAATAAGTTTGTATAGGTATTTCAAAGATGCCCAGAACTGAGCTAAACGTTGTATGTCTCCAACTCCTAGAAATAACTTCATGCCCCATCTACCTTACTTCCAGCTAGTAAGGATCACATAATTCCTAACAAAGTTTTGACACAGATTCCCAATTCGTGCATTCAGAATATATAGCACGTTGCTGTAAGCAAGCACATTCTCATTCAAAGTTGCAAGTTACTATGTAGGAACAATTTTGTATAGGTATTTCAAAGATGCCCAGAACTGAGCTAAACTAGGTATGTCTCCAACTCCTAGAAATAACTTCATGCCCCATCTCCCTTACTTCCATCTAGTAAGGATCACATAATTCCTAACAAAGTTTTGACACAGATTCCAAATTCGGGCATTCAGAACATATAGCATGTTGCTGTAAGCAAGCACATTCTCATTCAAAGTTGCAAGTTACTATGTAGGAACAAGTTTGTATAGGTATTTCAAAGATGCCCAGAACTGAGGTAAACGTTGTATGTCTGCAACGCCTAGAAATAACTTCATGCCCCATCTCCCTTACTTCCAGCTAGTAAGGATCACATAATTCCTAACAAAGTTTTGACACAGATTCCCAATTCGGGCATTCAGAACATATAGCACGTTGCTGTAAGCAAGCACATTCTCATTCAAAGTTGCAAGTTACTATGTAGGAACAAGTTTGTATAGGTATTTCAAAGATGCCCAGAACTGAGCTAAACGTTGTATGTCTCCAACTCCTAGAAATAACTTCATGCCCCATCTCCCTTACTACCAGCTAGTAAGGATCACATAATTCCTAACAAAGTTTTGACACAGATTCCCAATTCGTGCATTCAGAATATATAGCACGTTGCTGTAAGCAAGCACATTCTCATTCAAAGTTGCAAGTTACTATGTAGGAACAATTTTGTATAGGTATTTCAAAGATGCCCAGAACTGAGCTAAACTAGGTATGTCTCCAACTCCTAGAAATAACTTCATGTCCCATCTCCCTTACTTACATCTAGTAAGGATCACATAATTCCTAACAAAGTTTTGACACAGATTCCCAATTCGGGCATTCAGAACATATAGCACGTTGCTGTAAGCAAGCACATTCTCATTCAAATTTGCAAGTTACTATGTAGGAACAAGTTTGTATAGGTATTTCAAAGATGCCCAGAACTGAGCTAAACGTGGTATGTCTCCAACTCCTAGAAATAACTTCATGCCCCATCACCCTTACTTACATCTAGTAAGGATCACATAATTCCTAACAAAGTTTTGACACAGATTCCCAATTCGGGCATTCAGAACATATAGCACGTTGCTGTAAGCAAGCACATTCTCATTCAAAGTTGCAAGTTACTATGTAGGAACAAGTTTGTATAGGTATTTCAAAGATGCCCAGAACTGAGCTAAACTTGGTATGTGTCCAACCTCTAGAAATAACTTCATGACCGAACTCCCTTACTTCCGGCTAGTAAGCATCACATAATTCCTAACAAAGTTTTGACACAGATTCCCAATTCGGGCATTCAGAACATATAGCACGTTGCTGTAAGCAAGCACATTCTCATTCAAAGTTGCAAGTTACTATGTAGGAACAAGTTTGTATAGGACTTTAAATGATGCCCAGAACTGAGCTGAAGTTTGTATGTCTCCAACTCCTAGAAATAAGATCATGCCCCATCTCCCTTACTTCCAGCTAGTAAGGATCACATAATTCCTAACAAAGTTTTGACACAGATTCCCAATTCGGGCATTCAGAATATATAGCACGTTGCTGTAAGCAAGCACATTCTCATTCAAAGTTGCAAGTTACTATGTAGGAACAAGTTTGTATAGGTATTTCAAAGATTCCCAGAACTGAGCTAAGTTGGTATGTGTCCAACCTCTAGAAATAACTTCATGCCCCAACTCCCTTACTTCCAGCTAGTAAGGATCACATAATTCCTAACAAAGTTTTGACACAGATTCCCAATTCGGGCATTCAGAACATATAGCACGTTGCTGTAAGCAAGCACATTCTGATTCAAAGTTGCAAGTTACTATGTAGGAACAAGTTTGTATAGGACTTTGAAAGATGCCCAGAACTGAGCTGAAGTTTGTATGTCTCCAGCTCCTAGAAATAACTTCATGCCCCAACTCCCTTACTTCCAGCTAGTAAGGATCACTTAATTCCTAACAAAGTTTTAACACAGATTCCCAATTCGGGCATTCAGAACATATAGCACGTTGCTGTAAGCAAACACATTCTCATTCAAATTTGCAAGTACTATGTTGTAACAAGTTTGTATAGGTATTTCAAAGATGCTCAGAACTGAGCTAAAGGTTGTATGTCTCCAACTCCTAGAAATAACTTCATGCCCCATCTCACTTACTTCCAGCTAGTAAGGATCACATAATTTCTAACAAAGTTTTGACACAGATTCCCAATTCTGGCATTCAAAACATATAGCACGTTGCTGTAAGCAAGCACATTCTCATTCAAAGTTGCAAGTTACTATGTAGGAACAAGTTTGTATAGGTATTTCAAAGATGCCCAGAGCTGAGCTAAACTTGGTATATCTCCAACTCCTAGAAATATCTTCATGCCCCATCTCCCTTACTTCCAGCTAGTAAGGATCACATAATTCCTAACAAAGTTTTGACACAGATTCCCAATTCGGGCATTCAGAACATATAGCACGTTGCTGTAAGCAAGCACATTCTGATTCAAAGTTGCAAGTTACTATGTAGGAACAAGTTTGTATAGGTATTTCAAAGATGCCCAGAACTGAGCTAAACTTGGTATGTGTCCAACCTCTAGAAATAACTTCATGCCGCAACTCCCTTACTTCCAGCTAGTAAGGATCACATAATTCCTAACAAAGTTTTGACACAGATTCCCAATTCGGGCATTCAGAACATATAGCACGTTGCTGTAAGCTAGCACATTCTCATTCAAAGTTGCAAGTTGCTATGTAGGAACAAGTTTGTATACGTATTTCAAAGATGCCCAGAACTGAGCTAAACGTTGTATGTCTGCAACTCCTAGAAATAACTTCATGCCCCATCTCCCTTACTTCCAGCTAATAAGGATCACATAATTCCTAACAAAGTTTTGACACAGATTCCCAATTCGGGCATTCAGAACATATAGCGCTTTGCTGTAAGCAAGCACATTCTCATTCAAAGTTGCAAGTTACTATGTAGGAACAAGTTTGTATAGGTATTTCACAGATGCCCAGAACTGAGCTATACTTGGTATGTCTCCAACTCCTTGAAATAACTTCATGCCCCATCTCCCTTACTTTCAGCTAGTAAGGATCACATAATTCCTAACAAAGTTTTGACACAGATTCCCAATTCGGGCATTCAGAACATATAGCACGTTGCTGTAAGCAAGCACATTCTGATTCAAAGTTGCAAGTTACAATGTAGGATCAAGTTTGTATAGGTATTTCAAAGATGCCCAGAACTGAGCTAAACGTTGTATGTCTCCAACTCCTAGATATAACTTCATGCTCCAACTCACTTACTTCCAGCTAGTAAGGATCACATAATTCCTAACAAAGTTTTGACACAGATTCCCAATTCGGGCATTCAGAACATATAGCACGTTGCTGTAAGCAAGCACATTCTCATTCAAAGTTGCAAGTTACTATGTAGGAACAAGTTTGTATAGGTATTTCAAAGATGCCCAGAACTGAGCTAAACGATGTATGTCTCCAACTCCTAGAAATAACTTCATGCCCCATCTCCCTTACTTCCAGCTAGTAAGGATCACATAATTCCTAACAAAGATTTGACACAGATTCCCAATTCGGGCATTCAGAACATATAGCACGTTGCTGTAAGCAAGCACATTCTGATTCAAAGTTGCAAGTTACTAAGTAGGAACAAGTTTGTATAGGTATTTCTTAGATGCCCAGAACTGAGCTAAACTTGGTATGTGTCCAACTCCTAGAAATAACTTCATGCCCCATCTTCCTTACTTCCAGCTAGTAAGGATTACATAATTCCTAACAAAGTTTTGACACAGATTCCCAATTCGGGCATTCAGAACATATAGCACGTTGCTGTAAGCAAGCACATTCTCATTCAAAGTTGCAAGTTACTATGTAGGAACAAGTTTGTATAGGTATTTCAAAGATGCCCAGAACTGAGCTAAACTTGGTATGTGTCCAACTCCTAGAAATAACTTCAGGCCCCATCTCCCTTACTTCCAGCTAGTAAGGATCACATAATTCCTAACAAACTTTTGACACAGATTCCCAATTCGGGCATTCAGAACATATAGCACGTTGCTGTAAGCAAGCACATTCTGATTCAAAGTTGCAAGTTGCTATGTAGGAACAAGTTTGTATAGGTATTTCAAAGATGCCCAGAGCTGAGCTAAACTTGGTATATCTCCAACTCCTAGAAATATCTTCATGCCCCATCTCCCTTACTTCCAGCTAGTAAGGATCACATAATTCCTAACAAATTTTGACACAGATTCCCAATTCGGGCATTCAGAACATATAGCACGTTGCTGTAAGCAAGCACATTCTCATTCAAAGTTGCAAGTTACTATGTAGGAACAAGTTTGTATAGGTATTTCAAAGATGCCCAGAACTGAGCTAAACATTGTATGTCTCCAACTCCTAGAAATAACTTCATGTCCCATCTCCCTTACTTCCAGCTAGTAAGGATCACATAATTCTTAACAAAGTTTTGACACAGATTCCCAATTCGGGCATTCAGAACATATAGCACGTTGCTGTAAGCAAGCACCTTCTCATTCAAAGTTGCAAGTTACTATGTAGGAACAAGTTTGTATAGGTATTTCAAAGATGCCCAGAACTGAGCTAAACGTTGTATGTCTCCAACTCCTAGAAATAACTTCATGCCCCATCTCCCTTACTTCCAGCTAGTAAGGATCACATAATTCCTAACAAAGTTTTGACACAGATTCCCAATTCGGGCATTCAGAACATATAGCACGTTGCTGTAAGCAAGCACATTCTCATTCAAAGTTGCAAGTTACTATGTAGGAACAAGTTTGTATAGGTATTTCAAAGATGCCCAGAACTGATCTAAACTTGGTATGTGTCCAACCTCTAGATATAACTTCATGCCCCAACTCCCTTACATCCAGCTAGTAAGGTCACATAATTCCTAACAAAGTTTTGACACAGATTCCCAATTCGGGCATTCAGAACATATAGCACGTTGCTGTAAGCAAGAACATTCTCATTCAAAGTTGCAAGTTACTATGTAGGAACAAGTTTGTATAGGTATTTCAAAGATGCCCAGAACTGCGCTAACCGATGTATGTCTCCAACTCCTAGAAATAACTTCATGCCCCATCTCCCTTACTTCCAGCTAGTAAGGATCACATAATTCCTAACAAAGTTTTGACACAGATTCCCAATTCGGGCATTCAGAACATATAGCACGTTGCTGTAAGCAAGCACATTCTCATTCAAAGTTGCAAGTTACTATGTAGGAACAAGTTTGTATAGGTATTTCAAAGATGCCCAGAACTGAGCTAACCGTTGTATGTCTCCAACTCCTAGAAATAACTTCATGCCCCATCTCCCTTACTTCCAGCTAGTAAGGATCACATAATTCCTAACAAAGTTTTGACACAGATTCCCAATTCGGGCATTTAGAACATATAGCACGTTGCTGTAAGCAAGCACATTCTCATTCAAAGTTGCAAGTTACTATGTAGGAACAAGTTTGTATAGGAATTTCAAAGATGCCCAGAACTGAGCTAAACTTGGTATGTCTCCAACTCCTAGAAATAACTTCATGCCCCATCTCCCTTACTTCCAGCTAGTAAGGATCACATAATTCCTAACAAAGTTTTGACACAGATTCCCTACTTGGGCATTCAGAACATATAGCACGTTGCTGTAAGAAAGCACATTCTCATTCAAAGTTGCAAGTAACTATGTAGGAACTAGTTTGTATAGGTATTTCAAAGATGCCCAGAACTGAGCTAAACGTTGTATGTCTGCAACTCCTAGAAATAACTTCATGCCCCATCTCCCTTACTTCCAGCTAGTAAGGATCACATAATTCCTAAGAAAGTTTTGACACAGATTCCCAATTCGGGCATTCAGAACATATGGCATGTTGCTGTAAGCAAGCACATTCTCATTCAAAGTTGCAAGTTACTATGTAGGAACAAGTTTGTATAGGTATTTCAAAGATGCCCAGAACTGAGCTAAACTTGGTATGTGTCCAACCTCTAGAAATAACTTCATGCCCCAACTCCCTAACTTCCAGCTAGTAAGGATCACATAATTCCTAACAAAGTTTTGACACAGATTCCCAAATCGGGCATTGAGAACATATAGCACGTTGCTGTAAGCAAGCACATTCTCATTCAAAGTTGCAAGTTACTATGTAGGAACAAGTTTGTATAGGTATTTCAAAGATGCCCAGAACTGAGCTAACCGATGTATGTCTCCAACTCCTAGAAATAACTTCATGCCCCATCTCCCTTACTTCCAGCTAGTAAGGATCACATAATTCCTAACAAAGTTTTGACACAGATTCCCAATTCGGGCATTCAGAACATATAGCACGTTGCTGTAAGCAAGCACATTCTCATTCAAAGTTGCAAGTTACTATGTAGGAACAAGTTTGTATAGGTATTTCAAAGATGCCCAGAACTGAGCTTACCGTTGTATGTCTCCAACTCCTAGAAATAACTTCATGCCCCATCTCCCTTACTTCCAGCTAGTAAGGATCACATAATTCCTAACAAAGTTTTGACACAGATTCCCAATTCGGGCATTCAGAACATATAGCACGTTGCTGTAAGCAAGCACATTCTCATTCAAAGTTGCAAGTTACTATGTAGGAACAAGTTTGTATAGGTATTTCAAAGATGCCCAGAACAGAGCTAAACTTTGTATGTCTCCAACTCCTAGAAATAACTTCATGCCCCATCTCCCTTACTTCCAGCTAGTAAGGATCACATAATTCCTAACAAAGATTTGACACAGATTCCCAATTTGGGCATTAAGAACATATAGCACGTTGCTGTAAGAAAGCACATTCTCATTCAAAGTTGCAAGTAACTATGTAGGAACAAGTTTGTATAGGTATTTCAAAGATGCCCAGAACTGAGCTAAACGTTGTATGTCTGCAACTCCTAGAAATAACTTCATGCCCCATCTCCCTTACTTCCAGCTAGTAAGGATCACATAATTCCTAACAAAGTTTTGACACAGATTCCCAATTCGGGCATTCAGAACATATAGCACGTTGCTGTAAGCAAGCACATTCTCATTCAAAGTTGCAAGTTACTATGTAGGAACAAGTTTGTATAGGTATTTCAAAGATGCCCAGAACTGAGCTAAACGTTGTATGTCTCCAACTCCTAGAAAAAACTTCATGCCCCATCTCCCTTACTTCCATCTAGTAAGGATCACATAATTCCTAACAAAGTTTTGACACAGATTACCAATTCGGGCATTCAGAACATATAGAACGTTGCTGTAAGCAAGCACATTCTGATTCAAAGTTGCAAGTTACTATGTAGGAACAAGTTTGTATAGGTATTTCAAAGATGCCCAGAACTGAGCTAAACGTTGTATGTCTCCAACTCCTAGAAATAACTTCATGCCCCAACTCCCTTACTTCCAGCTAGTAAGGATCACACAATTCCTAACAAAGTCTTGACACAGATTCCCAATTCGGGCATTCAGAACATATAGCACGTTGCTGTAAGCAAGCACATTCTCATTCAAAGTTGCAAGTTACTATGTAGGAACAAGTTTGTATAGGTGTTTGAAAGACGACCAGAACATAGCTGAACTTGGTATGTGTCCAACCTCTTGAAAGAACTTCATGCCCCAACTACCTTACTTCCGGCTAGTAAGGATCACATAATTCCCAACAAAGTTTTGACACAGATTCCCAATTCGGGCATTCAGAACATATAGCACGTTGCTGTAAGCAAGCACATTCTCATTCAAAGTTGCAAGTTACTATGTAGAAACAAGTTTGTATAGGTATGTCAAAGATGCCCAGAACTGAGTTAAACGTTGTGTGTCTGCTCTCCTGGAAATAACTTCATACCCCATCTCTCTTACTTCCAGCTAATAAGGATCACATAATTCCTAACAAAGTTTTGACACAGATTCCCAATTCGGGCATTCAGAACATATAGCACGTTGCTGTAAGCAAGCACATTCTCATTCAAAGTTGCAAGTTCCTATGTAGAAACAATTTTGTATAGGACTTTGAAAGATGCCCAGAACTGAGCTGAAGTTTGTATGTCTCCAACTCCTAGAAATAACTTCATGCCCCATTTCCCTTACTTCCAGCTAGTGAGGATCACATAATTCCTAACAAAGTTTTGACACAGATTCCCAATTCGGGCATTCAGAACATATAGCACGTTGCTGTAAGCAAGCACATTCTGATTGAAAGTTGCAAGTTACTATGTAGGAACAAGTTTGTATAGGTATTTCAAAGATGCTCAGAACTGAGTTAAACGTTGTATGTCTCCAACTCCTAGAAATAACTTCATGCCCCAACTCCCTTACTTCCGGCTAGTAAGGATCACATAATTCCTAACAAAGTTTTGACAGATTCCCAATTCGGGCATTCAGAACATATAGCACGTTGCTGTAAGCAAGCACATTCTCATTCATAGTTGCAAGTTACTATGTAGGAACAAGTTTGTATAGGACTTTGAATGATGCCCAGAACTGAGCTGAAGATTGTATGTCTCCAACTCCTAGAAATAACTTCATGCCCCATCTCCCTTACTTCCAGCTAGTAAGGATCACATAATTCCTAACAAAGTTTTGACACAGATTCCCAATTCGGGCATTCAGAATATATAGCACGTTGCTGTAAGCAAGCACATTCTCATTCAAAGTTGCAAGTTACTATGTAGGAACAAGTTTGTATAGGTATTTCAAAGATGCCCAGAACTGAGCTAAGTTGGTATGTGTCCAACCTCTAGAAATAACTTCATGCCCCAACTCCCTGACTTCCAACTAGTAAGGATCACATAATTCCTAACAAAGTTTTGACACAGTTTCCCAATTCGTGCATTCAGAACATATAGCAGGTTGCTGTAAGCAAGCACATTCTGATTCAAAGTTGCAAGTTACTATGTAGGAACAAGTTTGTATAGGACTTTGAAAGATGCCCAGAACTGAGCTGAAGTTTGTATGTCTCCAGCTCCTAGAAATAACTTCATGCCCCAACTCCCTTACTTCCAGCTAGTAAGGATCACATAATTTCTAACAAAGTTTTGACACAGATTCCCAATTCTGGCATTCAAAACATATAGCACGTTGCTGTAAGCAAGCACATTCTCATTCAAAGTTGCAAGTTACTATGTAGGAACAAGTTTGTATAGGTATTTCAAAGATGCCCAGAACTGAGCTAAACTTGGTATGTCTCCAACTCCTAGAAATAACTTCATGCCCCATCTCCCTTACTTCCAGCTAGTAAGGATCACATAATTCCTAACAAAGTTTTGACACAGATTCCCAATTCGGGCATTCAGAACATATAGCACGTTGCTGTAAGCAAGCACATTCTCATTCAAAGTTGCAAGTTACTATGTAGGAACAAGTTTGTATAGGTATGTCAAAGATGCCCAGAACTGAGTTAAACGTTGTGTGTCTGCTCTCCTAGAAATAACTTCATGCCCCATCTCTCTTACTTCCAGCTAATAAGGATCACATAATTCCTAACAATGTTTTGACACAGATTCCCAATTCGGGCATTCAGAACATGTAGCACGTTGCTGTAAGCAAGCACATTCTCATTCAAAGTTGCAAGTTACTATGTAGGAACATGTTTGTATAGGTATTTCAAAGATGCCCAGAACTGAGCTAAACTTGGTATGTGTCCAACCTCTAGAAACAACTTCATGCCCCAACTCCCTTACTTCCAGCTAGTAAGGATCACATAATTCCTAACAAAGATTTGACACAGATTCCCAATTCGGGCATTCAGAACATATAGCAAGTTGCTGTAAGCAAGCACATTCTCATTCAAAGTTGCAAGTTACTATGTAGGAACAAGTGTGTATAGGTATTTCAAAGATGCCCAGAACTGACCTAAACGTTGTATGTCTGCAACTCCTAGAAATAACTTCATGCCCCATCTCACTTACTTCCAGCTAGTAAGGATCACATAATTTCTAACAAAGTTTTGACACAGATTCCCAATTCGGGCATTCAGAACATATAGCACGTTGCTGTAAGCAAGCACATTCTCATTCAAAGTTGCAAGTTACTATGTAGGAACAAGTTTGTATAGGAATTTCAAAGATGCCCAGAACTGAGCTAAACGTTGTATGTCTCCAACTCCTAGAAATAACTTCATGCCCCATCTCCCTTACTTCCAGCTAGTAAGGATCACATAATTCCTAACAAAGTTTTGACACAGATTCCCAATTCGGGCATTCAGAACATATAGCACGTTGCTGTAAGCAAGCACCTTCTCATTCAAAGTTGCAAGTTACTATGTAGGAACAAGTTTGTATAGGTATTTCAAAGATGACCAGAACTGAGCTGAACTTGGTATGTGTCCAAGCTCTAGAAATAACTTCATGCCCCAACTAACATACTTCCAGCTAGTAAGGATCACATAATTCCTAACAAAGTTTTGACACAGATTCCCAATTCGGGCATTCAGAACATATAGCACGTTGCTGTAAGCAAGCACATTCTCATTCAAAGTTGCAAGTTACTATGTAGGAACAAGTTTGTATATGTATGTCAATGATGCCCAGAACTGAGTTAAACGTTGTGTGTCTGCTCTCCTAGAAATAACTTCATGCCCCATCTCTCTTACTTCCAGCTAATAAGGATCACATAATTCCTAACAAAGTTTTGACACAGATTCCCAATTCGGTCATTTAGAACATATAGCACGTTGCTGTAAGCAAGCACATTCTCATTCAAAGTTGCAAGTTACTATGTAGGAACAAGTTTGTATAGGTATTTCAAAGATGCCCAGAACTGAGCTAAACGTGGTATGTCTGCAACTCCTAGAAATAACTTCATGCCCCATCTCCCTTACTTCCAGCTAGTAAGGATCACATAATTCCTAACAAAGTTTTGACACAGATTCCCAATTCGAGCATTCAGAACATGTAGCACGTTGCTGTAAGCAAGCACATTCAATAAAATGTTGCAAGTTATTATGTAGGAACAAGTTTGTATAGGTGTTTCAAAGATGCCCAGAATTGAGCTAAACTTGGTATGTCTCCAACTCCTAGAAATAACTTCATGCCCCATCTCCCTTACTTCCATCTAGTAAGGATCACATAATTCCTAACAAAGTTTTGACACAGATTCCCAATTCGGGCATTCAGAACATATAGCAC
This sequence comes from Diceros bicornis minor, assembly GCF_020826845.1. Classification (NCBI taxonomy): domain Eukaryota; kingdom Metazoa; phylum Chordata; class Mammalia; order Perissodactyla; family Rhinocerotidae; genus Diceros; species Diceros bicornis. The sequence goes on from NW_026691718.1 coordinate 938,571, forward strand.
GTTGCTGTAAGCAAGCACATTCTCATTCAAAGTTGCAAGTTACTAAGTAGGAACAAGTTTGTAAAGGTATTTCAAAGATGCCCAGAACTGAGCTAAACGTTGTATGTCTCCAACTCCTAGATATAACTTCATGCCCCATCACCCTTACTTCCAGCTAGTATGGATCACATAATTCCTAACAAAGTTTTGACACAGATTCCCAATTCGGGCATTCAGAACATATAGCACGTTGCTGTAAGCAAGCACATTCTCATTCAAAGTTGCAAGTTACTATGTAGTAACAAGTTTGTATAGGTATTTCAAAGATGCCCAGAACTGAGGTAAACGTTGTATGTCTCCAACTCCTAGAAATAACTTCATGCCCCATCTCCCTTACTTCCAGCTAGTAAGGATCACATAATTCCTAACAAAGTTTTGACACAGATTCCCAATTCGGGCATTCAGAACATATAGCACGTTGCTGTAAGCAAGCACATTCTCATTCAAAGTTGCAAGTTACTATGTAGGAACAAGTTTGTATAGGTATTTCAAAGATGCCCAGAACTGAGCTAAACGTTGTATGTCTCCAACTCCTAGAAATAACTTCATGCCCCATCTCCCTTACTTCCACCTAGTAAGGATCACATAATTCCTAACAAAGATTTGACACAGATTCCCAATTCGGGCATTCAGAATATATAGCACGTTGCTGTAAGCAAGCACATTCTCATTCAAAGTTGCAAGTTACTATGTAGGAACAAGTTTGTATAGGTATTTCAAAGATGCCCAGAACTGAGCTAACCGTTGTATGTCTCCAACTCCTAGAAATAACTTCATGCCCCATCTCCCTTACTTCCAGCTAGTAAGGATCACATAATTCCTAACAAAGTTTTGACACAGATTCCCAATTCGGGCATTCAGAACATATAGCACGTTGCTTTAAGCAAGCACATTCTCATTCAAAGTTGCAAGTTACTATGTAGGAACAAGTTTGTATAGGTATTTCAAAGATGCCCAGAACTGAGCTAAACTTTGTATGTCTCCAACTCCTAGAAATAACTTCATGCCCCATCTCCCTTACTTCCAGCTAGTAAGGATCACATAATTCCTAACAAAGATTTGACACAGATTCCCAATTAGGGCATTAAGAACATATAGCACGTTGCTGTAAGAAAGCACATTCTCATTCAAAGTTGCAAGTAACTATGTAGGAACAAGTTTGTATAGGTATTTCAAAGATGCCCAGAACTGAGCTAAACGTTGTATGTCTGCAACTCCTAGAAATAACTTCATGCCCCATCTCCCTTACTTCCAGCTAGTAAGGATCACATAATTCCTAACAAAGTTTTGACACAGATTCCCAATTCGGGCATTCAGAACATAGGGCACGTTGCTGTAAGCAAGCACATTCTCATTCAAAGTTGCAAGTTACTATGTAGGAACAAGTTTGTATAGGTATTTCAAAGATGCCCAGAACTGACCTAAACTTGGTATGTGTCCAACCTCTAAAAATAACTTCATGCCCCAACTCCCTTACTTCCAGCTAGTAAGGATCACATAATTCCTAACAAAGTTTTGACACAGATTCCCAATTCGGGCATTCAGAACATATAGCACGTTGGTGTAAGCAAGCACATTCTCATTCAAAGTTGCAAGTTACTATGTAGGAACAAGTTTGTATAGGTATTTCAAAGATGCCCAGAACTGAGCTAAACTTGGTATGTCTCCAACTCCTAGAAATAACTTCATGCCCCATCTCCCTTACTTCCAGCTAGTAAGGATCACATAATTCCTAACAAAGTTTTGACACAGATTAACAATTCGGGCATTCAGAACATATAGAACGTTGCTGTAAGCAAGCACATTCTGATTCAAAGTTGCAAGTTACTATATAGGAACAAGTTTGTATAGGTATTTCAAAGATGCCCAGAACTGAGCTAAACGTTGTATGTCTCCAACTCCTAGAAATAACTTCATGGTCCAACTCCCTTACTTCCAGCTAGTAAGGATCACATAATTCCTAACAAAGTTTTGACACAGATTCCCAATTCGGGATTTCAGAACATATAGCACGTTGCTGTAAGCAAGCACATTCTCATTCAAAGTTGCAAGTTACTATGTAGGAACAAGTTTGTATAGGTATTTCAAAGATGCCCAGAACTGAGCTAAACATTGTATGTCTCCAACTCCTAGAAATAACTTCATGCCCCATCTCCCTTACTTCCAGCTAGTAAGGATCACATAATTCCTAACAAAGTTTTGACACAGATTCCCAATTCGGGCATTCAGAACATATAGCACGTTGCTGTAAGCAAGCACATTCTCATTCAAAGTTGCAAGTTACTATGTAGGAACAAGTTTGTATAGGTATTTCAAAACTGCCCAGAACTGAGCTAAACGTTGTATGTCTGCAACTCCTAGAAATAACTTCATGCCCCATCTCCCTTACTTCCAGCTAGTAAGGATCACATAATTCCTAACAAAGTTTTGACACAGATTCCCAATTCGGGCTTTCAGAACATATAGCACGTTGCTGTAAGCAAGCACATTCTCATTCAAAGTTGCAAGTTACTATGTAGGAACAAGTTTGTATAGGTATTTCAAAGATGCCCAGAACTGAGCTAAACGTTGTATGTCTCCAACTCCTAGAAAAAACTTCATGCCCCATCTCCCTTACTTCCATCTAGTAAGGATCACATAATTCCTTACAAAGTTTTGACACAGATTACCAATTCGGGCATTCAGAACATATAGAACGTTGCTGTAAGCAAGCACATTCTGATTCAAAGTTGCAAGTTACTATGTAGGAACAAGTTTGTATAGGTATTTCAAAGATGCCCAGAACTGAGCTAAACGTTGTATGTCTCCAACTCCTAGAAATAACTTCATGCCCCAACTCCCTTACTTCCAGCTAGTAAGGATCACACAATTCCTAACAAAGTTTTGACACAGATTCCCAATTCGGGCATTCAGAACATATAGCACGTTGCTGTAAGAAAGCACATTCTCATTCAAAGTTGCAAGTTACTATGTAGGAACAAGTTTGTATAGGTGTTTGAAAGACGACCAGAACTTAGCTGAACTTGGTATGTGTCCAACCTCTTGAAAGAACTTCATGCCCCAACTACCTTACTTCCGGCTAGTAAGGATCACATAATTCCCAACAAAGTTTTGACACAGATTCCCAATTCGGGCATTCAGAACATATAGCACGTTGCTGTAAGCAAGCACATTCTCATTCAAAGTTGCAAGTTACTATGTAGAAACAAGTTTGTATAGGTATGTCAAAGATGCCCAGAACTGAGTTAAACGTTGTGTGTCTGCTCTCCTAGAAATAACTTCATACCCCATCTCTCTTACTTCCAGCTAATAAGGATCACATAATTCCTAACAAAGTTTTGACACAGATTCCCAATTCGGGCATTCAGAACATATAGCACGTTGCTGTAAGCAAGCACATTCTCATTCAAAGTTGCAAGTTCCTATGTAGAAACAATTTTGTATAGGACTTTGAAAGATGCCCAGAACTGAGCTGAAGTTTGTATGTCTCCAACTCCTAGAAATAACTTCATGCCCCATCTCCCTTACTTCCAGCTAGTGAGGATCTCATAATTCCTAACAAAGTTTTGACACAGATTCCCAATTGGGGCATTCAGAACATATAGCACGTTGCTGTAAGCAAGCACATTCTGATTGAAAGTTGCAAGTTACTATGTAGGAACAAGTTTGTATAGGTATTTCAAAGATGCTCAGAACTGAGTTAAACGTTGTATGTCTCCAACTCCTAGAAATAACTTCATGCCCCAACTCCCTTACTTCCGGCTAGTAAGGATCACATAATTCCTAACAAAGTTTTGACACAGATTCCCAATTCGGGCATTCAGAACATATAGCACGTTGCTGTAAGCAAGCACATTCTCATTCAAAGTTGCAAGTTACTATGTAGGAACAAGTTTGTATAGGACTTTGAATGATGCCCAGAACTGAGCTGAAGATTGTATGTCTCCAACTCCTAGAAATAACTTCATGCCCCATCTCCCTTACTTCCAGCTAGTAAGGATCACATAATTCCTAACAAAGTTTTGACACAGATTCCCAATTCGGGCATTCAGAATATATAGCACGTTGCTGTAAGCAAGCACATTCTCATTCAAAGTTGCAAGTTACTATGTAGGAACAAGTTTGTATAGGTATTTCAAAGATGCCCAGAACTGAGCTAAGTTGGTATGTGTCCAACCTCTAGAAATAACTTCATGCCCCAACTCCCTTACTTCCAACTAGTAAGGAACACATAATTCCTAACAAAGTTTTGACACAGATTCCCAATTCGTGCATTCAGAACATATAGCAGGTTGCTGTAAGCAAGCACATTCTGATTCAAAGTTGCAAGTTACTATGTAGGAACAAGTTTGTATAGGACTTTGAAAGATGCCCAGAACTGAGCTGAAGTTTGTATGTCTCCAGCTCCTAGAAATAACTTCATGCCCCAACTCCCTTACTTCCAGCTAGTAAGGATCACATAATTCCTAACAAAGTTTTGACACAGATTCCCAATTTGGGCATTCAGAACATATAGCACGTTGCTGTAAGCAAACACATTCTCATTCAAATTTGCAAGTACTATGTTGTAACAAGTTTGTATAGGTATTTCAAAGATGCCCAGAACTGAGCTAAACGTTGTATGTCTCCAACTCCTAGAAATAACTTCATGCCCCATCTCACTTACTTCCAGCTAGTAAGGATCACATAATTTCTAACAAAGTTTTGACACAGATTCCCAATTCTGGCATTCAAAACATATAGCACGTTGCTGTAAGCAAGCACATTCTCATTCAAAGTTGCAAGTTACTATGTAGGAACAAGTTTGTATAGGTATTTCAAAGATGCCCAGAACTGAGCTAAACTTGGTATGTCTCCAACTCCTAGAAATAACTTCATGCCCCATCTCCCTTACTTCCAGCTAGTAAGGATCACATAATTCCTAACAAAGTTTTGACACAGATTCCCAATTCGGGCATTCAGAACATATAGCACGTTGCTGTAAGCAAGCACATTCTCATTCAAAGTTCCAAGTTACTGTGTAGGAACAAGTTTGGATAGGTATTTCAAACATGCCCAGAACTGAGCTAAACGTGGTATGTCTCCAACTCCTCGAAATAACTTCATGCCCCACTCCCTTACTTCCAGCTAGTAAGGATCACATAATTCCTAACAAAGTTTTGACACAGATTCCCAATTCGGGCATTCAGAACATATAGCACGTTGCTGTAAGCAAGCACATTCTCATTCAAAGTTGCAAGTTACCATGTAGGAACAAGTTTGTATAGGTATTTCAAAGATGACCAGAACTGAGCTGAACTTGGTATGTGTCCAACCTCTAGAAATAACTTCATGCCCCAACTACCTTACTTCCAGCTAGTAAGGATCACATAATTCCTAACAAAGTTTTGACACAGATTCCCAATTCGGGCATTCAGAACATATAGCACGTTGCTGTAAGCAAGCACATTCTCATTCAAAGTTGCAAGTTACTATGTAGGAACAAGTTTGTATAGGTATTTCAAAGATGCCCAGAACTGAGCTAAACGTTGCATGTCTCCAACTCCTAGAAATAACTTCATGCCCCATCTCCCTTACTTCCAGCTAGTAAGGATCACATAATTCCTAACAAAGATTTGACACAGATTCCCAATTCGTGCATTCAGAATATATAGCACGTTGCTGTAAGCAAGCACATTCTCATTCAAAGTTGCAAGTTACTATGTAGGAACAAGTTTGTATAGGTATTTCAAAGATGCCCAGAACTGAGCTAAACTAGGTATGTCTCCAACTCCTAGAAATATCTTCATGCCCCATCTCCCTTACTTCCATCTAGTAAGGATCACATAATTCCTAACAAAGTTTTGACACAGATTCCCAATTCGGGCATTCAGAACATATAGCACGTTGCTGTAAGCAAGCACATTCTCATTCAAAGTTGCAAGTTACTATGTAGGAACAAGTTTGTATAGGTATTTCAAAGATGCCCAGAACTGAGCTAAACGTGGTATGTCTCCAACTCCTAGAAATAACTTCATGCCCCATAAAACTTACTTCCATCTAGTAAGGATCACATAATTCCTAACAAAGTTTTGACACAGATTCCCAATTCGGGCATTCAGAACATATAGCACGTTGCTGTAAGCAAGCACATTCTCATTCAAAGTTGCAAGTTACTATGTAGGAACAAGTTTGTATAGGTATTTCAAAGATGTCCAGAACTGAGCTAAACATGGTATGTGTCCAACCTCTAGAAATAACTTCATGACCGAACTCCCTTACTTTCGGCTAGTAAGGATCACATAATTCCTAACAAAGTTTTGACACAGATTCCCAATTCGGGCATTCAGAACATATAGCACGTTGCTGTAAGCAAGCACATTCTCATTCAAAGTTGCAAGTTACTATGTAGGAACAAGTTTGTATAGGACTTTGAATGATGCCCAGAACTGAGCTGAAGTTTGTATGTCTCCAACTCCTAGAAATAACTTCATGCCCCATCTCCCTTACTTCCAGCTAGTAATGATCACATAATTCCTAACAAAGTTTTGACACAGATTCCCAATTCGGGCATTCAGAATATATAGCACGTTGCTGTAAGCAAGCACATTCTCAGTCAAAGTTGCAAGTTACTATGTAGGAACAAGTTTGTATAGGTATTTCAAAGATGCGCAGAACTGAGCTAATTTGGTATGTGTCCAACCTCTAGAAATAACTTCATGCCCCAACTCCCTTACTTCCAGCTAGTAAGGATCACATAATTCCTAACAACGTTTTGACACAGATTCCCAATTCGGGCATTCAGAACATATAGCACGTTGCTGTAAGTAAGCACATTCTGATTCAAAGTTGCAAGTTACTATGTAGGAACAAGTTTGTATAGGACTTTGAAAGATGCCCAGAACTGAGCTGAAGTTTGTATGTCTCCAGCTCCTAGAAATAACTTCATGCCCCAACTCCCTTACTTCCAGCTAGTAAGGATCACATAATTCCTAACAAAGTTTTGACACAGATTCCCAATTCGGGCATTCAGAACATATAGCACGTTGCTGTAAGCAAACACATTCTCATTCAAATATGCAAGTACTATGTTGTAACAAGTTTGTATAGGTATTTCAAAGATGCCCGGAACTGAGCTAAACGTTGTATGTCTCCAACTCCTAGAAATAACTTCATGCCCCATCTCACTTACTTCCAGCTAGTAAGGATCACATAATTTCTAACAAAGTTTTGACACAGATTCCCAATTCTGGCATTCAAAACATATAGCACGTTGCTGTAAGCAAGCACATTCTCATTCAAAGTTGCAAGTTACTAAGTAGGAACAAGTTTGTAAAGGTATTTCAAAGATGCCCAGAACTGAGCTAATCTTGGTATGTCTCCAACTCCTAGAAATAACTTCATGCCCCATCTCCCTTACTTCCAGCTAGTAAGGATCACATAATTCCTAACAAAGTTTTGACACAGATTCCCAATTCGGGCATTCAGAACATATAGCAAGTTGCTGTAAGCAAGCACATTCTCATTCAATGTTGCAAGTTACTATGTAGGAACAAGTTTGTATAGGTATTTCAAATATGCCCAGAACTGAGCTAATCTTGGTATGTCTCCAACTCCTAGAAATAACTTCATGCCCCATCTCCCTTACTTCCAGCTAGTAAGGATCACATAATTCCTAACAAAGTTTTGACACAGATTCCCAATTCGGGCATTCAGAACATATAGCACGTTGCTGTAAGCAAGCACATTCTCATTCAAAGTTGCAAGTTCCTATGTAGAAACAATTTTGTATAGGACTTTGAAAGATGCCCAGAACTGAGCTGAAGTTTGTATGTCTCCAACTCCTAGAAATAACTTCATGCCCCATCTCCCTTACTTCCAGCTAGTGAGGATCTCATAATTCCTAACAAAGTTTTGACACAGATTCCCAATTGGGGCATTCAGAACATATAGCACGTTGCTGTAAGCAAGCACATTCTGATTGAAAGTTGCAAGTTACTATGTAGGAACAAGTTTGTATAGGTATTTCAAAGATGCTCAGAACTGAGTTAAACGTTGTATGTCTCCAACTCCTAGAAATAACTTCATGCCCCAACTCCCTTACTTCCGGCTAGTAAGGATCACATAATTCCTAACAAAGTTTTGACACAGATTCCCAATTCGGGCATTCAGAACATATAGCACGTTGCTGTAAGCAAGCACATTCTCATTCAAAGTTGCAAGTTACTATGTAGGAACAAGTTTGTATAGGACTTTGAATGATGCCCAGAACTGAGCTGAAGATTGTATGTCTCCAACTCCTAGAAATAACTTCATGCCCCATCTCCCTTACTTCCAGCTAGTAAGGATCACATAATTCCTAACAAAGTTTTGACACAGATTCCCAATTCGGGCATTCAGAATATATAGCACGTTGCTGTAAGCAAGCACATTCTCATTCAAAGTTGCAAGTTACTATGTAGGAACAAGTTTGTATAGGTATTTCAAAGATGCCCAGAACTGAGCTAAGTTGGTATGTGTCCAACCTCTAGAAATAACTTCATGCCCCAACTCCCTTACTTCCAACTAGTAAGGAACACATAATTCCTAACAAAGTTTTGACACAGATTCCCAATTCGTGCATTCAGAACATATAGCAGGTTGCTGTAAGCAAGCACATTCTGATTCAAAGTTGCAAGTTACTATGTAGGAACAAGTTTGTATAGGACTTTGAAAGATGCCCAGAACTGAGCTGAAGTTTGTATGTCTCCAGCTCCTAGAAATAACTTCATGCCCCAACTCCCTTACTTCCAGCTAGTAAGGATCACATAATTCCTAACAAAGTTTTGACACAGATTCCCAATTTGGGCATTCAGAACATATAGCACGTTGCTGTAAGCAAACACATTCTCATTCAAATTTGCAAGTACTATGTTGTAACAAGTTTGTATAGGTATTTCAAAGATGCCCAGAACTGAGCTAAACGTTGTATGTCTCCAACTCCTAGAAATAACTTCATGCCCCATCTCACTTACTTCCAGCTAGTAAGGATCACATAATTTCTAACAAAGTTTTGACACAGATTCCCAATTCTGGCATTCAAAACATATAGCACGTTGCTGTAAGCAAGCACATTCTCATTCAAAGTTGCAAGTTACTATGTAGGAACAAGTTTGTATAGGTATTTCAAAGATGCCCAGAACTGAGCTAAACTTGGTATGTCTCCAACTCCTAGAAATAACTTCATGCCCCATCTCCCTTACTTCCAGCTAGTAAGGATCACATAATTCCTAACAAAGTTTTGACACAGATTCCCAATTCGGGCATTCAGAACATATAGCACGTTGCTGTAAGCAAGCACATTCTCATTCAAAGTTCCAAGTTACTGTGTAGGAACAAGTTTGGATAGGTATTTCAAACATGCCCAGAACTGAGCTAAACGTGGTATGTCTCCAACTCCTCGAAATAACTTCATGCCCCACTCCCTTACTTCCAGCTAGTAAGGATCACATAATTCCTAACAAAGTTTTGACACAGATTCCCAATTCGGGCATTCAGAACATATAGCACGTTGCTGTAAGCAAGCACATTCTCATTCAAAGTTGCAAGTTACCATGTAGGAACAAGTTTGTATAGGTATTTCAAAGATGACCAGAACTGAGCTGAACTTGGTATGTGTCCAACCTCTAGAAATAACTTCATGCCCCAACTACCTTACTTCCAGCTAGTAAGGATCACATAATTCCTAACAAAGTTTTGACACAGATTCCCAATTCGGGCATTCAGAACATATAGCACGTTGCTGTAAGCAAGCACATTCTCATTCAAAGTTGCAAGTTACTATGTAGGAACAAGTTTGTATAGGTATTTCAAAGATGCCCAGAACTGAGCTAAACGTTGCATGTCTCCAACTCCTAGAAATAACTTCATGCCCCATCTCCCTTACTTCCAGCTAGTAAGGATCACATAATTCCTAACAAAGATTTGACACAGATTCCCAATTCGTGCATTCAGAATATATAGCACGTTGCTGTAAGCAAGCACATTCTCATTCAAAGTTGCAAGTTACTATGTAGGAACAAGTTTGTATAGGTATTTCAAAGATGCCCAGAACTGAGCTAAACTAGGTATGTCTCCAACTCCTAGAAATATCTTCATGCCCCATCTCCCTTACTTCCATCTAGTAAGGATCACATAATTCCTAACAAAGTTTTGACACAGATTCCCAATTCGGGCATTCAGAACATATAGCACGTTGCTGTAAGCAAGCACATTCTCATTCAAAGTTGCAAGTTACTATGTAGGAACAAGTTTGTATAGGTATTTCAAAGATGCCCAGAACTGAGCTAAACGTGGTATGTCTCCAACTCCTAGAAATAACTTCATGCCCCATAAAACTTACTTCCATCTAGTAAGGATCACATAATTCCTAACAAAGTTTTGACACAGATTCCCAATTCGGGCATTCAGAACATATAGCACGTTGCTGTAAGCAAGCACATTCTCATTCAAAGTTGCAAGTTACTATGTAGGAACAAGTTTGTATAGGTATTTCAAAGATGTCCAGAACTGAGCTAAACATGGTATGTGTCCAACCTCTAGAAATAACTTCATGACCGAACTCCCTTACTTTCGGCTAGTAAGGATCACATAATTCCTAACAAAGTTTTGACACAGATTCCCAATTCGGGCATTCAGAACATATAGCACGTTGCTGTAAGCAAGCACATTCTCATTCAAAGTTGCAAGTTACTATGTAGGAACAAGTTTGTATAGGACTTTGAATGATGCCCAGAACTGAGCTGAAGTTTGTATGTCTCCAACTCCTAGAAATAACTTCATGCCCCATCTCCCTTACTTCCAGCTAGTAATGATCACATAATTCCTAACAAAGTTTTGACACAGATTCCCAATTCGGGCATTCAGAATATATAGCACGTTGCTGTAAGCAAGCACATTCTCAGTCAAAGTTGCAAGTTACTATGTAGGAACAAGTTTGTATAGGTATTTCAAAGATGCGCAGAACTGAGCTAAGTTGGTATGTGTCCAACCTCTAGAAATAACTTCATGCCCCAACTCCCTTACTTCCAGCTAGTAAGGATCACATAATTCCTAACAACGTTTTGACACAGATTCCCAATTCGGGCATTCAGAACATATAGCACGTTGCTGTAAGTAAGCACATTCTGATTCAAAGTTGCAAGTTACTATGTAGGAACAAGTTTGTATAGGACTTTGAAAGATGCCCAGAACTGAGCTGAAGTTTGTATGTCTCCAGCTCCTAGAAATAACTTCATGCCCCAACTCCCTTACTTCCAGCTAGTAAGGATCACATAATTCCTAACAAAGTTTTGACACAGATTCCCAATTCGGGCATTCAGAACATATAGCACGTTGCTGTAAGCAAACACATTCTCATTCAAATATGCAAGTACTATGTTGTAACAAGTTTGTATAGGTATTTCAAAGATGCCCGGAACTGAGCTAAACGTTGTATGTCTCCAACTCCTAGAAATAACTTCATGCCCCATCTCACTTACTTCCAGCTAGTAAGGATCACATAATTTCTAACAAAGTTTTGACACAGATTCCCAATTCTGGCATTCAAAACATATAGCACGTTGCTGTAAGCAAGCACATTCTCATTCAAAGTTGCAAGTTACTAAGTAGGAACAAGTTTGTAAAGGTATTTCAAAGATGCCCAGAACTGAGCTAATCTTGGTATGTCTCCAACTCCTAGAAATAACTTCATGCCCCATCTCCCTTACTTCCAGCTAGTAAGGATCACATAATTCCTAACAAAGTTTTGACACAGATTCCCAATTCGGGCATTCAGAACATATAGCAAGTTGCTGTAAGCAAGCACATTCTCATTCAATGTTGCAAGTTACTATGTAGGAACAAGTTTGTATAGGTATTTCAAAGATGCCCAGAACTGAGCTAATCTTGGTATGTCTCCAACTCCTAGAAATAACTTCATGCCCCATCTCCCTTACTTCCAGCTAGTAAGGATCACATAATTCCTAACAAAGTTTTGACACAGATTCCCAATTCGGGCATTCAGAACATATAGCACGTTGCTGTAAGCAAGCACATTCTCATTCAAAGTTGCAAGTTACTATGTAGGAACAAGTTTGTATAGGTATTTCAAACATGCCCAGAACTGAGCTAAACGTGGTATGTCTCCAACTCCTCGAAATACCTTCATGCCCAAACTCCCTTACTTCCAGCTAGTAAGGATCACATAATTCCTAACAAAGTTTTGACACAGATTCCCAATTCGGGCATTCAGAACATATAGCACGTTGCTGTAAGCAAGCACATTCTCATTCAAAGTTGCAAGTTACTATGTAGGAACAAGTTTGTATAGGTATTTCAAAGATGCCCAGAACTGAGCTAAACTTGGTATGTGTCCAACTCCTAGAAATACCTTTATACCCCATCTCCCTTACTTCCAGCTAGTAAGGATCACATAATTCCTTACAAAATTTGACACAGATTCCCAATTCGGGCATTCAGAACATATAGCACGTTGCAGTAAGCAATCACATTCTCATTCAAAGTTGCAAGTTACTATGTAGGAACAAGTTTGTATAGGTATTTCAAAGATGACCAGAACTGAGCTGAACTTGGTATGTGTCCAACCTCTAGAAATAACTTCATGCCCCAACTACCTTACTTCCAGCTAGTAAGGATCACATAATTCCTAACAAAGTTTTGACACAGATTCCCAATTCGGGCATTCAGAACATATAGCACGTTGCTGTAAGCAAGCACATTCTGATTCAATGTTGCAAGTTACTATGTAGGAACAAGTTTGTATAGGTATGTCAAAGATGCCCAGAACTGAGTTAAACGTTGTGTGTCTGCTCTCCTAGAAATAACTTCATGCCCCATCTCTCTTACTTCCAGCTAATAAGGATCACATAATTCCTAACAAAGTTTTGACACAGATTCCCAATTCGGGCATTCAGAACATATAGCACGTTGCTGTAAGCAAGCACATTCTCATTCAAAGTTGCAAGTTACTATGTAGGAACAAGTTTGTATAGGTATTTCAAAGATGCCCAGAACTGAGCTAAACTTGGTATGTCTCCAACTCCTAGAAATAACTTCATGCCCCTTCTCCCTTACTTCCAGCTAGTAAGGATCACATAATTCCTAACAAAGTTTTGACACAGATTCCAAATTCGGGCATTTAGAACATATAGCACGTTGCTGTAAGCAGGCACATTCTCATTCAAAGTTGCAAGTTACTATGTAGGAACAAGTTTGTATAGGTATTTCAAAGATGCCCAGAACTGAGCTAAACGTTGTATGTCTGCAACTCCTAGAAATAACTTCATGCCCCATCTCCCTTACTTCCAGCTAGTAAGGATCACATAATTCCTAACAAAGTTTTGACACAGATTCCCAATTCGGGCATTCAGATCATATAGCACGTTGCTGTAAGCAAGCACATTCTGATTCAAAGTTGCAAGTTACTATGTAGGAACAAGTTTGTATAGGACTTTGAAAGATGCCCATAACTGAGCTGAAGTTTGTATGTCTCCAACTCCTAGAAATAACTTCATGCCCCATCTCCCTTACTTCCAGCTAGTGAGGATTACATAATTCCTAACAAAGTTTTGACACAGATTCCCAATTCGGGCATTCAGAACATGTAGCACGTTGCTGTAAGCAAGCACATTCAATAAAATGTTGCAAGTTACTATGTAGGAACAAGTTTGTATAGGTATTTCAAAGATGCCCAGAATTGAGCTAAACTTGGTATGTCTCCAACTCCTAGAAATAACTTCATGCCCCATCTCCCTTACTTCCATGTAGTAAGGATCACATAATTCCTAACAAAGTTTTGACACAGATTCCCAATTCGGGCATTCAGAACATATAGCACGTTGCTGTAAGCAAGCACATTCTCATTCAAAGTTGCAAGTTACTAAGTAGGAACAAGTTTGTAAAGGTATTTCAAAGATGCCCAGAACTGAGCTAAACTTGGTATGTCTCCAACTCCTAGAAATAACTTCATGCCCCATCACCCTTACTACCAGCTAGTAAGGATCACATAATTCCTAACAAAGTTTTGACACAGATTCCCAATTCGGGCATTCAGAACATGTAGCACGTTGCTGTAAGCAAGCACATTCTCATTCAAAGCTGCAAGTTACTATGTAGGAACAAGTTTGTATAGGTATTTCAAAGATGCCCAGAACTGAGCTAAACTTTGTATGTGTCCAACCTCTAGAAACAACTTCATGCCCCAACTCCCTTACTTCCAGCTAGTAAGGATCACATAATTCCTAACAAAGATTTGACACAGATTCCCAATTCGGTCATTCAGATCATATATCACGTTGCTGTAAGCAAGCACATTCTCATTCAAAGTTGCAAGTTACTATGTAGGAACAAGTTTGTATAGGTATTTCAAAGATGCCCAGAACTGAGCTAAACTAGGTATGTCTCCAACTCCTAGAAATAACTTCATGCCCCATCTCCCTTACTTCCATCTAATAAGGATCACATAATTCCTAACAAAGTTTTGACACAGATTCCCAATTCGGGCATTCAGAACATATAGCACGTTGCTGTAAGCAAGCACATTCTCATTCAAAGTTGCAAGTTACTATGTAGGAACAAGTTTGTATAGGTATTTCAAAGATGCCCAGAACTGAGCTAAACTTGGTATGTGTCTAACTCCTAGAAATAACTTCATGCCCCATCTCCCTTACTTCCATCTAGTAAGGATCACATAATTCCTAAAAGTGTTTTGACACAGATTCCCAATTCGGGCATTCAGAACATGTAGCACGTTGCTGTAAGCAACCACATTCTCATTCAAAGTTGCAAGTTACTATGTGGGAACAAGTTTGTAAAGGAATTTCAAAGATGCCCAGAACTGAGCTAAACTTGGTATGTCTCCAAATCCTAGAAATAACTTCATGCCCCATCACCCTTACTTCCAGCTAGAAAGGATCACATAATTCCTAATAAAGTTTTGACACAGATTCCCAATTCGGGCATTCAGAACATATAGCACGTTGCTGTAAGCAAGCACATTCTCATTCAAAGTTGCAAGTTACTATGTAGGAACAAGTTTGTATAGGTATTTTAAAGACGACCAGGACTGAGCTAAACGTGGTATGTCTCCAACTCCTTGAAATAACTTCATGCCCCATCTCCCTTACTTCCAGCTAATAAGGATCACATAATTCCTAACAAAGTTTTGACACAGATTCCCAATTCGGGCATTCAGAA
Organism: Diceros bicornis minor; assembly: GCF_020826845.1. Lineage (NCBI taxonomy): Eukaryota > Metazoa > Chordata > Mammalia > Perissodactyla > Rhinocerotidae > Diceros > Diceros bicornis. Next base: position 953,823 of record NW_026691718.1, read on the forward strand.
CATATAGCACGTTGCTGTAAGCAAGCACATTCTCATTCAAAGTTACAAGTAACTATGTAGGAACAAGTTTGTATAGGTATTTCAAAGATGCCCAGAACTGAGCTAAACTTGGTATGTGTCCAACTCCTAGAAATAACTTCATGCCCCAACTCCCTTACTTCCAGCTAGTAAGGATCACATAATTCCTAACAAAATTTAACACAGATTCCCAACTCGGGCATTCAGAACATATAGCACGTTGCTGTAAGCAATCACATTCTCATTCAAAGTTGCAAGTTAATATGTAGGAACAAGTTTGTATAGGTATTTCAAAGATGCCCAGAACTGAGTTAAACTTGGTATGAGTCCAACTCTTAGAAATAACTTCATGCCCCATCTCCCTTACTTCTAGCTAGTAAGGATCACATAATTCCTAACAAAGTTTTGACACAGATTCCCACTTCGAGCATTCTGAACATATAACACGTTGATGTAAGCAAGCACATTCTCATTCAAAGTTGCAAGTTACTATGTAGGAACAAGTTTGTATAGGTATTTCAAAGATGCCCAGAACTGAGCTAAATTGGTATGTCTCCAACTCCTAGAAATAACTTCATGCCCCATCTCCCTTACTTCCAGCTAGTAAGGATCACATAATTCCTAACAAAGTTTTGACACAGATTCCCAATTCGGGCATTCAGAACATGTAGCACGTTGCTGTAAGCAAGCACATTCAATTCAAAGTTGCAAGTTACTATGTAGGAACAAGTTTGTATAGGTATTTCAAAGATGCCCAGAATTGAGCTAAACTTGGTATGTCTCCAACTCCTAGAAATAACTTCATGCCTCATCTCCCTTACTTCCATCTAGTAAGGATCACATAATTACTAACAAAGTTTTGACACAGTTTCCCAATTCGGGCATTCAGAACATATAGCACGTTGCTGTAAGCAAGCACATTCTCATTCAAAGTTGCAAGTTACTAAGTAGGAACAAGTTTGTAAAGGTATTTCAAAGATGCCCAGAACTGAGCTAAACTTGGTATGTCTCCAACTCCTAGAAATAACTTCATGTCCCATCACCCTTACTTCCAGCTAGTAAGGATCACATAATTCCTAACAAAGTTTTGACACAGATTCCCAATTCGGGCATTCAGAACATATAGCACGTTGCTGTAAGCAAGCACATTCTCATTCAAATTTGCAAGTTACTATGTAGGAACTAGTGTGTATAGGTATTTCAAAGATGCCCAGAACTGAGCTAAACGTTGTATTTCTCCAACTCCTAGAAATAACTTCATGCCCCATTTCCCTTACTTCCAGCTAGTAAGGATCACATAATTCCTAACAAAGTTTTGACGCAGATTCCCAATTCGGGCATTCAGAACATATAGCACGTTGCTGTAAGCAAGCACATTCTCATTCAAAGTTGCAAGTTCCTATGTAGGAACAAGTGTGTATAGGTATTTCAAAGATGCCCAGAACTGAGCTAAACTTGGTATGTCTGTAACTCCTAGAAATAACTTCATGCCCCATCTCCCTTACTTCCACCTAGTAAGGATCACATAATTCCTAACAAAGTTTTGACACAGATTCCCAATTCGGGCATTCAGAACATATAGCACGTTGCTGTAAGCAAGCACATTCTCATTCAAAGTTGCAAGTTACTATGTAGGAACAAGTTTGTATAGGTATTTCAAAGATGCCCAGAACTGAGCTAAACGTTGTATGTCTCCAACTCCTAGAAATAACTTCATGCCCCATCACCCTTACTTCCAGCTAGTAAGGATCACATAATTCCTAACAAAGTTTTGACACAGATTCCCAATTCGGGCATTCAGAACATATAGCACGTTGCCGTAAGCCAGCACATTCTCATTCAAAGTTGCAAGTTACTATGTAGGAACAAGTTTGTATAGGTATTTCAAAGATGCCCAGAACTGAGCTAAACTTGGTATGTGTCCAACCTCTAGAAATAAATTCATGACCGAACTCCCTTACTTCCAGCTTGTAAGGATCACATAATTCCTAACAAAGTTTTGACACAGATTCCCAATTCGGGCATTCAGAACATGTTGCACGTTGCTGTAAGCAAGCACATTCTCATTCAAAGTTGCAAGCACTATGTAGGAACAAGTTTGTATAGGTATTTCAAAGATGCCCAGAACTGAGCTAAACTTGGTATGTCTCCAACTCCTAGAAATAACTTCATGCCCCATCTCACTTACTTCCAGCTAGTAAGGATCACATAATTTCTAACAAACTTTTGACACAGATTCCCAATTCGGGCATTCAGAACATGTTGCACGTTGCTGTAAGCAAGCACATTCTCATTCAAAGTTGCAAGTTACTATGTAGGAACAAGTTTGTATAGGTATTTCAAAGATGCCCAGAACTGAGCTAAACTTGGTATGTCTCCAACTCCTAGAAATAACTTCATGCCCCATCTCCCTTACTTCCGGCTAGTAAGGATCACATAATTCCTAACAAAGTTTTGACACAGATTCCCAATTCGGGCATTCAGAACATGTAGCACGTTGCTGTAAGCAAGCACATTCAATTCAAAGTTGCAAGTTACTATGTAGGAACAAGTTTGTATAGGTATTTCAAAGATGCCCAGAATTGAGCTAAACTTGGTATGTCTCCAACTCCTAGAAATAACTTCATGCCTCATCTCCCTTACTTCCATCTAGTAAGGATCACATAATTACTAACAAAGTTTTGACACAGTTTCCCAATTCGGGCATTCTGAACATATAGCACGTTGCTGTAAGCAAGCACATTCTCATTCAAAGTTGCAAGTTACTAAGTAGGAACAAGTTTGTAAAGGTATTTCAAAGATGCCCAGAACTGAGCTAAACTTGGCATGTCTCCAACTCCTAGAAATAACTTCATGTCCCATCACCCTTACTTCCAGCTAGTAAGGATCACATAATTCCTAACAAAGTTTTGACACAGATTCCCAATTCGGGCATTCAGAACATATAGCACGTTGCTGTAAGCAAGCACATTCTCATTCAAATTTGCAAGTTACTATGTAGGAACAAGTGTGTATAGGTATTTCAAAGATGCCCAGAACTGAGCTAAACGTTGTATTTCTCCAACTCCTAGAAATAACTTCATGCCCCATTTCCCTTACTTCCAGCTAGTAAGGATCACATAATTCCTAACAAAGTTTTGACGCAGATTCCCAATTCGGGCATTCAGAACATATAGCACGTTGCTGTAAGCAAGCACATTCTCATTCAAAGTTGCAAGTTCCTATGTAGGAACAAGTTTGTATAGGTATTTCAAAGATGCCCAGAACTGAGCTAAACTTGGTATGTCTCCAACTCCTAGAAATAACTTCATGTCCCATCACCCTTACTTCCAGCTAGTAAGGATCACATAATTCCTAACAAAGTTTTGACACAGATTCCCAATTCGGGCATTCAGAACATATAGCACGTTGCTGTAAGCAAGCACATTCTCATTCAAATTTGCAAGTTACTATGTAGGAACTAGTGTGTATAGGTATTTCAAAGATGCCCAGAACTGAGCTAAACGTTGTATTTCTCCAACTCCTAGAAATAACTTCATGCCCCATTTCCCTTACTTCCAGCTAGTAAGGATCACATAATTCCTAACAAAGTTTTGACGCAGATTCCCAATTCGGGCATTCAGAACATATAGCACGTTGCTGTAAGCAAGCACATTCTCATTCAAAGTTGCAAGTTCCTATGTAGGAACAAGTTTGTATAGGTATTTCAAAGATGCCCAGAACTGAGCTAAACTTGGTATGTCTGTAACTCCTAGAAATAACTTCATGCCCCATCTCCCTTACTTCCACCTAGTAAGGATCACATAATTCCTAACAAAGTTTTGACACAGATTCCCAATTCGGGCATTCAGAACATATAGCACGTTGCTGTAAGCAAGCACATTCTCATTCAAAGTTGCAAGTTACTATGTAGGAACAAGTTTGTATAGGTATTTCAAAGATGCCCAGAACTGAGCTAAACGTTGTATGTCTCCAACTCCTAGAAATAACTTCATGCCCCATCACCCTTACTTCCAGCTAGTAAGGATCACATAATTCCTAACAAAGTTTTGACACAGATTCCCAATTCTTGCATTCAGAACATATAGCACGTTGCCGTAAGCCAGCACATTCTCATTCAAAGTTGCAAGTTACTATGTAGGAACAAGTTTGTATAGGTATTTCAAAGATGCCCAGAACTGAGCTAAACTTGGTATGTGTCCAACCTCTAGAAATAAATTCATGACCGAACTCCCTTACTTCCAGCTAGTAAGGATCACATAATTCCTAACAAAGTTTTGACACAGATTCCCAATTCGGGCATTCAGAACATGTTGCACGTTGCTGTAAGCAAGCACATTCTCATTCAAAGTTGCAAGCACTATGTAGGAACAAGTTTGTATAGGTATTTCAAAGATGCCCAGAACTGAGCTAAACTTGGTATGTCTCCAACTCCTAGAAATAACTTCATGCCCCATCTCACTTACTTCCAGCTAGTAAGGATCACATAATTTCTAACAAACTTTTGACACAGATTCCCAATTCGGGCATTCAGAACATATAGCACGTTGCTGTAAGCAAGCACATTCTCATTCAAAGTTGCAAGTTACTATGTAGGAACAAGTTTGTATAGGTATTTCAAAGATGCCCAGAACTGAGCTAAACTTGGTATGTCTCCAACTCCTAGAAATAACTTCATGCCCCATCTCCCTTACTTCCGGCTAGTAAGGATCACATAATTCCTAACAAAGTTTTGACACAGATTCCCAATTCGGGCATTCAGAACATGTAGCACGTTGCTGTAAGCAAGCACATTCAATTCAAAGTTGCAAGTTACTATGTAGGAACAAGTTTGTATAGGTATTTCAAAGATGCCCAGAATTGAGCTAAACTTGGTATGTCTCCAACTCCTAGAAATAACTTCATGCCTCATCTCCCTTACTTCCATCTAGTAAGGATCACATAATTACTAACAAAGTTTTGACACAGTTTCCCAATTCGGGCATTCTGAACATATAGCACGTTGCTGTAAGCAAGCACATTCTCATTCAAAGTTGCAAGTTACTAAGTAGGAACAAGTTTGTAAAGGTATTTCAAAGATGCCCAGAACTGAGCTAAACTTGGTATGTCTCCAACTCCTAGAAATAACTTCATGTCCCATCACCCTTACTTCCAGCTAGTAAGGATCACATAATTCCTAACAAAGTTTTGACACAGATTCCCAATTCGGGCATTCAGAACATATAGCACGTTGCTGTAAGCAAGCACATTCTCATTCAAATTTGCAAGTTACTATGTAGGAACAAGTGTGTATAGGTATTTCAAAGATGCCCAGAACTGAGCTAAACGTTGTATTTCTCCAACTCCTAGAAATAACTTCATGCCCCATTTCCCTTACTTCCAGCTAGTAAGGATCACATAATTCCTAACAAAGTTTTGACGCAGATTCCCAATTCGGGCATTCAGAACATATAGCACGTTGCTGTAAGCAAGCACATTCTCATTCAAAGTTGCAAGTTCCTATGTAGGAACAAGTTTGTATAGGTATTTCAAAGATGCCCAGAACTGAGCTAAACTTGGTATGTCTGTAACTCCTAGAAATAACTTCATGCCCCATCTCCCTTACTTCCACCTAGTAAGGATCACATAATTCCTAACAAAGTTTTGACACAGATTCCCAATTCGGGCATTCAGAACATATAGCACGTTGCTGTAAGCAAGCACATTCTCATTCAAAGTTGCAAGTTACTAAGTAGGAACAAGTTTGTAAAGGTATTTCAAAGATGCCCAGAACTGAGCTAAACTTGGTATGTCTCCAACTCCTAGAAATAACTTCATGTCCCATCACCCTTACTTCCAGCTAGTAAGGATCACATAATTCCTAACAAAGTTTTGACACAGATTCCCAATTCGGGCATTCAGAACATATAGCACGTTGCTGTAAGCAAGCACATTCTCATTCAAATTTGCAAGTTACTATGTAGGAACAAGTTTGTATAGGTATTTCAAAGATGCCCAGAACTGAGCTAAACGTTGTATTTCTCCAACTCCTAGAAATAACTTCATGCCCCATTTCCCTTACTTCCAGCTAGTAAGGATCACATAATTCCTAACAAAGTTTTGACGCAGATTCCCAATTCGGGCATTCAGAACATATAGCACGTTGCTGTAAGCAAGCACATTCTCATTCAAAGTTGCAAGTTCCTATGTAGGAACAAGTTTGTATAGGTATTTCAAAGATGCCCAGAACTGAGCTAAACTTGGTATGTCTGTAACTCCTAGAAATAACTTCATGCCCCATCTCCCTTACTTCCACCTAGTAAGGATCACATAATTCCTAACAAAGTTTTGACACAGATTCCCAATTCGGGCATTCAGAACATATAGCACGTTGCTGTAAGCAAGCACATTCTCATTCAAAGTTGCAAGTTACTATGTAGGAACAAGTTTGTATAGGTATTTCAAAGATGCCCAGAACTGAGCTAAACGTTGTATGTCTCCAACTCCTAGAAATAACTTCATGCCCCATCACCCTTACTTCCAGCTAGTAAGGATCACATAATTCCTAACAAAGTTTTGACACAGATTCCCAATTCGGGCATTCAGCACATATAGCACGTTGCCGTAAGCAAGCACATTCTCATTCAAAGTTGCAAGTTACTATGTAGGAACAAGTTTGTATAGGTATTTCAAAGATGCCCAGAACTGAGCTAAACTTGGTATGTGTCCAACCTTTAGAAATAAATTCATGACCGAACTCCCTTACTTCCAGCTAGTAAGGATCACATAATTCCTAACAAAGTTTTGACACAGATTCCCAATTCGGGCATTCAGAACATGTTGCACGTTGCTGTAAGCAAGCACATTCTCATTCAAAGTTGCAAGCACTATGTAGGAACAAGTTTGTATAGGTATTTCAAAGATGCCCAGAACTGAGCTAAACTTGGTATGTCTCCAACTCCTAGAAATAACTTCATGCCCCATCTCACTTACTTCCAGCTAGTAAGGATCACATAATTTCTAACAAACTTTTGACACAGATTCCCAATTCGGGCATTCAGAACATATAGCACGTTGCTGTAAGCAAGCACATTCTCATTCAAAGTTGCAAGTTACTATGTAGGAACAAGTTTGTATAGGTATTTCAAAGATGCCCAGAACTGAGCTAAACTTGGTATGTCTCCAACTCCTAGAAATAACTTCATGCCCCATCTCCCTTACTTCCAGCTAGTAAGGATCACATAATTCCTAACAAAGTTTTGACACAGATTCCCAATTCGGGCATTCAGAACATGTAGCACGTTGCTGTAAGCAAGCACATTCAATTCAAAGTTGCAAGTTACTATGTAGGAACAAGTTTGTATAGGTATTTCAAAGATGCCCAGAATTGAGCTAAACTTGGTATGTCTCCAACTCCTAGAAATAACTTCATGCCTCATCTCCCTTACTTCCATCTAGTAAGGATCACATAATTACTAACAAAGTTTTGACACAGTTTCCCAATTCGGGCATTCAGAACATATAGCACGTTGCTGTAAGCAAGCACATTCTCATTCAAAGTTGCAAGTTACTAAGTAGGAACAAGTTTGTAAAGGTATTTCAAAGATGCCCAGAACTGAGCTAAACTTGGTATGTCTCCAACTCCTAGAAATAACTTCATGTCCCATCACCCTTACTTCCAGCTAGTAAGGATCACATAATTCCTAACAAAGTTTTGACACAGATTCCCAATTCGGGCATTCAGAACATATAGCACGTTGCTGTAAGCAAGCACATTCTCATTCAAATTTGCAAGTTACTATGTAGGAACTAGTGTGTATAGGTATTTCAAAGATGCCCAGAACTGAGCTAAACGTTGTATTTCTCCAACTCCTAGAAATAACTTCATGCCCCATTTCCCTTACTTCCAGCTAGTAAGGATCACATAATTCCTAACAAAGTTTTGACGCAGATTCCCAATTTGGGCATTCAGAACATATAGCACGTTGCTGTAAGCAAGCACATTCTCATTCAAAGTTGCAAGTTCCTATGTAGGAACAAGTTTGTATAGGTATTTCAAAGATGCCCAGAACTGAGCTAAACTTGGTATGTCTGTAACTCCTAGAAATAACTTCATGCCCCATCTCCCTTACTTCCACCTAGTAAGGATCACATAATTCCTAACAAAGTTTTGACACAGATTCCCAATTCGGGCATTCAGAACATATAGCACGTTGCTGTAAGCAAGCACATTCTCATTCAAAGTTGCAAGTTACTATGTAGGAACAAGTTTGTATAGGTATTTCAAAGATGCCCAGAACTGAGCTAAACGTTGTATGTCTCCAACTCCTAGAAATAACTTCATGCCCCATCACCCTTACTTCCAGCTAGTAAGGATCACGTAATTCCTAACAAAGTTTTGACACAGATTCCCAATTCGGGCATTCAGAACATATAGCACGTTGCCGTAAGCAAGCACATTCTCATTCAAAGTTGCAAGTTACTATGTAGGAACAAGTTTGTATAGGTATTTCAAAGATGCCCAGAACTGAGCTAAACTTGGTATGTGTCCAACCTCTAGAAATAACTTCATGACCGAACTCCCTTACTTCCAGCTAGTAAGGATCACATAATTCCTAACAAAGTTTTGACACAGATTCCCAATTCGGGCATTCAGAACATGTTGTACGTTGCTGTAAGCAAGCACATTCTCATTCAAAGTTGCAAGCACTATGTAGGAACAAGTTTGTATAGGTATTTCAAAGATGCCCAGAACTGAGCTAAACTTGGTATGTCTCCAACTCCTAGAAATAACTTCATGCCCCATCTCACTTACTTCCAGCTAGTAAGGATCACATAATTTCTAACAAACTTTTGACACAGATTCCCAATTCGGGCATTCAGAACATATAGCACGTTGCTGTAAGCAAGCACATTCTCATTCAAAGTTGCAAGTTACTATGTAGGAACAAGTTTGTATAGGTATTTCAAAGATGCCCAGAACTGAGCTAAACTTGGTATGTGTCCAACTCCTAGAAATAAATTCATGCCCCATCTCCCTTACTTCCAGCTAGTAAGGATCACATAATTCCTAACAAAGTTTTGACACAGATTCCCAATTCGTGCATTCAGAACATGTAGCACGTTGCTGTAAGCAAGCACATTCTCATTCAAAGTTGCAAGTTACTATGTAGGAACAAGTTTGTATAGGTATTTCAAAGATGCCCAGAACTGAGCTAAACTTGGTATGTCACCAACTCCTAGAAATAACTTCATGCCCCATCTCCCTTACTTCCATCTAGTAAGGATCACATAATTCCTAAAAGTGTTTTGACACAGATTCCCAATTCGGGCATTCAGAACATGTAGCACGTTGCTGTAAGCAACCACATTCTCATTCAAAGTTGCAAGTTACTATGTAGGAACAAGTTTGTAAAGGTATTTCAAAGATGCCCAGAACTGAGCTAAACTTGGTATGTCTCCAAATCCTAGAAATAACTTCATGCCCCATCACCCTTACTTCCAGCTAGAAAGGATCACATAATTCCTAATAAAGTTTTGACACAGATTCCCAATTCGGGCATTCAGAACATATAGCACGTTGCTGTAAGCAAGCACATTCTCATTCAAAGTTACAAGTAACTATGTAGGAACAAGTTTGTATAGGTATTTCAAAGATGCCCAGAACTGAGCTAAAATTGGTATGTGTCCAATTCCTAGAAATAACTTCATGCCCCAACTCCCTTACTTCCAGCTAGTAAGGATCACATAATTCCTAACAAAATTTAACACAGATTCCCAACTCGGGCATTCAGAACATATAGCACGTTGCTGTAAGCAATCACATTCTCATTCAAAGTTGCAAGTTAATATGTAGGAACAAGTTTTTATAGGTATTTCAAAGATGCCCAGAACTGAGCTAAACTTGGTATGTGTCCAACTCTTAGAAATAACTTCATGCCCCATCTCCCTTACTTCTAGCTAGTAAGGATCACATAATTCCTAACAAAGTTTTGACACAGATTCCCACTTCGAGCATTCTGAACATATAACACGTTGATGTAAGCAAGCACATTCTCATTCAAAGTTGCAAGTTACTATGTAGGAACAAGTTTGTATAGGTACTTCAATGATGCCCAGAACTGAGCTAAACTGGGTATGTCTCCAACTCCTAGAAATAACTTCATGCCCCATCTCCCTTACTTCCAGCTAGTAACGATCACATAATTCCTAACAAAGTTTTGACACAGATTCCCAATTCGGGCATTCAGAACATGTAGCACGTTGCTGTAAGCAAGCACATTCAATTCAAAGTTGCAAGTTACTATGTAGGAACAAGTTTGTATAGGTATTTCAAAGATGCCCAGAATTGAGCTAAACTTGGTATGTCTCCAACTCCTAGAAATAACTTCATGCCCCATCTCCCTTACTTCCATCTAGTAAGGATCACATAATTCCTAACAAAGTTTTGACACAGATTCCCAATTCGGGCATTCAGAACATATAGCACGTTGCTGTAAGCAAGCACATTCTCATTCAAAGTTGCAAGTTACTAAGTAGGAACAAGTTTGTAAAGGTATTTCAAAGATGCCCAGAACTGAGCTAAACTTGGTATGTCTCCAACTCCTAGAAATAACTTCATGTCCCATCACCCTTACTTCCAGCTAGTAAGGATCACATAATTCCTAACAAAGTTTTGACACAGATTCCCAATTCGGGCATTCAGAACATATAGCACGTTGCTGTAAGCAAGCACATTCTCATTCAAAGTTGCAAGTTACTATGTAGGAACAAGTTTGTATAGGTATTTCAAAGATGCCCAGAACTGAGCTAAACGTTGTATGTCTCCAACTCCTAGAAATAACTTCATGCCCCATCTCCCTTACTTCCAGCTAGTAAGGATCACATAATTCCTAACAAAGTTTTGACACAGATACCCAATTCTGGCATTCAGAACATATAGCACGTTGCTGTAAGCAAGCACATTCTCATTCAAAGTTGCAAGTTCCTATGTAGGAACAAGTTTGTATAGGTATTTCAAAGATGCCCAGAACTGAGCTAAACTTGGTATGTGTCCAACCTCTAGAAATAACTTCATGACCGAACTCCCTTACTTCCAGCTAGTAATGATCACATAATTCCTAACAAAGTTTTGACACAGATTCCCAATTCGGGCATTCAGAACATGTAGCACGTTGCTGTAAGCAAGCACATTCTCATTCAAAGTTGCAAGTACTATGTAGGAACAAGTTTGTATAGGTATTTCAAAGATGCCCAGAACTGAGCTAAACTTGGTATGTCTCCAACTCCTAGAAATAACTTCATGCACCATCTCACTTACTTCCAGCTAGTAAGGATCACATAATTTCTAACAAACTTTTGACACAGATTCCCAATTCGGGCATTCAGAACATATAGCACGTTGCTGTAAGCAAGCACATTCTCATTCAAAGTTGCAAGTTACTATGTAGGAACAAGTTTGTATAGGTATTTCAAAGATGCCCAGAACTGAGCTAAACTTGGTATGTGTCCAACTCCTAGAAATAACTTCATGCCCCATCTCCCTTACTTCCATCTAGTAAGGATCACATAATTCCTAAAAGTGTTTTGACACAGATTCCCAATTCGGGCATTCAGAACATGTAGCACGTTGCTGTAAGCAACCACATTCTCATTCAAAGTTGCAAGTTACTATGTGGGAACAAGTTTGTAAAGGAATTTCAAAGATGCCCAGAACTGAGCTAAACTTGGTATGTCTCCAAATCCTAGAAATAACTTCATGCCCCATCACCCTTACTTCCAGCTAGAAAGGATCACATAATTCCTAATAAAGTTTTGACACAGATTCCCAATTCGGGCATTCAGAACATATAGCACGTTGCTGTAAGCAAGCACATTCTCATTCAAAGTTGCAAGTTACTATGTAGGAACAAGTTTGTATAGGTATTTTAAAGACGACCAGGACTGAGCTAAACGTGGTATGTCTCCAACTCCTTGAAATAACTTCATGCCCCATCTCCCTTACTTCCAGCTAATAAGGATCACATAATTCCTAACAAAGTTTTGACACAGATTCCCAATTCGGGCATTCAGAACATATAGCACGTTGCTGTAAGCAAGCACATTCTCATTCAAAGTTACAAGTAACTATGTAGGAACAAGTTTGTATAGGTATTTCAAAGATGCCCAGAACTGAGCTAAACTTGGTATGTGTCCAACTCCTAGAAATAACTTCATGCCCCAACTCCCTTACTTCCAGCTAGTAAGGATCACATAATTCCTAACAAAATTTAACACAGATTCCCAACTCGGGCATTCAGAACATATAGCACGTTGCTGTAAGCAATCACATTCTCATTCAAAGTTGCAAGTTAATATGTAGGAACAAGTTTGTATAGGTATTTCAAAGATGCCAAGAACTGAGCTAAACTTGGTATGAGTCCAACTCTTAGAAATAACTTCATGCCCCATCTCCCTTACTTCTAGCTAGTAAGGATCACATAATTCCTAACAAAGTTTTGACACAGATTCCCACTTCGAGCATTCTGAACATATAACACGTTGATGTAAGCAAGCACATTCTCATTCAAAGTTGCAAGTTACTATGTAGGAACAAGTTTGTATAGGTGTTTCAAAGATGCCCAGAACTGAGCTAAACTTGGTATGTCTCCAACTCCTAGAAATAACTTCATGCCCCATCTCCCTTACTTCCAGCTAGTAAGGATCACATAATTCCTAACAAAGTTTTGACACAGATTCCCAATTCGGGCATTCAGAACATGTAGCACGTTGCTGTAAGCAAGCACATTCAATTCAAAGTTGCAAGTTACTATGTAGGAACAAGTTTGTATAGGTATTTCAAAGATGCCCAGAATTGAGCTAAACTTGGTATGTCTCCAACTCCTAGAAATAACTTCATGCCTCATCTCCCTTACTTCCATCTTGTAAGGATCACATAATTACTAACAAAGTTTTGACACAGTTTCCCAATTCGGGCATTCAGAACATATAGCACGTTGCTGTAAGCAAGCACATTCTCATTCAAAGTTGCAAGTTCCTATGTAGGAACAAGTTTGTATAGGTATTTCAAAGATGCCCAGAACTGAGCTAAACTTGGTATGTGTCCAACCTCTAGAAATAACTTCATGACCGAACTCCCTTACTTCCAGCTAGTAAGGATCACATAATTCCTAACAAAGTTTTGACACAGATTCCCAATTCGGGCATTCAGAACATGTTGCACGTTGCTGTAAGCAAGCACATTCTCATTCAAAGTTGCAAGCACTATGTAGGAACAAGTTTGTATAGGTATTTCAAAGATGCCCAGAACTGAGCTAAACTTGGTATGTCTCCAACTCCTAGAAATAACTTCATGCCCCATCTCACTTACTTCCAGCTAGTAAGGATCACATAATTTCTAACAAACTTTTGACACAGATTCCCAATTCGGGGATTCAGAACATATAGCACGTTGCTGTAAGCAAGAACCTTCTCATTCAAAGTTGCAAGTTACTATGTAGGAACAAGTTTGTATAGGTATTTCAAAGATGCCCAGAACTGAGCTAAACTTGGTATGTGTCCAACTCCTAGAAATAACTTCATGCCCCATCTCCCTTACTTCCAGCTAGTAAGGATCACATAATTCCTAACAAAGTTTTGACACAGATTCCCAATTCGGGCATTCAGAACATGTAGCACGTTGCTGTAAGCAAGCACATTCTCATTCAAAGTTGCAAGTTACTATGTAGGAACAAGTTTGTATAGGTATTTCAGAGATGCCCAGAACTGAGCTAAACTTGGTATGTCACCAACTCCTAGAAATAACTTCATGCCCCATCTCCCTTACTTCCATCTAGTAAGGATCACATAATTCCTAAAAGTGTTTTGACACAGATTCCCAATTCGGGCATTCAGAACATGTAGCACGTTGCTGTAAGCAACCACATTCTCATTCAAAGTTGCAAGTTACTATGTAGGAACAAGTTTGTAAAGGTATTTCAAAGATGCCCAGAACTGAGCTAAACTTGGTATGTCTCCAAATCCTAGAAATAACTTCATGCCCCATCACCCTTACTTCCAGCTAGAAAGGATCACATAATTCCTAATAAAGTTTTGACACAGATTCCCAATTCGGGCATTCAGAACATATAGCACGTTGCTGTAAGCAAGCACATTCTCATTCAAAGTTACAAGTAACTATGTAGGAACAAGTTTGTATAGGTATTTCAAAGATGCCCAGAACTGAGCTAAACTTGGTATGTGTCCAATTCCTAGAAATAACTTCATGCCCCAACTCCCTTACTTCCAGCTAGTAAGGATCACATAATTCCTAACAAAATTTAACACAGATTCCCAACTCGGGCATTCAAAACATATAGCACGTTGCTGTAAGCAATCACATTCTCATTCAAAGTTGCAAGTTAATATGTAGGAACAAGTTTTTATAGGTATTTCAAAGATGCCCAGAACTGAGCTAAACTTGGTATGTGTCCAACTCTTAGAAATAACTTCATGCCCCATCTCCCTTACTTCTAGCTAGTAAGGATCACATAATTCCTAACAAAGTTTTGACACAGATTCCCACTTCGAGCATTCTGAACATATAACACGTTGATGTAAGCAAGCACATTCTCATTCAAAGTTGCAAGTTACTATGTAGGAACAGGTTTGTATAGGTACTTCAATGATGCCCAGAACTGAGCTAAACTGGGTATGTCTCCAACTCCTAGAAATAACTTCATGCCCCATCTCCCTTACTTCCAGCTAGTAAGGATCACATAATTCCTAACAAAGTTTTGACACAGATTCCCAATTCGGGCATTCAGAACATGTAGCACGTTGCTTTAAGCAAGCACATTCAATTCAAAGTTGCAAGTTACTATGTAGGAACAAGTTTGTATAGGTATTTCAAAGATGCCCAGAATTGAGCTAAACTTGGTATGTCTCCAACTCCTAGAAATAACTTCATGCCCCATCTCCCTTACTTCCATCTAGTAAGGATCACATAATTCCTAACAAAGTTTTGACACAGATTCCCAATTCGGGCATTCAGAACATAGAGCACGTTGCTGTAAGCAAGCACATTCTCATTCAAATTTGCAAGTTACTAAGTAGGAACAAGTTTGTAAAGGTATTTCAAAGATGCCCAGAACTGAGCTAAACTTGGTATGTCTCCAACTCCTAGAAATAACTTCATGTCCCATCACCCTTACTTCCAGCTAGTAAGGATCACATAATTCCTAACAAAGTTTTGACACAGATTCCCAATTCGGGCATTCAGAACATATAGCACGTTGCTGTAAGCAAGCACATTCTCATTCAAAGTTGCAAGTTACTATGTAGGAACAAGTTTGTATAGGTATTTCAAAGATGCCCAGAACTGAGCTAAACGTTGTATGTCTCCAACTCCTAGAAATAACTTCATGCCCCATCTCCCTTACTTCCAGCTAGTAAGGATCACATAATTCCTAACAAAGTTTTGACACAGATTCCCAATTCTGGCATTCAGAACATATAGCACGTTGCTGTAAGCAAGCACATTCTCATTCAAAGTTGCAAGTTCCTATGTAGGAACAAGTTTGTATAGGTATTTCAAAGATGCCCAGAACTGAGCTAAACTTGGTATGTCTGTAACTCCTATAAATAACTTCATGCCCCATCTCCCTTACTTACACCTAGTAAGGATCACATAATTCCTAACAAAGTTTTGACACAGATTCACAATTCGGGCATTCAGAACATATAGCACGTTGCTGTAAGCAAGCACATTCTGATTCAAAGTTGCAAGTTACTATGTAGGAACAAGTTTGTATAGGTATTTCAAAGATGCCCAGAACTGAGCTAAACTTGGTATGTGTCCAACCTCTAGAAATAACTTTAGCCCCATCTCCCTTACTTCCACCTAGTAAGGATCACATAATTCCTAACAAAGTTTTGACACAGATTCCCAATTCGGGCATTCAGAACATATAGCACGTTGCTGTAAGCAAGCACATTCTCATTCAAAGTTGCAAGTACTATGTAGGAACAAGTTTGTATAGGTATTTCAAAGATGCCAAGAACTGAGCTTAACTTGGTATGTCTCCAACTCCTAGAAATAACTTCATGCCCCATCTCACTTACTTCCAGCTAGTAAGGATCACATAATTTCTAACAAAGTTTTGACACAGATTCCCAATTCGGGCATTCAGAACATATAGCACGTTGCTGTAAGCACGCACATTCTCATTCAATGTTGCAAGTTACTATGTAGGAACAAGTTTGTATAGGTATTTCAAAGATGCCCAGAACTGACCAAAACGTTGTATGTCTCCAACTCCTAGAAATAACTTCATGCCCAATCTCCCTTACTTTCAGCTAGTAAGAATCACACAATTTCTAACAAAGATTTGACACAGATTCCCAATTCGGGCATTCAGAACATATAGCACGTTGATGTAAGCAAGAACATTCTCATTCAAAGTTGCAAGTTACTATGTAGGAACAAGTTTGTATAGGTATTTCAAAGATGCCCAGAACTGAGCTAAACTTGGTATGTCTCCAACTCCTAGAAATAACTTCATGCCCCATCTCCCTTACTACCAGCTAGTAAGGATCACATAATTCCTAACAAAGTTTTGACACAGAATCCCAATTCGGTCATTCAGAACATATAGCACGTTGCTGTAAGCAAGCACATTCTCATTCAAAGTTGCAAGTTACTATGTAGGAAAAAGTTTGTATAGGTATTTCAAAGATGCCCAGAACTGAGCTAAACTTGGTATGTGTCCAACTCCTCGAATTAACTTCATGCCCCAACTCCCTAACTTCCAGCTAGTAAGGATCACATAATTCCTAACAAAGTTTTGACACAGATTGCCAATTCTGGCATTCAGAACATATAGCACGTTGCTGTAAGCAAGCACATTCTCATTCAAAGTTGCAAGTTCCTATGTAGGAACAAGTTTGTATAGGTATTTCAAAGATGCCCAGAACTGAGCTAAACTTGGTATGTCTGTAACTCCTAGAAATAACTTCATGCCCCATCTCCCTTACTTACACCTAGTAAGGATCACATAATTCCTAACAAAGTTTTGACACAGATTCCCAATTCAGGCATTCAGAACATATAGCACGTTGCTGTAAGCAAGCACATTCTCATTCAAAGTTGCAAGTTACTATGTAGGAACAAGTTTGTATAGGTATTTCAAAGATGCCCAGAACTGAGCTAAACTTGGTATGTGTCAAACCTCTAGAAATAACTTTAGCCCCATCTCCCTTACTTCCACCTAGTAAGGATGACATAATTCCTAACAAAGTTTTGACACAGATTCCCAATTCGGGCATTCAGAACATATAGCACGTTGCTGTAAGCAAGCACATTCTCATTCAAAGTTGCAAGTACTATGTAGGAACAAGTTTGTATAGGTATTTCAAAGATGCCAAGAACTGAGCTAAACTTGGTATGTCTCCAACTCCTAGAAATAACTTCATGCCCCATCTCACTTACTTCCAGCTAGTAAGGATCACATAATTTCTAACAAAGTTTTGACACAGATTCCCAATTCGGGCATTCAGAACATATAGCACGTTGCTGTAAGCACGCACATTCTCATTCAAAGTTGCAAGTTACTATGTAGGAACAAGTTTGTATAGGTATTTCAAAGATGCCCAGAACTGACCTAAACGTTGTATGTCTCCAACTCCTAGAAATAACTTCATGCCCAATCTCCCTTACTTTCAGCTAGTAAGAATCACACAATTTCTAACAAAGATTTGACACAGATTCCCAATTCGGGCATTCAGAACATATAGCACGTTGATGTAAGCAAGCACATTCTCATTCAAAGTTGCAAGTTACTATGTAGGAACAAGTTTGTATAGGTATTTCAAAGATGCCCAGAACTGAGCTAAACTTGGTATGTCTCCAAATCCTAGAAATAACATCATGCCCCATCTCCCTTACTTCCAGCTAGTAAGGATCACATAATTCCTAACAAAGTTTTGACACAGAATCCCAATTCGGTCATTCAGAACATATAGCACGTTGCTGTAAGCAAGCACATTCTCATTCAAAGTTGCAAGTTACTATGTAGGAAAAAGTTTGTATAGGTATTTCAAAGATGCCCAGAACTGAGCTAAACTTGGTATGTGTCCAACTCCTCGAATTAACTTCATGCCCCAACTCCCTTACTTCCATCTAGTAAGGATCACATAATTCCTAACAAAGTTTTGACACAGATTCCCACTTCGAGCATTCTGAACATATAACACGTTGATGTAAGCAAGCACATTCTCATTCAAAGTTGCAAGTTACTATGTAGGAACAAGTTTGTATAGGTACTTCAATGATGCCCAGAACTGAGCTAAACTGGGTATGTCTCCAACTCCTAGAAATAACTTCATGCCCCATCTCCCTTACTTCCAGCTAGTAAGGATCACATAATTCCTAACAAAGTTTTGACACAGATTCCCAATTCGGGCATTCAGAACATGTAGCACGTTGCTGTAAGCAAGCACATTCAATTCAAAGTTGCAAGTTACTATGTAGGAACAAGTTTGTATAGGTATTTCAAAGATGCCCAGAATTGAGCTAAACTTGGTATGTCTCCAACTCCTAGAAATAACTTCATGCCCCATCTCCCTTACTTCCATCTAGTAAGGATCACATAATTCCTAACAAAGTTTTGACACAGATTCCCAATTCGGGCATTCAGAACCTATAGCACGTTGCTGTAAGCAAGCACATTCTCATTCAAAGTTGCAAGTTACTAAGTAGGAACAAGTTTGTAAAGGTATTTCAAAGATGCCCAGAACTGAGCTAAACTTGGTATGTCTCCAACTCCTAGAAATAACTTCATGTCCCATCACCCTTACTTCCAGCTAGTAAGGATCACATAATTCCTAACAAAGTTTTGACACAGATTCCCAATTCGGGCATTCAGAACATATAGCACGTTGCTGTAAGCAAGCACATTCTCATTCAAAGTTGCAAGTTACTATGTAGGAACAAGTTTGTATAGGTATTTCAAAGATGCCCAGAACTGAGCTAAACGTTGTATGTCTCCAACTCCTAGAAATAACTTCATGCCCCATCTCCCTTACTTCCAGCTAGTAAGGATCACATAATTCCTAACAAAGTTTTGACACAGATACCCAATTCTGGCATTCAGAACATATAGCACGTTGCTGTAAGCAAGCACATTCTCATTCAAAGTTGCAAGTTCCTATGTAGGAACAAGTTTGTATAGGTATTTCAAAGATGCCCAGAACTGAGCTAAACTTGGTATGTGTCCAACCTCTAGAAATAACTTCATGACCGAACTCACTTACTTCCAGCTAGTAAGGATCACATAATTCCTAACAAAGTTTTGACACAGATTCCCAATTCGGGCATTCAGAACATGTAGCACGTTGCTGTAAGCAAGCACATTCTCATTCAAAGTTGCAAGTACTATGTAGGAACAAGTTTGTATAGGTATTTCAAAGATGCCCAGAACTGAGCTAAACTTGGTATGTCTCCAACTCCTAGAAATAACTTCATGCACCATCTCACTTACTTCCAGCTAGTAAGGATCACATAATTTCTAACAAACTTTTGACACAGATTCCCAATTCGGGCATTCAGAACATATAGCACGTTGCTGTAAGCAAGCACATTCTCATTCAAAGTTGCAAGTTACTATGTAGGAACAAGTTTGTATAGGTATTTCAAAGATGCCCAGAACTGAGCTAAACTTGTTATGTGTCCAACTCCTAGAAATAACTTCATGCCCCATCTCCCTTACTTCCATCTAGTAAGGATCACATAATTCCTAAAAGTGTTTTGACACAGATTCCCAATTCGGGCATTCAGAACATGTAGCACGTTGCTGTAAGCAACCACATTCTCATTCAAAGTTGCAAGTTACTATGTGGGAACAAGTTTGTAAAGGAATTTCAAAGATGCCCAGAACTGAGCTAAACTTGGTATGTCTCCAAATCCTAGAAATAACTTCATGCCCCATCACCCTTACTTCCAGCTAGAAAGGATCACATAATTCCTAATAAAGTTTTGACACAGATTCCCAATTCGGGCATTCAGAACATATAGCACGTTGCTGTAAGCAAGCACATTCTCATTCAAAGTTGCAAGTTACTATGTAGGAACAAGTTTGTATAGGTATTTTAAAGACGACCAGGACTGAGCTAAACGTGGTATGTCTCCAACTCCTTGAAATAACTTCATGCCCCATCTCCCTTACTTCCCGCTAATAAGGATCACATAATTCCTAACAAAGTTTTGACACAGATTCCCAATTCGGGCATTCAGAACATATAGCACGTTGCTGTAAGCAAGCACATTCTCATTCAAAGTTACAAGTAACTATGTAGGAACAAGTTTGTATAGGTATTTCAAAGATGCCCAGAACTGAGCTAAACTTGGTATGTGTCCAACTCCTAGAAATAACTTCATGCCCCAACTCCCTTACTTCCAGCTAGTAAGGATCACATAATTCCTAACAAAATTTAACACAGATTCCCAACTCGGGCATTCAGAACATATAGCACGTTGCTGTAAGCAATCACATTCTCATTCAAAGTTGCAAGTTAATATGTAGGAACAAGTTTGTATAGGTATTTCAAAGATGCCCAGAACTGAGCTAAACTTGGTATGAGTCCAACTCTTAGAAATAACTTCATGCCCCATCTCCCTTACTTCTAGCTAGTAAGGATCACATAATTCCTAACAAAGTTTTGACACAGATTCCCACTTCGAGCATTCTGAACATATAACACGTTGATGTAAGCAAGCACATTCTCATTCAAAGTTGCAAGTTACTATGTAGGAACAAGTTTGTATAGGTGTTTCAAAGATGCCCAGAACTGAGCTAAACTTGGTATGTCTCCAACTCCTAGAAATAACTTCATGCCCCATCTCCCTTACTTCCAGCTAGTAAGGATCACATAATTCCTAACAAAGTTTTGACACAGATTCCCAATTCGGGCATTCAGAACATGTAGCACGTTGCTGTAAGCAAGCACATTCAATTCAAAGTTGCAAGTTACTATGTAGGAACAAGTTTGTATAGGTATTTCAAAGATGCCCAGAATTGAGCTAAACTTGGTATGTCTCCAACTCCTAGAAATAACTTCATGCCTCATCTCCCTTACTTCCATCTAGTAAGGATCACATAATTACTAACAAAGTTTTGACACAGTTTCCCAATTCGGGCATTCAGAACATATAGCACGTTGCTGTAAGCAAGCACATTCTCATTCAAAGTTGCAACTTACTAAGTAGGAACAAGTTTGTAAAGGTATTTCAAAGATGCCCAGAACTGAGCTAAACTTGGTATGTCTCCAACTCCTAGAAATAACTTCATGTCCCATCACCCTTACTTCCAGCTAGTAAGGATCACATAATTCCTAACAAAGTTTTGACACAGATTCCCAATTCGGGCATTCAGAACATATAGCACGTTGCTGTAAGCAAGCACATTCTCATTCAAATTTGCAAGTTACTATGTAGGAACAAGTGTGTATAGGTATTTCAAAGATGCCCAGAACTGAGCTAAACGTTGTATTTCTCCAACTCCTAGAAATAACTTCATGCCCCATTTCCCTTACTTCCAGCTTGTAAGGATCACATAATTCCTAACAAAGTTTTGACGCAGATTCCCAATTCGGGCATTCAGAACATATAGCACGTTGCTGTAAGCAAGCACATTCTCATTCAAAGTTGCAAGTTCCTATGTAGGAACAAGTTTGTATAGGTATTTCAAAGATGCCCAGAACTGAGCTAAACTTGGTATGTCTGTAACTCCTAGAAATAACTTCATGCCCCATCTCCCTTACTTCCACCTAGTAAGGATCACATAATTCCTAACAAAGTTTTGACACAGATTCCCAATTCGGGCATTCAGAACATATAGCACGTTGCTGTAAGCAAGCACATTCTCATTCAAAGTTGCAAGTTACTATGTAGGAACAAGTTTGTATAGGTATTTCAAAGATGCCCAGAACTGAGCTAAACGTTGTATGTCTCCAACTCCTAGAAATAACTTCATGCCCCATCACCCTTACTTCCAGCTAGTAAGGATCACATAATTCCTAACAAAGTTTTGACACAGATTCCCAATTCGGGCATTCAGAACATATAGCACGTTGCTGTAAGCAAGCACATTCTCATTCAAAGTTGCAAGTTACTATGTAGGAACAAGTTTGTATAGGTATTTCAAAGATGCCCAGAACTGAGCTAAACTTGGTATGTGTCCAACCTCTAGAAATAACTTCATGACCGAACTCCCTTACTTCCAGCTAGTAAGGATCACATAATTCCTAACAAAGTTTTGACACAGATTCCCAATTCGGGCATTCAGAACATGTTGCACGTTGCTGTAAGCAAGCACATTCTCATTCAAAGTTGCAAGCACTATGTAGGAACAAGTTTGTATAGGTATTTCAAAGATGCCCAGAACTGAGCTAAACTTGGTATGTCTCCAACTCCTAGAAATAACTTCATGCCCCATCTCACTTACTTCCAGCTAGTAAGGATCACATAATTTCTAACAAACTTTTGACACAGATTCCCAATTCGGGCATTCAGAACATATAGCACGTTGCTGTAAGCAAGCACATTCTCATTCAAAGTTGCAAGTTACTATGTAGGAACAAGTTTGTATAGGTATTTCAAAGATGCCCAGAACTGAGCTAAACTTGGTATGTGTCCAACTCCTAGAAATAACTTCATGCCCCATCTCCCTTACTTCCAGCTAGTAAGGATCACATAATTCCTAACAAAGTTTTGACACAGATTCCCAATTCGTGCATTCAGAACATGTAGCACGTTGCTGTAAGCAAGCACATTCTCATTCAAAGTTGCAAGTTACTATGTAGGAACAAGTTTGTATAGGTATTTCAGAGATGCCCAGAACTGAGCTAAACTTGGTATGTCACCAACTCCTAGAAATAACTTCATGCCCCATCTCCCTTACTTCCATCTAGTAAGGATCACATAATTCCTAAAAGTGTTTTGACACAGATTCCCAATTCGGGCATTCAGAACATGTAGCACGTTGCTGTAAGCAACCACATTCTCATTCAAAGTTGCAAGTTACTATGTAGGAACAAGTTTGTAAAGGTATTTCAAAGATGCCCAGAACTGAGCTAAACTTGGTATGTCTCCAAATCCTAGAAATAACTTCATGCCCCATCACCCTTACTTCCAGCTAGAAAGGATCACATAATTCCTAATAAAGTTTTGACACAGATTCCCAATTCGGGCATTCAGAACATATAGCACGTTGCTGTAAGCAAGCACATTCTCATTCAAAGTTACAAGTAACTATGTAGGAACAAGTTTGTATAGGTATTTCAAAGATGCCCAGAACTGAGCTAAACTTGGTATGTGTCCAATTCCTAGAAATAACTTCATGCCCCAACTCCCTTACTTCCAGCTAGTAAGGATCACATAATTCCTAACAAAATTTAACACAGATTCCCAACTCGGGCATTCAGACCATATAGCACGTTGCTGTAAGCAATCACATTCTCATTCAAAGTTGCAAGTTAATATGTAGGAACAAGTTTGTATAGGTATTTCAAAGATGCCCAGAACTGAGCTAAACTTGGTATGTGTCCAACTCTTAGAAATAACTTCATGCCCCATCTCCCTTACTTCTACCTAGTAAGGATCACATAATTCCTAACAAAGTTTTGACACAGATTCCCACTTCAAGCATTCTGAACATATAACACGTTGATGTAAGCAAGCACATTCTCATTCAAAGTTGCAAGTTACTATGTAGGAACAAGTTTGTATAGGTACTTCAATGATGCCCAGAACTGAGCTAAACTGGGTATGTCTCCAACTCCTAGAAATAACTTCATGCCCCATCTCCCTTACTTCCAGCTAGTAAGGATCACATAATTCCTAACAAAGTTTTGACACAGATTCCCAATTCGGGCATTCAGAACATGTAGCACGTTGCTGTAAGCAAGCACATTCAATTCAAAGTTGCAAGTTACTATGTAGGAACAAGTTTGTATAGGTATTTCAAAGATGCCCAGAATTGAGCTAAACTTGGTATGTCTCCAACTCCTAGAAATAACTTCATGCCCCATCTCCCTTACTTCCATCTAGTAAGGATCACATAATTCCTAACAAAGTTTTGACACAGATTCCCAATTCGGGCATTCAGAACATATAGCACGTTGCTGTAAGCAAGCACATTCTCATTCAAAGTTGCAAGTTACTAAGTAGGAACAAGTTTGTAAAGGTATTTCAAAGATGCCCAGAACTGAGCTAAACTTGGTATGTCTCCAACTCCTAGAAATAACTTCATGTCCCATCACCCTTACTTCCAGCTAGTAAGGATCACATAATTCCTAACAAAGTTTTGACACCGATTCCCAATTCGGGCATTCAGAACATATAGCACGTTGCTGTAAGCAAGCACATTCTCATTCAAAGTTGCAAGTTACTATGTAGGAACAAGTTTGTATAAGTATTTCAAAGATGCCCAGAACTGAGCTAAACGTTGTATGTCTCCAACTCCTAGAAATAACTTCATGCCCCATCTCCCTTACTTCCAGCTAGTAAGGATCACATAATTCCTAACAAAGTTTTGACACAGATTCCCAATTCTGGCATTCAGAACATATAGCACGTTGCTGTAAGCAAGCACATTCTCATTCAAAGTTGCAAGTTCCTATGTAGGAACAAGTTTGTATAGGTATTTCAAAGATGCCCAGAACTGAGCTAAACTTGGTATGTCTGTAACTCCTATAAATAACTTCATGCCCCATCTCCCTTACTTACACCTAGTAAGGATCACATAATTCCTAACAAAGTTTTGACACAGATTCCCAATTCGGGCATTCAGAACATATAGCACGTTGCTGTAAGCAAGCACATTCTGATTCAAAGTGGCAAGTTACTATGTAGGAACAAGTTTGTATAGGTATTTCAAAGATGCCCAGAACTGAGCTAAACTTGGTATGTGTCCAACCTCTAGAAATAACTTTAGCCCCATCTCCCTTACTTCCACCTAGTAAGGATCACATAATTCCTAACAAAGTTTTGACACAGATTCCCAATTCGGGCATTCAGAACATATAGCACGTTGCTGTAAGCAAGCACATTCTCATTCAAAGTTGCAAGTACTATGCAGGAACAAGTTTGTATAGGTATTTCAAAGATGCCAAGAACTGAGCTAAACTTGGTATGTCTCCAACTCCTAGAAATAACTTCATGCCCCATCTCACTTACTTCCAGCTAGTAAGGATCACATAATTTCTAACAAAGTTTTGACACAGATTCCCAATTCGAGCATTCAGAACATATAGCACGTTGCTGTAAGCACGCACATTCTCATTCAAAGTTGCAAGTTACTATGTAGGAAAAAGTTTGTATAGGTATTTCAAAGATGCCCAGAACTGAGCTAAACTTGGTATGTGTCCAACTCCTCGAATTAACTTCATGCCCCAACTCCCTTACTTCCATCTAGTAAGGATCACATAATTCCTAACAAAGTTTTGACACAGATTCCCACTTCGAGCATTCTGAACATATAACACGTTGATGTAAGCAAGCACATTCTCATTCAAAGTTGCAAGTTACTATGTAGGAACAAGTTTGTATAGGTACTTCAATGATGCCCAGAACTGAGCTAAACTGGGTATGTCTCCAACTCCTAGAAATAACTTCATGCCCCATCTCCCTTACTTCCAGCTAGTAAGGATCACATAATTCCTAACAAAGTTTTGACACAGATTCCCAATTCGGGCATTCAGAACATGTAGCACGTTGCTGTAAGCAAGCACATTCAATTCAAAGTTGCAAGTTACTATGTAGGAACAAGTTTGTATAGGTATTTCAAAGATGCCCAGAATTGAGCTAAACTTGGTATGTCTCCAACTCCTAGAAATAACTTCATGCCCCATCTCCCTTACTTCCATCTAGTAAGGATCACATAATTCCTAACAAAGTTTTGACACAGATTCCCAATTCGGGCATTCAGAACCTATAGCACGTTGCTGTAAGCAAGCACATTCTCATTCAAAGTTGCAAGTTACTAAGTAGGAACAAGTTTGTAAAGGTATTTCAAAGATGCCCAGAACTGAGCTAAACTTGGTATGTCTCCAACTCCTAGAAATAACTTCATGTCCCATCACCCTTACTTCCAGCTAGTAAGGATCACATAATTCCTAACAAAGTTTTGACACAGATTCCCAATTCGGGCATTCAGAACATATAGCACGTTGCTGTAAGCAAGCACATTCTCATTCAAAGTTGCAAGTTACTATGTAGGAACAAGTTTGTATAGGTATTTCAAAGATGCCCAGAACTGAGCTAAACGTTGTATGTCTCCAACTCCTAGAAATAACTTCATGCCCCATCTCCCTTACTTCCAGCTAGTAAGGATCACATAATTCCTAACAAAGTTTTGACACAGATACCCAATTCTGGCATTCAGAACATATAGCACGTTGCTGTAAGCAAGCACATTCTCATTCAAAGTTGCAAGTTCCTATGTAGGAACAAGTTTGTATAGGTATTTCAAAGATGCCCAGAACTGAGCTAAACTTGGTATGTGTCCAACCTCTAGAAATAACTTCATGACCGAACTCACTTACTTCCAGCTAGTAAGGATCACATAATTCCTAACAAAGTTTTGACACAGATTCCCAATTCGGGCATTCAGAACATGTAGCACGTTGCTGTAAGCAAGCACATTCTCATTCAAAGTTGCAAGTACTATGTAGGAACAAGTTTGTATAGGTATTTCAAAGATGCCCAGAACTGAGCTAAACTTGGTATGTCTCCAACTCCTAGAAATAACTTCATGCACCATCTCACTTACTTCCAGCTAGTAAGGATCACATAATTTCTAACAAACTTTTGACACAGATTCCCAATTCGGGCATTCAGAACATATAGCACGTTGCTGTAAGCAAGCACATTCTCATTCAAAGTTGCAAGTTACTATGTAGGAACAAGTTTGTATAGGTATTTCAAAGATGCCCAGAACTGAGCTAAACTTGTTATGTGTCCAACTCCTAGAAATAACTTCATGCCCCATCTCCCTTACTTCCATCTAGTAAGGATCACATAATTCCTAAAAGTGTTTTGACACAGATTCCCAATTCGGGCATTCAGAACATGTAGCACGTTGCTGTAAGCAACCACATTCTCATTCAAAGTTGCAAGTTACTATGTGGGAACAAGTTTGTAAAGGAATTTCAAAGATGCCCAGAACTGAGCTAAACTTGGTATGTCTCCAAATCCTAGAAATAACTTCATGCCCCATCACCCTTACTTCCAGCTAGAAAGGATCACATAATTCCTAATAAAGTTTTGACACAGATTCCCAATTCGGGCATTCAGAACATATAGCACGTTGCTGTAAGCAAGCACATTCTCATTCAAAGTTGCAAGTTACTATGTAGGAACAAGTTTGTATAGGTATTTTAAAGACGACCAGGACTGAGCTAAACGTGGTATGTCTCCAACTCCTTGAAATAACTTCATGCCCCATCTCCCTTACTTCCCGCTAATAAGGATCACATTATTCCTAACAAAGTTTTGACACAGATTCCCAATTCGGGCATTCAGAACATATAGCACGTTGCTGTAAGCAAGCACATTCTCATTCAAAGTTACAAGTAACTATGTAGGAACAAGTTTGTATAGGTATTTCAAAGATGCCCAGAACTGAGCTAAACTTGGTATGTGTCCAACTCCTAGAAATAACTTCATGCCCCAACTCCCTTACTTCCAGCTAGTAAGGATCACATAATTCCTAACAAAATTTAACACAGATTCCCAACTCGGGCATTCAGAACATATAGCACGTTGCTGTAAGCAATCACATTCTCATTCAAAGTTGCAAGTTAATATGTAGGAACAAGTTTGTATAGGTATTTCAAAGATGCCCAGAACTGAGCTAAACTTGGTATGAGTCCAACTCTTAGAAATAACTTCATGCCCCATCTCCCTTACTTCTAGCTAGTAAGGATCACATAATTCCTAACAAAGTTTTGACACAGATTCCCACTTCGAGCATTCTGAACATATAACACGTTGATGTAAGCAAGCACATTCTCATTCAAAGTTGCAAGTTACTATGTAGGAACAAGTTTGTATAGGTGTTTCAAAGATGCCCAGAACTGAGCTAAACTTGGTATGTCTCCAACTCCTAGAAATAACTTCATGCCCCATCTCCCTTACTTCCAGCTAGTAAGGATCACATAATTCCTAACAAAGTTTTGACACAGATTCCCAATTCGGGCATTCAGAACATGTAGCACGTTGCTGTAAGCAAGCACATTCAATTCAAAGTTGCAAGTTACTATGTAGGAACAAGTTTGTATAGGTATTTCAAAGATGCCCAGAATTGAGCTAAACTTGGTATGTCTCCAACTCCTAGAAATAACTTCATGCCTCATCTCCCTTACTTCCATCTAGTAAGGATCACATAATTACTAACAAAGTTTTGACACAGTTTCCCAATTCGGGCATTCAGAACATATAGCACGTTGCTGTAAGCAAGCACATTCTCATTCAAAGTTGCAACTTACTAAGTAGGAACAAGTTTGTAAAGGTATTTCAAAGATGCCCAGAACTGAGCTAAACTTGGTATGTCTCCAACTCCTAGAAATAACTTCATGTCCCATCACCCTTACTTCCAGCTAGTAAGGATCACATAATTCCTAACAAAGTTTTGACACAGATTCCCAATTCGGGCATTCAGAACATATAGCACGTTGCTGTAAGCAAGCACATTCTCATTCAAATTTGCAAGTTACTATGTAGGAACAAGTGTGTATAGGTATTTCAAAGATGCCCAGAACTGAGCTAAACGTTGTATTTCTCCAACTCCTAGAAATAACTTCATGCCCCATTTCCCTTACTTCCAGCTTGTAAGGATCACATAATTCCTAACAAAGTTTTGACGCAGATTCCCAATTCGGGCATTCAGAACATATAGCACGTTGCTGTAAGCAAGCACATTCTCATTCAAAGTTGCAAGTTCCTATGTAGGAACAAGTTTGTATAGGTATTTCAAAGATGCCCAGAACTGAGCTAAACTTGGTATGTCTGTAACTCCTAGAAATAACTTCATGCCCCATCTCCCTTACTTCCACCTAGTAAGGATCACATAATTCCTAACAAAGTTTTGACACAGATTCCCAATTCGGGCATTCAGAACATATAGCACGTTGCTGTAAGCAAGCACATTCTCATTCAAAGTTGCAAGTTACTATGTAGGAACAAGTTTGTATAGGTATTTCAAAGATGCCCAGAACTGAGCTAAACGTTGTATGTCTCCAACTCCTAGAAATAACTTCATGCCCCATCACCCTTACTTCCAGCTAGTAAGGATCACATAATTCCTAACAAAGTTTTGACACAGATTCCCAATTCGGGCATTCAGAACATATAGCACGTTGCTGTAAGCAAGCACATTCTCATTCAAAGTTGCAAGTTACTATGTAGGAACAAGTTTGTATAGGTATTTCAAAGATGCCCAGAACTGAGCTAAACTTGGTATGTGTCCAACCTCTAGAAATAACTTCATGACCGAACTCCCTTACTTCCAGCTAGTAAGGATCACATAATTCCTAACAAAGTTTTGACACAGATTCCCAATTCGGGCATTCAGAACATGTTGCACGTTGCTGTAAGCAAGCACATTCTCATTCAAAGTTGCAAGCACTATGTAGGAACAAGTTTGTATAGGTATTTCAAAGATGCCCAGAACTGAGCTAAACTTGGTATGTCTCCAACTCCTAGAAATAACTTCATGCCCCATCTCACTTACTTCCAGCTAGTAAGGATCACATAATTTCTAACAAACTTTTGACACAGATTCCCAATTCGGGCATTCAGAACATATAGCACGTTGCTGTAAGCAAGCACATTCTCATTCAAAGTTGCAAGTTACTATGTAGGAACAAGTTTGTATAGGTATTTCAAAGATGCCCAGAACTGAGCTAAACTTGGTATGTGTCCAACTCCTAGAAATAACTTCATGCCCCATCTCCCTTACTTCCAGCTAGTAAGGATCACATAATTCCTAACAAAGTTTTGACACAGATTCCCAATTCGTGCATTCAGAACATGTAGCACGTTGCTGTAAGCAAGCACATTCTCATTCAAAGTTGCAAGTTACTATGTAGGAACAAGTTTGTATAGGTATTTCAGAGATGCCCAGAACTGAGCTAAACTTGGTATGTCACCAACTCCTAGAAATAACTTCATGCCCCATCTCCCTTACTTCCATCTAGTAAGGATCACATAATTCCTAAAAGTGTTTTGACACAGATTCCCAATTCGGGCATTCAGAACATGTAGCACGTTGCTGTAAGCAACCACATTCTCATTCAAAGTTGCAAGTTACTATGTAGGAACAAGTTTGTAAAGGTATTTCAAAGATGCCCAGAACTGAGCTAAACTTGGTATGTCTCCAAATCCTAGAAATAACTTCATGCCCCATCACCCTTACTTCCAGCTAGAAAGGATCACATAATTCCTAATAAAGTTTTGACACAGATTCCCAATTCGGGCATTCAGAACATATAGCACGTTGCTGTAAGCAAGCACATTCTCATTCAAAGTTACAAGTAACTATGTAGGAACAAGTTTGTATAGGTATTTCAAAGATGCCCAGAACTGAGCTAAACTTGGTATGTGTCCAATTCCTAGAAATAACTTCATGCCCCAACTCCCTTACTTCCAGCTAGTAAGGATCACATAATTCCTAACAAAATTTAACACAGATTCCCAACTCGGGCATTCAGACCATATAGCACGTTGCTGTAAGCAATCACATTCTCATTCAAAGTTGCAAGTTAATATGTAGGAACAAGTTTGTATAGGTATTTCAAAGATGCCCAGAACTGAGCTAAACTTGGTATGTGTCCAACTCTTAGAAATAACTTCATGCCCCATCTCCCTTACTTCTACCTAGTAAGGATCACATAATTCCTAACAAAGTTTTGACACAGATTCCCACTTCAAGCATTCTGAACATATAACACGTTGATGTAAGCAAGCACATTCTCATTCAAAGTTGCAAGTTACTATGTAGGAACAAGTTTGTATAGGTACTTCAATGATGCCCAGAACTGAGCTAAACTGGGTATGTCTCCAACTCCTAGAAATAACTTCATGCCCCATCTCCCTTACTTCCAGCTAGTAAGGATCACATAATTCCTAACAAAGTTTTGACACAGATTCCCAATTCGGGCATTCAGAACCTGTAGCACGTTGCTGTAAGCAAGCACATTCAATTCAAAGTTGCAAGTTACTATGTAGGAACAAGTTTGTATAGGTATTTCAAAGATGCCCAGAATTGAGCTAAACTTGGTATGTCTCCAACTCCTAGAAATAACTTCATGCCCCATCTCCCTTACTTCCATCTAGTAAGGATCACATAATTCCTAACAAAGTTTTGACACAGATTCCCAATTCGGGCATTCAGAACATATAGCACGTTGCTGTAAGCAAGCACATTCTCATTCAAAGTTGCAAGTTACTAAGTAGGAACAAGTTTGTAAAGGTATTTCAAAGATGCCCAGAACTGAGCTAAACTTGGTATGTCTCCAACTCCTAGAAATAACTTCATGTCCCATCACCCTTACTTCCAGCTAGTAAGGATCACATAATTCCTAACAAAGTTTTGACACCGATTCCCAATTCGGGCATTCAGAACATATAGCACGTTGCTGTAAGCAAGCACATTCTCATTCAAAGTTGCAAGTTACTATGTAGGAACAAGTTTGTATAAGTATTTCAAAGATGCCCAGAACTGAGCTAAACGTTGTATGTCTCCAACTCCTAGAAATAACTTCATGCCCCATCTCCCTTACTTCCAGCTAGTAAGGATCACATAATTCCTAACAAAGTTTTGACACAGATTCCCAATTCTGGCATTCAGAACATATAGCACGTTGCTGTAAGCAAGCACATTCTCATTCAAAGTTGCAAGTTCCTATGTAGGAACAAGTTTGTATAGGTATTTCAAAGATGCCCAGAACTGAGCTAAACTTGGTATGTCTGTAACTCCTATAAATAACTTCATGCCCCATCTCCCTTACTTACACCTAGTAAGGATCACATAATTCCTAACAAAGTTTTGACACAGATTCCCAATTCGGGCATTCAGAACATATAGCACGTTGCTGTAAGCAAGCACATTCTGATTCAAAGTGGCAAGTTACTATGTAGGAACAAGTTTGTATAGGTATTTCAAAGATGCCCAGAACTGAGCTAAACTTGGTATGTGTCCAACCTCTAGAAATAACTTTAGCCCCATCTCCCTTACTTCCACCTAGTAAGGATCACATAATTCCTAACAAAGTTTTGACACAGATTCCCAATTCGGGCATTCAGAACATATAGCACGTTGCTGTAAGCAAGCACATTCTCATTCAAAGTTGCAAGTACTATGCAGGAACAAGTTTGTATAGGTATTTCAAAGATGCCAAGAACTGAGCTAAACTTGGTATGTCTCCAACTCCTAGAAATAACTTCATGCCCCATCTCACTTACTTCCAGCTAGTAAGGATCACATAATTTCTAACAAAGTTTTGACACAGATTCCCAATTCGAGCATTCAGAACATATAGCACGTTGCTGTAAGCACGCACATTCTCATTCAAAGTTGCAAGTTACTATGTAGCAACAAGTTTGTATAGGTATTTCAAAGATGCCCAGAACTGACCTAAACGTTGTATGTCTCCAACTCCTAGAAATAACTTCATGCCCAATCTCCCTTACTTTCAGCTAGTAAGAATCACACAATTTCTAACAAAGATTTGACACAGATTCCCAATTCGGGCATTCAGAACATATAGCACGTTGATGTAAGCAAGAACATTCTCATTCAAAGTTGCAAGTTACTATGTAGGAACAAGTTTGTATAGGTATTTCAAAGATGCCCAGAACTGAGCTAAACTTGGTATGTCTCCAACTCCTAGAAATAACTTCATGCCCCATCTCCCTTACTACCAGCTAGTAAGGATCACATAATTCCTAACAAAGTTTTGACACAGAATCCCAATTCGGTCATTCAGAACATATAGCACGTTGCTGTAAGCAAGCACATTCTCATTCAAAGTTGCAAGTTACTATGTAGGAAAAAGTTTGTATAGGTATTTCAAAGATGCCCAGAACTGAGCTAAACTTGGTATGTGTCCAACTCCTCGAATTAACTTCATGCCCCAACTCCCTAACTTCCAGCTAGTAAGGATCACATAATTCCTAACAAAGTTTTGACACAGATTCCCAATTCTGGCATTCAGAACATATAGCACGTTGCTGTAAGCAAGCACATTCTCATTCAAAGTTGCAAGTTCCTATGTAGGAACAAGTTTGTATAGGTATTTCAAAGATGCCCAGAACTGAGCTAAACTTGGTATGTCTGTAACTCCTAGAAATAACTTCATGCCCCATCTCCCTTACTTACACCTAGTAAGGATCACATAATTCCTAAGAAAATATGACACAGATTCCCAATTCGGGCATTAAGAACATATAGCACGTTTCTGTAAGCAATCAAATTCTCATTCAAAGTTGCAAGTTACTATGTAGGAACAAGTTTGTATAGGTATTTCAAAGATGCCCAGAACTGAGATAAAATTCGTATGTGTCCAACTCCTAGAAATACCTTCATACCCCATCTCCCTTACTTCCAGCTAGTAAGGATCACATAAATCCTAACAAAATTTGACACAGATTCCCAATTCGGGCATTCAGAACATATAGCACGTTGCTGTAAGCAATCACATTCTCATTAAAAGTTGCAAGTTACTATGTAAGAACAAGTTTGTATAGGTATTTCAAAGATGCCCAGAACTGAGCTAAACGTGTATGTCTCCAACTCCTAGAAATAACTTCATGACCTATCTCACTTACTTCCAGCTAGTAAGGATCACATAATTCCTAAAAGTGTTTTGACACAGATTCCCAATTCGGGCATTCAGAACATATAGCACGTTGCTGTAAGCAAGCACATTCTCATTCAAAGTTGCAAGTTACTATGTAGGAACAAGTTTTTAAAGGTATTTCAAAGATGCCCAGAACTGAGCTAAACTTGGTATGTCTCCAATCACTAGAAATATCTTCATGCCCCATCACCCTTACTTCCAGCTAGTAAGGATCACATAATTCCTAACAAAGTTTTGACACAGATTCCCAATTCGGGCATTCAGAACATATAGCACGTTGCTGTAAGCAAGCACATTCTCATTCAATGTTGCAAGTTACTATGTAGGAACAAGTTTGTATAGGTATTTCAAAGATGCCCAGAACTGAGCTAAACGTTGTATGCCTCCAACTCCTAGAAATAACTTCATGCCCCATCTCCCTTACTTCCAGCTAGTAAGGATCACATAATTCCTAACAAAGTTTTGACACAGATTCCCAATTCGGGCATTCAGATCATATAGCAAGTTGCTGTAAGCAAGCACATTCTCATTCAAAGTTGCAAGTTACTATGTAGGAACAAGTTTGTATAGGTATTTCAAAGATGCCCAGAACTGACTTAAACGTTGTATGTCTCCAACTCCTAGAAAAAACTTCATGCCCCATCTCCATTACTTCCAGCTAGTAAGGATCACATAATTCCTAACAAAGTATTGACACAGATTCCCAATTCGGGCATTCAGAACATATAGCACGTTGCTGCAAGCAAGCACATTCTCATTCAAAGTTGCAAGTTACTATGTAGGAACAAGTTTGTATAGGTATTTCAAAGATGCCCAGAACTGAGCTAAACTAGGTATGTCTCCAACTCCTAGAAATAACTTCATGCCCCATCTCCCTTACTTCCAGCTAGTAAGGATCACATAATTACTAACAAAGTTTTGACACAGATTCCCAATTCGGGCATTCAGAACATATAGCACGTTGCTGTAAGCAAGCACATTCTCATTCAAAGTTGCAAGTTACTATGTAGGAACAAGTTTGTATAGGTATTTCAAAGATGCCCAGAACTGAGCTAATCTTGGTATGTGTCCATCACCTCGAAATAACTTCATGCCCCATCACACTTACTTCCAGCTAGTAAGAATCACATGATTCCTAACAAAGTTTTGACACAGATTCCCAATTCGGGCATTCAGAACATATAGCACGTTGCTGTAAGCAAGCACATTCTCAATCAAAGTTGCAAGTTACTATGTAGGAACAAGTTTGTATAGGTATTTCAAAGATGCCCAGAACTGAGATAAACTTCGTATGTGTCCAACTCCTAGAAATACCTTCATACCCCATCTCCCTTACTTCCAGCTAGTAAGGATCACATAAATCCTAACAAAATTTGACACAGATTCCCAATTCGGGCATTCAGAACATATAGCACGTTGCTGTAAGCAATCACATTCTCATTCAAAGTTGCAAGTTACTATGTAAGAACAAGTTTGTATAGGTATTTCAAAGATGCCCAGAACTGAGCTAAACGTTGTATGTCTCCAACTCCTAGAAATATCTTCAGGCCCCATCTCACTTACTTCCAGCTAGTGAGGATCACATAATTTCTAACAAAGTTTTGACACAGATGCCCAATTCGGGCATTCAGAACATATAGCACGTTGCTGTAAGCAAGCACATTCTCATTCAAAGTTGCAAGTTACTATGTAGGAACAAGTTTGTATAGGTATTTCAAAGATGCCCAGAACTGAGCTAAACTTGGTATGTCTCCAACTCCTAGAAATAACTTCATGCCCCATCTCCCTTACTTCCAGCTAGTAAGGATGACATAATTCCTGACAAAGTTTTGACACAGATTCCCAATTCGGGCATTCAGAACATATAGCACGTTGCTGTAAGCAAGCACATTCTCATTCAAAGTTGCAAGATACTATGTAGGAACAAGTTTGTATAGGTATTTCAAAGATGACCAGAATTGAGCTAAACATGGTATGTGTCCAACACCTCGAAATAACTTCATGCCCCATCTCCCTTACTTCCAGCTAGTAAGGATCACATAATTCCTAACAAAATTTTGACACAGATTCCCAATTCGGGCATTCAGAACATATGGCACGTTGCTGTAAGCAAGCACATTCTCATTCAAAGTTGCAAGTTAATAAGTAGGAACAAGTTTGTAAAGGTATTTCAAAGAGGCCCAGAACTGAGCTAAACTTGGTATGTCTCCAACTCCTAGAAATAACTTCATGCCCCATCACCCTTACTTCCAGCTAGTAAGGATCACATAATTCCTAACAAAGTTTTGACACAGATTCCCAATTCGGGCATTCAGAACATATAGCACGTTGCTGTAAGCAAGCACATTCTCATTCATAGTTGCAAGTTACTATGTAGGAACAAGTTTGTATAGGTATTTCAAAGATGCCCAGAACTGACTTAAACGTTGTATGTCTCCAACTCCTAGAAAAAACTTCATGCCCCATCTCCCTTACTTCCAGCTAGTAAGGATCACATAATTCCTAACAAAGTATTGACACAGATTTCCAATTCGGGCATTCAGAACATATAGCACGTTGCTGTAAGCAAGCACATTCTCATCCAAGTTGCAAGTTACTATGTAGGAACAAGTTTGTATAGGTATTTCAAAGATGCCCAGAACTGAGCTAATCTTGGTATGTGTCCATCACCTCGAAATAACTTCATGCCCCATCACCCTTACTTCCAGCTAGTAAGGATCACATCATTCCTAACAAAGTTTTGACACAGATTCCCAATTCGGGCATTCAGAACATACAGCACGTTGCTGTAAGCAAGCACATTCTCATTCAAAGTTGCAAGTTACTATGTAGGAACAAGTTTGTATAGGTATTTCAAAGATGCCCAGAACTGAGATAAACTTCGTATGTGTCCAACTCCTAGAAATACCTTCATACCCCATCTCCCTTACTTCCAGCTAGTAAGGATCACATAAATCCTAACAAAATTTGACACAGATTCCCAATTCGGGCATTCAGAACATATAGCACGTTGCTGTAAGCAATCACATTCTCATTCAAAGTTGCAAGTTACTATGTAAGAACAAGTTTGTATAGGTATTTCAAAGATGCCCAGAACTGAGCTAAACGTTGTATGTCTCCAACTCCTAGAAATATCTTCAGGCCCCATCTCACTTACTTCCAGCTAGTGAGGATCACATAATTTCTAACAAAGTTTTGACACAGATGCCCAATTCGGGCATTCAGAACATATAGCACGTTGCTGTAAGCAAGCACATTCTCATTCAAAGTTGCAAGTTACTATGTAGGAACAAGTTTGTATAGGTATTTCAAAGATGCCCAGAACTGAGCTAAACTTGGTATGTCTCCAACTCCTAGAAATAACTTCATGCCCCATCTCCCTTACTTCCAGCTAGTAAGGATGACATAATTCCTGACAAAGTTTTGACACAGATTCCCAATTCGGGCATTCAGAACATATAGCACGTTGCTGTAAGCAAGCACATTCTCATTCAAAGTTGCAAGATACTATGTAGGAACAAGTTTGTATAGGTATTTCAAAGATGACCAGAATTGAGCTAAACATGGTATGTGTCCAACACCTCGAAATAACTTCATGCCCCATCTCCCTTACTTCCAGCTAGTAAGGATCACATAATTCCTAACAAAATTTTGACACAGATTCCCAATTCGGGCATTCAGAACATATGGCACGTTGCTGTAAGCAAGCACATTCTCATTCAAAGTTGCAAGTTAATAAGTAGGAACAAGTTTGTAAAGGTATTTCAAAGAGGCCCAGAACTGAGCTAAACTTGGTATGTCTCCAACTCCTAGAAATAACTTCATGCCCCATCACCCTTACTTCCAGCTAGTAAGGATCACATAATTCCTAACAAAGTTTTGACACAGATTCCCAATTCGGGCATTCAGAACATATAGCACGTTGCTGTAAGCAAGCACATTCTCATTCAAAGTTGCAAGTTACTATGTAGGAACAAGTTTGTATAGGTATTTCAAAGATGCCCAGAACTGACTTAAACGTTGTATGTCTCCAACTCCTAGAAAAAACTTCATGCCCCATCTCCCTTACTTCCAGCTAGTAAGGATCACATAATTCCTAACAAAGTATTGACACAGATTTCCAATTCGGGCATTCAGAACATATAGCACGTTGCTGTAAGCAAGCACATTCTCATCCAAGTTGCAAGTTACTATGTAGGAACAAGTTTGTATAGGTATTTCAAAGATGCCCAGAACTGAGCTAATCTTGGTATGTGTCCATCACCTCGAAATAACTTCATGCCCCATCACCCTTACTTCCAGCTAGTAAGGATCACATCATTCCTAACAAAGTTTTGACACAGATTCCCAATTCGGGCATTCAGAACATATAGCACGTTGCTGTAAGCAAGCACATTCTCATTCAAAGTTGCAAGTTACTATGTAGGAACAAGTTTGTATAGGTATTTCAAAGATGCCCAGAACTGAGCTAAACTTGGTATGTGTCCCACTCCTAGAAATAACTTCATGCCCCATCTCCCTTACTTCCATCTAGTAAGGATCACATAATTCCTAACAAAGTTTTGACACAGATTCCCAATTCGGGCATTCAGAACATGTAGCACGTTGCTGTAAGCAAGCACATTCTCATTCAAAGTTGCAAGTTACTATGTAGGAACAAGTTTGTATAGGTATTTCAAAGATGCCCAGAACTGAGCTAAACGTTGTATGTCTCCAACTCCTAGAAATATCTTCAGGCCCCATCTCACTTACTTCCAGCTAGTAAGGATCACATAATTTCTAACAAAGTTTTGACACAGATTCCCAATTCGGGCATTCAGAACATATAGCACGTTGCTGTAAGCAAGCACATTCTCATTCAAAGTTGCAAGTTACTATGTAGGAACAAGTTTGTATAGGTATTTCAAAGATGCCCAGAACTGAGCTAAACTTGGTATGTCTCCAACTCCTAGAAATAACTTCATGCCCCATCTCCCTTACTTCCAGCTAGTAAGGATCACATAATTCCTAACAAAGTTTTGACACAGATTCCCAATTCGGGCATTCAGAACATATAGCACGTTGCTGTAAGCAAGCACATTCTCATTCAAAGTTGCAAGTTACTATGTAGGAACAAGTTTGTATAGGTATTTCAAAGATGCCCAGAATTGAGCTAAACTTGGTATGTGTCCAACACCTCGAAATAACTTCATGCCCCATCTCCCTTACTTCCAGCTAGTAAGGATCACATAATTCCTAACAAAGTTTTGACACAGATTCCCAATTCGGGCATTCAGAACATATGGCACGTTGCTGTAAGCAAGCACATTCTCATTCAAAGTTGCAAGTTACTAAGTAGGAACAAGTTTGTAAAGGTATTTCAAAGAGGCCCAGAACTGAGCTAAACTTGGTATGTCTCCAACTCCTAGAAATAACTTCATGCCCCATCACCCTTACTTCCAGCTAGTAAGGATCACATAATTCCTAACAAAGTTTTGACACAGATTCCAAATTCAGGCATTCAGAACATATAGCACGTTGCTGTAAGCAAGCACATTCTCATTCAAAGTTGCAAGTTACTATGTAGAAACAAGTTTGTATAGGTATTTCAAAGATGCCCAGAACTGAGCTAAACGTTGTATGTCTCCAACTACTAGAAATAACTTCATGCCCCAACTCCCTTACTTCCAGCTAGTAAGGATCACATAATTCCTAACAAAGTTTTGACACAGATTCCCAATTCGGGCATTCAGATCATATAGCAAGTTGCTGTAAGCAAGCACATTCTCATTCAAAGTTGCAAGTTACTATGTAGGAACAAGTTTGTATAGGTATGTCAAAGATGCCCAGAACTGACTTAAACGTTGTATGTCTCCAACTCCTAGAAAAAACTTCATGCCCCATCTCCCTTACTTCCAGCTAGTAAGGATCACATAATTCCTAACAAAGTATTGACACAGATTTGAAATTCGGGCATTCAGAACATATAGCACGTTGCTGTAAGCAAGCACATTCTCATTCAAAGTTGCAAGTTACTATGTAGGAACAAGTTTGTATAGGTATTTCAAAGATGCCCAGAACTGAGCTAAACGTTGTATGTCTCCAACTCCTAGAAATAACTTCATGCCCCATCTCCCTTACTTCCAGCTAGTAAGGATCACATAATTACTAACAAAGTTTTGACACAGATTCCCAATTCGGTCATTCAGAACATATAGCACGTTGCTGTAAGCAAGCACATTCTCATCCAAGTTGCAAGTTACTATTTAGGAACAAGTTTGTATAGGTATTTCAAAGATGCCCAGAACTGAGCTAATCTTGGTATGTGTCCATCACCTCGAAATAACTTCATGCCCCATCACCCTTACTTCCAGCTAGTTAGGATCACATCATTCCTAACAAAGTTTTGACACAGATTCCCAATTCGGGCATTCAGAACATATAGCACGTTGCTGTAATCAAGCACATTCTCATTCAAAGTTGCAAGTTACTATGTAGGAACAAGTTTGTATAGGTATTTCAAAGATGCCCAGAACTGAGCTAAACTTGGTATGTGTCCCACTCCTAGAAATAACTTCATGCCCCATCTCCCTTACTTCCAGCTAGTAAGGATCACATAATTCCTAACAAAGTTTTGACACAGATTCCCAATTCGGGCATTCAGAACATATAGCACGTTGCTGTAAGCAAGCACATTCTCATTCAAAGTTGCAAGTTACTATGTAGGAACAAGTTTGTATAGGTATTTCAAAGATGCCCAGAATTGAGCTAAACTTGGTATGTGTCCAACACCTCGAAATAACTTCATGCCCCATCTCCCTTACTTCCAGCTAGTAAGGATCACATAATTCCTAACAAAGTTTTGACACAGATTCCCAATTCGGGCATTCAGATCATATAGCAAGTTGCTGTAAGCAAGCACATTCTCATTCAAAGTTGCAAGTTACTATGTAGGAACAAGTTTGTATAGGTATTTCAAAGATGCCCAGAACTGACTTAAACGTTGTATGTCTCCAACTCCTAGAAAAAACTTCATGCCCCATCTCCCTTACTTCCAGCTAGTAAGGATCACATAATTCCTAACAAAGTATTGACACAGTTTTCCAATTCGGGCATTCAGAACATATAGCACGTTGCTGTAAGCAAGCACATTCTCATTCAAAGTTGCAAGTTACTATGTAGGAACAAGTTTGTATAGGTATTTCAAAGATGCCCAGAACTGAGCTAAACGTTGTATGTCTCCAACTCCTAGAAATAACTTCATGCCCCATCTCCCTTACTTCCAGCTAGTAAGGATCACATAATTCCTAACAAAGATTTGACACAGATTCCCAATTCGGTCATTCAGAACATATAGCACGTTGCTGTAAGCAAGCACATTCTCATCCAAGTTGCAAGTTACTATGTAGGAACAAGTTTGTATAGGTATTTCAAAGATGCCCAGAACTGAGCTAATCTTGGTATGTGTCCATCACCTCGAAATAACTTCATGCCCCATCACCCTTACTTCCAGCTAGTTAGGATCACATAATTCCTAACAAAGTTTTGACACAGATTCCCAATTCGGGCATTCAGAACATATAGCACGTTGCTGTAAGCAATCACATTCTCATTCAAAGTTGCAAGTTACTATGTAGGAACAAGTTTGTATAGGTATTTCAAAGATGCCCAGAACTGAGCTAAACTTGGTATGTGTCCAACCTCTAGAAATAACTTCATGCCCCAACTCCCTTACTTCCAGCTAGTAAGGATCACATAATTCCTAACAAAGATTTGACACAGATTCCCAATTCAGGCATTCAGAACATATAGCACGTTGCTGTAAGCAAGCACATTCTCATTCAAAGTTGCAAGTTACTATGTAGGAACAAGTTTGTATAGGTATTTCAAAGATGCCCAGAACTGAGCTAAACGTTGTATGTCTCCAACTCCTAGAAATAACTTCATGCCCCATCTCACTTACTTCCAGCTAGTAAGGATCGCATAATTTCTAACAAAGTTTTGACACAGATTCCCAATTCGGGCATTCAGAACATATAGCACGTTGCTGTAAGCAAGCACATTCTCATTAAAAGTTGCAAGTTACTATGTAGGAACAAGTTTGTATAGGAATTTCAAAGATGCCCAGAACTGAGCTAAACGTTGTATGTCTCCAACTCCTAGAAATAACTTCATGCCCAATCTCCCTTACTTCCAGCTAGTAAGGATCACATAATTCCTAACAAAGTTTTGACACAGATTCCCAATTCGGGCATTCAGAACATATAGCACGTTGATGTAAGCAAGCACATTCTCATTCAAAGTTCAAGTTACTATGTAGGAACAAGTTTGTATAGGTATTTCAAAGATGCCCAGAACTGAGCTAAACTTGGTATGTCTCCAACTCCTAGAAATAACTTCATGCCCCATCTCCCTTACTTCCAGCTAGTACGGATCACATAATTCCTAACAAAGTTTTGACACAGATTCCCTATTCGGGCATTCAGAACATGTAGCAAGTTGCTGTAAGCAAGCACATTCAATTCAAAGTTGCAAGTTACTATGTAGGAACAAGTTTGTATGGGTATTTCAAAGATGCCCAGAATTTAGCTAAACTTGGTATGTCTCCAACTCCTAGAAATAACTTCATGCCCCATCTCCCTTACTTCCATCTAGTAAGGATCACATAATTCCTAACAAAGTTTTGACACAGATTCCCAATTCGGGCATTCAGAACATATAGCACGTTGCTGTAAGCAAGCACATTCTCATTCAAAGTTGCAAGTTACTATATAGGAACAATTTTGTATAGGTACTTCAAAGATGCCCAGAACTGAGCTAAACTTGGTATGTGTCCCTCTCCTAGAAATAACATCATGCCCCATCTCCCTTACTTCCAGCTAGTAAGGATCACATAATTCCTAACAAAGTTTTGACACAGATTCCCAATTCGGGCATTCAGAACATGTAGCAGGTTGCTGTAAGCAAGCACATTCTCATTCAAAGTTGCAAGTTACTATGTAGGAACAAGTTTGTATAGGTATTTCAAAGATGCCCAGAACTAAGCTAAACGTTGTATGTCTCCAACTCCTAGAAATAACTTCATGCCCCATCTCACTTACTTCCAGCTAGTAAGGATCACATAATTCCTAAAAGTGTTTTGACACAGATTCCCAATTCGGGCATTCAGAACATATAGCACGTTGCTGAAGCAAGCACATTCTCATTCAAAGTTGCAAGTTACTATGTAGGAACAAGTTTTTAAAGGTATTTCAAAGATGCCCAGAACTGAGCTAAACTTGGTATGTCTCCAATCTCTAGAAATAACTTCATGCCCCATCACCCTTACTTCCAGCTAGTAAGGATCACATAATTCCTAACAAAGTTTTGACACAGATTCCCAATTCGGGCATTCAGAACATATAGCACGTTGCTGTAAGCAAGTACATTCTCATTCAAAGTTGCAAGTTACTATGTAGGAACAAGTTTGTATAGGTATTTTAAAGACGCCCAGATCTGAGCTAAACGTGGTATGTGTCCAACTCCTAGAAATAACTTCATGCCCCATCTCCCTTACTTTCTGCTAGTAAGGATCACATAATTCCTAACAAAGTTTTGACACAGATTCCCAATTCGGGCATTCAGAACATATAGCACGTTGCTGTAAGCAAGCACATTCTCATTCAAAGTTGCAAGTTACTATGTAGGAACAAGTTTGTATAGGTATTTCAAAGATGCCCAGAACTGAGCTAAACGTTGTATGTCTCCAACTCCTAGAAATAACTTCATGCCCAATCTCCCTTACTTCCAGCTAGTAAGGATCACATAATTCCTAACAAAGTTTTGACACAGATTCCCAATTCGGGCATTCAGAACATATAGCTCATTGCTGTAAGCAAGCACATTCTCATTCAAAGTTGCAAGTTCCTATGTAGGAACAAGTTTGTATAGGTATTTCAAAGATGCCCAGAACTGAGCTAAACTTGGTATGTCTGTAACTCCTAGAAATATCTTCATGCCCCATCTCCCTTACTTCCACCTAGTAAGGATCACATAATTCCTAACAAAGTTTTGACACAGATTCGCAATTCGGGCATTCAGAACATGTAGCACGTTGCTGTAAGCAAGCACATTCTCATTCAAAGTTGCAAGTTACTATGTAGGAACAAGTTTGTATAGGTATTTCAAAGATGCCCAGAACTGAGCTAAACTAGGTATGTCTCCAACTCCTAGAAATATCTTCAGGCCCCATCTCACTTACTTCCAGCTAGTGAGGATCACATAATTTCTAACAAAGTTTTGACACAGATTCCCAATTCGGGCATTCAGAACATATAGCACGTTGCTGTAAGCAAGCACATTCTCATTCAAAGTTGCAAGTTACTATGTAGGAACAAGTTTGTATAGGTATTTCAAAGATGCCCAGAACTGAGCTAAACTTGGTATGTCTCCAACTCCTAGAAATAACTTCATGCCCCATCTCCCTTACTTCCAGCTAGTAAGGATGACATAATTCCTGACAAAGTTTTGACACAGATTCCCAATTCGGGCATTCAGAACATATAGCACGTTGCTGTAAGCAAGCACATTCTCATTCAAAGTTGCAAGATACTATGTAGGAACAAGTTTGTATAGGTATTTCAAAGATGCCCAGAATTGAGCTAAACATGGTATGTGTCCAACACCTCGAAATAACTTCATGCCCCATCTCCCTTACTTCCAGCTAGTAAGGATCACATAATTCCTAACAAAATTTTGACACAGATTCCCAATTCGGGCATTCAGAGCATATGGCACGTTGCTGTAAGCAAGCACATTCTCATTCAAAGTTGCAAGTTAATAAGTAGGAACAAGTTTGTAAAGGTATTTCAAAGAGGCCCAGAACTGAGCTAATCTTGGTATGTCTCCAACTCCTAGAAATAACTTCATGCCCCATCACCCTTACTTCCAGCTAGTAAGGATCACATAATTCCTAACAAAGTTTTGACACAGATTCCCAATTCGGGCAT
The DNA here is from genome assembly GCF_020826845.1 of Diceros bicornis minor. Classification (NCBI taxonomy): domain Eukaryota; kingdom Metazoa; phylum Chordata; class Mammalia; order Perissodactyla; family Rhinocerotidae; genus Diceros; species Diceros bicornis. The sequence goes on from NW_026691718.1 coordinate 998,681, forward strand.
TCAGAACATATAGCACGTTGCTGTAAGCAAGCACATTCTCATTCAAAGTTGCAAGTTACTATGTAGGAACAAGTTTGTATAGGTATTTCAAAGATGCCCAGAACTGACTTAAACGTTGTATGTCTCCAACTCCTAGAAAAAACTTCATGCCCCATCTCCCTTACTTCCAGCTAGTAAGGATCACATAATTCCTAACAAAGTATTGACACAGATTTCCAATTCGGGCATTCAGAACATATAGCACGTTGCTGTAAGCAAGCACATTCTCATCCAAGTTGCAAGTTACTATGTAGGAACAAGTTTGTATAGGTATTTCAAAGATGCCCAGAACTGAGCTAATCTTGGTATGTGTCCATCACCTCGAAATAACTTCATGCCCCATCACCCTTACTTCCAGCTAGTAAGGATCACATCATTCCTAACAAAGTTTTGACACAGATTCCCAATTCGGGCATTCAGAACATATAGCACGTTGCTGTAAGCAAGCACATTCTCATTCAAAGTTGCAAGTTACTATGTAGGAACAAGTTTGTATAGGTATTTCAAAGATGCCCAGAACTGAGCTAAACTTGGTATGTGTCCCACTCCTAGAAATAACTTCATGCCCCATCTCCCTTACTTCCAGCTAGTAAGGATCACATAATTCCTAACAAAGTTTTGACACAGATTCCCAATTCGGGCATTCAGAACATGTAGCACGTTGCTGTAAGCAAGCACATTCTCATTCAAAGTTGCAAGTTACTATGTAGGAACAAGTTTGTATAGGTATTTCAAAGATGCCCAGAACTGAGCTAAACGTTGTATGTCTCCAACTCCTAGAAATATCTTCAGGCCACATCTCACTTACTTCCAGCTAGTAAGGATCACATAATTTCTAACAAAGTTTTGACACAGATTCCCAATTCGGGCATTCAGAACATATAGCACGTTGCTGTAAGCAAGCACATTCTCATTCAAAGTTGCAAGTTACTATGTAGGAACAAGTTTGTATAGGTATTTCAAAGATGCCCAGAACTGAGCTAAACTTGGTATGTCTCCAACTCCTAGAAATAACTTCATGCCCCATCTCCCTTACTTCAAGCTAGTAAGGATCACATAATTCCTAACAAAGTTTTGACACAGATTCCCAATTCGGGCATTCAGAACATATAGCACGTTGCTGTAAGCAAGCACATTCTCATTCAAAGTTGCAAGTTACTATGTAGGAACAAGTTTGTATAGGTATTTCAAAGATGCCCAGAATTGAGCTAAACTTGGTATGTGTCCAACACCTCGAAATAACTTCATGCCCCATCTCCCTTACTTCCAGCTAGTAAGGATCACATAATTCCTAACAAAGTTTTGACACAGATTCCCAATTCGGGCATTCAGAACATATGGCACGTTGCTGTAAGCAAGCACATTCTCATTCAAAGTTGCAAGTTACTAAGTAGGAACAAGTTTGTAAAGGTATTTCAAAGAGGCCCAGAACTGAGCTAAACTTGGTATGTCTCCAACTCCTAGAAATAACTTCATGCCCCATCACCCTTACTTCCAGATAGTAAGGATCACATAATTCCTAACAAAGTTTTGACACAGATTCCAAATTCAGGCATTCAGAACATATAGCACGTTGCTGTAAGCAAGCACATTCTCATTCAAAGTTGCAAGTTACTATGTAGAAACAAGTTTGTATAGGTATTTCAAAGATGCCCAGAACTGAGCTAAACGTTGTTTGTCTCCAACTACTAGAAATAACTTCATGCCCCAACTCCCTTACTTCCAGCTAGTAAGGATCACATAATTCCTAACAAAGTTTTGACACAGATTCCCAATTCGGGCATTCAGATCATATAGCAAGTTGCTGTAAGCAAGCACATTCTCATTCAAAGTTGCAAGTTACTATGTAGGAACAAGTTTGTATAGGTATTTCAAAGATGCCCAGAACTGACTTAAACGTTGTATGTCTCCAACTCCTAGAAAAAACTTCATGCCCCATCTCCCTTACTTCCAGCTAGTAAGGATCACATAATTCCTAACAAAGTATTGACACAGTTTTCCAATTCGGGCATTCAGAACATATAGCACGTTGCTGTAAGCAAGCACATTCTCATTCAAAGTTGCAAGTTACTATGTAGGAACAAGTTTGTATAGGTATTTCAAAGATGCCCAGAACTGAGCTAAACGTTGTATGTCTCCAACTCCTAGAAATAACTTCATGCCCCATCTCCCTTACTTCCAGCTAGTAAGGATCACATAATTCCTAACAAAGTTTTGACACAGATTCCCAATTCTGTCATTCAGAACATATAGCACGTTGCTGTAAGCAAGCACATTCTCATCCAAGTTGCAAGTTACTATGTAGGAACAAGTTTGTATAGGTATTTCAAAGATGCCCAGAACTGAGCTAATCTTGGTATGTGTCCATCACCTCGAAATAACTTCATGCCCCATCACCCTTACTTCCAGCTAGTTAGGATCACATCATTCCTAACAAAGTTTTGACACAGATTCCCAATTCGGGCATTCAGAACATATAGCACGTTGCTGTAAGCAAGCACATTCTCATTCAAAGTTGCAAGTTACTATGTAGGAACAAGTTTGTATAGGTATTTCAAAGATGCCCAGAACTGAGCTAAACTTGGTATGTGTCCCACTCCTAGAAATAACTTCATGCCCCATCTCCCTTACTTCCAGCTAGTAAGGATCACATAATTCCTAACAAAGTTTTGACACAGATTCCCAATTCGGGCATTCAGAACATGTAGCACGTTGCTGTAAGCAAGCACATTCTCATTCAAAGTTGCAAGTTACTATGTAGGAACAAGTTTGTATAGGTATTTCAAAGATGCCCAGAACTGAGCTAAACGTTGTATGTCTCCAACTCCTAGAAATATCTTCAGGCCCCATCTCACTTACTTCCAGCTAGTAAGGATCACATAATTTCTAACAAAGTTTTGACACAGATTCCCAATTCGGGCATTCAGAACATATAGCACGTTGCTGTAAGCAAGCACATTCTCATTCAAAGTTGCAAGTTACTATGTAGGAACAAGTTTGTATAGGTATTTCAAAGATGCCCAGAACTGAGCTAAACTTGGTATGTCTCCAACTCCTAGAAATAACTTCATGCCCCATCTCCCTTACTTCCAGCTAGTAAGGATCACATAATTCCTAACAAAGTTTTGACACAGATTCCCAATTCGGGCATTCAGAACATATAGCACGTTGCTGTAAGCAAGCACATTCTCATTCAAAGTTGCAAGTTACTATGTAGGAACAAGTTTGTATAGGTATTTCAAAGATGCCCATAATTGAGCTAAACTTGGTATGTGTCCAACACCTCGAAATAACTTCATGCCCCATCTCCCTTACTTCCAGCTAGTAAGGATCACATAATTCCTAACAAAGTTTTGACACAGATTCCCAATTCGGGCATTCAGAACATATGGCACGTTGCTGTAAGCAAGCACATTCTCATTCAAAGTTGCAAGTTACTAAGTAGGAACAAGTTTGTAAAGGTATTTCAAAGAGGCCCAGAACTGAGCTAAACTTGGTATGTCTCCAACTCCTAGAAATAACTTCATGCCCCATCACCCTTACTTCCAGCTAGTAAGGATCACATAATTCCTAACAAAGTTTTGACACAGATTCCAAATTCAGGTATTCAGAACATATAGCACGTTGCTGTAAGCAAGCACATTCTCATTCAAAGTTGCAAGTTACTATGTAGAAACAAGTTTGTATAGGTATTTCAAAGATGCCCAGAACTGAGCTAAACGTTGTATGTCTCCAACTCCTAGAAATAACTTCATGCCCCAACTCCCTTACTTCCAGCTAGTAAGGATCACATAATTCCTAACAAAGTTTTGACACAGATTCCCAATTCGGGCATTCAGATCATATAGCAAGTTGCTGTAAGCAAGCACATTCTCATTCAAAGTTGCAAGTTACTATGTAGGAACAAGTTTGTATAGGTATTTCAAAGATGCCCAGAACTGAGCTAAACTTCGTATGTGTCCAACTCCTAGAAATACCTTCATACTCCATCTCCCTTACTTCCAGCTAGTAAGGATCACATAATTCCTAACAAAATTTGACACAGATTCCCAATTCGGGCATTCAGAACATATAGCACGTTGCTGTAAGCAATCACATTCTCATTCAAAGTTGCAAGTTACTATGTAGGAACAAGTTTGTATAGGTATTTCAAAGATGCCCAGAACTGAGCTAAACTTGGTATGTGTCCAACCTCTAGAAATAACTTCATGCCCCAACTCCCTTACTTCCAGCTAGTAAGGATCACATAATTCCTAACAAAGATTTGACACAGATTCCCAATTCGGGCATTCAGAACATATAGCACGTTGCTGTAAGCAAGCACATTCTCATTCAAAGTTGCAAGTTACTATGTAGGAACAAGTTTGTATAGGTATTTCAAAGATGCCCAGAACTGAGCTAAACGTTGTATGTCTCCAACTCCTAGAAATAACTTCATGCCCCATCTCACTTACTTCCAGCTAGTAAGGATCGCATAATTTCTAACAAAGTTTTGACACAGATTCCCAATTCGGGCATTCAGAACATATAGCACGTTGCTGTAAGCAAGCACATTCTCATTAAAAGTTGCAAGTTACTATGTAGGAACAAGTTTGTATAGGAATTTCAAAGATGCCCAGAACTGAGCTAAACGTTGTATGTCTCCAACTCCTAGAAATAACTTCATGCCCAAACTCCCTTATTTCCAGCTAGTAAGGATCACATAATTCCTAACAAAGTTTTGACACAGATTCCCAATTCGGGCATTCAGAACATATAGCACGTTGATGTAAGCAAGCACATTCTCATTCAAAGTTCAAGTTACTATGTAGGAACAAGTTTGTATAGGTATTTCAAAGATGCCCAGAACTGAGCTAAACTTGGTATGTCTCCAACTCCTAGAAATAACTTCATGCCCCATCTCCCTTACTTCCAGCTAGTACGGATCACATAATTCCTAACAAAGTTTTGACACAGATTCCCTATTCGGGCATTCAGAACATGTAGCAAGTTGCTGTAAGCAAGCACATTCAATTCAAAGTTGCAAGTTACTATGTAGGAACAAGTTTGTATGGGTATTTCAAAGATGCCCAGAATTTAGCTAAACTTGGTATGTCTCCAACTCCTAGAAATAACTTCATGCCCCATCTCCCTTACTTCCATCTAGTAAGGATCACATAATTCCTAACAAAGTTTTGACACAGATTCCCAATTCGGGCATTCAGAACATATAGCACGTTGCTGTAAGCAAGCACATTCTCATTCAAAGTTGCAAGTTACTATATAGGAACAATTTTGTATAGGTACTTCAAAGATGCCCAGAACTGAGCTAAACTTGGTATGTGTCCCTCTCCTAGAAATAACATCATGCCCCATCTCCCTTACTTCCAGCTAGTAAGGATCACATAATTCCTAACAAAGTTTTGACACAGATTCCCAATTCGGGCATTCAGAACATGTAGCAGGTTGCTGTAAGCAAGCACATTCTCATTCAAAGTTGCAAGTTACTATGTAGGAACAAGTTTGTATAGGTATTTCAAAGATGCCCAGAACTAAGCTAAACGTTGTATGTCTCCAACTCCTAGAAATAACTTCATGCCCCATCTCCCTTACTTCCAGCTAGTAAGGATCACATAATTCCTAACAAAGTTTTGACACAGATTCCCAATTCGGGCATTCAGAACATATAGCACGTTGCTGTAAGCAAGCACATTCTCATTCAAAGTTGCAAGTTACTATGTAGGAACAAGTTTGTATAGGTATTTCAAAGATGCCCAGAACTGAGCTAAACTTGGTATGTGTCCAACCTTTAGAAATAACTTCATGCCCCAACTCCCTTACTCCCAGCTAGTAAGGATCACATAATTCCTAACAAAGTTTTGACACAGATTCCCAATTCGGGCATTCAGAACATATAGCAAGTTGCTGTAAGCAAGCACATTCTCATTCAAAGTTGCAAGTTACTATGTAGGAACAAGTGTGTATAGGTATTTCAAAGATGCCCAGAACTGAGCTAAACGTTGTATGTCTCCAACTCCTAGAAATAACTTCATGCCCCATCTCCCTTACTTCCACCTAGTAAGGATCATATTATTCCTAACAAAGTTTTGACACAGATTTCCAATTCGGGCATTCAGAACATATAGCACGTTGCTGTAAGCAAGCACATTCTCATTCAAAGTTGCAAGTTACTAAGTAGGAACAAGTTTGTAAAGGTATTTCAAAGATGCCCAGAACTGAGCTAAACTTGGTATGTCTCCAACTCCTAGAAATAACTTCATTCCCCATCACCCTTACTTCCAGCTAGTAAGGATCACATAATTCCTAACAAAGTTTTGACACAGATTCCCAATTAGGGCATTGAGAAGATGTAGCACGTTTCTGTAAGCAAGCACATTGTCATTCAAAGTTGCAAGTTACTATGTAGGAACAAGTTTGAATAGGTATTTCAAAGATGCCCAGAACTAAGCTAAACTTGGTATGTCTCCAACTCATAGAAATAACTTCATGCCCCATCTCCCTTACTTCCAGCTAGTAAGGATCACAAAATTCCTATCAAAGTTTTGACACAGATTCCCAATTCGGGCATTCAGAACATATAGCACGTTGCTGTAAGCAAGCACATTCTCATTCAAAGTTGCAAGTTACTATGTAGGAACAAGTTTGTATAGGTATTTCAAAGATGCCCAGAACTGAGCTAAACTTGGTATGTCTCCAACTCTTAGAAATAACTTCATGCCCCATCTCCCTTACTTCCAGCTAGTAAGGATCACATAATTCCTAACAAAGTTTTGACACAGATTCCCAATTCGGGCATTCAGAACACGTAGCAAGTTGCTGTAAGCAAGCACATTCAATTCAAAGTTGCAAGTTACTATGTAGGAACAAGTTTGTATAGGTATTTCAAATATGCCCAGAATTGAGCTAAACTTGGTATGTGTCCAACCTCTAGAAATAACTTCATGCCCCAACTCCCTTACTTCCAGCTAGTAAGGATCACATAATTCCTAACAAAGTTTTGACACAGATTCCCAATTCGGGCATTCAGAACATATAGCACGTTGCTGTAAGCAAGCACATTCTCATTCAAAGTTGCAAGTTACTATATAGGAACAATTTTGTATAGGTACTTCAAAGATGCCCAGAACTGAGCTAAACTTGGTATGTGTCCCTCTCCTAGAAATAACATCATGCCCCATCTCCCTTACTTCCAGCTAGTAAGGATCACATAATTCCTAACAAAGTTTTGACACAGATTCCCAATTCGGGCATTCAGAACATGTAGCAGGTTGCTGTAAGCAAGCACATTCTCATTCAAAGTTGCAAGTTACTATGTAGGAACAAGTTTGTATAGGTATTTCAAAGATGCCCAGAACTAAGCTAAAAGTTGTATGTCTCCAACTCCTAGAAATAACTTCATGCCCCATCTCCCTTACTTCCAGCTAGTAAGGATCACATAATTCCTAACAAAGTTTTGACACAGATTCCCAATTCGGGCATTCAGAACATATAGCACGTTGCTGTAAGCAAGCACATTCTCATTCAAAGTTGCAAGTTACTATGTAGGAACAAGTTTGTATAGGTATTTCAAAGATGCCCAGAACTGAGCTAAACTTGGTATGTGTCCAACCTTTAGAAATAACTTCATGCCCCAACTCCCTTACTCCCAGCTAGTAAGGATCACATAATTCCTAACAAAGTTTTGACACAGATTCCCAATTCGGGCATTCAGAACCTATAGCAAGTTGCTGTAAGCAAGCACATTCTCATTCAAAGTTGCAAGTTACTATGTAGGAATAAGTGTGTATAGGTATTTCAAAGATGCCCAGAACTGAGCTAAACGTTGTATGTCTCCAACTCATAGAAATAACTTCATGCCCCATCTCCCTTACTTCCACCTAGTAAGGATCATATTATTCCTAACAAAGTTTTGACACAGATTCCCAATTCGGGCATTCAGAACATATAGCACGTTGCTGTAAGCAAGCACATTCTCATTCAAAGTTGCAAGTTACTAAGTAGGAACAAGTTTGTAAAGGTATTTCAAAGATGCCCAGAACTGAGCTAAACGTTGTATGTCTCCAACTCCTAGAAATTACTTCATGCCCCATCACCCTTACTTCCAGCTAGTAAGGATCACATAATTCCTAACAAAGTTTTGACACAGATTCCCAATTAGGGCATTGAGAAGATGTAGCACGTTTCTGTAAGCAAGCACATTGTCATTCAAAGTTGCAAGTTACTATGTAGGAACAAGTTTGAATAGGTATTTCAAAGATGCCCAGAACTAAGCTAAACTTGGTATGTCTCCAACTCATAGAAATAACTTCATGCCACATCTCCCTTACTTCCAGCTAGTAAGGATCACAAAATTCCTATCAAAGTATTGACACAGATTCCCAATTCGGGCATTCAGAACATATAGCACGTTGCTGTAAGCAAGCACATTCTCATTCAAAGTTGCAAGTTACTATGTAGGAACAAGTTTGTATAGGTATTTCAAAGATGCCCAGAACTGAGCTAAACTTGGTATGTCTCCAACTCCTAGAAATAACTTCATGCCCCATCTCCCTTACTTCCAGCTAGTAAGGATCACATAATTCCTAACAAAGTTTTGACACAGATTCCCAATTCGGGCATTCAGAACATGTAGCAAGTTGCTGTAAGCAAGCACATTCAATTCAAAGTTGCAAGTTACTATGTAGGAACAAGTTTGTATAGGTATTTCAAAGATGCCCAGAACTGAGCTAAACGTTGTATGTCTCCAACTCCTAGAAATAACTTCATGCCACATCTCCCTTACTTCCAGCTAGTAAGGATCACATAATTCCTAACAAAGTTTTGACACAGATTCACAATTCGGGCATTCAGAACATATAGCACGTTGCTGTAAGCAAGCACATTCTGATTCAAAGTTGCAAGTTACTATGTAGGAACAAGTTTGTATAGGGATTTCAAAGATGCCCAGAACTGAGCTAAACTTGGTATGTCTCCAACTCCTAGAAATAACTTCAAGCCCCATCTCCCTTACTTTGCGCTAGTAAGGATCACATAATTCCTAACAAAGATTTGACACAGATTCCCAATTCGGGCATTCAGAACATGTAGCAAGTTGCTGTAAGCAAGCACATTCAATTGAAAGTTGCAAGTTACTATGTAGGAACAAGTTTGTATGGGTATTTCAAAGATGCCCAGAATTGAGCTAAACTTGGTATGTCTCCAACTCCTAGAAATAACTACATGCCCCATCTCCCTTACTTCCATCTAGTAAGGATCACATAATTCCTAACAAAGTTTTGACACAGATTCCCAATTCGGGCATTCAGAACATATAGCACGTTGCTGTAAGCAAGCACATTCTTATTCAAAGTTGCAAGTTACTAAGTAGGAACAAGTTTGTAAAGGTATTTCAAAGATGCCCAGAACTGAGCTAAACTTGGTATGTCTCCAACTCCTAGAAATAACTTCATGCCCCATCACCCTTACTTCCAGCTAGTAAGGATCACATAATTCCTAACAAAGTTTTGACAGAGATTCCCAATTCGGACATTCTGAAGATGTAGCACGTTGCTGTAAGCAAGCACATTCTCATTCAAAGTTGCAAGTTACTATGTAGGAACAAGTTTGTATAGGTATTTCAAAGATGCCCAGAACTGAGCTAAACTTGGTATGTGTCCAACCTCTAGAAATAACTTCATGCCCCAACTCCCTTACTTCCAGCTAGTAAGGATCACATAATTCCTAACAAAGTTTTGACACAGATTCCCAATTCGGGCATTCAGAACATATAGCAAGTTGCTGTAAGCAAGCACATTCTCATTCAAAGTTGCAAGTTACTATGTAGGAACAAGTTTGTATAGGTATTTCAAAGATGCCCAGAACTGAGCTAAACGTTGTATGTCTGCCACTCATAGAAATAACTTCATGCCCCATCTCGCTTACTTAAAGCTAGTAAGGATCACATAATTCCTAACAAAGATTTGACACAGATTCACAATTCGGGCATTCAGAACATATAGCACGTTGCTGCAAGCAAGCACATTCTCATTCAAAGTTGCAAGTTACTATGTAGGAACAAGTTTGAATAGGTATTTCAAAGATGCCCAGAATTGAGCTAAACTTGGTATGTGTCCAACCTCTAGAAATAACTTCATGCCCCAACTCCCTTACTTCCAGCTAGTAAGGATCACATAATTCCTAACAAAGATTTGACACAGATTCCCAATTCCGGCATTCAGAACATATAGCACGTTGCTGTAAGCAAGCACATTCTCATTCAAAGTTGCAAGTTACTATGTAGGAACAAGCTTGTATGGGTATTTCAAAGATGCCCAGAATTGAGCAAAACTTGGTATGTCTCCAACTCCTAGAAATAACTTAATGCCCCATCTCGCTTACTTGCATCTAGTAAGGATCACATAATTCCTAACAAAGTTTTGACACAGATTCCCAATTCGGGCATTCAGAACATATAGCACGTTGCTGTAAGCAAGCACATTCTCATTCAAAGTTGCAAGTTACTAAGTAGGAACAAGTTTGTAAAGGTATTTCAAAGATGCCCGGAACTGAGCTAAACGTTGTATGTCTTCAACTCCTAGAAATTACTTCATGCCCCATCACCCTTACTTCCAGCTAGTAAGGATCACATAATTCCTAACAAAGTTTTGACACAGATTCCCAATTCGGGCATTCAGAAGATGTAGCACGTTGCTGTAAGCAAGCACATTCTCATTCAAAGTTGCAAGTTACTATGTAGGAACAAGTGTGTATAGGTATTTCAAAGATGCCCAGAATTGAGCTAAACTTGGTATGTCTCCAACTCCTAGAAATAACTTCATGGCCCATCTCCCTTACTTCCATCTAGTAAGGATCACATAATTCCTAACAAAGTTTTGACACAGATTCCCAATTCGGGCATTCAGAACATATAGCACGTTGATGTAAGCAAGCACATTCTCATTCAAAGTTGCAAGTTACTAAGTAGGAACAAGTTTGTAAAGGTATTTCAAAGATGCCCAGAACTGAGCTAAACTTGGTATGTCTCCAACTCCTAGAAATATCTTCATGCCCCATCACCCTTACTTCCAGCTAGTAAGGATCACATAATTCCTAACAAAGTTTTGACACAGATTCCCAATTCGGACATTCAGAAGATGTAGCACGTTGCTGTAAGCAAGCACATTCTCATTCAATGTTGCAAGTTACTATGTAGGAAAAAGTTTGTATAGGTATTTCAAAGATGCCCAGAACTGAGCTAAACTTGGTATGTGTCCAACCTCTAGATATAACTTCATGCCCCAACTCCCTTACTTCCAGCTAGTAAGGATCACATAATTCCTAACAACGTTTTGACACAGATTCCCAATTCGGGCATTCAGAACATATAGCAAGTTGCTGTAAGCAAGCACATTCTCATTCAAAGTTACAAGTTACTATGTAGGAACAAGTTTGTATAGGTATTTCAAAGATGCCCAGAACTGAGCTAAACGTTGTATGTCTCCAACTCCTAGAAATAACTTCATGCCCCATCTCCCTTACTTCCAGCTAGTAAGGATCACATAATTCCTAACAAAGTTTTGACACAGATTCCCAATTCGGGCATTCAGAACATATAGCACGTTGCTGTAAGCAAGCACATTCTCATTCAAAGTTGCAAGTTACTATGTAGGAACAAGTTTGTATAGGTATTTCAAAGATGCCCAGAACTGAGCTAAACTTGGGATGTGTCCAACCTCTAGAAATAACTTCATGCCCCAACTCCCTTACTTCCATCTAGTAAGGATCACATAATTCCTAACAAAGTTTTGACACAGATTCCCAATTCGGGCATTCAGAACATATAGCACGTTGCTGTAAGCAAGCACATTCTCATTCAAAGTTGCAAGTTACTATGTAGGAACAAGTTTATTTAGGTATTTCAAAGATGCCCAGAACTGAGCTAAACGTTGTATGTCTCCAACTCCTAGAAATAACTTCATGCCCCATCTCACTTACTTCCAGCTAGTAAGGATCACATAATTTCTAACAAAGTTTTGACACAGATTCCCAATTCGGGCATTCAGAACATATAGCACGTTGCTGTAAGCAAGCACATTCTCATTCAAAGTTGCAAGTTACTATGTAGGAACAAGTTTTTATAGGAATTTCAAAGATGCCCAGAACTGAGCTAAACGTTGTATGTCTCCAACTCCTAGAAATAACTTCATGCCCAATCTCCCTTACTTCCAGCTAGTAAGGATCACATAATTCCTAACAAAGTTTTGACACAGATTCCCAATTCGGGCATTCAGAACATATAGCACGTTGCTGTAAGCAAGCACATTCTCATTCAAAGTTGCAAGTTACTATGTAGGAACAAGTTTGTATAGGTATTTCAAAGATGCCCAGGACTGAGCTAAACTTGGTATGTCTCCAACTCCTAGAAATAACTTCATGCCCCATCTCCCTTACTTCCAGCTAGTAAGGATCACATAATTCCTAACAAAGATTTGACATAGATTCCCAATTCGGGCATTCAGAACATGTAGCAAGTTGCTGTAAGCAAGCACATTCAATTCAAAGTTGCAAGTTACTATATAGGAACAAGTTTGTATGGGTATTTCAAAGATGCCCAGAATTGAGCAAAACTTGGTATGTCTCCAACTCCTAGAAATAACTTCATGCCCCATCTCGCTTACTTGCATCTAGTAAGGATCACATAATTCCTAACAAAGTTTTGACACAGATTCCCAATTCGGGCATTCAGAACATATAGCACGTTGCTGTAAGCAAGCACATTCTCATTCAAAGTTGCAAGTTACTAAGTAGGAACAAGTTTGTAAAGGTATTTCAAAGATGCCCAGAACTGAGCTAAACGTTGTATGTCTCCAACTCCTAGAAATTACTTCATGCCCCATCACCCTTACTTCCAGCTAGTAAGGATCACATAATTCCTAACAAAGTTTTGACACAGATTCCCAATTCGGGCATTCAGAAGATGTAGCACGTTGCTGTAAGCAAGCACATTCTCATTCAAAGTTGCAAGTTACTATGTAGGAACAAGTGTGTATAGGTATTTCAAAGATGCCCAGAATTGAGCTAAACTTGGTATGTCTCCAACTCCTAGAAATAACTTCATGGCCCATCTCCCTTACTTCCATCTAGTAAGGATCACATAATTCCTAACAAAGTTTTGACACAGATTCCCAATTCGGGCATTCAGAACATATAGCACGTTGCTGTAAGCAAGCACATTCTCATTCAAAGTTGCAAGTTACTAAGTAGGAACAAGTTTGTAAAGGTATTTCAAAGATGCCCAGAACTGAGCTAAACTTGGTATGTCTCCAACTCCTAGAAATATCTTCATGCCCCATCACCCTTACTTCCAGCTAGTAAGGATCACATAATTCCTAACAAAGTTTTGACACAGATTCCCAATTCGGATATTCAGAAGATGTAGCACGTTGCTGTAAGCAAGCACATTCTCATTCAAAGTTGCAAGTTACTATGTAGGAACAAGTTTGTATAGGTATTTCAAAGATGCCCAGAACTGAGCTAAACTTGGTATGTGTCCAACCTCTAGAAATAACTTCATGCCCCAACTCCCTTACTTCCAGCTAGTAAGGATCACATAATTCCTAACAACGTTTTGACACAGATTCCCAATTCGGGCATTCAGAACATATAGCAAGTTGCTGTAAGCAAGCACATTCTCATTCAAAGTTACAAGTTACTATGTAGGAACAAGTTTGTATAGGTATTTCAAAGAGGCCCAGAACTGAGCTAAACGTTGTATGTCTCCAACTCCTAGAAATAACTTCATGCCCCATCTCCCTTACTTCCAGCTAGTAAGGATCACATAATTCCTAACAAAGTTTTGACACAGATTCCCAAATCGGGCATTCAGAACATATAGCACGTTGCTTTAAGCAAGCACATTCTCATTCAAAGTTGCAAGTTACTATGTAGGAACAAGTTTGTATAGGTATTTCAAAGATGCCCAGAACTGAGCTAAACGTTGTATGTCTCCAACTCCTAGAAATAACTTCATGCCCCATCTCCCTTACTTCCAGCTAGTAAGGATCACATAATTCCTAACAAAGTTTTGACACAGATTCCCAATTCGGGCATTCAGAACATATAGCACGTTGCTGTAAGCAAGCACATTCTCATTCAAAGTTGCAAGTTACTATGTAGGAACAAGTTTGTATAGGTATTTCAAAGATGCCCAGAACTGAGCTAAACTTGGGATGTGTCCAACCTCTAGAAATAACTTCATGCCCCAACTCCCTTACTTCCAGCTAGTAAGGATCACATAATTCATAACAAATATTTGACACAGATTCCCAATTCGGGCATTCAGAACATGTAGCAAGTTGTTGTAAGCAAGCACATTCAATTCAAAGTTGCAAGTTACTATGTAGGAACAAGCTTGTATGGGTATTTCAAAGATGCCCAGAATTGAGCAAAACTTGGTATGTCTCCAACTCCTAGAAATAACTTCATGCCCCATCTCGCTTACTTGCATCTAGTAAGGATCACATAATTCCTAACAAAGTTTTGACACAGATTCCCAATTCGGGCATTCAGAACATATAGCACGTTGCTGTAAGCAAGCACATTCTCATTCAAAGTTGCAAGTTACTAAGTAGGAACAAGTTTGTAAAGGTATTTCAAAGATGCCCAGAACTGAGCTAAACGTTGTATGTCTTCAACTCCTGGAAATTTCTTCATGCCCCATCACCCTTACTTCCAGCTAGTAAGGATCACATAATTCCTAACAAAGTTTTGACACAGATTCCCAATTCGGGCATTCAGAAGATGTAGCACGTTGCTGTAAGCAAGCACATTCTCATTCAAAGTTACAAGTTACTATGTAGGAACAAGTGTGTATAGGTATTTCAAAGATGCCCAGAATTGAGCTAAACTTGGTATGTCTCCAACTCCTAGAAATAACTTCATGGCCCATCTCCCTTACTTCCATCTAGTAAGGATCACATAATTCCTAACAAAGTTTTACACAGATTCCCAATTCGGGCATTCAGAACATATAGCACGTTGATGTAAGCAAGCACATTCTCATTCAAAGTTGCAAGTTACTAAGTAGGAACAAGTTTGTAAAGGTATTTCAAAGATGCCCAGAACTGAGCTAAACTTGGTATGTCTCCAACTCCTAGAAATATCTTCATGCCCCATCACCCTTACTTCCAGCTAGTAAGGATCACATAATTCCTAACAAAGTTTTGACACAGATTCCCAATTCGGACATTCAGAAGATGTAGCACGTTGCTGTAAGCAAGCACATTCTCATTCAAAGTTGCAAGTTACTATGTAGGAAAAAGTTTGTATAGGCATTTCAAAGATGCCCAGAACTGAGCTAAACTTGGTATGTGTCCAACCTCTAGAAATAACATCATGCCCCAACTCCCTTACTTCCAGCTAGTAAGGATCACATAATTCCTAACAACGTTTTGACACAGATTCCCAATTCGGGCATTCAGAACATATAGCAAGTTGCTGTAAGCAAGCACATTCTCATTCAAAGTTACAAGTTACTATGTAGGAACAAGTTTGTATAGGTATTTCAAAGATGCCCAGAACTGAGCTAAACGTTGTATGTCTCCAACTCCTAGAAATAACTTCATGCCCCATCTCCCTTACTTCCAGCTAGTAAGGATCACATAATTCCTAACAAAGTTTTGACACAGATTCCCAATTCGGGCATTCAGAACATATAGCACGTTGCTGTAAGCAAGCACATTCTCATTCAAAGTTGCAAGTTACTATGTAGGAACAAGTTTGTATAGGTATTTCAAAGATGCCCAGAACTGAGCTAAACTTGGGATGTGTCCAACCTCTAGAAATAACTTCATGCCCCAACTCCCTTACTTCCAGCTAGTAAGGATCACATAATTCCTAACAAAGTTTTGACACAGATTCCCAATTCCGGCATTCAGAACATATAGCACGTTGCTGTAAGCAAGCACATTCTCATTCAAAGTTGCAAGTTACTATGTAGGAACAAGTTTATTTAGGTATTTCAAAGATGCCCAGAACTGAGCTAAACGTTGTATGTCTCCAACTCCTAGAAATAACTTCATGCCCCATCTCACTTACTTCCAGCTAGTAAGGATCACATAATTTCTAACAAAGTTTTGACACAGATTCCCAATTCGGGCATTCAGAACATATAGCACGTTGCTGTAAGCAAGCACATTCTCATTCAAAGTTGCAAGTTACTATGTAGGAACAAGTTTGTATAGGAATTTCAAAGATGCCCAGAACTGAGCTAAACGTTGTATGTCTCCAACTCCTAGAAATAACTTCATGCCCAATCTCCCTTACTTCCAGCTAGTAAGGATCACATAATTCCTAACAAAGTTTTGACACAGATTCCCAATTCGGGCATTCAGAACATATAGCACGTTGCTGTAAGCAAGCACATTCTCACTCAAAGTTGCAAGTTACTATGTAGGAACAAGTTTGTATAGGTATTTCAAAGATGCCCAGGACTGAGCTAAACTTGGTATGTCTCCAACTCCTAGAAATAACTTCATGCCCCATCTCCCTTACTTCCAGCTAGTAAGGATCACATAATTCCTAACAAAGATTTGACATAGATTCCCAATTCGGGCATTCAGAACATGTAGCAAGTTGCTGTAAGCAAGCACATTCAATTCAAAGTTGCAAGTTACTATGTAGGAACAAGTTTGTATGGGTATTTCAAAGATGCCCAGAATTGAGCAAAACTTGGTATGTCTCCAACTCCTAGAAATAACTTCATGCCCCATCTCGCTTACTTGCATCTAGTAAGGATCACATAATTCCTAACAAAGTTTTGACACAGATTCCCAATTCGGGCATTCAGAACATATAGCACGTTGCTGTAAGCAAGCACATTCTCATTCATAGTTGCAAGTTACTAAGTAGGAACAAGTTTGTAAAGGTATTTCAAAGATGCCCAGAACTGAGCTAAACGTTGTATGTCTCCAACTCCTAGAAATTACTTCATGCCCCATCACCCTTACTTCCAGCTAGTAAGGATCACATAATTCCTAACAAAGTTTTGACACAGATTCCCAATTCGGGCATTCAGAAGATGTAGCACGTTGCTGTAAGCAAGCACATTCTCATTCAAAGTTGCAAGTTACTATGTAGGAACAAGTTTGTATAGGTATTTCAAAGATGCCCAGAATTGAGCTAAATTGGTATGTCTCCAACTCCTAGAAATAACTTCATGGCCCATCTCACTTACTTCCATCTAGTAAGGATCACATAATTCCTAACAAAGTTTTGACACAGATTCCCAATTCGGGCATTCAGAACATATAGCACGTTAATGTAAGCAAGCACATTCTCATTCAAATTTGCAAGTTACTAAGTAGGAACAAGTTTGTAAAGGTATTTCAAAGATGCCCAGAACTGAGCTAAACTTGGTATGTCTCCAACTCCTAGAAATATCTTCATGCCCCATCACCCTTACTTCCAGCTAGTAAGGATCACATAATTCCTAACAAAGTTTTGACACAGATTCCCAATTCGGACATTCAGAAGATGTAGCACGTTGCTGTAAGCAAGCACATTCTCATTCAAAGTTGCAAGTTACTATGTAGGAACAAGTTTGTATAGGTATTTCAAAGATGCCCAGAACTGAGCTAAACTTGGTATGTGTCCAACCTCTAGAAATAACTTCATGCCCCAACTCCCTTACTTCCAGCTAGTAAGGATCACATATTTCCTAACAACGTTTTGACACAGATTCCCAATTCGGGCATTCAGAACATATAGCAAGTTGCTGTAAGCAAGCACATTCTCATTCAAAGTTACAAGTTACTATGTAGGAACAAGTTTGTATAGGTATTTCAAAGATGCCCAGAACTGAGCTAAACGTTGTATGTCTCCAACTCCTAGAAATAACTTCATGCCCCATCTCCCTTCCTTCCAGCTAGTAAGGATCACATAATTCCTAACAAAGTTTTGACACAGATTCCCAAATCGGGCATTCAGAACATATAGCACGTTGCTGTAAGCAAGCACATTCTCATTCAAAGTTGCAAGTTACTATGTAGGAACAAGTTTGTATAGGTATTTCAAAGATGCCCAGAACTGAGCTAAACGTTGTATGTCTCCAACTCCTAGAAATAACTTCATGCCCCATCTCCCTTACTTCCAGCTAGTAAGGATCACATAATTCCTAACAAAGTTTTGACACAGATTCCCAATTCGGGCATTCAGAACATATAGCACGTTGCTGTAAGAGGGCACATTCTCATTCAAAGTTGCAAGTTACTATGTAGGAACAAGTTTGTATAGGTATTTCAAAGATGCCCAGAACTGAGCTAAACTTGGGATGTGTCCAACCTCTAGAAATAACTTCATGCCCCAACTCCCTTACTTCCAGCTAGTAAGGATCACATAATTCATAACAAAGATTTGACACAGATTCCCAATTCGGGCATTCAGAACATGTAGCAAGTTGCTGTAAGCAAGCACATTCAATTCAAAGTTGCAAGTTACTATGTAGGAACAAGTTTGTATGGGTATTTCAAAGATGCCCAGAATTGAGCAAAACTTGGTATGTCTCCAACTCCTAGAAATAACTTCATGCCCCATCTCGCTTACTTGCATCTAGTAAGGATCACATAATTCCTAACAAAGTTTTGACACAGATTCCCAATTCGGGCATTCAGAACATATAGCACGTTGCTGTAAGCAAGCACATTCTCATTCAAAGTTGCAAGTTACTAAGTAGGAACAAGTTTGTAAAGGTATTTCAAAGATGCCCAGAACTGAGCTAAACGTTGTATGTCTCCAACTCCTAGAAATTACTTCATGCCCCATCACCCTTACATCCAGCTAGTAAGGATCACATAATTCCTAACAAAGTTTTGACACAGATTCCCAATTCGGGCATTCAGAAGATGTAGCACGTTGCTGTAAGCAAGCACATTCTCATTCAAAGTTGCAAGTTACTATGTAGGAACAAGTGTGTATAGGTATTTCAAAGATGCCCAGAATTGAGCTAAACTTGGTATGTCTCCAACTCCTAGAAATAACTTCATGGACCATCTCCCTTACTTCCATCTAGTAAGGATCACATAATTCCTAACAAAGTTTTGACACAGATTCCCAATTCGGGCATTCAGAACATATAGCACGTTGATGTAAGCAAGCACATTCTCATTCAAAGTTGCAAGTTACTAAGTAGGAACAAGTTTGTAAAGGTAATTCAAAGATGCCCAGAACTGAGCTAAACTTGGTATGTCTCCAACTCCTAGAAATATCTTCATGCCCCATCACCCTTACTTCCAGCTAGTAAGGATCACATAATTCCTAACAAAGTTTTGACACAGATTCCCAATTCGGACATTCAGAAGATGTAGCACGTTGCTGTAAGCAAGCACATTCTCATTCAAAGTTGCAAGTTACTATGTAGGAACAAGTTTGTATAGGTATTTCAAAGATGCCCAGAACTGAGCTAAACTTGGTATGTGTCCAACCTCTAGAAATAACTTCATGCCCCAACTCCCTTACTTCCAGCTAGTAAGGATCACATAATTCCTAACAACGTTTTGACACAGATTCCCAATTCGGGCATTCAGAACATATAGCAAGTTGCTGTAAGCAAGCACATTCTCATTCAAAGTTACAAGTTACTATGTAGGAACAAGTTTGTATAGGTATTTCAAAGATGCCCAGAACTGAGCTAAACGTTGTATGTCTCCAACTCCTAGAAATAACTTCATGCCCCATCTCCCTTACTTCCAGCTAGTAAGGATCACATAATTCCTAACAAAGTTTTGACACAGATTCCCAATTCGGGCATTCAGAACATATAGCACGTTGCTGTAAGCAAGCACATTCTCATTCAAAGTTGCAAGTTACTATGTAGGAACAAGTTTGTATAGGTATTTCAAAGATGCCCAGAACTGAGCTAAACGTTGTATGTCTCCAACTCCTAGAAATAACTTCATGCCCCATCTCCCTTACTTCCAGCTAGTAAGGATCACATAATTCCTAACAAAGTTTTGACTCAGATTCCCAATTCGGGCATTCAGAACATATAGCACGTTGCTGTAAGCAAGCACATTCTCATTCAAAGTTGCAAGTTACTATGTAGGAACAAGTTTGTATAGGTATTTCAAAGATGCCCAGAACTGAGCTAAACTTGGGATGTGTCCAACCTCTAGATATAACTTCATGCCCCAACTCCCTTACTTCCAGCTAGTAAGGATCACATAATTCATAACAAAGATTTGACACAGATTCCCAATTCGGGCATTCAGAACATGTAGCAAGTTGCTGTAAGCAAGCACATTCAATTCAATGTTGCAAGTTACTATGTAGGAACAAGTTTGTATGGGTATTTCAAAGATGCCCAGAATTGAGCTAAACGTTGTATGTCTCCAACTCCTAGAAATATCTTCATGCCCCATCTCCCTTACTTCCAGCTAGTAAGGATCACATAATTCCTAACAAAGTTTTGACACAGATTCCCAATTCGGGCATTCAGAACATATAGCACGTTGCTGTAAGCAAGAACATTCTCATTCAAAGTTGCAAGTTACTATGTAGGAACAAGTTTGTATAGGTATTTCAAAGATGCCCAGAATTGAGCTAAACTTGGTATGTCTCCAACTCCTAGAAATAACTTCATGGCCCATCTCCCTTACTTCCATCTAGTAAGGATCACATAAATCCTAACAAAGTTTTGACACAGATTTCCAATTCGGGCATTCAGAACATATAGCACGTTGATGTAAGCAAGCACATTCTCATTCAAAGTTGCAAGTTACTAAGTAGGAACAAGTTTGTAAAGGTATTTCAAAGATGCCCAGAACTCAGCTAAACGTTGTATGTCTCCAACTCCTAGAAATTACTTCATGCCCCATCACCCTTACATCCAGCTAGTAAGGATCACATAATTCCTAACAAAGTTTTGACACAGATTCCCAATTCGGGCATTCAGAAGATGTAGCACGTTGCTGTAAGCAAGCACATTCTCATTCAAAGTTGCAAGTTACTATGTAGGAACAAGTTTGTATAGGTATTTCAAAGATGCCCAGAATTGAGCTAAACTTGGTATGTCTCCAACTCCTAGAAATAACTTCATGGCCCATCTCCCTTACTTCCATCTAGTAAGGATCACATAAATCCTAACAAAGTTTTGACACAGATTTCCAATTCGGGCATTCAGAACATATAGCACGTTGATGTAAGCAAGCACATTCTCATTCAAAGTTGCAAGTTACTAAGTAGGAACAAGTTTGTAAAGGTATTTCAAAGATGCCCAGAACTCAGCTAAACTTGGTATGTCTCCAACTCCTAGAAATAACTTCATGCCCCATCACCATTACTTCCAGCTAGTAAGGATCACATAATTCCTAACAAAGTTTTGACACAGATTCCCAATTCGGACATTCAGATGATGTAGCACGTTGCTGTAAGCAAGCACATTCTCATTCAAAGTTGCAAGTTACTATGTAGGAACAAGTTTGTATAGGTATTTCAAAGATGCCCAGAACTGAGCTAAACTTGGTATGTGTCCAACCTCTAGAAATAACTTCATGCCCCAACTCCCTTACTTCCAGCTAGTAAGGATCACATAATTCCTAACAAAGTTTTGACACAGATTACCAATTCGGGCATTCAGAACATATAGCAAGTTGCTGTAAGCAAGCACATTCTCATTCAAAGTTACAAGTTACTATGTAGGAACAAGTTTGTATAGGTATTTCAAAGATGCCCAGAACTGAGCTAAACGTTGTATGTCTCCAACTCCTAGAAATAACTTCATGCCCCATCTCCCTTACTTCCAGCTAGTAAGGATCACATAATTCCTAACAAAGTTTTGACACAGATTCTCAATTCGGGCATTCAGAACATATAGCACGTTGATGTAAGCAAGCACATTCTCATTCAAAGTTGCATGTTACTATGTAGGAACAAGTTTGTATAGGTATTTCAAAGATGCCCAGAACTGAGCTAAACGTTGTATGTCTCCAACTCCTAGAAATAACTTCATGCCCCATCTCCCTTACTTCCAGCTAGTAAGGATCACATAATTCCTAACAAAGTTTTGACACAGATTCCCAATTCGGGCATTCAGAACATATAGCACGTTGCTGTAAGCAAGCACATTCTCATTCAAAGTTGCAAGTTACTATGTAGGAACAAGTTTGTATAGGTATTTCAAAGATGCCCAGAACTGAGCTAAACTTGGTATGTGTCCAACCTCTAGAAATAACTTCATGCCCCAACTCCCTTACTTCCAGCTAGTAAGGATCACATAATTCCTAACAAAGATTTGACACAGATTCCCAATTCGGGCATTCAGAACATATAGCACGTTGCTGTAAGCAAGCACATTCTCATTCAAAGTTGCAAGTTACTAAGTAGGAACAAGTTTGTAAAGGTATTTCAAAGATGCCCAGAACTGAGCTAAACGTTGTATGTCTCCAACTCCTAGAAATTATTCATGCCCCATCACCCTTACTTCCAGCTAGTAAGGATCACATAATTCCTAACAAAGTTTTGACACAGATTCCCAATTCGGGCATTCAGAAGATATAGCACGTTGCTGTAAGCAAGCACATTCTCATTCAAAGTTGCAAGTTACTATGTAGGAACAAGTTTGTATAGGTATTTCAAAGATGCCCAGAATTGAGCTAAACTTGGTATGTCTCCAACTCCTAGAAATATCTTCATGCCCCATCACCCTTACTTCCAGCTAGTAAGGATCACATAATTCCTAACAAAGTTTTGACACAGATTCCCAATTCGGACATTCAGAAGATGTAGCACGTTGCTGTAAGCAAGCACATTCTCATTCAAAGTTGCAAGTTACTATGTAGGAACAAGTTTGTATAGGTATTTCAAAGATGCCCAGAACTGAGCTAAACTTGGTATGTGTCCAACCTCTAGAAATAACTTCATGCCCCAACTCCCTTACTTCCAGCTAGTAAGGATCACATAATTCCTAACAACGTTTTGACACAGATTCCCAATTCGGGCATTCAGAACATATAGCAAGTTGCTGTAAGCAAGCACATTCTCATTCAAAGTTACAAGTTACTATGTAGGAACAAGTTTGTATAGGTATTTCAAAGATGCCCAGAACTGAGCTAAACGTTGTATGTCTCCAACTCCTAGAAATAACTTCATGCCCCATCTCCCTTACTTCCAGCTAGTAAGGATCACATAATTCCTAACAAAGTTTTGACACTGATTCCCAAATCGGGCATTCAGAACATATAGCACGTTGCTGTAAGCAAGCACATTCTCATTCAAAGTTGCAAGTTACTATGTAGGAACAAGTTTGTATAGGTATTTCAAAGATGCCCAGAACTGAGCTAAACGTTGTATGTCTCCAACTCCTAGAAATAACTTCATGCCCCATCTCCCTTACTTCCAGCTAGTAAGGATCACATAATTCCTAACAAAGTTTTGACACAGATTCCCAATTCGGGCATTCAGAACATATAGCACGTTGCTGTAAGAGGGCACATTCTCATTCAAAGTTGCAAGTTACTATGTAGGAACAAGTTTGTATAGGTATTTCAAAGATGCCCAGAACTGAGCTAAACTTGGGATGTGTCCAACCTCTAGAAATAACTTCATGCCCCAACTCCCTTACTTCCAGCTAGTAAGGATCACATAATTCATAACAAAGATTTGACACAGATTCCCAATTCGGGCATTCAGAACATGTAGCAAGTTGCTGTAAGCAAGCACATTCAATTCAAAGTTGCAAGTTACTATGTAGGAACAAGTTTGTATGGGTATTTCAAAGATGCCCAGAATTGAGCAAAACTTGGTATGTCTCCAACTCCTAGAAATAACTTCATGCCCCATCTCGCTTACTTGCATCTAGTAAGGATCACATAATTCCTAACAAAGTTTTGACACAGATTCCCAATTCGGGCATTCAGAACATATAGCACGTTGCTGTAAGCAAGCACATTCTCATTCAAAGTTGCAAGTTACTAAGTAGGAACAAGTTTGTAAAGGTATTTCAAAGATGCCCAGAACTGAGCTAAACGTTGTATGTCTCCAACTCCTAGAAATTACTTCATGCCCCATCACCCTTACATCCAGCTAGTAAGGATCACATAATTCCTAACAAAGTTTTCACACAGATTCCCAATTCGGGCATTCAGAAGATGTAGCACGTTGCTGTAAGCAAGCACATTCTCATTCAAAGTTGCAAGTTACTATGTAGGAACAAGTGTGTATAGGTATTTCAAAGATGCCCAGAATTGAGCTAAACTTGGTATGTCTCCAACTCCTAGAAATAACTTCATGGCCCATCTCCCTTACTTCCATCTAGTAAGGATCACATAATTCCTAACAAAGTTTTGACACAGATTCCCAATTCGGGCATTCAGAACATATAGCACGTTGTTGTAAGCAAGCACATTCTCATTCAAAGTTGCAAGTTACTAAGTAGGAACAAGTTTGTAAAGGTAATTCAAAGATGCCCAGAACTGAGCTAAACTTGGTATGTCTCCAACTCCTAGAAATATCTTCATGCCCCATCACCCTTACTTCCAGCTAGTAAGGATCACATAATTCCTAACAAAGTTTTGACACAGATTCCCAATTCGGACATTCAGAAGATGTAGCACGTTGCTGTAAGCAAGCACATTCTCATTCAAAGTTGCAAGTTACTATGTAGGAACAAGTTTGTATAGGTATTTCAAAGATGCCCAGAACTGAGCTAAACTTGGTATGTGTCCAACCTCTAGAAATAACTTCATGCCCCAACTCCCTTACTTCCAGCTAGTAAGGATCACATAATTCCTAACAACGTTTTGACACAGATTCCCAATTCGGGCATTCAGAACATATAGCAAGTTGCTGTAAGCAAGCACATTCTCATTCAAAGTTACAAGTTACTATGTAGGAACAAGTTTGTATAGGTATTTCAAAGATGCCCAGAACTGAGCTAAACGTTGTATGTCTCCAACTCCTAGAAATAACTTCATGCCCCATCTCCCTTACTTCCAGCTAGTAAGGATCACATAATTCCTAACAAAGTTTTGACACAGATTCCCAATTCGGGCATTCAGAACATATAGCACGTTGCTGTAAGCAAGCACATTCTCATTCAAAGTTGCAAGTTACTATGTAGGAACAAGTTTGTATAGGTATTTCAAAGATGCCCAGAACTGAGCTAAACGTTGTATGTCTCCAACTCCTAGAAATAACTTCATGCCCCATCTCCCTTACTTCCAGCTAGTAAGGATCACATAATTCCTAACAAAGTTTTGACTCAGATTCCCAATTCGGGCATTCAGAACATATAGCACGTTGCTGTAAGCAAGCACATTCTCATTCAAAGTTGCAAGTTACTATGTAGGAACAAGTTTGTATAGGTATTTCAAAGATGCCCAGAACTGAGCTAAACTTGAGATGTGTCCAACCTCTAGAAATAACTTCATGCCCCAACTCCCTTACTTCCAGCTAGTAAGGATCACATAATTCATAACAAAGATTTGACACAGATTCCCAATTCGGGCATTCAGAACATGTAGCAAGTTGCTGTAAGCAAGCACATTCAATTCAAAGTTGCAAGTTACTATGTAGGAACAAGTTTGTATGGGTATTTCAAAGATGCCCAGAATTGAGCAAAACTTGGTATGTCTCCAACTCCTAGAAATAACTTCATGCCCCATCTCGCTTACTTGCATCTAGTAATGATCACATAATTCCTAAGAAAGTTTTGACACAGATTCCCAATTCGGGCATTCAGAACATATAGCACGTTGCTGTAAGCAAGCACATTCTCATTCAAAGTTGCAAGTTACTAAGTAGGAACAAGTTTGTAAAGGTATTTCAAAGATGCCCAGAACTGAGCTAAACGTTGTATGTCTCAAACTCCTAGAAATTACTTCATGCCCCATCACCCTTACTTCCAGCTAGTAAGGATCACATAATTCCTAACAAAGTTTTGACACAGATTCCCAATTCGGGCATTCAGAAGATGTAGCACGTTGCTGTAAGCAAGCACATTCTCATTCAAAGTTGCAAGTTACTATGTAGGAACAAGTGTGTATAGGTATTTCAAAGATGCCCAGAATTGAGCTAAACTTGGTATGTCTCCAACTCCTAGAAATAACTTCATGGCCCATCTCCCTTACTTCCATCTAGTAAGGATCACATAATTCCTAACAAAGTTTTGACACAGATTCCCAATTCGGGCATTCAGAACATATAGCACGTTGATGTAAGCAAGCACATTCTCATTCAAAGTTGCAAGTTACTAAGTAGGAACAAGTTTGTAAAGGTATTTCAAAGATGCCCAGAACTGAGCTAAACTTGGTATGTCTCCAACTCCTAGAAATATCTTCATGCCCCATCACCCTTACTTCCAGCTAGTAAGGATCACATAATTCCTAACAAAGTTTTGACACAGATTCCCAATTCGGACATTCAGAAGATGTAGCACGTTGCTGTAAGCAAGCACATTCTCATTCAAAGTTGCAAGTTACTATGTAGGAACAAGTTTGTATAGGTATTTCAAAGATGCCCAGAACTGAGCTAAACTTGGTATGTGTCCAACCTCTAGAAATAACTTCATGCCCCAACTCCCTTACTTCCAGCTAGTAAGGATCACATAATTCCTAACAACGTTTTGACACAGATTCCCAATTCGGGCATTCAGAACATATAGCAAGTTGCTGTAAGCAAGCACATTCTCATTCAAAGTTACAAGTTACTATGTAGGAACAAGTTTGTATAGGTATTTCAAAGATGCCCAGAACTGAGCTAAACGTTGTATGTCTCCAACTCCTAGAAATAACTTCATGCCCCATCTCCCTTACTTCCAGCTAGTAAGGATCACATAATTCCTAACAAAGTTTTGACACAGATTCCCAATTCGGGCATTCAGAACATATAGCACGTTGCTGTAAGCAAGCACATTCTCATTCAAAGTTGCAAGTTACTATGTAGGAACAAGTTTGTATAGGTATTTCAAAGATGCCCAGAACTGAGCTAAACGTTGTATGTCTCCAACTCCTAGAAATAACTTCATGTCCCATCTCCCTTACTTCCAGCTAGTAAGGATCACATAATTCCTAACAAAGTTTGGACACAGATTCCCAATTCGTTCATTCAGAACATATAGCACGTTGCTGTAAGCAAGCACATTCTCATTCAAAGTTGCAAGTTACTATGTAGGAACAAGTTTGTATAGGTATTTCAAAGATGCCCAGAACTGAGCTAAACTTGGTGTGTGTCCAACCTCTAGAAATAACTTCATGCCCCAACTCCCTTACTTCCAGCTAGTAAGGATCACATAATTCCTAACAAAGTTTTGACACAGATTCCCAATTCAGGCATTCAGAACATATAGCACGTTGCTGTAAGCAATCACATTCTCATTCAAAGTTGCAAGTTACTATGTAGGAACAAGTTTGTATAGGTATTTCAAAGATGCCCAGAACTGAGCTAAACGTTGTATGTCTCCAACTCCTAGAAATATCTTCATGCCCCATCTCCCTTACTTCCAGCTAGTAAGGATCACATAATTCCTAACAAAGTTTTGACACAGATTCCCAATTCGGGCATTCAGAACATATAGCACGTTGCTGTAAGCAAGCACATTCTCATTCAAAGTTGCAAGTTACTATGTAGGAACAAGTTTGTATAGGTATTTCAAAGATGCCCAGAACTGAGCTAAACGTTGTATGTCTCCAACTCCTAGAAATATCTTCATGCCCCATCTCCCTTACTTCCAGCTAGTAAGGATCACATAATTCCTAACAAAGTTTTGACACAGATTCCCAATTCGGGCATTCAGAACATGTAGCACGTTGATGTAAGCAAGCACATTCTCATTCAAAGTTGCAAGTTACTATGTAGGAACAAGTTTGTATAGGTATTTCAAAGATGCCCAGAACTGAGCTAAACTTGGTATGTCTCCAACTCCTAGAAATAACTTCATGCCCCATTTCCCTTACTTCCAGCTAGTAAGGATCACATAATTCCTAACAAAGATTTGAGACAGATTCCCAATTCGGGCATTCAGAACATGTAGCAAGTTGCTGTAAGCAAGCACATTCAATTCAAAGTTGCAAGTTACTATGTAGGAACAAGTTTGTATGGGTATTTCAAAGATGCCCAGAATTGAGCTAAACTTGGTATGTCTCCAACTCATAGAAATAACTTCATGCCCCATCTCCCTTACTTGCAACTAGTAAGGATCACATAATTCCTAACAAAGTTTTGACACAGATTCCCAATTTGGCCATTCAGAACATATAGCACGTTGCTGTAAGCAAGCACATTCTCATTCAAATTTGCAAGTTACTATGTAGGAACAAGTTTGTAAAGGTATTTCAAAGATGCCCAGAACTGAGCTAAACGTTGTATGTCTCCAACTCCTAGAAATTACATCATGCCCCATCACCCTTACATCCAGCTAGTAAGGATCACATAATTCCTAACAAAGGTTTGACACAGATTCCCAATTCGGGCATTCAGAAGATGTAGCACGTTGCTGTAAGCAAGCACATTCTCATTCAAAGTTGCAAGTTACTATGTAGGAACAAGTTTGTATAGGTATTTCAAAGATGCCCAGAATTGAGCTAAACTTGGTATGTCTCCAACTCCTAGAAATAACTTCATGGCCCATCTCCCTTACTTCCATCTAGTAAGGATCACATAAATCCTAACAAAGTTTTGACACAGATTTCCAATTCGGGCATTCAGAACATATAGCACGTTGATGTAAGCAAGCACATTCTCATTCAAAGTTGCAAGTTACTAAGTAGGAACAAGTTTGTAAAGGTATTTCAAAGATGCCCAGAACTCAGCTAAACTTGGTATGTCTCCAACTCCTAGAAATAACTTCATGCCCCATCACCCTTACTTCCAGCTAGTAAGGATCACATAATTCCTAACAAAGTTTTGACACAGATTCCCAATTCGGACATTCAGATGATGTAGCACGTTGCTGTAAGCAAGCACATTCTCATTCAAAGTTGCAAGTTACTATGTAGGAACAAGTTTGTATAGGTATTTCAAAGATGCCCAGAACTGAGCTAAACTTGGTATGTGTCCAACCTCTAGAAATAACTTCATGCCCCAACTCCCTTACTTCCAGCTAGTAAGGATCACATAATTCCTAACAAAGTTTTGACACAGATTCCCAATTCGGGCATTCAGAACATATAGCAAGTTGCTGTAAGCAAGCACATTCTCATTCAAAGTTACAAGTTACTATGTAGGAACAAGTTTGTATAGGTATTTCAAAGATGCCCAGAACTGAGCTAAACGTTGTATGTCTCCAACTCCTAGAAATAACTTCATGCCCCATCTCCCTTACTTCCAGCTAGTAAGGATCACATAATTCCTAACAAAGTTTTGACACAGATTCTCAATTCGGGCATTCAGAACATATAGCACGTTGATGTAAGCAAGCACATTCTCATTCAAAGTTGCATGTTACTATGTAGGAACAAGTTTGTATAGGTATTTCAAAGATGCCCAGAACTGAGCTAAACGTTGTATGTCTCCAACTCCTAGAAATAACTTCATGCCCCATCTCCATTACTTCCAGCTAGTAAGGATCACATAATTCCTAACAAAGTTTTGACACAGATTCCCAATTCGGGCATTCAGATCATATAGCACGTTGCTGTAAGCAAGCACATTCTCATTCAAAGTTGCAAGTTACTATGTAGGAACAAGTTTGTATAGGTATTTCAAAGATGCCCAGAACTGAGCTAAACTTGGTATGTGTCCAACCTCTAGAAATAACTTCATGCCCCAACTCCCTTACTTCCAGCTTGTAAGGATCACATAATTCCTAACAAAGATTTGACACAGATTCCAAATTCGGGCATTCAGAACATATAGCACGTTGCTGTAAGCAATCACATTCTCATTCACAGTTGCAAGTTACTATGTAGGAACAAGTTTGTATAGGTATTTCAAAGATGCCCAGAACTGAGCTAAACGTTGTATGTCTCCAACTCCTAGAAATATCTTCATGCCCCATCTCCCTTACTTCCAGCTAGTTAGGATCACATAATTCCTAACAAAGTTTTGACACAGATTCCCAATTCGGGCATTCAGAACATATAGCACGTTGCTGTAAGCAAGCACATTCTCATTGAAAGTTGCAAGTTACTATGTAGGAACAAGTTTGTATAGGTATTTCAAAGATGCCCAGAACTGAGCTAAGCGTTGTATGTCTCCAACTCCTAGAAATATCTTCATACCCCATCTCCCTTACTTCCAGCTAGTAAGGATCACATAATTCCTAACAAAGTTTTGACACAGATTCCCAATTCGGGCATTCAGAACATATAGCACGTTGCTGTAAGCAAGCACATTCTCATTCAAAGTTGCAAGTTACTATGTAGGAACAAGTTTGCATAGGTATTTCAAAGATGCCCAGAACTGAGCTAAACGTTGTATGTCTCCAACTCCTAGAAATAACTTCATGCCCCATCTCTCTTACTTCCAGCTAGTAAGGATCACAAAATTCCTAACAAAGTTTTGACACAGATTCCCAATTCGGGCATTCAGAACATATAGCACGTTGCTGTAAGCAAGCACATTCTCATTCAAGGTTGCAAGTTAATATGTAGGAACAAGTTTGTATAGGTAATTCAAAGATGCCCAGAACTGAGCTAAACTTGGTATGTCTCCAACTCCTAGAAATAACTTCATGCCCCATCTCACTTACTTCCAGCTAGTAAGGATCACATAATTCCTAACAAAATTTTGACACAGATTCCCAATTCGGGCATTCAGAACATGTAGCACGTTGCTGTAAGCAAGCACATTCTCATTCAAAGTTGCAAGTTACTATGTAGGAACAAGTTTGTATAGGTATTTCAAAGATGCCCAGAACTGAGCTAAACTTGGTATGTGTCCAACCTCTAGAAATAACTTCATGCCCCAACTCCCTTACTTCCAGCTAGTAAGGATCACATAATTCCTAACAAAGATTTGACACAGATTCCCAATTCGGGCAATCAGAACATATAGCAAGTTGCTGTAAGCAAGCACATTCTCATTCAAAGTTGCAAGTTACTATGTAGGAACAAGTTTGTATAGGTATTTCAAAGATGCCCAGAACTGAGCTAAACTTGGTATGTCTCCAACTCCTAGAAATAACTTCATGCCCCATCTCCCTTACTTCCAGCTAGTAAGTATCACATAATTCCTAACAAAGTTTTGACACAGATTCCCAATTCGGGCATTCAGAACATGTAGCACGTTGCTGTAAGCAAGCACATTCAATTCAATGTTGCAAATTACTATGTAGGAACAAGTTTGTATAGGTATTTCAAAGATGCCCAGAATTGAGCTAAACTTGGTATTTCTCCAACTCCTAGAAATAACTTCATGCCCCATCTCCTTTACTTCCATCTAGTAAGGATCACATAATTTCTAACAAAGTTTTGACACAGATTCCCAATTCGGGCATACAGAACATATAGCACGTTGCTGTAAGCAAGCACATTCTCATTCAAATTTGCAAGTTACTAAGTAGGAACAAGTTTGTAAAGGTATTTCAAAGATGCCCAGAACTGAGCTAAACTTGGCATGTCTCCAACTCCTAGAAATAACTTCATGCCCCATCAACCTTACTTCCAGCTAGTAAGGATCACATAATTCCTAACAAAGATTTGACACAGATTCCCAATTCGGGCATTCAGAACATGTAGCAAGTTGCTGTAAGCAAGCACATTCAATTCAAAGTTGCAAGTTACTATGTAGGAACAAGTTTGTATGGGTATTTCAAAGATGCCCAGAATTGAGCTAAACTTGGTATGTCTCCAACTCATAGAAATAACTTCATGCCCCATCTCCCTTACTTGCATCTAGTAAGGATCACATAATTCCTAACAAAGTTTTGACACAGATTCCCAATTCGGGCATTCAGAACATGTAGCACGTTGCTGTAAGCAAGCACATTCAATTCAATGTTGCAAATTACTATGTAGGAACAAGTTTGTATAGGTATTTCAAAGATGCCCAGAATTGAGCTAAACTTGGTATTTCTCCAACTCCTAGAAATAACTTCATGCCCCATCTCCTTTACTTCCATCTAGTAAGGATCACATAATTTCTAACAAAGTTTTGACACAGATTCCCAATTCGGGCATACAGAACATATAGCACGTTGCTGTAAGCAAGCACATTCTCATTCAAAGTTGCAAGTTACTAAGTAGGAACAAGTTTGTAAAGGTATTTCAAAGATGCCCAGAACTGAGCTAAACTTGGTATGTCTCCAACTCCTAGAAATAACTTCATGCCCCATCACCCTTACTTCCAGCTAGTAAGGATCACATAATTCCTAACAAAGATTTGACACAGATTCCCAATTCGGGCATTCAGAACATGTAGCAAGTTGCTGTAAGCAAGCACATTCAATTCAAAGTTGCAAGTTACTATGTAGGAACAAGTTTGTATGGGTATTTCAAAGATGCCCAGAATTGAGCTAAACTTGGTATGTCTCCAACTCATAGAAATAACTTCATGCCCCATCTCCCTTACTTGCATCTAGTAAGGATCACATAATTCCTAACAAAGTTTTGACACAGATTCCCAATTTGGCCATTCAGAACATATAGCACGTTGCTGTAAGCAAGCACATTCTCATTCAAATTTGCAAGTTACTATGTAGGAACAAGTTTGTAAAGGTATTTCAAAGATGCCCAGAACTGAGCTAAACGTTGTATGTCTCCAACTCCTAGAAATTACTTCATGCCCCATCACCCTTACATCCAGCTAGTAAGGATCACATAATTCCTAACAAAGTTTTGACACAGATTCCCAATTCGGGCATTCAGAAGATGTAGCACGTTGCTGTAAGCAAGCACATTCTCATTCAAAGTTGCAAGTTACTATGTAGGAACAAGTTTGTATAGGTATTTCAAAGATGCCCAGAATTGAGCTAAACTTGGTATGTCTCCAACCCCTAGAAATAACTTCATGGCCCATCTCCCTTACTTCCATCTAGTAAGGATCACATAAATCCTAACAAAGTTTTGACACAGATTTCCAATTCGGGCATTCAGAACATATAGCACGTTGATGTAAGCAAGCACATTCTCATTCAAAGTTGCAAGTTACTAAGTAGGAACAAGTTTGTAAAGGTATTTCAAAGATGCCCAGAACTCAGCTAAACTTGGTATGTCTCCAACTCCTAGAAATAACTTCATGCCCCATCACCCTTACTTCCAGCTAGTAAGGATCACATAATTCCTAACAAAGTTTTGACACAGATTCCCAATTCGGACATTCAGAACATATAGCACGTTGCTGTAAGCAAGCACATTCTCATTCAAAGTTGCAAGTTACTATGTAGGAACAAGTTTGTATAGGTATTTCAAAGATGCCCAGAACTGAGCTAAACTTGGTATGTGTCCAACCTCTAGAAATAACTTCATGCCCCAACTCCCTTACTTCCAGCTAGTAAGGATCACATAATTCCTAACAACGTTTTGACACAGATTCCAAATTCGGGCATTCAGAACATATAGCAAGTTGCTGTAAGCAAGCACATTCTCATTCAAAGTTACAAGTTACTATGTAGGAACAAGTTTGTATAGGTATTTCAAAGATGCCCAGAACTGAGCTAAACGTTGTATGTCTCCAACTCCTAGAAATAACTTCATGCCCCATCTCCCTTACTTCCAGCTAGTAAGGATCACATAATTCCTAACAAAGTTTTGACACAGATTCTCAATTCGGGCATTCAGAACATATAGCACGTTGATGTAAGCAAGCACATTCTCATTCAAAGTTGCATGTTACTATGTAGGAACAAGTTTGTATAGGTATTTCAAAGATGCCCAGAACTGAGCTAAACGTTGTATGTCTCCAACTCCTAGAAATAACTTCATGCCCCATCTCCCTTACTTCCAGCTAGTAAGGATCACATAATTCCTAACAAAGTTTTGACACAGATTCCCAATTCGGGCATTCAGAACATATAGCACGTTGCTGTAAGCAAGCACATTCTCATTCAAAGTTGCAAGTTACTATGTAGGAACAAGTTTGTATAGGTATTTCAAAGATGCCCAGAACTGAGCTAAACTTGGTATGTGTCCAACCTCTAGAAATAACTTCATGCCCCAACTCCCTTACTTCCAGCTAGTAAGGATCACATAATTCCTAACAAAGATTTGACACAGATTCCCAATTCGGGCATTCAGAACATATAGCACGTTGCTGTAAGCAAGCACATTCTCATTCAAAGTTGCAAGTTACTAAGTAGGAACAAGTTTGCAAAGGTATTTCAAAGATGCCCAGAACTGAGCTAAACGTTGTATGTCTCCAACTCCTAGAAATTACTTCATGCCCCATCACCCTTACTTCCAGCTAGTAAGGATCACATAATTCCTAACAAAGTTTTGACACAGATTCCCAATTCGGGCATTCAGAAGATGTAGCACGTTGCTGTAAGCAAGCACATTCTCATTCAAAGTTGCAAGTTACTATGTAGGAACAAGTTTGTATAGGTATTTCAAAGATGCCCAGAATTGAGCTAAACTTGGTATGTCTCCAACTCCTAGAAATATCTTCATGCCCCATCACCCTTACTTCCAGCTAGTAAGGATCACATAATTCCTAACAAAGTTTTGACACAGATTCCCAATTCGGACATTCAGAAGATGTAGCACGTTGCTGTAAGCAAGCACATTCTCATTCAAAGTTGCAAGTTACTATGTAGGAACAAGTTTGTATAGGTATTTCAAAGATGCCCAGAACTGAGCTAAACTTGGTATGTGTCCAACCTCTAGAAATAACTTCATGCCCCAACTCCCTTACTTCCAGCTAGTAAGGATCACATAATTCCTAACAACGTTTTGACACAGATTCCCAATTCGGGCATTCAGAACATATAGCAAGTTGCTGTAAGCAAGCACATTCTCATTCAAAGTTACAAGTTACTATGTAGGAACAAGTTTGTATAGGTATTTCAAAGATGCCCAGAACTGAGCTAAACGTTGTATGTCTCCAACTCCTAGAAATAACTTCATGCCCCATCTCCCTTACTTCCAGCTAGTAAGGATCACATAATTCCTAACAAAGTTTTGACACAGATTCCCAAATCGGGCATTCAGAACATATAGCACGTTGCTGTAAGCAAGCACATTCTCATTCAAAGTTGCAAGTTACTATGTAGGAACAAGTTTGTATAGGTATTTCAAAGATGCCCAGAACTGAGCTAAACGTTGTATGTCTCCAACTCCTAGAAATAACTTCATGCCCCATCTCCCTTACTTCCAGCTAGTAAGGATCACATAATTCCTAACAAAGATTTGACACAGATTCCCAATTCGGGCATTCAGAACATATAGCACGTTGCTGTAAGAGGGCACATTCTCATTCAAAGTTGCAAGTTACTATGTAGGAACAAGTTTGTATAGGTATTTCAAAGATGCCCAGAACTGAGCTAAACTTGGGATGTGTCCAACCTCTAGAAATAACTTCATGCCCCAACTCCCTTACTTCCATCTAGTAAGGATCACATAATTCATAACAAAGATTTGACACAGATTCCCAATTCGGGCATTCAGAACATGTAGCAAGTTGCTGTAAGCAAGCACATTCAATTCAAAGTTGCAAGTTACTATGTAGGAACAAGTTTGTATGGGTATTTCAAAGATGCCCAGAATTGAGCAAAACTTGGTATGTCTCCAACTCCTAGAAATAACTTCATGCCCCATCTCGCTTACTTGCATCTAGTAAGGATCACATAATTCCTAACAAAGTTTTGACACAGATTCCCAATTCGGGCATTCAGAACATATAGCACGTTGCTGTAAGCAAGCACATTCTCATTCAAAGTTGCAAGTTACTAAGTAGGAACAAGTTTGTAAAGGTATTTCAAAGATGCCCAGAACTGAGCTAAACGTTGTATGTCTCCAACTCCTAGAAATTACTTCATGCCCCATCACCCTTACATCCAGCTAGTAAGGATCACATAATTCCTAACAAAGTTTTGACACAGATTCCCAATTCGGGCATTCAGAAGATGTAGCACGTTGCTGTAAGCAAGCACATTCTCATTCAAAGTTGCAAGTTACTATGTAGGAACAAGTGTGTATAGGTGTTTCAAAGATGCCCAGAATTGAGCTAAACTTGGTATGTCTCCAACTCCTAGAAATAACTTCATGGCCCATCTCCCTTACTTCCATCTAGTAAGGATCACATAATTCCTAACAAAGTTTTGACACAGATTCCCAATTCGGGCATTCAGAACATATAGCACGTTGATGTAAGCAAGCACATTCTCATTCAAAGTTGCAAGTTACTAAGTAGGAACAAGTTTGTAAAGGTAATTCAAAGATGCCCAGAACTGAGCTAAACTTGGTATGTCTCCAACTCCTAGAAATATCTTCATGCCCCATCACCCTTACTTCCAGCTAGTAAGGATCACATAATTCCTAACAAAGTTTTGACACAGATTCCCAATTCGGACATTCAGAAGATGTAGCACGTTGCTGTAAGCAAGCACATTCTCATTCAAAGTTGCAAGTTACTATGTAGGAACAAGTTTGTATAGGTATTTCAAAGATGCCCAGAACTGAGCTAAACTTGGTATGTGTCCAACCTCTAGAAATAACTTCATGCCCCAACTCCCTTACTTCCAGCTAGTAAGGATCACATAATTCCTAACAACGTTTTGACACAGATTCCCAATTCGGGCATTCAGAACATATAGCAAGTTGCTGTAAGCAAGCACATTCTCATTCAAACTTACAAGTTACTATGTAGGAACAAGTTTGTATAGGTATTTCAAAGATGCCCAGAACTGAGCTAAACGTTGTATGTCTCCAACTCCTAGAAATAACTTCATGCTCCATCTCCCTTACTTCCAGCTAGTAAGGATCACATAATTCCTAACAAAGTTTTGACACAGATTCCCAATTCGGGCATTCAGAACATATAGCACGTTGCTGTAAGCAAGCACATTCTCATTCAAAGTTGCAAGTTACTATGTAGGAACAAGTTTGTATAGGTATTTCAAAGATGCCCAGAACTGAGCTAAACGTTGTATGTCTCCAACTCCTAGAAATAACTTCATGCCCCATCTCCCTTACTTCCAGCTAGTAAGGATCACATAATTCCTAACAAAGTTTTGACTCAGATTCCCAATTCGGGCATTCAGAACATATAGCACGTTGCTGTAAGCAAGCACATTCTCATTCAAAGTTGCAAGTTACTATGTAGGAACAAGTTTGTATAGGTATTTCAAAGATGCCCAGAACTGAGCTAAACTTGGGATGTGTCCAACCTCTAGAAATAACTTCATGCCCCAACTCCCTTACTTCCAGCTAGTAAGGATCACATAATTCATAACAAAGATTTGACACAGATTCCCAATTCGGGCATTCAGAACATGTAGCAAGTTGCTGTAAGCAAGCACATTCAATTCAAAGTTGCAAGTTACTATGTAGGAACAAGTTTGTATGGGTATTTCAAAGATGCCCAGAATTGAGCAAAACTTGGTATGTCTCCAACTCCTAGAAATAACTTCATGCCCCATCTCGCTTACTTGCATCTAGTAATGATCACATAATTCCTAACAAAGTTTTGACACAGATTCCCAATTCGGGCATTCAGAACATATAGCACGTTGCTGTAAGCAAGCACATTCTCATTCAAAGTTGCAAGTTACTAAGTAGGAACAAGTTTGTAAAGGTATTTCAAAGATGCCCAGAACTGAGCTAAACGTTGTATGTCTCAAACTCCTAGAAATTACTTCATGCCCCATCACCCTTACTTCCAGCTAGTAAGGATCACATAATTCCTAACAAAGTTTTGACACAGATTCCCAATTCGGGCATTCAGAAGATGTAGCACGTTGCTGTAAGCAAGCACATTCTCATTCAAAGTTGCAAGTTACTATGTAGGAACAAGTGTGTATAGGTATTTCAAAGATGCCCAGAATTGAGCTAAACTTGGTATGTCTCCAACTCCTAGAAATAACTTCATGGCCCATCTCCCTTACTTCCATCTAGTAAGGATCACACAATTCCTAACAAAGTTTTGACACAGATTCCCAATTCGGGCATTCAGAACATATAGCACGTTGATGTAAGCAAGCACATTCTCATTCAAAGTTGCAAGTTACTAAGTAGGAACAAGTTTGTAAAGGTATTTCAAAGATGCCCAGAACTGAGCTAAACTTGGTATGTCTCCAACTCCTAGAAATATCTTCATGCCCCATCACCCTTACTTCCAGCTAGTAAGGATCACATAATTCCTAACAAAGTTTTGACACAGATTCCCAATTCGGACATTCAGAAGATGTAGCACGTTGCTGTAAGCAAGCACATTCTCATTCAAAGTTGCAAGTTACTATGTAGGAACAAGTTTGTATAGGTATTTCAAAGATGCCCAGAACTGAGCTAAACTTGGTATGTGTCCAACCTCTAGAAATAACTTCATGCCCCAACTCCCTTACTTCCAGCTAGTAAGGATCACATAATTCCTAACAACGTTTTGACACAGATTCCCAATTCGGGCATTCAGAACATATAGCAAGTTGCTGTAA
Source organism: Diceros bicornis minor (assembly GCF_020826845.1). NCBI lineage: Eukaryota > Metazoa > Chordata > Mammalia > Perissodactyla > Rhinocerotidae > Diceros > Diceros bicornis. The sequence goes on from NW_026691718.1 coordinate 1,037,214, forward strand.
GCAAGCACATTCTCATTCAAAGTTACAAGTTACTATGTAGGAACAAGTTTGTATAGGTATTTCAAAGATGCCCAGAACTGAGCTAAACGTTGTATGTCTCCAACTCCTAGAAATAACTTCATGCCCCATCTCCCTTACTTCCAGCTAGTAAGGATCACATAATTCCTAACAAAGTTTTGACACAGATTCCCAATTCGGGCATTCAGAACATATAGCACGTTGCTGTAAGCAAGCACATTCTCATTCAAAGTTGCAAGTTACTATGTAGGAACAAGTTTGTATAGGTATTTCAAAGATGCCCAGAACTGAGCTAAACGTTGTATGTCTCCAACTCCTAGAAATAACTTCATGCCCCATCTCCCTTACTTCCAGCTAGTAAGGATCACATAATTCCTAACAAAGTTTTGACACAGATTCCCAATTCGGGCATTCAGAACATATAGCACGTTGCTGTAAGCAAGCACATTCTCATTCAAAGTTGCAAGTTACTATGTAGGAACAAGTTTGTAAAGGTATTTCAAAGATGCCCAGAACTGAGCTAAACTTGGGATGTGTCCAACCTCTAGAAATAACTTCATGCCCCAACTCCCTTACTTCCAGCTAGTAAGGATCACATAATTCCTAACAAAGTTTTGACACAAATTCCCAATTCGGGCATTCAGAACATATAGCACGTTGCTGTAAGCAATCACATTCTCATTCAAAGTTGTAAGTTACTATGTAGGAACAAGTTTGTATAGGTATTTCAAAGATGCCCAGAACTGAGCTAAACGTTGTATGTCTCCAACTCCTAGAAATATCTTCATGCCCCATCTCCCTTACTTCCAGCTAGTAAGGATCACATAATTCCTAACAAAGTTTTGACACAGATTCCCAATTCGGGCATTCAGAACATATAGCACGTTGCTGTAAGCAAGCACATTCTCATTCAAAGTTGCAAGTTACTATGTAGGAACAAGTTTGTATAGGTATTTCAAAGATGCCCAGAACTGAGCTAAACTTGGTATGTGTCCAACCTCTAGAAATAACTCCATGCCCCAACTCCCTTACTTCCAGCTAGTAAGGATCACATAATTCCTAACAAAGTTTTGACACAGATTCCCAATTCAGGCATTCAGAACATATAGCACGTTGCTGTAAGCAATCACATTCTCATTCAAAGTTGCAAGTTACTATGTAGGAACAAGTTTGTATAGGTATTTCAAAGATGCCCAGAACTGAGCTAAACGTTGTATGTCTCCAACTCCTAGAAATATCTTCATGCCCCATCTCCCTTACTTCCAGCTAGTAAGGATCACATAATTCCTAACAAAGTTTTGACACAGATTCCCAATTCGGGCATTCAGAACATATAGCACGTTGCTGTAAGCAAGCACATTCTCATTCAAAGTTGCAAGTTACTATGTAGGAACAAGTTTGTATAGGTATTTCAAAGATGCCCAGAACTGAGCTAAACGTTGTATGTCTCCAACTCCTAGAAATATCTTCATGCCCCATCTCCCTTACTTCCAGCTAGTAAGGATCACATAATTCCTAACAAAGTTTTGACACAGATTCCCAATTCGGGCATTCAGAACATGTAGCACGTTGATGTAAGCAAGCACATTCTCATTCAAAGTTGCAAGTTACTATGTAGGAACAAGTTTGTATAGGTATTTCAAAGATGCCCAGAACTGAGCTAAACTTGGTATGTCTCCAACGCCTAGAAATAACTTCATGCCCCATTTCCCTTACTTCCAGCTAGTAAGGATCACATAATTCCTAACAAAGATTTGAGACAGATTCCCAATTCGGGCATTCAGAACATGTAGCAAGTTGCTGTAAGCAAGCACATTCAATTCAAAGTTGCAAGTTACTATGTAGGAACAAGTTTGTATGGGTATTTCAAAGATGCCCAGAATTGAGCTAAACTTGGTATGTCTCCAACTCATAGAAATAACTTCATGCCCCATCTCCCTTACTTGCATCTAGTAAGGATCACATAATTCCTAACAAAGTTTTGACACAGATTCCCAATTTGGCCATTCAGAACATATAGCACGTTGCTGTAAGCAAGCACATTCTCATTCAAATTTGCAAGTTACTATGTAGGAACAAGTTTGTAAAGGTATTTCAAAGATGCCCAGAACTGAGCTAAACGTTGTATGTCTCCAACTCCTAGAAATTACTTCATGCCCCATCACCCTTACATCCAGCTAGTAAGGATCACATAATTCCTAACAAAGTTTTGACACAGATTCCCAATTCGGGCATTCAGAAGATGTAGCACGTTGCTGTAAGCAAGCACACTCTCATTCAAAGTTGCAAGTTACTATGTAGGAACAAGTTTGTATAGGTATTTCAAAGATGCCCAGAATTGAGCTAAACTTGGTATGTCTCCAACTCCTAGAAATAACTTCATGGCCCATCTCCCTTACTTCCATCTAGTAAGGATCACATAAATCCTAACAAAGTTTTGACACAGATTTCCAATTCGGGCATTCAGAACATATAGCACGTTGATGTAAGCAAGCACATTCTCATTCAAAGTTGCAAGTTACTAAGTAGGAACAAGTTTGTAAAGGTATTTCAAAGATGCCCAGAACTCAGCTAAACTTGGTATGTCTCCAACTCCTAGAAATAACTTCATGCCCCATCACCCTTACTTCCAGCTAGTAAGGATCACATAATTCCTAACAAAGTTTTGACACAGATTCCCAATTCGGACATTCAGATGATGTAGCACGTTGCTGTAAGCAAGCACATTCTCATTCAAAGTTGCAAGTTACTATGTAGGAACAAGTTTGTATAGGTATTTCAAAGATGCCCAGAACTGAGCTAAACTTGGTATGTGTCCAACCTCTAGAAATAACTTCATGCCCCAACTCCCTTACTTCCAGCTAGTAAGGATCACATAATTCCTAACAAAGTTTTGACACAGATTACAAATTCGGGCATTCAGAACATATAGCAAGTTGCTGTAAGCAAGCACATTCTCATTCAAAGTTGCAAGTTACTATGTAGGAACAAGTTTGTATAGGTATTTCAAAGATGCCCAGAACTGAGCTAAACTTGGTATGTCTCCAACTCCTAGAAATAACTTCATGCCCCATTTCCCTTACTTCCAGCTAGTAAGGATCACATAATTCCTAACAAAGATTTGAGACAGATTCCCAATTCGGGCATTCAGAACATGTAGCAAGTTGCTGTAAGCAAGCACATTCAATTCAAAGTTGCAAGTTACTATGTAGGAACAAGTTTGTATGGGTATTTCAAAGATGCCCAGAATTGAGCTAAACTTGGTATGTCTCCAACTCATAGAAATAACTTCATGCCCCATCTCCCTTACTTGCATCTAGTAAGGATCACATAATTCCTAACAAAGTTTTGACACAGATTCCCAATTTGGCCATTCAGAACATATAGCACGTTGCTGTAAGCAAGCACATTCTCATTCAAATTTGCAAGTTACTATGTAGGAACAAGTTTGTAAAGGTATTTCAAAGATGCCCAGAACTGAGCTAAACGTTGTATGTCTCCAACTCCTGGAAATTACTTCATGCCCCATCACCCTTACATCCAGCTAGTAAGGATCACATAATTCCTAACAAAGTTTTGACACAGATTCCCAATTCGGGCATTCAGAAGATGTAGCACGTTGCTGTAAGCAAGCACATTCTCATTCAAAGTTGCAAGTTACTATGTAGGAACAAGTTTGTATAGGTATTTCAAAGATGCCCAGAATTGAGCTAAACTTGGTATGTCTCCAACTCCTAGAAATAACTTCATGGCCCATCTCCCTTACTTCCATCTAGTAAGGATCACATAAATCCTAACAAAGTTTTGACACAGATTTCCAATTCGGGCATTCAGAACATATAGCACGTTGATGTAAGCAAGCACATTCTCATTCAAAGTTGCAAGTTACTAAGTAGGAACAAGTTTGTAAAGGTATTTCAAAGATGCCCAGAACTCAGCTAAACTTGGTATGTCTCCAACTCCTAGAAATAACTTCATGCCCCATCACACTTACTTCCAGCTAGTAAGGATCACATAATTCCTAACAAAGTTTTGACACAGATTCCCAATTCGGACATTCAGATGATGTAGCACGTTGCTGTAAGCAAGCACATTCTCATTCAAAGTTGCAAGTTACTATGTAGGAACAAGTTTGTATAGGTATTTCAAAGATGCCCAGAACTGAGCTAAACTTGGTATGTGTCCAACCTCTAGAAATAACTTCATGCCCCAACTCCCTTACTTCCAGCTAGTAAGGATCACATAATTCCTAACAAAGTTTTGACACAGATTCCCAATTCGGGCATTCAGAACATATAGCAAGTTGCAGTAAGCAAGCACATTCTCATTCAAAGTTACAAGTTACTATGTAGGAACAAGTTTGTATAGGTATTTCAAAGATGCCCAGAACTGAGCTAAACGTTGTATGTCCCCAACTCCTAGAAATAACTTCATGCCCCATCTCCCTTACTTCCAGCTAGTAAGGATCACATAATTCCTAACAAAGTTTTGACACAGATTCTCAATTCGGGCATTCAGAACATATAGCACGTTGATGTAAGCAAGCACATTCTCATTCAAAGTTGCATGTTACTATGTAGGAACAAGTTTGTATAGGTATTTCAAAGATGCCCAGAACTGAGCTAAACGTTGTATGTCTCCAACTCCTGGAAATAACTTCATGCCCCATCTCCCTTACTTCCAGCTAGTAAGGATCACATAATTCCTAACAAAGTTTTGACACAGATTCCCAATTCGGGCATTCAGAACATATAGCACGTTGCTGTAAGCAAGCACATTCTCATTCAAAGTTGCAAGTTACTATGTAAGAACAAGTTTGTATAGGTATTTCAAAGATGCCCAGAACTGAGCTAAACTTGGTATGTGTCCAACCTCTAGAAATAACTTCATGCCCCAACTCCCTTACTTCCAGCTAGTAAGGATCACATAATTCCTAACAAAGATTTGACACAGATTCCAAATTCGGGCATTCAGAACATATAGCACGTTGCTGTAAGCAATCACATTCTCATTCACAGTTGCAAGTTACTATGTAGGAACAAGTTTGTATAGGTATTTCAAAGATGCCCAGAACTGAGCTAAACGTTGTATGTCTCCAACTCCTAGAAATATCTTCATGCCCCATCTCCCTTACTTCCAGCTAGTTAGGATCACATAATTCCTAACAAAGTTTTGACACAGATTCCCAATTCGGGCATTCAGAACATATAGCACGTTGCTGTAAGCAAGCACATTCTCATTGAAAGTTGCAAGTTACTATGTAGGAACAAGTTTGTATAGGTATTTCAAAGATGCCCAGAACTGAGCTAAACGTTGTATGTCTCCAACTCCTAGAAATATCTTCATGCCCCATCTCCCTTACTTCCAGCTAGTAAGGATCACATAATTCCTAACAAAGTTTTGACACAGATTCCCAATTCGGGCATTCAGAACATATAGCACGTTGCTGTAAGCAAGCACATTCTCATTCAAAGTTGCAAGTTACTATGTAGGAACAAGTTTGCATAGGTATTTCAAAGATGCCCAGAACTTAGCTAAACGTTGTATGTCTCCAACTCCTAGAAATAACTTCATGCCCCATCTCCCTTACTTCCAGCTAGTAAGGATCACAAAATTCCTAACAAAGTTTTGACACAGATTCCCAATTCGGGCATTCAGAACATATAGCACGTTGCTGTAAGCAAGCACATTCTCATTCAAGGTTGCAAGTTAATATGTAGGAACAAGTTTGTATAGGTAATTCAAAGATGCCCAGAACTGAGCTAAACTTGGTATGTCTCCAACTCCTAGAAATAACTTCATGCCCCATCTCCCTTACTTCCAGCTAGTAAGGATCACATAATTCCTAACAAAATTTTGACACAGATTCCCAATTCGGGCATTCAGAACATGTAGCACGTTGCTGTAAGCAAGCACATTCTCATTCAAAGTTGCAAGTTACTATGTAGGAACAAGTTTGTATAGGTATTTCAAAGATGCCCAGAACTGAGCTAAACTTGGTATGTGTCCAACCTCTAGAAATAACTTCATGCCCCAACTCCCTTAGTTCCAGCTAGTAAGGATCACATAATTCCTAACAAAGATGTGACACAGATTCCCAATTCGGGCAATCAGAACATATAGCAAGTTGCTGTAAGCAAGCACATTCTCATTCAAAGTTGCAAGTTACTATGTAGGAACAAGTTTGTATAGGTATTTCAAAGATGCCCAGAACTGAGCTAAACTTGGTATGTCTCCAACTCCTAGAAATAACTTCATGCCCCATCTCCCTTACTTCCAGCTAGTAAGGATCACATAATTCCTAACAAAGTTTTGACACAGATTCCCAATTCGGGCATTCAGAACATGTAGCACGTTGCTGTAAGCAAGCACATTCAATTCAATGTTGCAAATTACTATGTAGGAACAAGTTTGTATAGGTATTTCAAAGATGCCCAGAACTGAGCTAAACGTTGTATGTCTCCAACTCCTAGAAATAACTTCATGCCCCATCTCCCTTACTTCCAGCTAGTAAGGATCACATAATTCCTAACAAAGTTTTGACACAGATTCCCAATTCGGGCATTCAGAACATATAGCACGTTGCTGTAAGCAAGCACATTCTCATTCAAAGTTGCAAGTTACTATGTAGGAACAAGTTTGTATAGGTATTTCAAAGATGCCCAGAACTGAGCTAAACGTTGTATGTCTCCAACTCCTAGAAATAACTTCATGCCCCATCTCCCTTACTTCCAGCTAGTAAGGATCACATAATTCCTAACAAAGTTTTGACTCAGATTCCCAATTCGGGCATTCAGAACATATAGCACGTTGCTGTAAGCAAGCACATTCTCATTCAAAGTTGCAAGTTACTATGTAGGAACAAGTTTGTATAGGTATTTCAAAGATGCCCAGAACTGAGCTAAACTTGGGATGTGTCCAACCTCTAGAAATAACTTCATGCCCCAACTCCCTTACTTCCAGCTAGTAAGGATCACATAATTCATAACAAAGATTTGACACAGATTCCCAATTCGGGCATTCAGAACATGTAGCAAGTTGCTGTAAGCAAGCACATTCAATTCAAAGTTGCAAGTTACTATGTAGGAACAAGTTTGTATGGGTATTTCAAAGATGCCCAGAATTGAGCAAAACTTGGTATGTCTCCAACTCCTAGAAATAACTTCATGCCCCATCTCGCTTACTTGCATCTAGTAATGATCACATAATTCCTAACAAAGTTTTGACACAGATTCCCAATTCGGGCATTCAGAACATATAGCACGTTGCTGTAAGCAAGCACATTCTCATTCAAAGTTGCAAGTTACTAAGTAGGAACAAGTTTGTAAAGGTATTTCAAAGATGCCCAGAACTGAGCTAAACGTTGTATGTCTCAAACTCCTAGAAATTACTTCATGCCCCATCACCCTTACTTCCAGCTAGTAAGGATCACATAATTCCTAACAACGTTTTGACACAGATTCCCAATTCGGGCATTCAGAAGATGTAGCACGTTGCTGTAAGCAAGCACATTCTCATTCAAAGTTGCAAGTTACTATGTAGGAACAAGTGTGTATAGGTATTTCAAAGATGCCCAGAATTGAGCTAAACTTGGTATGTCTCCAACTCCTAGAAATAACTTCATGGCCCATCTCCCTTACTTCCATCTAGTAAGGATCACACAATTCCTAACAAAGTTTTGACACAGATTCCCAATTCGGGCATTCAGAACATATAGCACGTTGATGTAAGCAAGCACATTCTCATTCAAAGTTGCAAGTTACTATGTAGGAACAAGTTTGTATAGGTATTTCAAAGATGCCCAGAACTGAGCTAAACTTGGTATGTGTCCAACCTCTAGAAATAACTTCATGCCCCAACTCCCTTACTTCCAGCTAGTAAGGATCACATAATTCCTAACAACGTTTTGACACAGATTCCCAATTCGGGCATTCAGAACATATAGCAAGTTGCTGTAAGCAAGCACATTCTCATTCAAAGTTACAAGTTACTATGTAGGAACAAGTTTGTATAGGTATTTCAAAGATGCCCAGAACTGAGCTAAACGTTGTATGTCTCCAACTCCTAGAAATAACTTCATGCCCCATCTCCCTTACTTCCAGCTAGTAAGGATCACATAATTCCTAACAAAGTTTTGACACAGATTCCCAATTCGGGCATTCAGAACATATAGCACGTTGCTGTAAGCAAGCACATTCTCATTCAAAGTTGCAAGTTACTATGTAGGAACAAGTTTGTATAGGTATTTCAAAGATGCCCAGAACTGAGCTAAACGTTGTATGTCTCCAACTCCTAGAAATAACTTCATGCCCCATCTCCCTTACTTCCAGCTAGTAAGGATCACATAATTCCTAACAAAGTTTTGACACAGATTCCCAATTCGGGCATTCAGAACATATAGCACGTTGCTGTAAGCAAGCACATTCTCATTCAAAGTTGCAAGTTACTATGTAGGAACAAGTTTGTATAGGTATTTCAAAGATGCCCAGAACTGAGCTAAACTTGGTATGTGTCCAACCTCTAGAAATAACTCCATGCCCCAACTCCCTTACTTCCAGCTAGTAAGGATCACATAATTCCTAACAAAGTTTTGACACAGATTCCCAATTCAGGCATTCAGAACATATAGCACGTTGCTGTAAGCAATCACATTCTCATTCAAAGTTGCAAGTTACTATGTAGGAACAAGTTTGTATAGGTATTTCAAAGATGCCCAGAACTGAGCTAAACGTTGTATGTCTCCAACTCCTAGAAATATCTTCATGCCCCATCTCCCTTACTTCCAGCTAGTAAGGATCACATAATTCCTAACAAAGTTTTGACACAGATTCCCAATTCGGGCATTCAGAACATATAGCACGTTGCTGTAAGCAAGCACATTCTCATTCAAAGTTGCAAGTTACTATGTAGGAACAAGTTTGTATAGGTATTTCAAAGATGCCCAGAACTGAGCTAAACGTTGTATGTCTCCAACTCCTAGAAATATCTTCATGCCCCATCTCCCTTACTTCCAGCTAGTAAGGATCACATAATTCCTAACAAAGTTTTGACACAGATTCCCAATTCGGGCATTCAGAACATGTAGCACGTTGATGTAAGCAAGCACATTCTCATTCAAAGTTGCAAGTTACTATGTAGGAACAAGTTTGTATAGGTATTTCAAAGATGCCCAGAACTGAGCTAAACTTGGTATGTCTCCAACTCCTAGAAATAACTTCATGCCCCATTTCCCTTACTTCCAGCTAGTAAGGATCACATAATTCCTAACAAAGATTTGAGACAGATTCCCAATTCGGGCATTCAGAACATGTAGCAAGTTGCTGTAAGCAAGCACATTCAATTCAAAGTTGCAAGTTACTATGTAGGAACAAGTTTGTATGGGTATTTCAAAGATGCCCAGAATTGAGCTAAACTTGGTATGTCTCCAACTCATAGAAATAACTTCATGCCCCATCTCCCTTACTTGCATCTAGTAAGGATCACATAATTCCTAACAAAGTTTTGACACAGATTCCCAATTTGGCCATTCAGAACATATAGCACGTTGCTGTAAGCAAGCACATTCTCATTCAAATTTGCAAGTTACTATGTAGGAACAAGTTTGTAAAGGTATTTCAAAGATGCCCAGAACTGAACTAAACGTTGTATGTCTCCAACTCCTAGAAATTACTTCATGCCCCATCACCCTTACATCCAGCTAGTAAGGATCACATAATTCCTAACAAAGTTTTGACACAGATTCCCAATTCGGGCATTCAGAAGATGTAGCACGTTGCTGTAAGCAAGCACATTCTCATTCAAAGTTGCAAGTTACTATGTAGGAACAAGTTTGTATAGGTATTTCAAAGATGCCCAGAATTGAGCTAAACTTGGTATGTCTCCAACTCCTAGAAATAACTTCATGGCCCATCTCCCTTACTTCCATCTAGTAAGGATCACATAAATCCTAACAAAGTTTTGACACAGATTTCCAATTCGGGCATTCAGAACATATAGCACGTTGATGTAAGCAAGCACATTCTCATTCAAAGTTGCAAGTTACTAAGTAGGAACAAGTTTGTAAAGGTATTTCAAAGATGCCCAGAACTCAGCTAAACTTGGTATGTCTCCAACTCCTAGAAATAACTTCATGCCCCATCACCCTTACTTCCAGCTAGTAAGGATCACATAATTCCTAACAAAGTTTTGACACAGATTCCCAATTCGGACATTCAGATGATGTAGCACGTTGCTGTAAGCAAGCACATTCTCATTCAAAGTTGCAAGTTACTATGTAGGAACAAGTTTGTATAGGTATTTCAAAGATGCCCAGAACTGAGCTAAACTTGGTATGTGTCCAACCTCTAGAAATAACTTCATGCCCCAACTCCCTTACTTCCAGCTAGTAAGGATCACATAATTCCTAACAAAGTTTTGACACAGATTACCAATTCGGGCATTCAGAACATATAGCAAGTTGCTGTAAGCAAGCACATTCTCATTCAAAGTTGCAAGTTACTATGTAGGAACAAGTTTGTATAGGTATTTCAAAGATGCCCAGAACTGAGCTAAACTTGGTATGTCTCCAACTCCTAGAAATAACTTCATGCCCCATTTCCCTTACTTCCAGCTAGTAAGGATCACATAATTCCTAACAAAGATTTGAGACAGATTCCCAATTCGGGCATTCAGAACATGTAGCAAGTTGCTGTAAGCAAGCACATTCAATTCAAAGTTGCAAGTTACTATGTAGGAACAAGTTTGTATGGGTATTTCAAAGATGCCCAGAATTGAGCTAAACTTGGTATGTCTCCAACTCATAGAAATAACTTCATGCCCCATCTCCCTTACTTGCATCTAGTAAGGATCACATAATTCCTAACAAAGTTTTGACACAGATTCCCAATTTGGCCATTCAGAACATATAGCACGTTGCTGTAAGCAAGCACATTCTCATTCAAATTTGCAAGTTACTATGTAGGAACAAGTTTGTAAAGGTATTTCAAAGATGCCCAGAACTGAGCTAAACGTTGTATGTCTCCAACTCCTAGAAATTACTTCATGCCCCATCACCCTTACATCCAGCTAGTAAGGATCACATAATTCCTAACAAAGTTTTGACACAGATTCCCAATTCGGGCATTCAGAAGATGTAGCACGTTGCTGTAAGCAAGCACATTCTCATTCAAAGTTGCAAGTTACTATGTAGGAACAAGTTTGTATAGGTATTTCAAAGATGCCCAGAATTGAGCTAAACTTGGTATGTCTCCAACTCCTAGAAATAACTTCATGGCCCATCTCCCTTACTTCCATCTAGTAAGGATCACATAAATCCTAACAAAGTTTTGACACAGATTTCCAATTCGGGCATTCAGAACATATAGCACGTTGATGTAAGCAAGCACATTCTCATTCAAAGTTGCAAGTTACTAAGTAGGAACAAGTTTGTAAAGGTATTTCAAAGATGCCCAGAACTCAGCTAAACTTGGTATGTCTCCAACTCCTAGAAATAACTTCATGCCCCATCACCCTTACTTCCAGCTAGTAAGGATCACATAATTCCTAACAAAGTTTTGACACAGATTCCCAATTCGGACATTCAGATGATGTAGCACGTTGCTGTAAGCAAGCACATTCTCATTCAAAGTTGCAAGTTACTATGTAGGAACAAGTTTGTATAGGTATTTCAAAGATGCCCAGAACTGAGCTAAACTTGGTATGTGTCCAACCTCTAGAAATAACTTCATGCCCCAACTCCCTTACTTCCAGCTAGTAAGGATCACATAATTCCTAACAAAATTTTGACACAGATTCCCAATTCGGGCATTCAGAACATATAGCAAGTTGCTGTAAGCAAGCACATTCTCATTCAAAGTTACAAGTTACTATGTAGGAACAAGTTTGTATAGGTATTTCAAAGATGCCCAGAACTGAGCTAAACGTTGTATGTCTCCAACTCCTAGAAATAACTTCATGCCCCATCTCCCTTACTTCCAGCTAGTAAGGATCACATAATTCCTAACAAAGTTTTGACACAGATTCTCAATTCGGGCATTCAGAACATATAGCACGTTGATGTAAGCAAGCACATTCTCATTCAAAGTTGCATGTTACTATGTAGGAACAAGTTTGTATAGGTATTTCAAAGATGCCCAGAACTGAGCTAAACGTTGTATGTCTCCAACTCCTGGAAATAACTTCATGCCCCATCTCCCTTACTTCCAGCTAGTAAGGATCACATAATTCCTAACAAAGTTTTGACACAGATTCCCAATTCGGGCATTCAGAACATATAGCACGTTGCTGTAAGCAAGCACATTCTCATTCAAAGTTGCAAGTTACTAAGTAGGAACAAATTTGTTAAGGTATTTCAAAGATGCCCAGAACTGAGCTAAACTTGGTATGTCTCCAACTCCTAGAAATAACATCATGCCCCATCACCCTTACTTCCAGCTAGTAAGGATCGCATAATTCCTAACAAAGTTTTGACACAGATTTCCAATTCGGGAATTCAGAACATGTAGCACGTTGCTGTAAGCAAGCAAGTTCTCATTCAAAGTTGCAAGTTACTATGTAGGAACAAGTTTGTATAGGTATTTCAAAGATGTCCAGAACTGAGCTAAACGTTGTATGTTTCCAACTCCTAGAAATAACTTCATGCCCCATCACCCTTACATCCAGCTAGTAAGGATCACATAATTCCTAACAAAGTTTTGACACAGATTCCCAATTCGGGCATTCAGAACATATAGCACGTTGCTGTAAGCAAGCACATTCTCATTGAAAGTTGCAAGTTACTATGTAGGAACAAGTTTGTATAGGTATTTCAAAGATGCCCAGAACTGAGCTAAACGTTGTATGTCTCCAACTCCTAGAAATATCTTCATGCCCCATCTCCCTTACTTCCAGCTAGTAAGGATCACATAATTCCTAACAAAGTTTTGACACAGATTCCCAATTCGGGCATTCAGAACATATAGCACGTTGCTGTAAGCAAGCACATTCTCATTCAAAGTTGCAAGTTACTATGTAGGAACAAGTTTGCATAGGTATTTCAAAGATGCCCAGAACTGAGCTAAACGTTGTATGTCTCCAACTCCTAGAAATAACTTCATGCCCCATCTCCCTTACTTCCAGCTAGTAAGGATCACAAAATTCCTAACAAAGTTTTGACACAGATTCCCAATTCGGACATTCAGAACATATAGCACGTTGCTGTAAGCAAGCACATTCTCATTCAAGGTTGCAAGTTAATATGTAGGAACAAGTTTGTATAGGTAATTCAAAGATGCCCAGAACTGAGCTAAACTTGGTATGTCTCCAACTCCTAGAAATAACTTCATGCCCCATCTCCCTTACTTCCAGCTAGTAAGGATCACATAATTCCTAACAAAATTTTGACACAGATTCCCAATTCGGGCATTCAGAACATGTAGCACGTTGCTGTAAGCAAGCACATTCTCATTCAAAGTTGCAAGTTACTATGTAGGAACAAGTTTGTATAGGTATTTCAAAGATGCCCAGAACTGAGCTAAACTTGGTATGTGTCCAACCTCTAGAAATAACTTCATGCCCCAACTCCCTTAGTTCCAGCTAGTAAGGATCACATAATTCCTAACAAAGATTTGACACAGATTCCCAATTCGGGCAATCAGAACATATAGCAAGTTGCTGTAAGCAAGCACATTCTCATTCAAAGTTGCAAGTTACTATGTAGGAACAAGTTTGTATAGGTATTTCAAAGATGCCCAGAACTGAGCTAAACTTGGTATGTCTCCAACTCCTAGAAATAACTTCATGCCCCATCTCCCTTACTTCCAGCTAGTAAGGATCACATAATTCCTAACAAAGTTTTGACACAGATTCCCAATTCGGGCATTCAGAACATGTAGCACGTTGCTGTAAGCAAGCACATTCAATTCAATGTTGCAAATTACTATGTAGGAACAAGTTTGTATAGGTATTTCAAAGATGCCCAGAATTGAGCTAAACTTGGTATTTCTCCGACTCCTAGAAATAACTTCATGCCCCATCTCCTTTACTTCCATCTAGTAAGGATCACATAATTTCTAACAAAGTTTTGACACAGATTCCCAATTCGGGCATACAGAACATATAGCACGTTGCTGTAAGCAAGCACATTCTCATTCAAATTTGCAAGTTACTAAGTAGGAACAAGTTTGTAAAGGTATTTCAAAGATGCCCAGAACTGAGCTAAACTTGGTATGTCTCCAACTCCTAGAAATAACTTCATGCCCCATCACCCTTACTTCCAGCTAGTAAGGATCACATAATTCCTAACAAAGATTTGACACAGATTCCCAATTCGGGCATTCAGAACATGTAGCAAGTTGCTGTAAGCAAGCACATTCAATTCAAAGTTGCAAGTTACTATGTAGGAACAAGTTTGTATGGGTATTTCAAAGATGCCCAGAATTGAGCTAAACTTTGTATGTCTCCAACTCATAGAAATAACTTCATGCCCCATCTCCCTTACTTGCATCTAGTAAGGATCACATAATTCCTAAAAAAGTTTTGACACAGATTCCCAATTTGGCCATTCAGAACATATAGCACGTTGCTGTAAGCAAGCACATTCTCATTCAAATTTGCAAGTTACTATGTAGGAACAAGTTTGTAAAGGTATTTCAAAGATGCCCAGAACTGAGCTAAACGTTGTATGTCTCCAACTCCTAGAAATTACTTCATGCCCCATCACCCTTACATCCAGCTAGTAAGGATCACATAATTCCTAACAAAGTTTTGAAACAGATTCCCAATTCGGGCATTCAGAAGATGTAGCACGTTGCTGTAAGCAAGCACATTCTCATACAAAGTTGCAAGTTACTATGTAGGAACAAGTTTGTATAGGTATTTCAAAGATGCCCAGAATTGAGCTAAACTTGGTATGTCTCCAACTCCTAGAAATAACTTCATGGCCCATCTCCCTTACTTCCATCTAGTAAGGATCACATAAATCCTAACAAAGTTTTGACACAGATTTCCAATTCGGGCATTCAGAACATATAGCACGTTGATGTAAGCAAGCACATTCTCATTCAAAGTTGCAAGTTACTAAGTAGGAACAAGTTTGTAAAGGTATTTCAAAGATGCCCAGAACTCAGCTAAACTTGGTATGTCTCCAACTCCTAGAAATAACTTCATGCCCCATCACCCTTACTTCCAGCTAGTAAGGATCACATAATTCCTAACAAAGTTTTGACACAGATTCCCAATTCGGACATTCAGATGATGTAGCACGTTGCTGTAAGCAAGCACATTCTCATTCACAGTTGCAAGTTACTATGTAGGAACAAGTTTGTATAGGTATTTCAAAGATGCCCAGAACTGAGCTAAACTTGGTATGTGTCCAACCTCTGGAAATAACTTCATGCCCCAACTCCCTTACTTCCAGCTAGTAAGGATCACATAATTCCTAACAAAGTTTTGACACAGATTACCAATTCGGGCATTCAGAACATATAGCAAGTTGCTGTAAGCAAGCACATTCTCATTCAAAGTTACAAGTTACTATGTAGGAACAAGTTTGTATAGGTATTTCAAAGATGCCCAGAACTGAGCTAAACGTTGTATGTCTCCAACTCCTAGAAATAACTTCATGCCCCATCTCCCTTACTTCCAGCTAGTAAGGATCACATAATTCCTAACAAAGTTTTGACACAGATTCCCAATTCGGGCATTCAGAACATATAGCACGTTGCTGTAAGCAAGCACATTCTCATTCAAAGTTGCAAGTTACTATGTAGGAACAAGTTTGTATAGGTATTTCAAAGATGCCCAGAACTGAGCTAAACTTGGTATGTGTCCAACCTCTAGAAATAACTTCATGCCCCAACTCCCTTACTTCCAGCTAGTAAGGATCACATAATTCCTAACAAAGATTTGACACAGATTCCAAATTCGGGCATTCAGAACATATAGCACGTTGCTGTAAGCAATCACATTCTCATTCACAGTTGCAAGTTACTATGTAGGAACAAGTTTGTATAGGTATTTCAAAGATGCCCAGAACTGAGCTAAACGTTGTATGTCTCCAACTCCTAGAAATATCTTCATGCCCCATCTCCCTTACTTCCAGCTAGTTAGGATCACATAATTCTTAACAAAGTTTTGACACAGATTCCCAATTCGGGCATTCAGAACATATAGCACGTTGCTGTAAGCAAGCACATTCTCATTGAAAGTTGCAAGTTACTATGTAGGAACAAGTTTGTATAGGTATTTCAAAGATGCCCAGAACTGAGCTAAACGTTGTATGTCTCCATCTCCTAGAAATATCTTCATGCCCCATCTCCCTTACTTCCAGCTAGTAAGGATAACATAATTCCTAACAAAGTTTTGACACATATTCCCAATTCGGGCATTCAGAACATATAGAACGTTGCTGTAAGCAAGCACATTCTCATTCAAAGTTGCAAGTTACTATGTAGGAGCAAGTTTGCATAGGTATTTCAAAGATGCCCAGAACTGAGCTAAACGTTGTATGTCTCCAACTCCTAGAAATAACTTCATGCCCCATCTCCCTTACTTCCAGCTAGTAAGGATCACAAAATTCCTAACAAAGTTTTGACACAGATTCCCAATTCGGGCATTCAGAACATATAGCACGTTGCTGTAAGCAAGCACATTCTCATTCAAGGTTGCAAGTTAATATGTAGGAACAAGTTTGTATAGGTAATTCAAAGATGCCCAGAACTGAGCTAAACTTGGTATGTCTCCAACTCCTAGAAATAACTTCATGCCCCATCTCCCTTACTTCCAGGTAGTAAGGATCACATAATTCCTAACAAAATTTTGACACAGATTCCCAATTCGGGCATTCAGAACATGTAGCACGTTGCTGTAAGCAAGCACATTCTCATTCAAAGTTGCAAGTTACTATGTAGGAACAAGTTTGTATAGGTATTTCAAAGATGCCCAGAACTGAGCTAAACTTGGTATGTGTCCAACCTCTAGAAATAACTTCAGGCCCCAACTCCCTTACTTCCAGCTAGTAAGGATCACATAATTCCTAACAAAGATTTGACACAGATTCCCAATTCGGGCAATCAGAACATATAGCAAGTTGCTGTAAGCAAGCACATTCTCATTCAAAGTTGCAAGTTACTATGTAGGAACAAGTTTGTATAGGTATTTCAAAGATGCCCAGAACTGAGCTAAACTTGGTATGTCTCCAACTCCTAGAAATAACTTCATGCCCCATCTCCCTTACTTCCAGCTAGTAAGGATCACATAATTCCTAACAAAGTTTTGACACAGATTCCCAATTCGGGCATTCAGAACATGTAGCACGTTGCTGTAAGCAAGCACATTCAATTCAATGTTGCAAATTACTATGTAGGAACAAGTTTGTATAGGTATTTCAAAGATGCCCAGAATTGAGCTAAACTTGGTATTTCTCCAACTCCTAGAAATAACTTCATGCCCCATCTCCTTTACTTCCATCTAGTAAGGATCACATAATTTCTAACAATGTTTTGACACAGATTCCCAAATCGGGCATACAGAACATATAGCACGTTGCTGTAAGCAAGCACATTCTCATTCAAAGTTGCAAGTTACTAAGTAGGAACAAGTTTGTAAAGGTATTTCAAAGATGCCCAGAACTGAGCTAAACTTGGTATGTCTCCAACTCCTAAAAATAACTTCATGCCCCATCACCCTTACTTCCAGCTAGTAAGGATCACATAATTCCTAACAAAGATTTGACACAGATTCCCAATTCGGGCATTCAGAACATATAGCACATTGCTGTAAGCAAGCACATTCTCATTCAAAGTTGCAAGTTACTATGTAGGAACAAGTTTGTATAGGTATTTCAAAGATGCCCAGACCTGAGCTAAACGTTGTATGTCTCCAACTCCTAGAAATAACTACATGCCCCATTTCCCTTACTTCCAGCTAGTAAGGATCACAAAATTTCTAACAAAGTTTTGACACAGATTCCCAATTCGGTCATTCAGAACATATAGCACGTTGCTGTAAGCAAGCACATTCTCATTCAAAGTTGCAAGTTACTATGTAGGAACAAGTTTGTATAGGAATTTCAAAGATGCCCAGAACTGAGCTAAACGTTGTATGTCTCCAACTCCTAGAAATAACTTCATGCCCAATCTCCCTTACTTCCAGCTAGTAAGGATCACATAATTCCTAACAAACTTTTGACACAGATTCCCAATTCGGGCATTCAGAACATATAGCACGTTGATGTAAGCAAGCATATTCTCATTCAAAGTTGCAAGTTACTATGTAGGAACAAGTTTGTATAGGTATTTCAAAGATACCCAGAACTGAGCTAAACTTGGTATGTCTCCAACTCCTAGAAATAACTTCATGCCCCATCTCCCTTACATCCAGCTAGTAAGGATCACATAATTCCTAACAAAGTTTTGACACAGATTCCCAATTCGGGCATTCAGAACATGTAGCAAGTTGCTGTAAGCAAGCACATTCAATTCAAAGTTGCAAGTTACTATGTAGGAACAAGTTTGTATAGGTATTTCAAAGATGCCCAGAATTGAGCTAAACTTGGTATGTCTCCAACTCCTAGAAATAACTTCATGCCCCATCTCCCTTACTTCCATCTAGTAAGGATCACATAATTCCTAACAAAGTTTTGACACAGATTCCCAATTCGGGAATTCAGAACATGTAGCACGTTGCTGTAAGCAAGCAAGTTCTCATTCAAAGTTGCAAGTTACTATGTAGGAACAAGTTTGTATAGGTATTTCAAAGATGCCCAGAACTGAGCTAAACGTTGTATGTTTCCAACTCCTAGAAATAACTTCATGCCCCATCACCCTTACATCCAGCTAGTAAGGATCACATAATTCCTAACAAAGTTTTGACACAGATTCCCAATTCGGGCATTCAGAACATATAGCAGGTTGCTGTAAGCAAGCACATTCTCATTCAAAGTTGTAAGTTAATATGTAGGAACAAGTTTGTATACGTATTTCAAAGATGCCCAGAACTAAGCTAAACTTGGTATGTGTCCAACTCCTAGAAATAACTTCATGCACCATCTCCCTTACTTCCAGCTAGTAAGGATCACATAATTCCTAACAAAGATTTGACACAGATTCCCAATTCGGGCATTCAGAACATGTAGCACGTTACTGTAAGCAAGCACATTCTCATTCAAAGTTGCAAGTTACTATGTAGGAACAAGTCTGTATAGGTATTTCAAAGATGCCCAGAACTGAGCTAAACTTGGTATGTGTCAAACTCCTAGAAATAACTTCATGCCCCAACTCCCTTACTTCCAGCTAGTAAGGATCACATAAATTCTAACAAAGTTTTGACACAGATTCCCAATTCGGGCATTCAGAACATATAGCACGTTGCTGTAAGCAAGCACATTCTCATTCAAAGTTGCAAGTTACTAAGTAGGAACAAGTTTGTAAAGGTATTTCAAAGATGCTCAGAACTGAGCTAAACTTGGTATGTCTCCAACTCCTAGAAATAACTTCATGCCCCATCACCCTTACTTCCAGCTAGTAAGGATCACATAATTCCTAACAAAGTTTTGACACAGATTCCCAATTCGGGCATTCAGAACATATAGCACGTTGCTGTAAGCAAGCACATTCTCATTCAAAGTTGCAAGTTACTATGTAGGAACAAGTTTGTATAGGTATTTCAAAGATGCCCAGAACTGAGCTAAACGTTGTATGTCTCCAACTCCTAGAAATATCTTCATGCCCCATCTCCCTTACTTCCAGCTAGTAAGGATCAAATAATTCCTAACAAAGTTTTGACACAGATTCCCAATTCGGGCATTCAGAACATATAGCACGTTGCTGTAAGCAAGCACATTCTCATTCAAAGTTGCAAGTTACTATGTAGGAACAAGTTTGCATAGGTATTTCAAAGATGCCCAGAACTGAGCTAAACGTTGAATGTCTCCAACTCCTAGAAATAACTTCATGCCCCATCTCCCTTACTTCCAGCTAGTAAGGATCACAAAATTCCTAACAAAGTTTTGACACAGATTCCCAATTCGGGCATTCAGAACATAGAGCACGTTGCTGTAAGCAAGCACATTCTCATTCAAGGTTGCAAGTTAATATGTAGGAACAAGTGTGTATAGGTATTTCAAAGATGCCCAGAACTGAGATAAACCTGGTATGTCTCCAACTCCTAGAAATAACTTCATGCCCCATCTCCCTTACTTCCAGCTAGTAAGGATCACATAATTCCTGACAAAGTTTTGCCACAGATTCCCAATTCGGGCATTCAGAACATATAGCACGTTGCTGTAAGCAAGCACATTCTCATTCAAAGTTGCAAGTTACTATGTAGGAACAAGTTTGAATAGGTATTTCAAAGATGCCCAGAACTGAGCTAAACTTGGTATGTGTCCAACCTCTAGAAATAACTTCATGCCCAATCTCCCTTACTTCCAGCTAGTAAGGATCACATAATTCCTAAAAAAGTTTTGACACAGATTCCCAATTCGGGCATTCAGAACATATAGCACGTTGCTGTAAGCAAGCACATTCTCATTCAAAGTTGCAAGTTACTATGTAGGAACAAGTTTGTATAGGTATTTCAAAGATGCCCAGAACTGAGCTAAACGTTGTATGTCTCCAACTCCTCGAAATAACTTCATGCCCCATCTCCCTTACTTCCAGCTAGTAAGGATCACAAAATTCCTAACAAAGTTTTGACAGAGATTCCCAATTCGGGCATTCAGAACATATAGCACGTTGCTGTAAGCAAGCACATTCTCATTCAAAGTTGCAAGTTACTATGTAGGAACAAGTTTGCATAGGTATTTCAAAGATGACCAGAACTGAGCTAAACGTTGTATGTCTCCAACTCCTAGAAATAACTTCATGCCCCATCTCCCTTACTTCCAGCTAGTAAGGATCACAAAATTCCTAACAAAGTTTTGACACAGATTCCCAATTCGGGCATTCAGAACATAGAGCACGTTGCTGTAAGCAAGCACATTCTCATTCAAGGTTGCAAGTTATATATGTAGGAACAAGTTTGTATAGGTATTTCAAAGATGCCCAGAACTGAGCTAAACTTGGTATGTCTCCAACTCCTAGAAATAACTTCATGCCCCATCTCCCTTACTTCCAGCTAGTAAGGATCACATAATTCCTAACAAAGTTTTGACACAGATTCCCAATTCGGGCATTCAGAACATATAGCACGTTGCTCTAAGCAAGCACATTCTCATTCAAAGTTGCAAATTACTAAGTAGGAAGAAATTTGTAAAGGTATTTCAAAGATGCCCAGAACTGAGCTAAACTTGGTATGTCTCCAACTCCTAGAAATAACATCATGCCCCATCACCCTTACTTCCAGCTAGTAAGGATCGCATAATTCCTAACAAAGTTTTGACACAGATTCCCAATTCGGGAATTCAGATAATGTAGCACGTTGCTGTAAGCAAGCACATTCTCATTCAAAGTTGCAATTTACTATGTAGAAACAAGTTTGTATAGGTATTTCAAAGATGCCCAGAACTGAGCTAAACTTGGTATGTCTCCAACTCCTAGAAATAACTTCATGCCCCAACTCCCTTACTTCCAGCTAGTAAGGATCACATAAATTCTAACAAAGTTTTGACACAGATTCCCAATTCGGGCATTCAGAACATATAGCACGTTGCTGTAAGCAAGCACATTCTCAGTCAAAGTTGCAAGTTACTAAGTAGGAACAAGTTTGTAAAGGTATTTCAAAGATGCCCAGAACTGAGCTAAACTTGGTATGTCTCCAACTCCTAGAAATAACTTCATGCCCCATCACCCTTACTTCCAGCTAGTAAGGATCACATAATTCCTGACAAAGTTTTGCCACAGATTCCCAATTCGGGCATTCAGAACATATAGCACGTTGCTGTAAGCAAGCACATTCTCATTCAAAGTTGCAAGTTACTATGTAGGAACAAGTTTGAATAGGTATTTCAAAGATGCCCAGAACTGAGCTAAACTTGGTATGTGTCCAACCTCTAGAAATAACTTCATGCCCAATCTCCCTTACTTCCACCTAGTAAGGATCACATAATTCCTAAAAAAGTTTTGACACAGATTCCCAATTCGGGCATTCAGAACATATAGCACGTTGCTGTAAGCAAGCACATTCTCATTCAAAGTTGCAAGTTACTATGTAGGAACAAGTTTGTATAGGTATTTCAAAGATGCCCAGAACTGAGCTAAACTTTGTATGTCTCCAACTCCTCGAAATAACTTCATGCCCCATCTCCCTTACTTCCAGCTAGTAAGGATCACAAAATTCCTAACAAAGTTTTGACACAGATTCCCAATTCGGGCATTCAGAACATATAGCACGTTGCTGTAAGCAAGCACATTCTCATACAAAGTTGCAAGTTACTATGTAGGAACAAGTTTGTATAGGTATTTCAAAGATGCCCAGAACTGAGCTAAACTTGGTATGTCTCCAACTCCTAGAAATAACTTCATGCCCCATCTCCCTTACTTCCAGCTAGTAAGGATCACATAATTCCTAACAAAGTTTTGACACAGATTCCCAATTCGGGCATTCAGAACATGTAGCACGTTGCTGTAAGCTAGCACATTCAATTCAAAGTTGCAAGTTACTATGTAGGAACAAGTTTGTATAGAAATTTCAAAGATGCCCAGAATTGAGCTAAACTTGGTATTTCTCCAACTCCTAGAAATAACTTCATGCCCCATCTCCTTTACTTCCATCGAGTAAGGATCACATAATTTCTAACAAAGTTTTGACACAGATTCCCAATTCGGGCATACAGAACATATAGCACGTTGCTGTAAGCAAGCACATTCTCATTCAAAGTTGCAAGTTACTAAGTAGGAACAAGTTTGTAAAGGTATTTCAAAGATGCCCAGAACTGAGCTAAACTTGGTATGTCTCCAACTCCTAGAAATAACTTCATGCCCCATCACCCTTACTTCCAGCTAGTAAGGATCACATAATTCCTAACAAAGATTTGACACAGATTCCCAATTCGGGCATTCAGAACATATAGCACATTGCTGTAAGCAAGCACATTCTCATTCAAAGTTGCAAGTTATTATGTAGGAACAAGTTTGTATAGGTATTTCAAAGATGCCCAGACCTGAGCTAAACGTTGTATGTCTCCAACTCCTAGAAATAACTACATGCCCCATCTCCCTTACTTCCATCTAGTAAGGATCACAAAATTTCTAACAAAGTTTTGACACAGATTCCCAATTCGTTCGTTCAGAACATATAGCACGTTGCTGTAAGCAAGCACATTCTCATTCAAAGTTGCAAGTTACTATGTAGGAACAAGTTTGTATAGGAATTTCAAAGATGCCCAGAACTGAGCTAAACGTTGTATGTCTCCAACTCCTAGAAATAACTTCATGCCCCATCACCCTTACTTCCAGCTAGTAAGGATCACATAATTCCTAACAAAGTTTTGACACAGATTCCCAATTCGGGCATTCAGAACATATAGCAGGTTGCTGTAAGCAAGCACATTCTCATTCAAAGTTATAAGTTAATATGTAGGAACAAGTTTGTATAGGTATTTCAAAGATGCCAAGAACTGAGCTAAACTTGGTATGTGTCCAACTCCTAGAAATAATTTCATGCCCCAACTCCCTTACTTCCAGCTAGTAAGGATCACATAATTTCTAACAAAGTTTTGACACAGATTCCCAATTCGGGCATTCAGAACATATAGCACGTTGCTGTAAGCAAGCACATTCTCATTCAAAGTTGCAAGTTACTATGTAGGAACAAGTTTGTATAGGTATTTCAAAGATGCCCAGAACTGAGCTAAACTTGGTATGTGTCCAACCTCTAGAAATAATTTCATGCCCCAACTCCCTTACTTCCAGCTAGTAAGGATCACATAATTCCTAACAAAGTTTTGACACAGATTCCCAATTCGGGCATTCAGAACATATAGCACGTTGCTGTAAGCAAGCACATTCTCATTCAAAGTTGCAAGTACTGTGTAGGAACAAGTTTGTATAGGTATTTCAAAGATGCCCAGAACTGAGCTAAACGTTGTATGTCTCCAACTCCTAGAAATAACTTCATGCCCCATCTCGCTTACTTCCAGCTAGTAAGGATCACATAATTTCTAACAAAGTTTTGACACAGATTCCCAATTCGGGCATTCAGAACATATAGCACGTTGCTGTAAGCAAGCACATTCTCATTCAAAGTTGCAAGTTACTATGTAGGAACAAGTTTGTATAGGTATTTCAAAGATGCCCAGAACTGAGCTAAACGTTGTATGTCTCCAACTCCTAGAAATAACTTCATGCCCCATCACCCTTACTTCCAGCTAGTAAGGATCACATAATTCCTAACAAAGTTTTGACACAGATTCCCAATTCGGGCATTCAGAACATATAGCACGTTGCTGTAAGCAAGCACATTCTCATTCAAAGTTGCAAGTTACTAAGTAGGAACAAATTTGTAAAGGTATTTCAAAGATGCCCAGAACTGAGCTAAACTTGGTATGTCTCCAACTCCTAGAAATAACATCATGCCCCATCACCCTTACTTCCAGCTAGTAAGGATCACATAATTCCTAACAATGTTTTGACACAGATTCCCAATTCGAGAATTCAGAACATGTAGCACGTTGCTGTAAGCAAGCAAGTTCTCATTCAAAGTTGCAAGTTACTATGTAGGAACAAGTTTGTATAGGTATTTCAAAGATGACCAGAACTGAGCTAAACGTTGTATGTCTCCAACTCCTCGAAATAACTTCATGCCCCATCTCCCTTACTTCCAGCTAGTAAGGATCACAAAATTCCTAACAAAGTTTTGACACAGATTCCCAATTCGGGCATTCAGAACATATAGCACGTTGCTGTAAGCAAGTACATTCTCATTCAAAGTTGCAAGTTACTACGTAGGAACAAGTTTGTATAGGTATTTCAAAGATGCCCAGAACTGAGCTAAACTTGGTATGTGTCCAACCTCTAGAAATAACTTCATGCCCCAACTCCCTTACTTCCAGCTAGTAAGGATCACATAATTCCTAACAAAGTTTTGACACAGATTCCCAATTCGGGCATTCAGACCATATAGCACGTTGCTGTAAGCAAGCACATTCTCATTCAAAGTTGCAAGTTACTATGTAGGAACAAGTTTGTATAGGTATTTCAAAGATGCCCAGAACTGAGCTAAAAGTTGTATGTCTCCAACTCCTAGAAATATCTTCATGCCCCATCTCCCTTACTTCCAGCTAGTAAGGATCACATAATTCCTAACAAAGTTTTGACACAGATTCCCAATTCGGGCATTCAGAACATATAGCACGTTGCTGTAAGCAAGCACATTCTCATTCAAAGTTGCAAGTTACTATGTAGGAACAAGTTTGCATAGGTATTTCAAAGATGCCCAGAACTGAGCTAAACTTGGTATGTGTCCAACCTCTAGAAATAACTTCATGCCCAATCTCCCTTACTTCCAGCTAGTAAGGATCACATAATTCCTAAAAAAGTTTTGACACAGATTCCCAATTCGGGCATTCAGAACATATAGCACGTTGCTGTAAGCAAGCACATTCTCATTCAAAGTTGCAGGTTAGTATGTAGGAACAAGTTTGTATAGGTATTTCAAAGATGCCCAGAACTGAGCTAAACGTTGTATGTCTCCAAATCCTCGAAATAACTTCATGCCCCATCTCCCTTACTTCCAGCTAGTAAGGATCACAAAATTCCTAACAAAGTTTTGACACAGATTCCCAATTCGGGCATTCAGAACATATAGCACGTTGCTGTAAGCAAGCACATTCTCATTCAAAGTTGCAAGTTACTACGTAGGAACAAGTTTGTATAGGTATTTCAAAGATGCCCAGAACTGAGCTAAACTTGGTATGTGTCCAACCTCTAGAAATAACTTCATGCCCCAACTCCCTTACTTCCAGCTAGTAAGGATCACATAATTCCTAACAAAGTTTTGACACAGATTCCCAATTCGGGCATTCAGAACATATAGCACGTTGCTCTAAGCAAGCACATTCTCATTCAAAGTTGCAAATTACTAAGTAGGAACAAATTTGTAAAGGTATTTCAAAGATGCCCAGAACTGAGCTAAACTTGGCATGTCTCCAACTCCTAGAAATAACATCATGCCCCATCACCCTTACTTCCAGCTAGTAAGGATCGCATAATTCCTAACAAAGTTTTGACACAGATTCCCAATTCGGGAATTCAGATCATGTAGCACGTTGCTGTAAGCAAGCAAGTTCTCATTCAAAGTTGCAAGTTACTATGTAGGAACAAGTTTGTATAGGTATTTCAAAGATGCCCAGAACTGAGCTAAACGTTGTATGTCTCCAACTCCTAGAAATAACTTCATGCCCCATCACCCTTACTTCCAGCTAGTAAGGATCACATAATTCCTAACAAAGTTTTGACACAGATTCCCAATTCGGGCATTCAGAACATATAGCAGGTTGCTGTAAGCAAGCACATTCTCATTCAAAGTTGTAAGTTAATATGTAGGAACAAGTTTGTATAGGTATTTCAAAGATGCCAAGAACTGAGCTAAACTTGGTATGTGTCCAACTCCTAGAAATAACTTCATGCCCCATCTCCATTACTTCCAGCTAGTAAGGATCACATAATTCCTAACAAAGATTTGACACAGATTCCCAATTCGGGCATTCAGAACATGTAGCACGTTACTGTAAGCAAGCACATTCTCATTCAAAGTTGCAAGTTACTATGTAGAAACAAGTTTGTATAGGTATTTCAAAGATGCCCAGAACTGAGCTAAACTTGGTATGTCTCCAACTCCTAGAAATAACTTCATGCCCCAACTCCCTTACTTCCAGCTAGTAAGGATCACATAAATTCTAACAAAGTTTTGACACAGATTCCCAATTCGGGCATTCAGAACATATAGCACGTTGCTGTAAGCAAGCACATTCTCATTCAAAGTTGCAAGTTACTAAGTAGGAACAAGTTTGTAAAGGTATTTCAAAGATGCCCAGAACTGAGCTAAACTTGGTATGTCTCCAACTCCTAGAAATAACTTCATGCCCCATCACCCTTACTTCCAGCTAGTAAGGATCACATAATTCCTGACAAAGTTTTGCCACAGATTCCCAATTCGGGCATTCAGAACATATAGCACGTTGCTGTAAGCAAGCACATTCTCATTCAAAGTTGCAAGTTACTATGTAGGAACAAGTTTGAATAGGTATTTCAAAGATGCCCATAACTGAGCTAAACTTGGTATGTGTCAAACCTCTAGAAATAACTTCATGCCCAATCTCCCTTACTTCCACCTAGTAAGGATCACATAATTCCTAAAAAAGTTTTGACACAGATTCCCAATTCGGGCATTCAGAACATATAGCACGTTGCTGTAAGCAAGCACATTCTCATTCAAAGTTGCAAGTTACTATGTAGGAACAAGTTTGTATAGGTATTTCAAAGATGCCCAGAACTGAGCTAAACTTTGTATGTCTCCAACTCCTAGAAATAACTTCATGCCCCATCTCCCTTACTTCCAGCTAGTAAGGATCACAAAATTCCTAACAAAGTTTTGACACAGATTCCCAATTCGGGCATTCAGAACATATAGCACGTTGCTGTAAGCAAGCACATTCTCATTCAAAGTTGCAAGTTACTATGTAGGAACAAGTTTGCATAGGTATTTAATAGATGCCCAGAACTGAGCTAAACGTTGTATGTCTCCAACTCCTAGAAATAACTTCATGCCCCATCTCCCTTACTTCCAGCTAGTAAGGATCACAAAATTCCTAACAAAGTTTTGACACAGATTCCCAATTCGGGCATTCAGAACATAGAGCACGTTGCTGTAAGCAAGCACATTCTCATTCAAGGTTGCAAGTTAATATGTAGGAACAAGTTTGTATAGGTATTTCAAAGATGCCCAGAACTGAACTAAACTTGGTATGTCTCCAACTCCTAGAAATAACTTCATGCCCCATCTCCCTTACTTCCAGCTAGTAAGGATCACATAATTCCTAACAAAGATTTGACACAGATTCCCAATTCGGGCATTCAGAACATATAGCAAGTTGCTGTAAGCAAGCACATTCTCATTCAAAGTTGCAAGTTACTATGTAGGAACAAGTTTGTATAGGTATTTCAAAGATGCCCAGAACTGAGCTAAACTTGGTATGTCTCCAACTCCTAGAAATAACTTCATGCCCCATCTCCCTTACTTCCAGCTAGTAAGGATCACATAATTCCTCACAAAGTTTTGACACAGATTCCCAATTCGGGCATTCAGAACATGTAGCACGTTGCTGTAAGCAAGCACATTCAATTCAAAGTTGCAAGTTACTATGTAGGAACAAGTTTGTATAGAAATTTCAAAGATGCCCAGAATTGAGCTAAACTTGGTATTTCTCCAACTCCTAGAAATAACTTCATGCCCCATCTCCTTTACTTCCATCGAGTAAGGATCACATAATTTCTAACAAAGTTTTGACACAGATTCCCAATTCGGGCATACAGAACATATAGCACGTTGCTGTAAGCAAGCACATTCTCATTCAAAGTTGCAAGTTACTAAGTAGGAACAAGTTTGTAAAGGTATTTCAAAGATGCCCAGAACTGAGCTAAACTTGGTATGTCTCCAACTCCTAGAAATAACTTCATGCCACATCACCCTTACTTCCAGCTAGTAAGGATCACATAATTCCTAACAAAGATTTGACACAGATTCCCAATTCGGGCATTCAGAACATATAGCACATTGCTGTAAGCAAGCACATTCTCATTCAAAGTTGCAAGTTATTATGTAGGAACAAGTTTGTATTGGTATTTCAAAGATGCCCAGACCTGAGCTAAACGTTGTATGTCTCCAACTCCTAGAAATAACTACATGCCCCATCTCCCTTACTTCCAGCTAGTAAGGATCACAAAATTTCTAACAAAGTTTTGACACAGATTCCCAATTCGTTCGTTCAGAACATATAGCACGTTGCTGTAAGCAAGCACATTCTCATTCAAAGTTGCAAGTTACTATGTAGGAACAAGTTTGTATAGGAATTTCAAAGATGCCCAGAACTGAGCTAAACGTTGTATGTCTCCAATTCCTAGAAATAACTTCATGCCCCATCACCCTTACTTCCAGCTAGTAAGGATCACATAATTCCTAACAAAGTTTTGACACAGATTCCCAATTCGGGCATTCAGAACATATAGCAGGTTGCTGTAAGCAAGCACATTCTCATTCAAAGTTATAAGTTAATATGTAGGAACAAGTTTGTATAGGTATTTCAAAGATGCCAAGAACTGAGCTAAACTTGGTATGTGTCCAACTCCTAGAAATAATTTGATGCCCCAACTCCCTTACTTCCAGCTAGTAAGGATCACATAATTTCTAACAAAGTTTTGACACAGATTCCCAATTCGGGCATTCAGAACATATAGCACGTTGCTGTAAGCAAGCACATTCTCATTCAAAGTTGCAAGTTACTATGTAGGAACAAGTTTGTATAGGTATTTCAAAGATGCCCAGAACTGAGCTAAACTTGGTATGTGTCCAACCTCTAGAAATAATTTCATGCCCCAACTCCATTACTTCCAGCTAGTAAGGATCACATAATTCCTAACAAAGTTTTGACACAGATTCCCAATTCGGGCATTCAGAACATATAGCACGTTGCTGTAAGCAAGCACATTCTCATTCAAAGTTGCAAGTACTGTGTAGGAACAAGTTTGTATAGGTATTTCAAAGATGCCCAGAACTGAGCTAAACGTTGTATGTCTCCAACTCCTAGAAATAACTTCATGCCCCATCTCGCTTACTTCCAGCTAGTAAGGATCACATAATTTCTAACAAAGTTTTGACACAGATTCCCAATTCGGGCATTCAGAACATATAGCACGTTGCTGTAAGCAAGCACATTCTCATTCAAAGTTGCAAGTTACTATGTAGGAACAAGTTTGTATAGGTATTTCAAAGATGCCCAGAACTGAGCTAAACGTTGTATGTCTCCAACTCCTAGAAATAACTTCATGCCCCATCACCCTTACTTCCAGCTAGTAAGGATCACATAATTCCTAACAAAGTTTTGACACAGATTCCCAATTCGGGCATTCAGAACATATAGCACGTTGCTGTAAGCAAGCACATTCTCATTCAAAGTTGCAAGTTACTAAGTAGGAACAAATTTGTAAAGGTATTTCAAAGATGCCCAGAACTGAGCTAAACTTGGTATGTCTCCAACTCCTAGAAATAACATCATGCCCCATCACCCTTACTTCCAGCTAGTAAGGATCACATAATTCCTAACAATGTTTTGACACAGATTCCCAATTCGAGAATTCAGAACATGTAGCACGTTGCTGTAAGCAAGCAAGTTCTCATTCAAAGTTGCAAGTTACTATGTAGGAACAAGTTTGTATAGGTATTTCAAAGATGCCCAGAACTGAGCTAAACTTGGTATGTGTCCAACCTCTAGAAATAACTTCATGCCCCAACTCCCTTACTTCCAGCTAGTAAGGATCACATAATTCCTAACAAAGTTTTGACACAGATTCCCAATTCGGGCATTCAGACCATATAGCACGTTGCTGTAAGCAAGCACATTCTCATTCAAAGTTGCAAGTTACTATGTAGGAACAAGTTTGTATAGGTATTTCAAAGATGCCCAGAACTGAGCTAAAAGTTGTATGTCTCCAACTCCTAGAAATATCTTCATGCCCCATCTCCCTTACTTCCAGCTAGTAAGGATCACATAATTCCTAACAAAGTTTTGACACAGATTCCCAATTCGGGCATTCAGAACATATAGCACGTTGCTGTAAGCAAGCACATTCTCATTCAAAGTTGCAAGTTACTATGTAGGAACAAGTTTGCATAGGTATTTCAAAGATGCCCAGAACTGAGCTAAACTTGGTATGTGTCCAACCTCTAGAAATAACTTCATGCCCAATCTCCCTTACTTCCAGCTAGTAAGGATCACATAATTCCTAAAAAAGTTTTGACACAGATTCCCAATTCGGGCATTCAGAACATATAGCACGTTGCTGTAAGCAAGCACATTCTCATTCAAAGTTGCAAGTTACTATGTAGGAACAAGTTTGTATAGGTATTTCAAAGATGCCCAGAACTGAGCTAAACGTTGTATGTCTCCAAATCCTCGAAATAACTTCATGCCCCATCTCCCTTACTTCCAGCTAGTAAGGATCACAAAATTCCTAACAAAGTTTTGACACAGATTCCCAATTCGGGCATTCAGAACATATAGCACGTTGCTGTAAGCAAGCACATTCTCATTCAAAGTTGCAAGTTACTACGTAGGAACAAGTTTGTATAGGTATTTCAAAGATGCCCAGAACTGAGCTAAACTTGGTATGTGTCCAACCTCTAGAAATAACTTCATGC
The DNA here is from genome assembly GCF_020826845.1 of Diceros bicornis minor. Classification (NCBI taxonomy): domain Eukaryota; kingdom Metazoa; phylum Chordata; class Mammalia; order Perissodactyla; family Rhinocerotidae; genus Diceros; species Diceros bicornis. Next base: position 1,068,561 of record NW_026691718.1, read on the forward strand.
CCCAACTCCCTTACTTCCAGCTAGTAAGGATCACATAATTCCTAACAAAGTTTTGACACAGATTCCCAATTCGGGCATTCAGAACATATAGCAAGTTGCTGTAAGCAAGCACATTCTCATTCAAAGTTACAAGTTACTATGTAGGAACAAGTTTGTATAGGTATTTCAAAGATGCCCAGAACTGAGCTAAACGTTGTATGACTCCAACTTCAGAAATAACTTCATGCCCCATCTCCCTTACTTCCAGCTAGTAAGGATCACATAATTCCTAACAAAGTTTTGACACAGATTCCCAATTCGGGCATTCAGAACATATAGCACGTTGCTGTAAGCAAGCACATTCTCATTCAAAGTTGCAAGTTACTATGTAGGAACAAGTTTGTATAGGTATTTCAAAGATGCCCAGAACTGAGCTAAACTTTGTATGTCTCCAACTCCTAGAAATAACTTCATGCCCCATCTCCCTTACTTCCAGCTAGTAAGGATCACATAATTCCTAACAATGTTTTGACACAGATTCCCAATTCGGGCATTCAGAACATATAGCACGTTGCTTTAAGCAAGCACATTCTCATTCAAAGTTGCAAGTTACTATGTAGGAACAAGTTTGTATAGGTATTTCAAAGATGCCCAGAACTGAGCTAAACTTGGTATGTGTCCAACCTCTAGAAATAACTTCATGCCCCAACTCCCTTACTTCCAGCTAGTAAGGATCACATAATTCCTAACAAAGATTTGACACAGATTCCCAATTGGGGCATTCAGAACATATAGCACGTTCCTGTAAGCAATGACATTCTCATTCAAAGTTGCAAGTTACTATGTAGGAACAAGTTTGTATAGGTATTTCAAAGATGCCCAGAACTGAGCTAAACGTTGTATGTCTCCAACTCCTAGAAATATCTTCATGCCCCATCTCCCTTACTTCCAGCTAGTAAGGATCACATAATTCCTAACAAAGTTTTGACACAGATTCCCAATTCGGGCATTCAGAACATATAGCACGTTGCTGTAAGCAAGCACATTCTCATTCAAAGTTGCAAGTTACTATGTAGGAACAAGTTTGTATAGGTATTTCAAAGATGCCCAGAACTGAGCTAAACGTTGTATGTCTCCAACTCCTAGAAATATCTTCATGCCCCATCTCCCTTACTTCCAGCTAGTAAGGATCACATAATTCCTAACAAAGTTTTGACACAGATTCCCAATTCGGGCATTCAGAACATATAGCACGTTGCTGTAAGCAAGCACATTCTCATTCAAAGTTGCAAGTTACTATGTAGGAACAAGTTTGCATAGGTATTTCAAAGATGCCCAGAACTGAGCTAAACGTTGTATGTCTCCAACTCCTAGAAATAACTTCATGCCCCATCTCCCTTACTTCCAGCTAGTAAGGATCACAAAATTCCTAACAAAGTTTTGACACAGATTCCCAGTTCGGGCATTCAGAACATATAGCACGTTGCTGTAAGCAAGCACATTCTCATTCAAAGTTGCAAGTTACTATGTAGGAACAAGTTTGTATAGGTATTTCAAAGATGCCCAGAACTGAGCTAAACGTTGTATGTCTCCAACTCCTAGAAATAACTACATGCCCCATCTCCCTTACTTCCAGCTAGTAAGGATCACATAATTCCTAACAAAGTTTTGACACAGATTCCCAATTCGGGCATTCAGAACATATAGCACGTTGCTGTAAGCAAGCACATTCTCATTCAAAGTTGCAAGTACCATGTAGGAACAAGTTTGTATTGGTATTTCAAAGATGCCCAGAACTGAGCTAAACGTTGTATGTCTCCAACTCCTAGAAATAACTTCATGCCCCATCTCACTTACTTCCAGCTAGTAAGGATCACATAATTTCCAACAAAGTTTTGACACAGATTCCCAAATCGGGCATTCAGAACATATAGCACGTTGCTGTAAGCAAGCACATTCTCATTCAAAGTTGCAAGTTACTATGTAGGAACAAGTTTGTATAGGTATTTCAAAGATGCCCAGAACTGACCTAAACGTTGTATGTCTCCAACTTCTAGAAATAACTTCATGCCCAATCTCCCTTACTTTCAGCTAGTAAGAATCACACAATTTCTAACAAAGTTTTGACACAGATTCCCAATTCGGGCATTCAGAACATATAGCACGTTGCTCTAAGCAAGCACATTCTCATTCAAAGTTGCAAGTTACTATGTAGGAACAAGTTTGTATAGGTATTTCAAAGATGCCCAGAACTGAGCTAAACTTGGTATGTCTCCAACTCCTAGAAATAACTTCATGCCCCATCTCCCTTACTTCCAGCTAATAAGGATCACATAATTCCTAACAAAGTTTTGACACAGATTCCCAATTCGGGCATTCAGAACATATAGCACGTTGCTGTAAGCAAGCACATTCTCATTCAAAGTTGCAAGTTACTATGTAGGAACAAGTTTGTATAGGTATTTCAAAGTTGCCCAGAACTGAGCTAAACTTGGTATGTGTCCAACTCCTCGAAATAACTTCATGCCCCAACTCCCTTACTTCCAGCTAGTAAGGATCCCATAATTCCTAACAAAGTTTTGACACAGATTCCCAATTCGGGCATTCAGAACATATAGCACGTTGCTGTAAGCAAGCACATTCTCATTCAAAGTTGCAAGTTACTATGTAGGAACAAGTTTGTATAGGTATTTCAAAGATGCCCAGAACTGAGCTAAACTTGGTATGTGTCCAACTCCTAGAAGTACCTTCATACCACCTCTCCCTTACTTCCAGCTAGTAAGGATCACATAATTCCTAACAAAATTTGACACAGATTCCCAATTCGGGCATTCAGAACATATAGCACGTTGCTGTAAGCAATCACATTCTCATTCAAAGTTGCAAGTTACTATGTAGGAACAAGTTTGTATAGGTATTTCAAAGATGCCCAGAACTGAGCTAAACGTTGTATGTCTCCAACTCCTAGAAATAACTTCATGCCCCATCACCCTTACTTCCAGCTAGTAAGGATCACATAATTCCTAACAAAATTTTGACACAGATTCCCAATTCGGGCATTCAGAACATATAGCACGTTGCTGTAAGCAAGCACATTCTCATTCAAAGTTGCAAGTTACTATGTAGGAACAAGTTTGTATAGGTATTTCAAAGATGCCCAGAACTGAGCTAAAAGTTGTATGTCTCCAACTCCTAGAAATATCCTCATGCCCCATCTCCCTTACTTCCAGCTAGTAAGGATCACATAATTCCTAACAAAGTTTTGACACAGATTCCCAATTCGGGCATTCAGAACATATAGCACGTTGCTGTAAGCAAGCACATTCTCATTCAAAGTTGCAAGTTACTATGTAGGAACAAGTTTGCATAGGTATTTCAAAGATGCCCAGAACTGAGCTAAACGTTGTATGTCTCCAACTCCTAGAAATAACTTCATGCCCCATCTCCCTTACTTCCAGCTAGTAAGGATCACAAAATTCCTAACAAAGTTTTGACACAGATTCCCAATTCGGGCATTCAGAACATATAGCACGTTGCTGTAAGCAAGCACATTCTCATTCAAAGTTGCAAGTTACTATGTAGGAACAAGTTTGTATAGGTATTTCAAAGATGCCCAGAACTGAGCTAAACGTTGTATGTCTCCAACTCCTAGAAATAACTACATGCCCCATCTCCCTTACTTCCAGCTAGTAAGGATCACATAATTCCTAACAAAGTTTTGACACAGATTCCCAATTCGGGCATTCAGAACATATAGCACGTTGCTGTAAGCAAGCACATTCTCATTCAAAGTTGCAAGTACCATGTAGGAACAAGTTTGTATTGGTATTTCAAAGATGCCCAGAACTGAGCTAAACGTTGTATGTCTCCAACTCCTAGAAATAACTTCATGCCCCATCTCACTTACTTCCAGCTAGTAAGGATCACATAATTTCCAACAAAGTTTTGACACAGATTCCCAAATCGGGCATTCAGAACATATAGCACGTTGCTGTAAGCAAGCACATTCTCATTCAAAGTTGCAAGTTACTATGTAGGAACAAGTTTGTATAGGTATTTCAAAGATGCCCAGAACTGACCTAAACGTTGTATGTCTCCAACTTCTAGAAATAACTTCATGCCCAATCTCCCTTACTTTCAGCTAGTAAGAATCACACAATTTCTAACAAAGTTTTGACACAGATTCCCAATTCGGGCATTCAGAACATATAGCACGTTGCTCTAAGCAAGCACATTCTCATTCAAAGTTGCAAGTTACTATGTAGGAACAAGTTTGTATAGGTATTTCAAAGATGCCCAGAACTGAGCTAAACTTGGTATGTCTCCAACTCCTAGAAATAACTTCATGCCCCATCTCCCTTACTTCCAGCTAATAAGGATCACATAATTCCTAACAAAGTTTTGACACAGATTCCCAATTCGGGCATTCAGAACATATAGCACGTTGCTGTAAGCAAGCACATTCTCATTCAAAGTTGCAAGTTACTATGTAGGAACAAGTTTGTATAGGTATTTCAAAGTTGCCCAGAACTGAGCTAAACTTGGTATGTGTCCAACTCCTCGAAATAACTTCATGCCCCAACTCCCTTACTTCCAGCTAGTAAGGATCCCATAATTCCTAACAAAGTTTTGACACAGATTCCCAATTCGGGCATTCAGAACATATAGCACGTTGCTGTAAGCAAGCACATTCTCATTCAAAGTTGCAAGTTACTATGTAGGAACAAGTTTGTATAGGTATTTCAAAGATGCCCAGAACTGAGCTAAACTTGGTATGTGTCCAACTCCTAGAAGTACCTTCATACCACCTCTCCCTTACTTCCAGCTAGTAAGGATCACATAATTCCTAACAAAATTTGACACAGATTCCCAATTCGGGCATTCAGAACATATAGCACGTTGCTGTAAGCAATCACATTCTCATTCAAAGTTGCAAGTTACTATGTAGGAACAAGTTTGTATAGGTATTTCAAAGATGCCCAGAACTGAGCTAAACGTTGTATGTCTCCAACTCCTAGAAATAACTTCATGCCCCATCACCCTTACTTCCAGCTAGTAAGGATCACATAATTCCTAACAAAGTTTTGACACAGATTCCCAATTCGGGCATTCAGAACATATAGCACGTTGCTGTAAGCAAGCACATTCTCATTAAAAGTTGCAAGTTACTATGTAGGAACAAGTTTGTATAGGTATTTCAAAGATGCCCAGAACTGAGCTAAAAGTTGTATGTCTCCAACTCCTAGAAATATCCTCATGCCCCATCTCCCTTACTTCCAGCTAGTAAGGATCACATAATTCCTAACAAAGTTTTGACACAGATTCCCAATTCGGGCATTCAGAACATATAGCACGTTGCTGTAAGCAAGCACATTCTCATTCAAAGTTGCAAGTTACTATGTAGGAACAAGTTTGCATAGGTATTTCAAAGATGCCCAGAACTGAGCTAAACGTTGTATGTCTCCAACTCCTAGAAATAACTTCATGCCCCATCTCCCTTACTTCCAGCTAGTAAGGATCACAAAATTCCTAACAAAGTTTTGACACAGATTCCCAATTCGGGCATTCAGAACATATAGCACGTTGCTGTAAGCAAGCACATTCTCATTCAAAGTTGCAAGTTACTATGTAGGAACAAGTTTGTATAGGTATTTCAAAGATGCCCAGAACTGAGCTAAACGTTGTATGTCTCCAACTCCTAGAAATAACTACATGCCCCATCTCCCTTACTTCCAGCTAGTAAGGATCACATAATTCCTAACAAAGTTTTGACACAGATTCCCAATTCGGGCATTCAGAACATATAGCACGTTGCTGTAAGCAAGCACATTCTCATTCAAAGTTGCAAGTACCATGTAGGAACAAGTTTGTATAGGTATTTCAAAGATGCCCAGAACTGAGCTAAACGTTGTATGTCTCCAACTCCTAGAAATAACTTCATGCCCCATCTCACTTACTTCCAGCTAGTAAGGATCACATAATTTCCAACAAAGTTTTGACACAGATTCCCAAATCGGGCATTCAGAACATATAGCACGTTGCTGTAAGCAAGCACATTCTCATTCAAAGTTTCAAGTTACTATGTAGGAACAAGTTTGTATAGGTATTTCAAAGATGCCCAGAACTGACCTAAACGTTGTATGTCTCCAACTTCTAGAAATAACTTCATGCCCAATCTCCCTTACTTTCAGCTAGTAAGAATCACACAATTTCTAACAAAGTTTTGACACAGATTCCCAATTCGGGCATTCAGAACATATAGCACGTTGCTCTAAGCAAGCACATTCTCATTCAAAGTTGCAAGTTACTATGTAGGAACAAGTTTGTATAGGTATTTCAAAGATGCCCAGAACTGAGCTAAACTTGGTATGTCTCCAACTCCTAGAAATAACTTCATGCCCCATCTCCCTTACTTCCAGCTAATAAGGATCACATAATTCCTAACAAAGTTTTGACACAGATTCCCAATTCGGGCATTCAGAACATATAGCACGTTGCTGTAAGCAAGCACATTCTCATTCAAAGTTGCAAGTTACTATGTAGGAACAAGTTTGTATAGGTATTTCAAAGTTGCCCAGAACTGAGCTAAACTTGGTATGTGTCCAACTCCTCGAAATAACTTCATGCCCCAACTCCCTTACTTCCAGCTAGTAAGGATCCCATAATTCCTAACAAAGTTTTGACACAGATTCCCAATTCGGGCATTCAGAACATATAGCACGTTGCTGTAAGCAAGCACATTCTCATTCAAAGTTGGAAGTTACTATGTAGGAACAAGTTTGTATAGGTATTTCAAAGATGCTCAGAACTGAGCTAAACTTGGTATGTGTCCAACTCCTAGAAGTACCTTCATACCACCTCTCCCTTACTTCCAGCTAGTAAGGATCACATAATTCCTAACAAAATTTGACACAGATTCCCAATTCGGGCATTCAGAACATATAGCACGTTGCTGTAAGCAATCACATTCTCATTCAAAGTTGCAAGTTACTATGTAGGAACAAGTTTGTATAGGTATTTCAAAGATGCCCAGAACTGAGCTAAACGTTGTATGTCTCCAACTCCTAGAAATAACTTCATGCCCCATCACCCTTACTTCCAGCTAGTAAGGATCACATAATTCCTAACAAAGTTTTGACACAGATTCCCAATTCGGGCATTCAGAACATATAGCACGTTGCTGTAAGCAAGACATTCTCATTCAAAGTTGCAAGTTACCAAGTAGGAACAAATTTGTAAAGGTATTTCAAAAATGCCCAGAACTGAGCTAAACTTGGTATGTCTCCAACTCCTAGAAATAACATCATGCCCCATCACCCTTTCTTCCAGCTAGTAAGGATCACATAATTCCTAACAAGGTTTTGACACAGATTCCCAATTCGGGAATTCAGAACATGTAGCACGTTGCTGTAAGCAAGCAAGTTCTCATTCAAAGTTGCAAGTTACTATGTAGGAACAAGTTTGTATAGGTATTTCAAAGATGCCCAGAACTGAGCTAAACGTTGTATGTCTCCAACTCCTAGAAATAACTTCATGCCCCATCTCCCTTACTTCCAGCAAGTAAGGATCACATAATTCCTAACAAAGTTTTGACACAGATTCCCAATTCGGGCATTCAGAACATATAGCACGTTGCTGTAAGCAAGCACATTCTCATTCAAAGTTGCAAGTTACTATGTAGGAACAAGTTTGTATAGGTATTTCAAAGTTGCCCAGAACTGAGCTAAACTTGGTATGTGTCCAACTCCTCGAAATAACTTCATGCCCCAACTCCCTTACTTCCAGCTAGTAAGGATCCCATAATTCCTAACAAAGTTTTGACACAGATTCCCAATTCGGGCATTCAGAACATATAGCACGTTGCTGTAAGCAAGCACATTCTCATTCAAAGTTGCAAGTTACTATGTAGGAACAAGTTTGTATAGGTATTTCAAAGATGCCCAGAACTGAGCTAAACTTGGTATGTGTCCAACTCCTAGAAGTACCTTCATACAACCTCTCCCTTACTTCCAGCTAGTAAGGATCACATAATTCCTAACAAAATTTGACACAGATTCCCAATTCGGGCATTCAGAACATATAGCACGTTGCTGTAAGCAAGCACATTCTCATTCAAAGTTGCAAGTTACTATGTAGGAACAAGTTTGTATAGGTATTTCAACGATGCCCAGAACTGAGCTAAACTTGGTATGTGTCCAACCTCTAGAAATAACTTCATGCCCCATCTCCCTTACTTCCAGCTAGTAAGGATCACATAATTCCTAACAAAGATTTGACACAGATTCCCAATTCGGGCATTCAGAACATGTAGCACGTTGCTGTAAGCAAGCACATTCTCATTCAAAGTTGCAAGTTACTATGTAGGAACAAGTTTGTATAGGTATTTCAAAGATGCCCAGAACTGAGCGAAACTTGGTATGTGTCCAACCTCTAGAAATAACTTCATGCCCCAACTCCCTTACTTCCTGCTAGTAAGGATCACATAATTCGTAACAATGTTTTGACACAGATTCCCAATTCGGGCTTTCAGAACATATAGCACGTTGCTGTAAGCAAGCACATTCTCATTCAAAGTTGCAAGTTACTATGTAGGAACAAGTTTGTATAGGTATTTCAAAGATGCCCAGAACTGAGCTAAACGTTGTATGTCTCCAACTCCTAGAAATAACTTCATGCCCCATCTCACTTACTTCCAGCTAGTAAGGATCACATAATTTCCAACAAAGTTTTGACACAGATTCCCAAATCGGGCATTCAGAACATATAGCACGTTGCTGTAAGCAAGCACATTCTCATTCAAAGTTGCAAGTTACTATGTAGGAACAAGTTTGTATAGGTATTTCAAAGATGCCCAGAACTGACCTAAACGTTGTATGTCTCCAACTTCTAGAAATAACTTCATGCCCAATCTCCCTTACTTTCAGCTAGTAAGAATCACACAATTTCTAACAAAGTTTTGACACAGATTCCCAATTCGGGCATTCAGAACATATAGCACGTTGATGTAAGCAAGCACATTCTCATTCAAAGTTGCAAGTTACTATGTAGGAACAAGTTTGTATAGGTATTTCAAAGATGCCCAGAACTGAGCTAAACTTGGTATGTCTCCAACTCCTAGAAATAACTTGATGCCCCATCTCCCTTACTTCCAGCTAGTAAGGATCACATAATTCCTAACAAAGTTTTGACACAGATTCCCAATTCGGGCATTCAGAACATATAGCACGTTGCTGTAAGCAAGCACATTCTCATTCAAAGTTGCAAGTTAGTATGTAGGAACAAGTTTGTATAGGTATTTCAAAGTTGCCCAGAACTGAGCTAAACTTGGTATGTGTCCAACTCCTCGAAATAACTTCATGCCCCAACTCCCTTACTTCCAGCTAGTAAGGATCCCATAATTCCTAACAAAGTTTTGACACAGATTCCCAATTCGGGCATTCAGAACATATAGCACGTTGCTGTAAGCAAGCACATTCTCATTCAAAGTTGCAAGTTACTATGTAGGAACAAGTTTGTATAGGTATTTCAAAGATGCCCAGAACTGAGCTAAACTTGGTATGTGTCCAACTCCTAGAAGTACCTTCATACTACCTCTCCCTTACTTCCAGCTAGTAAGGATCACATAATTCCTAACAAAATTTGACACAGATTCCCAATTCGGGCATTCAGAACATATAGCACGTTGCTGTAAGCAATCACATTCTCATTCAAAGTTGCAAGTTACTATGTAGGAACAAGTTTGTATAGGTATTTCAATGATGCCCAGAACTGAGCTAAACGTTGTATGTCTCCAACTCCTAGAAATAACTTCATGCCCCATCACCCTTACTTCCAGCTAGTAAGGATCACATAATTCCTAACAAAGTTTTGACACAGATTCCCAATTCGGGCATTCAGAACATATAGCACGTTGCTGTAAGCAAGACATTCTCATTCAAAGTTGCAAGTTACTAAGTAGGAACAAATTTGTAAAGGTATTTCAAAAATGCCCAGAACTGAGCTAAACTTGGTATGTCTCCAACTCCTAGAAATAACATCATGCCCCATCACCCTTTCTTCCAGCTAGTAAGGATCACATAATTCCTAACAAAGTTTTGACACAGATTCCCAATTCGGGAATTCAGAACATGTAGCACGTTGCTGTAAGCAAGCAAGTTCTCATTCAAAGTTGCAAGTTACTATGTAGGAACAAGTTTGTATAGGTATTTCAAAGATGCCCAGAACTGAGCTAAAAGTTGTATGTCTCCAACTCCTAGAAATAACTTTATGCCCCATCTCCCTTACTTCCAGCTAGTAAGGATCACATAATTCCTAACAAAGTTTTGACACAGATTCCCAATTCGGGCATTCAGAACATATAGCACGTTGCTGTAAGCAAGCACATTCTCATTCAAAGTTGTAAGTTAATATGTAGGAACAAGTTTGTATAGGTATTTCAAAGATGCCCAGAACTGAGCTAAACTTGGTATGTGTCCAACTCCTAGAAATAACTTCATGCCCCATCTCCCTTACTTCCAGCGAGTAAGGATCACATAATTCCTAACAAAGATTTGACACCGATTCCCAATTCGGGCATTCAGAACATGTAGCACGTTGCTGTAAGCAAGCACATTCTCATTCAAAGTTGCAAGTTACTATGTAGGAACAAGTTTGTATAGGTATTTCAAAGATGCCCAGAACTGAGCTAAACTTGGTATGTGTCCAACCTCTAGAAATAACTTCATGCCCCATCTCCCTTACTTCCAGCTAGTAAGGATCACATAATTCCTAACAAAGATTTGACACAGATTCCCAATTCGGGCATTCAGAACATGTAGCACGTTGCTGTAAGCAAGCACATTCTCATTCAAAGTTGCAAGTTACTATGTAGGAACAAGTTTGTATAGGTATTTCAAAGATGCCCAGAACTGAGCTAAACTTGGTATGTGTCCAACCTCTAGAAATAACTTCATGCCCCAACTCCCTTACTTCCTGCTAGTAAGGATCACATAATTCGTAACAAAGTTTTGACACAGATTCCCAATTCGGGCTTTCAGAACATATAGCACGTTGCTGTAAGCAAGCACATTCTCATTCAAAGTTGCAAGTTACTATGTAGGAACAAGTTTGTATAGGTATTTCAAAGATGCACAGAACTGAGCTGAACTTGGTATGTGTCCAACCTCTAGATATAACTTCATGCCCCAACTCCCTTACTACCAGCTAGTAAGGATCACATAATTCCTAACAAAGTTTTGACACAGATTCCCAATTCGGGCATTCAGAACATATAGCACGTTGCTGTAAGCAAGCACATTCTCATTCAAAGTTGCAAGTTTCTATGTAGGAACAAGTTTGTATAGGTATTTCAAAGATGCCCAGAACTGAGCTAAACGTTGTATGTCTCCAACTCCTAGAAATATCTTCATGCCCCATCTCCCTTACTTCCAGCTAGTAAGGATCACATAATTCCTAACAAAGTTTTGACACAGATTCCCAATTCGGGCATTCAGAACATATAGCACGTTGCTGTAAGCAAGCACATTCTCATTCAAAGTTGCAAGTTACTATGTAGGAACAAGTTTGCATAGGTATTTCAAAGATGCCCAGAACTGAGCTAAACGTTGTATGTCTCCAACTCCTAGAAATAACTTCATGCCCCATCTCCCTTACTTCCAGCTAGTAAGGATCACAAAATTCCTAACAAAGTTTTGACACAGATTCCCAATTCGGGCATTCAGAACATATAGCACGTTGCTGTAAGCAAGCACATTCTCATTCAAAGTTGCAAGTTACTATGTAGGAACAAGTTTGTATAGGTATTTCAAAGATGCCCAGAACTGAGCTAAACGTTGTATGTCTCCAACTCCTAGAAATAACTACATGCCCCATCTCCCTTACTTCCAGCTAGTAAGGATCACATAATTCCTAACAAAGTTTTGACACAGATTCCCAATTCGGGCATTCAGAACATATAGCACGTTGCTGTAAGCAAGCACATTCTCATTCAAAGTTGCAAGTACCATGTAGGAACTAGTTTGTATAGGTATTTCAAAGATGCCCAGAACTGAGCTAAACGTTGTATGTCTCCAACTCCTAGAAATAACTTCATGCCCCATCTCACTTACTTCCAGCTAGTAAGGATCACATAATTTCCAACAAAGTTTTGACACAGATTCCCAAATCGGGCATTCAGAACATATAGCACGTTGCTGTAAGCAAGCACATTCTCATTCAAAGTTGCAAGTTACTATGTAGGAACAAGTTTGTATAGGTATTTCAAAGATGCCCAGAACTGACCTAAACGTTGTATGTCTCCAACTTCTAGAAATAACTTCATGCCCAATCTCCCTTACTTTCAGCTAGTAAGAATCACACAATTTCTAACAAAGTTTTGACACAGATTCCCAATTCGGGCATTCAGAACATATAGCACGTTGCTCTAAGCAAGCACATTCTCATTCAAAGTTGCAAGTTACTATGTAGGAACAAGTTTGTATAGGTATTTCAAAGATGCCCAGAACTGAGCTAAACTTGGTATGTGTCCAACCTCTAGAAATAACTTCATGCCCCATCTCCCTTACTTCCAGCTAGTAAGGATCACATAATTCCTAACAAAGATTTGACACAGATTCCCAATTCGGGCATTCAGAACATGTAGCACGTTGCTGTAAGCAAGCACATTCTCATTCAAAGTTGCAAGTTACTATGTAGGAACAAGTTTGTATAGGTATTTCAAAGATGCCCAGAACTGAGCTAAACTTGGTATGTGTCCAACCTCTAGAAATAACTTCATGCCCCAACTCCCTTACTTCCTGCTAGTAAGGATCACATAATTCGTAACAAAGTTTTGACACAGATTCCCAATTCGGGCTTTCAGAACATATAGCACGTTGCTGTAAGCAAGCACATTCTCATTCAAAGTTGCAAGTTACTATGTAGGAACAAGTTTGTATAGGTATTTCAAAGATGCACAGAACTGAGCTAAACTTGGTATGTGTCCAACCTCTAGATATAACTTCATGCCCCAACTCCCTTACTACCAGCTAGTAAGGATCACATAATTCCTAACAAAGTTTTGACACAGATTCCCAATTCGGGCATTCAGAACATATAGCACGTTGCTGTAAGCAAGCACATTCTCATTCAAAGTTGCAAGTTTCTATGTAGGAACAAGTTTGTATAGGTATTTCAAAGATGCCCAGAACTGAGCTAAACGTTGTATGTCTCCAACTCCTAGAAATATCTTCATGCCCCATCTCCCTTACTTCCAGCTAGTAAGGATCACATAATTCCTAACAAAGTTTTGACACAGATTCCCAATTCGGGCATTCAGAACATATAGCACGTTGCTGTAAGCAAGCACATTCTCATTCAAAGTTGCAAGTTACTATGTAGGAACAAGTTTGCATAGGTATTTCAAAGATGCCCAGAACTGAGCTAAACGTTGTATGTCTCCAACTCCTAGAAATAACTTCATGCCCCATCTCCCTTACTTCCAGCTAGTAAGGATCACAAAATTCCTAACAAAGTTTTGACACAGATTCCCAATTCGGGCATTCAGAACATATAGCACGTTGCTGTAAGCAAGCACATTCTCATTCAAAGTTGCAAGTTACTATGTAGGAACAAGTTTGTATAGGTATTTCAAAGATGCCCAGAACTGAGCTAAACGTTGTATGTCTCCAACTCCTAGAAATAACTACATGCCCCATCTCCCTTACTTCCAGCTAGTAAGGATCACATAATTCCTAACAAAGTTTTGACACAGATTCCCAATTCGGGCATTCAGAACATATAGCACGTTGCTGTAAGCAAGCACATTCTCATTCAAAGTTGCAAGTACCATGTAGGAACAAGTTTGTATAGGTATTTCAAAGATGCCCAGAACTGAGCTAAACGTTGTATGTCTCCAACTCCTAGAAATAACTTCATGCCCCATCTCACTTACTTCCAGCTAGTAAGGATCACATAATTTCCAACAAAGTTTTGACACAGATTCCCAAATCGGGCATTCAGAACATATAGCACGTTGCTGTAAGCAAGCACATTCTCATTCAAAGTTGCAAGTTACTATGTAGGAACAAGTTTGTATAGGTATTTCAAAGATGCCCAGAACTGACCTAAACGTTGTATGTCTCCAACTTCTAGAAATAACTTCATGCCCAATCTCCCTTACTTTCAGCTAGTAAGAATCACACAATTTCTAACAAAGTTTTGACACAGATTCCCAATTCGGGCATTCAGAACATATAGCACGTTGCTCTAAGCAAGCACATTCTCATTCAAAGTTGCAAGTTACTATGTAGGAACAAGTTTGTATAGGTATTTCAAAGATGCCCAGAACTGAGCTAAACTTGGTATGTCTCCAACTCCTAGAAATAACTTCATGCCCCATCTCCCTTACTTCCAGCTAATAAGGATCACATAATTCCTAACAAAGTTTTGACACAGATTCCCAATTCGGGCATTCAGAACATATAGCACGTTGCTGTAAGCAAGCACATTCTCATTCAAAGTTGCAAGTTACTATGTAGGAACAAGTTTGTATAGGTATTTCAAAGTTGCCCAGAACTGAGCTAAACTTGGTATGTGTCCAACTCCTCGAAATAACTTCATGCCCCAACTCCCTTACTTCCAGCTAGTAAGGATCCCATAATTCCTAACAAAGTTTTGACACAGATTCCCAATTCGGGCATTCAGAACATATAGCACGTTGCTGTAAGCAAGCACATTCTCATTCAAAGTTGCAAGTTACTATGTAGGAACAAGTTTGTATAGGTATTTCAAAGATGCCCAGAACTGAGCTAAACTTGGTATGTGTCCAACTCCTAGAAGTACCTTCATACCACCTCTCCCTTACTTCCAGCTATTAAGGATCACATAATTCCTAACAAAATTTGACACAGATTCCCAATTCGGGCATTCAGAACATATAGCACGTTGCTGTAAGCAATCACATTCTCATTCAAAGTTGCAAGTTACTATGTAGGAACAAGTTTGTATAGGTATTTCAAAGATGCCCAGAACTGAGCTAAACGTTGTATGTCTCCAACTCCTAGAAATAACTTCATGCCCCATCACCCTTACTTCCAGCTAGTAAGGATCACATAATTCCTAACAAAGTTTTGACACAGATTCCCAATTCGGGCATTCAGAACATATAGCACGTTGCTGTAAGCAAGACATTCTCATTCAAAGTTGCAAGTTACCAAGTAGGAACAAATTTGTAAAGGTATTTCAAAAATGTCCAGAACTGAGCTAAACTTGGTATGTCTCCAACTCCTAGAAATAACATCATGCCCCATCACCCTTTCTTCCAGCTAGTAAGGATCACATAATTCCTAACAAGGTTTTGACACAGATTCCCAATTCGGGAATTCAGAACATGTAGCACGTTGCTGTAAGCAAGCACATTCTCATTCAAAGTTGCAAGTTACTATGTAGGAACAAGTTTGTATAGGTATTTCAAAGATGCCCAGAACTGAGCTAAACTTGGTATGTCTCCAACTCCTAGAAATAACTTCATGCCCCATCTCCCTTACTTCCAGCTAATAAGGATCACATAATTCCTAACAAAGTTTTGACACAGATTCCCAATTCGGGCATTCAGAACATATAGCACGTTGCTGTAAGCAAGCACATTCTCATTCAAAGTTGCAAGTTACTATGTAGGAACAAGTTTGTATAGGTATTTCAAAGTTGCCCAGAACTGAGCTAAACTTGGTATGTGTCCAACTCCTCGAAATAACTTCATGCCCCAACTCCCTTACTTCCAGCTAGTAAGGATCCCATAATTCCTAACAAAGTTTTGACACAGATTCCCAATTCGGGCATTCAGAACATATAGCACGTTGCTGTAAGCAAGCACATTCTCATTCAAAGTTGCAAGTTACTATGTAGGAACAAGTTTGTATAGGTATTTCAAAGATGCCCAGAACTGAGCTAAACTTGGTATGTGTCCAACTCCTAGAAGTACCTTCATACCACCTCTCCCTTACTTCCAGCTAGTAAGGATCACATAATTCCTAACAAAATTTGACACAGATTCCCAATTCGGGCATTCAGAACATATAGCACGTTGCTGTAAGCAATCACATTCTCATTCAAAGTTGCAAGTTACTATGTAGGAACAAGTTTGTATAGGTATTTCAAAGATGCCCAGAACTGAGCTAAACGTTGTATGTCTCCAACTCCTAGAAATAACTTCATGCCCCATCACCCTTACTTCCAGCTAGTAAGGATCACATAATTCCTAACAAAGTTTTGACACAGATTCCCAATTCGGGCATTCAGAACATATAGCACGTTGCTGTAAGCAAGACATTCTCATTCAAAGTTGCAAGTTACCAAGTAGGAACAAATTTGTAAAGGTATTTCAAAAATGTCCAGAACTGAGCTAAACTTGGTATGTCTCCAACTCCTAGAAATAACATCATGCCCCATCACCCTTTCTTCCAGCTAGTAAGGATCACATAATTCCTAACAAGGTTTTGACACAGATTCCCAATTCGGGAATTCAGAACATGTAGCACGTTGCTGTAAGCAAGCAAGTTCTCATTCAAAGTTGCAAGTTACTATGTAGGAACAAGTTTGTATAGGTATTTCAAAGATGCCCAGAACTGAGCTAAACGTTGTATGTCTCCAACTCCTAGAAATAACTTCATGCCCCATCTCCCTTACTTCCAGCTAGTAAGGATCACATAATTCCTAACAAAGTTTTGACACAGATTCCCAATTCGGGCATTCAGAACATATAGCACGTTGCTGTAAGCAAGCACATTCTCATTCAAAGTTGCAAGTTACTATGTAGGAACAAGTTTGTATAGGTATTTCAAAGTTGCCCAGAACTGAGCTAAACTTGGTATGTGTCCAACTCCTCGAAATAACTTCATGCCCCAACTCCCTTACTTCCAGCTAGTAAGGATCCCATAATTCCTAACAAAGTTTTGACACAGATTCCCAATTCGGGCATTCAGAACATATAGCACGTTGCTGTAAGCAAGCACATTCTCATTCAAAGTTGCAAGTTACTATGTAGGAACAAGTTTGTATAGGTATTTCAAAGATGCCCAGAACTGAGCTAAACTTGGTATGTGTCCAACTCCTAGAAGTACCTTCATACCACCTCTCCCTTACTTCCAGCTAGTAAGGATCACATAATTCCTAACAAAATTTGACACAGATTCCCAATTCGGGCATTCAGAACATATAGCACGTTGCTGTAAGCAAGCACATTCTCATTCAAAGTTGCAAGTTACTATGTAGGAACAAGTTTGTATAGGTATTTCAAAGATGCCCAGAACTGAGCTAAACGTTGTATGTCTCCAACTCCTAGAAATAACTTCATGCCCCATCACCCTTACTTCCAGCTAGTAAGGATCACATAATTCCTAACAAAGTTTTGACACAGATTCCCAATTCGGGCATTCAGAACATATAGCACGTTGCTGTAAGCAAGACATTCTCATTCAAAGTTGCAAGTTACTAAGTAGGAACAAATTTGTAAAGGTATTTCAAAAATGCCCAGAACTGAGCTAAACTTGGTATGTCTCCAACTCCTAGAAATAACATCATGCCCCATCACCCTTTCTTCCAGCTAGTAAGGATCACATAATTCCTAACAAAGATTTGACACAGATTCCCAATTCGGGAATTCAGAACATGTAGCACGTTGCTGTAAGCAAGCAAGTTCTCATTCAAAGTTGCAAGTTACTATGTAGGAACAAGTTTGTATAGGTATTTCAAAGATGCCCAGAACTGAGCTAAAAGTTGTATGTCTCCAACTCCTAGAAATAACTTTATGCCCCATCTCCCTTACTTCCAGCTAGTAAGGATCACATAATTCCTAACAAAGTTTTGACACAGATTCCCAATTCGGGCATTCAGAACATATAGCACGTTGCTGTAAGCAAGCACATTCTCATTCAAAGTTGTAAGTTAATATGTAGGAACAAGTTTGTATAGGTATTTCAAAGATGCCCAGAACTGAGCTAAACTTGGTATGTGTCCAACTCCTAGAAATAACTTCATGCCCCATCTCCCTTACTTCCAGCTAGTAAGGATCACATAATTGATAACAAAGATTTGACACAGATTCCCAATTCGGGCATTCAGAACATGTAGCACGTTGCTGTAAGCAAGCACATTCTCATTCAAAGTTGCAAGTTACTATGTAGGAACAAGTTTGTATAGGTATTTCAAAGATGCCCAGAACTGAGCTAAACTTGGTATGTGTCCAACCTCTAGAAATAACTTCATGCCCCATCTCCCTTACTTCCAGCTAGTAAGGATCACATAATTCCTAACAAAGATTTGACACAGATTCCCAATTCGGGCATTCAGAACATGTAGCACGTTGCTGTAAGCAAGCACATTCTCATTCAAAGTTGCAAGTTACTATGTAGGAACAAGTTTGTATAGGTATTTCAAAGATGCCCAGAACTGAGCGAAACTTGGTATGTGTCCAACCTCTAGAAATAACTTCATGCCCCAACTCCCTTACTTCCTGCTAGTAAGGATCACATAATTCGTAACAATGTTTTGACACAGATTCCCAATTCGGGCTTTCAGAACATATAGCACGTTGCTGTAAGCAAGCACATTCTCATTCAAAGTTGCAAGTTACTATGTAGGAACAAGTTTGTATAGGTATTTCAAAGATGCCCAGAACTGAGCTAAACTTGGTATGTGTCCAACCTCTAGAAATAACTTCATGCCCCAACTCCCTTACTACCAGCTAGTAAGGATCACATAATTCCTAACAAAGTTTTGACACAGATTCCCAATTCGGGCATTCAGAACATATAGCACGTTGCTGTAAGCAAGCACATTCTCATTCAAAGTTGCAAGTTACTATGTAGGAACAAGTTTGTATAGGTATTTCAAAGATGCCCAGAACTGAGCTAAACGTTGTATGTCTCCAACTCCTAGAAATAACTTCATGCCCCATCTCCATTACTTCCAGCTAGTAAGGATCACATAATTCCTAACAAAATTTTGACACAGATTCCCAATTCGGGCATTCAGAACATATAGCACGTTGCTGTAAGCAAGCACATTCTCATTCAAAGTTGCAAGTACCATGTAGGAACAAGTTTGTATAGGTATTTCAAAGATGCCCAGAACTGAGCTAAATGTTGTATGTCTCCAACTCCTAGAAATAACTTTATGCCCCATCTCCCTTACTTCCAGCTAGTAAGGATCACATAATTCCTAACAAAGTTTTGACACAGATTCCCAATTCGGGCATTCAGAACATATAGCACGTTGCTGTAAGCAAGCACATTCTCATTCAAAGTTGCAAGTTAATATGTAGGAACAAGTTTGTATAGGTATTTCAAAGATGCCCAGAACTGAGCTAAACTTGGTATGTTTCCAACTCCTAGAAATAACTTCATGCCCCATCTCCCTTACTTCCAGCGAGTAAGGATCACATAATTCCTAACAAAGATTTGACACCGATTCCCAATTCGGGCATTCAGAACATGTAGCACGTTGCTGTAAGCAAGCACATTCTCATTCAAAGTTGCAAGTTACTATGTAGGAACAAGTTTGTATAGGTATTTCAAAGATGCCCAGAACTGAGCTAAACTTGGTATGTGTCCAACCTCTAGAAATAACTTCATGCCCCATCTCCCTTACTTCCAGCTAGTAAGGATCACATAATTCCTAACAAAGATTTGACACAGATTCCCAATTCGGGCATTCAGAACATGTAGCACGTTGCTGTAAGCAAGCACATTCTCATTCAAAGTTGCAAGTTACTATGTAGGAACAAGTTTGTATAGGTATTTCAAAGATGCCCAGAACTGAGCTAAACTTGGTATGTGTCCAACCTCTAGAAATAACTTCATGCCCCAACTCCCTTACTTCCTGCTAGTAAGGATCACATAATTCGTAACAAAGTTTTGACACAGATTCCCAATTCGGGCTTTCAGAACATATAGCACGTTGCTGTAAGCAAGCACATTCTCATTTAAAGTTGCAAGTTACTATGTAGGAACAAGTTTGTATAGGTATTTCAAAGATGCACAGAACTGAGCTAAACTTGGTATGTGTCTAACCTCTAGATATAACTTCATGCCCCAACTCCGTTACTACCAGCTAGTAAGGATCACATAATTCCTAACAAAGTTTTGACACAGATTCCCAATTCGGGCATTCAGAACATATAGCACGTTGCTGTAAGCAAGCACATTCTCATTCAAAGTTGCAAGTTACTATGTAGGAACAAGTTTGTATAGGTATTTCAAAGATGCCCAGAACTGAGCTAAACGTTGTATGTCTCCAACTCCTAGAAATAACTTCATGCCCCATCTCCCTTACTTCCAGCTAGTAAGGATCACATAATTCCTAACAAAGTTTTGACACAGATTCCCAATTCGGGCATTCAGAACTTATAGCACGTTGCTGTAAGCAAGCACATTCTCATTCAAAGTTGCAAGTTACTATGTAGGAAGAAGTTTGTATAGGTATTTCAAAGATGCCCAGAACTGAGCTAAACTTGGTATGTGTCCAACCTCTAGAAATAATTTCATGCCCCAACTCCCTTACTTCCAGCTAGTAAGGATCACATAATTCCTAACAAAGTTTTGACACAGATTCCCAATTCGGGCATTCAGAACATATAGCACGTTGCTGTAAGCAAGCACATTCTCATTCAAAGTTGCAAGTACTATGTAGGAACAAGTTTGTATAGGTATTTCAAAGATGCCCAGAACTGAGCTAACGTTGTATGTCTTCAACTCCTAGAAATAACTTCATGCCCCATCTCACTTACTTCCAGCTAGTAAGGATCACATAATTTCTAACAAAGTTTTGACACAGATTCCCAATTCTGGCATTCAGAACATATAGCACGTTGCTGTAAGCAAGCACATTCTCATTCAAAGTTGCAAGTTACTATGTAGGAACAAGTTTGTATAGGTATTTCAAAGATGCCCAGAACTGAGCTAAACGTTGTATGTCTCCAACTCCTAGAAATAACTTCATGCCCCATCACCCTTACTTCCAGCTAGTAAGGATCACATAATTCCTAACAAAGTTTTGACACAGATACCCAATTCGGTCATTCAGAACATATAGCACGTTGCTGTAAGCAAGCACATTCTCATTCAAAGTTGCAAGTACTATGTAGGAACAAGTTTGTATAGGTATTTCAAAGATGCCCAGAACTGAGCTAAACGTTGTATGTCTCCAACTCCTAGAAATAACTTCATGCCCCATCTCACTTACTTCCAGCTAGTAAGGATCACATAATTTCTAACAAAGTTTTGACACAGATTCATAAATCGGGCATTCAGAACATATAGCACGTTGCTGTAAGCAAGCACATTCCCATTCAAAGTTGCAAGTTACTATGTAGGAACAAGTATGTATAGGTATTTCAAAGATGTATAGAACTGAGCTAAACTTTGTATGTGTCCAACTCCTAGAAATAACTTCATGCCCCATCTCCCTTACTTCCAGCTAGTAAGGATCACATAATTGATAACAAAGATTTGACACAGATTCCCAATTCGGGCATTCAGAACATGTAGCACGTTGCTGTAAGCAAGCACATTCTCATTCAAAGTTGCAAGTTACTATGTAGGAACAAGTTTGTATAGGTATTTCAAAGATGCCCAGAACTGAGCTAAACTTGGTATGTGTCCAACCTCTAGAAATAACTTCATGCCCCATCTCCCTTACTTCCAGCTAGTAAGGATCACATAATTCCTAACAAAGATTTGACACAGATTCCCAATTCGGGCATTCAGAACATGTAGCACGTTGCTGTAAGCAAGCACATTCTCATTCAAAGTTGCAAGTTACTATGTAGGAACAAGTTTGTATAGGTATTTCAAAGATGCCCAGAACTGAGCGAAACTTGGTATGTGTCCAACCTCTAGAAATAACTTCATGCCCCAACTCCCTTACTTCCTGCTAGTAAGGATCACATAATTCGTAACAATGTTTTGACACAGATTCCCAATTCGGGCTTTCAGAACATATAGCACGTTGCTGTAAGCAAGCACATTCTCATTCAAAGTTGCAAGTTACTATGTAGGAACAAGTTTGTATAGGTATTTCAAAGATGCCCAGAACTGAGCTAAACTTGGTATGTGTCCAACCTCTAGAAATAACTTCATGCCCCAACTCCCTTACTACCAGCTAGTAAGGATCACATAATTCCTAACAAAGTTTTGACACAGATTCCCAATTCGGGCATTCAGAACATATAGCACGTTGCTGTAAGCAAGCACATTCTCATTCAAAGTTGCAAGTTACTATGTAGGAACAAGTTTGTATAGGTATTTCAAAGATGCCCAGAACTGAGCTAAACGTTGTATGTCTCCAACTCCTAGAAATAACTTCATGCCCCATCTCCATTACTTCCAGCTAGTAAGGATCACATAATTCCTAACAAAATTTTGACACAGATTCCCAATTCGGGCACTCAGAACATATAGCACGTTGCTGTAAGCAAGCACATTCTCATTCAAAGTTGCAA
Source organism: Diceros bicornis minor (assembly GCF_020826845.1). Taxonomy (NCBI): domain Eukaryota; kingdom Metazoa; phylum Chordata; class Mammalia; order Perissodactyla; family Rhinocerotidae; genus Diceros; species Diceros bicornis. Next base: position 1,091,014 of record NW_026691718.1, read on the forward strand.
GTACCATGTAGGAACAAGTTTGTATAGGTATTTCAAAGATGCCCAGAACTGAGCTAAACGTTGTATGTCTCCAACTCCTAGAAATAACTTCATGCCCCATCTCACTTACTTCCAGCTAGTAAGGATCACATAATTTCCAACAAAGTTTTGACACAGATTCCCAAATCGGGCATTCAGAACATATAGCACGTTGCTGTAAGCAAGCACATTCTCATTCAAAGTTGCAAGTTACTATGTAGGAACAAGTTTGTATAGGTATTTCAAAGATGCCCAGAACTGACCTAAACGTTGTATGTCTCCAACTTCTAGAAATAACTTCATGCCCAATCTCCCTTACTTTCAGCTAGTAAGAATCACACAATTTCTAACAAAGTTTTGACACAGATTCCCAATTCGGGCATTCAGAACATGTAGCACGTTGCTGTAAGCAAGCAAGTTCTCATTCAAAGTTGCAAGTTACTATGTAGGAACAAGTTTGTATAGGTATTTCAAAGATGCCCAGAACTGAGCTAAAAGTTGTATGTCTCCAACTCCTAGAAATAACTTTATGCCCCATCTCCCTTACTTCCAGCTAGTAAGGATCACATAATTCCTAACAAAGTTTTGACACAGATTCCCAATTCGGGCATTCAGAACATATAGCACGTTGCTGTAAGCAAGCACATTCTCATTCAAAGTTGCAAGTTAATATGTAGGAACAAGTTTGTATAGGTATTTCAAAGATGCCCAGAACTGAGCTAAACTTGGTATGTGTCCAACTCCTAGAAATAACTTCATGCCCCATCTCCCTTACTTCCAGCGAGTAAGGATCACATAATTCCTAACAAAGATTTGACACCGATTCCCAATTCGGGCATTCAGAACATGTAGCACGTTGCTGTAAGCAAGCACATTCTCATTCAAAGTTGCAAGTTACTATGTAGGAACAAGTTTGTATAGGTATTTCAAAGATGCCCAGAACTGAGCTAAACTTGGCATGTGTCCAACCTCTAGAAATAACTTCATGCCCCATCTCCCTTACTTCCAGCTTTAAGGATCACATAATTCCTAACAAAGATTTGACACAGATTCCCAATTCGGGCATTCAGAACATGTAGCACGTTGCTGTAAGCAAGCACATTCTCATTCAAAGTTGCAAGTTACTATGTAGGAACAAGTTTGTATAGGTATTTCAAAGATGCCCAGAACTGAGCTAAACTTGGTATGTGTCCAACCTCTAGAAATAACTTCATGCCCCAACTCCCTTACTTCCTGCTAGTAAGGATCACATAATTCGTAACAAAGTTTTGACACAGATTCCCAATTCGGGCTTTCAGAACATATAGCACGTTGCTGTAAGCAAGCACATTCTCATTTAAAGTTGCAAGTTACTATGTAGGAACAAGTTTGTATAGGTATTTCAAAGATGCACAGAACTGAGCTAAACTTGGTATGTGTCTAACCTCTAGATATAACTTCATGCCCCAACTCCCTTACTACCAGCTAGTAAGGATCACATAATTCCTAACAAAGTTTTGACACAGATTCCCAATTCGGGCATTCAGAACATATAGCACGTTGCTGTAAGCAAGCACATTCTCATTCAAAGTTGCAAGTTACTATGTAGGAACAAGTTTGTATAGGTATTTCAAAGATGCCCAGAACTGAGCTAAACGTTGTATGTCTCCAACTCCTAGAAATAACTTCATGCCCCATCTCCCTTACTTCCAGCTAGTAAGGATCACATAATTCCTAACAAAGTTTTGACACAGATTCCCAATTCGGGCATTCAGAACTTATAGCACGTTGCTGTAAGCAAGCACATTCTCATTCAAAGTTGCAAGTTACTATGTAGGAAGAAGTTTGTATAGGTATTTCAAAGATGCCCAGAACTGAGCTAAACTTGGTATGTGTCCAACCTCTAGAAATAATTTCATGCCCCAACTCCCTTACTTCCAGCTAGTAAGGATCACATAATTCCTAACAAAGTTTTGACACAGATTCCCAATTCGGGCATTCAGAACATATAGCACGTTGCTGTAAGCAAGCACATTCTCATTCAAAGTTGCAAGTACTATGTAGGAACAAGTTTGTATAGGTATTTCAAAGATGCCCAGAACTGAGCTAAACGTTGTATGTCTTCAACTCCTAGAAATAACTTCATGCCCCATCTCACTTACTTCCAGCTAGTAAGGATCACATAATTTCTAACAAAGTTTTGACACAGATTCCCAATTCTGGCATTCAGAACATATAGCACGTTGCTGTAAGCAAGCACATTCTCATTCAAAGTTGCAAGTTACTATGTAGGAACAAGTTTGTATAGGTATTTCAAAGATGCCCAGAACTGAGCTAAACGTTGTATGTCTCCAACTCCTAGAAATAACTTCATGCCCCATCACCCTTACTTCCAGCTAGTAAGGATCACATAATTCCTAACAAAGTTTTGACACAGATACCCAATTCGGTCATTCAGAACATATAGCACGTTGCTGTAAGCAAGCACATTCTCATTCAAAGTTGCAAGTACTATGTAGGAACAAGTTTGTATAGGTATTTCAAAGATGCCCAGAACTGAGCTAAACGTTGTATGTCTCCAACTCCTAGAAATAACTTCATGCCCCATCTCACTTACTTCCAGCTAGTAAGGATCACATAATTTCTAACAAAGTTTTGACACAGATTCATAAATCGGGCATTCAGAACATATAGCACGTTGCTGTAAGCAAGCACATTCCCATTCAAAGTTGCAAGTTACTATGTAGGAACAAGTATGTATAGGTATTTCAAAGATGTATAGAACTGAGCTAAACTTTGTATGTGTCCAACTCCTAGAAATAACTTCATGCCCCATCTCCCTTACTTCCAGCTAGTAAGGATCACATAATTCCTAACAAAGTTTTGACACAGATTCCCAATTCGGGCATTCAGAACATGTAGCACGTTGCTGTAAGCAAGCACATTCTCATTCAAAGTTGCAAGTTACTATGTAGGAACAAGTTTGTATAGGTATTTCAAAGATGGCCAGAACTGAGCGAAACGTTGTATGTCTCCAACTCCTAGAAATAACTTCATGCCCCATCTCCCTTACTTCCAGCTAGTAAGGATCACATAATACCTAACAAAGTTTTGACACAGATTCCCAATTCGGGCATTCAGAACATATAGCACGTTGCTGTAAGCAAGCACATTCTCATTCAAAGTTGCAAGTTACTAAGTAGGAATAAGTTTGTAAAGGTATTTCAAAGATGCCCAGAACTGAGCTAAACTTGGTATGTCTCCAACTCCTAGAAATAACTTCATGCCCCTTCACCCTTACTTCCAGCTAGTAAAGATCACATAATTCCTAACAAAGATTTGACACAGATTCCCAATTCGGGCATTCAGAACATATAGCACATTGCTGTAAGCAAGCACATTCTCATTCAAAGTTGCAAGTTACTATGTAGGAACAAGTTTGTATAGGTATTTCAAAGATGCCCAGAACTGAGCTAAACGTTGTTTGTCTCCAACTCCTAGAAATAACTACATGCCCCATCTCCCTTACTTCCAGCTAGTAAGGATCACATAATTTCTAACAAAGTTTTGACACAGATTCCCAATTCGGGCATTCAGAACATATAGCACGTTGCTGTAAGCAAGCACATTCTCATTCAAAGTTGCAAGTAACTATGTAGGAACAAGTTTGTATAGGAATTTCAAAGATGCCCAGAACTGAGCTAAACGTTGTATGTCTCCAACTCCTAGAAATAACTTCATGCCCAATCTCCCTTACTTCCAGCTAGTAAGGATCACATAATTCCTAACAAAGTTTTGACACAGATTCCCAATTCGGGCATTCAGAACTTATAGCACGTTGCTGTAAGCAAGCACATTCTCATTCAAAGTTGTAAGTTACTATGTAGAAACAAGTTTGTATAGGTATTTCAAAGATGCCCAGAACTGAGCTAAACTTGGTATGTGTCCAACTCCTAGAAATAACTTCATGCCCCATCTCACTTACTTCCAGCTAGTAAGGATCACATAATTCCTAACAAAGATTTGACACAGATTCCCAATTCGGGCATTCAGAACATATAGAAAGTTGCTGTAAGCAAGCACATTCTCATTCAAAGTTGCAAGTTACTATGTAGGAACAAGTTTGTATAGGTATTTCAAAGATGCCCAGAACTGAGCTAAACTTTGTATGTCTCCAATTCCTAGAAATAACTTCATGCCCCATCTCACTTACTTCCAGCTAGTAAGGATCACATAATTTCTAAAAAAGTTTTGACACAGATTCCTAATTCAGGCATTCAGAACATATAGCACGTTGCTGTAAGCAAGCACATTCTCATTCAAAGTTGCAAGTTACTGTGTAGGAACAAGTTTGTATAGGAATTTCAAAGATGCCCAGAACTGAGCTAAACCTTGTATGTCTCCAACTCCTAGAAATAACTTCATGTCCAATCTCCCTTACTTCCTGCTAGTAAGGATCACATAATTCCTAACAAAGTTTTGACACAGATTCCCAATTCGGGCATTCAGAACATATAGCACGTTGCTGTAAGCAAGCACATTCCCATTCAAAGTTGCAAGTTACTATGTAGGAACAAGTATGTATAGGTATTTCAAAGATGTCTAGAACTGAGCTAAACTTTGTATGTGTCCAACTCCTAGAAATAACTTCATGCCCCATCTCCCTTACTTCCAGCTAGTAAGGATCACATAATTCCTAACAAAGTTTTGACACAGATTCCCAATTCGGGCATTCAGAACATGTAGCACGTTGCTGTAAGCAAGCACATTCTCATTCAAAGTTGCAAGTTACTATGTAGGAACAAGTTTGTATAGGTATTTCAAAGATGGCCAGAACTGAGCGAAACGTTGTATGTCTCCAACTCCTAGAAACAACATCATGCCCCATCTCACTTACTTCCAGCTAGTAAGGATCACATAATTTCTAACAAAGTTTTGACACAGATTCCCAATTCGGTCATTCAGAACATATAGCACGTTGCTCTAAGCAAGCACATTCTCATTCAAAGTTGCAAGTTACTATGTAGGAACAAGTTTGTATAGGTATTTCAAAGATGCCCAGAACTGAGCTAAACTTGGTATGTCTCCAACTCCTAGAAATAACTTCATGCCCCATCACCCTTACCTCCACCTAGTAAGGATCACATAATTCCTAACAAAGTTTTGACACAGATTCCCAATTCGGACGTTCAGAACATGTAGCACGTTGCTGTAAGCAAGCACATTCAATTCAAAGTTGCAAGTTACTATTTAGGAACAAGTTTGTATAGGTATTTCAAAGATGCCCAGAACTGAGCTAACCGTTGTATGTCTCCAACTCCTAGAAATAACCTCATGCCCCATCTCCCTTACTTCCAGCTAGTAAGGATCACATAATACCTAACAAAGTTTTGACACAGATTCCCAATTCGGGCATTCAGAACATATAGCACGTTGCTGTAAGCAAGCACATTCTCATTCAAAGTTGCAAGTTACTAAGTAGGAATAAGTTTGTAAAGGTATTTCAAAGATGCCCAGAACTGAGCTAAACTTGGTATGTCTCCAACTCCTAGAAATAACTTCATGCCCCATCACCCTTACTTCCAGCTAGTAAAGATCACATAATTCCTAACAAAGTTTTGACACAGATTCCCAATTCGGGCATTCAGAACATATAGCACGTTGCTGTAAGCAAGCACATTCTCATTCAAAGTTGCAAGTAACTATGTAGGAACAAGTTTGTATAGGAATTTCAAAGATGCCCAGAACTGAGCTAAACGTTGTATGTCTCCAACTCCTAGAAATAACTTCATGCCCAATCTCCCTTACTTCCAGCTAGTAAGGATCACATAATTCCTAACAAAGTTTTGACACAGATTCCCAATTCGGGCATTCAGAACTTATAGCACGTTGCTGTAAGCAAGCACATTCTCATTCAAAGTTGTAAGTTACTATGTAGAAACAAGTTTGTATAGGTATTTCAAAGATGCCCAGAACTGAGCTAAACTTGGTATGTGTCCAACTCCTAGAAATAACTTCATGCCCCATCTCACTTACTTCCAGCTAGTAAGGATCACATAATTCCTAACAAAGATTTGACACAGATTCCCAATTCGGGCATTCAGAACATATAGAAAGTTGCTGTAAGCAAGCACATTCTCATTCAAAGTTGCAAGTTACTATGTAGGAACAAGTTTGTATAGGTATTTCAAAGATGCCCAGAACTGAGCTAAACTTTGTATGTCTCCAATTCCTAGAAATAACTTCATGCCCCATCTCACTTACTTCCAGCTAGTAAGGATCACATAATTTCTAAAAAAGTTTTGACACAGATTCCTAATTCAGGCATTCAGAACATATAGCACGTTGCTGTAAGCAAGCACATTCTCATTCAAAGTTGCAAGTTACTGTGTAGGAACAAGTTTGTATAGGAATTTCAAAGATGCCCAGAACTGAGCTAAACCTTGTATGTCTCCAACTCCTAGAAATAACTTCATGTCCAATCTCCCTTACTTCCTTCTAGTAAGGATCACATAATTCCTAACAAAGTTTTGACACAGATTCCCAATTCGGGCATTCAGAACATATAGCACGTTGATGTAAGCAAGCACATTCTCATTCAAAGTTGCAAGTTACTATGTAGGAACAAGTTTGTATAGGTATTTCAAAGATGCCCAGAACTGAGCTAAACTTGGTATGTGTCCAACTCCTAGAAATACCTTCATACCACCTCTCCCTTACTTCCAGCTAGTAAGGATCACATAATTCCTAACAAAATTTGACACAGATTCCCAATTCGGGCATTCAGAACATATAGCACGTTGCTGTAAGCAATCACATTCTCATTCAAAGTTGCAAGTTACTATGTAGGAACAAATATGTATAGGTATTTCAAAGATGTCTAGAACTGAGCTAAACTTTGTATGTGTCCAACTCCTAGAAATAACTTCATGCCCCATCTCCCTTACTTCCAGCTAGTAAGGATCACATAATTCCTAACAAAGTTTTGACACAGATTCCCAATTCGGGCATTCAGAACATGTAGCACGTTGCTGTAAGCAAGCACATTCTCATTCAAAGTTGCAAGTTACTATGTAGGAACAAGTTTGTATAGGTATTTCAAAGATGGCCAGAACTGAGCGAAACGTTGTATGTCTCCAACTCCTAGAAACAACATCATGCCCCATCTCACTTACTTCCAGCTAGTAAGGATCACATAATTTCTAACAAAGTTTTGACACAGATTCCCAATTCGGTCATTCAGAACATATAGCACGTTGCTCTAAGCAAGCACATTCTCATTCAAAGTTGCAAGTTACTATGTAGGAACAAGTTTGTATAGGTATTTCAAAGATGCCCAGAACTGAGCTAAACTTGGTATGTCTCCAACTCCTAGAAATAACTTCATGCCCCATCACCCTTACCTCCACCTAGTAAGGATCACATAATTCCTAACAAAGTTTTGACACAGATTCCCAATTCGGACGTTCAGAACATGTAGCACGTTGCTGTAAGCAAGCACATTCAATTCAAAGTTGCAAGTTACTATTTAGGAACAAGTTTGTATAGGTATTTCAAAGATGCCCAGAACTGAGCTAACCGTTGTATGTCTCCAACTCCTAGAAATAACTTCATGCCCCATCTCCCTTACTTCCAGCTAGTAAGGATCACATAATACCTAACAAAGTTTTGACACAGATTCCCAATTCGGGCATTCAGAACATATAGCACGTTGCTGTAAGCAAGCACATTCTCATTCAAAGTTGCAAGTTACTAAGTAGGAATAAGTTTGTAAAGGTATTTCAAAGATGCCCAGAACTGAGCTAAACTTGGTATGTCTCCAACTCCTAGAAATAACTTCATGCCCCATCACCCTTACTTCCAGCTAGTAAAGATCACATAATTCCTAACAAAGATTTGACACAGATTCCCAATTCGGGCATTCAGAACATATAGCACATTGCTGTAAGCAAGCACATTCTCATTCAAAGTTGCAAGTTACTATGTAGGAACAAGTTTGTATAGGTATTTCAAAGATGCCCAGAACTGAGCTAAAGGTTGTATGTCTCCAACTCCTAGAAATAACTACATGCCCCATCTCCCTTACTTCCAGCTAGTAAGGATCACATAATTTCTAACAAAGTTTTGACACAGATTCCCAATTCGGGCATTCAGAACATATAGCACGTTGCTGTAAGCAAGCACATTCTCATTCAAAGTTGCAAGTAACTATGTAGGAACAAGTTTGTATAGGAATTTCAAAGATGCCCAGAACTGAGCTAAACGTTGTATGTCTCCAACTCCTAGAAATAACTTCATGCCCAATCTCCCTTACTTCCAGCTAGTAAGGATCACATAATTCCTAACAAAGATTTGACACAGATTCCCAATTCGGGCATTCAGAACATATAGCACGTTGCTGTAAGCAAGCACATTCTCATTCAAAGTTGTAAGTTACTATGTAGAAACAAGTTTGTATAGGTATTTCAAAGATGCCCAGAACTGAGCTAAACTTGGTATGTGTCCAACTCCTAGAAATAACTTCATGCCCCATCTCACTTACTTCCAGCTAGTAAGGATCACAGAATTCCTAACAAAGATTTGACACAGATTCCCAATTCGGGCATTCAGAACATATAGAAAGTTGCTGTAAGCAAGCACATTCTCATTCAAAGTTGCAAGTTACTATGTAGGAACAAGTTTGTATAGGTATTTCAAAGATGCCCAGAACTGAGCTAAACTTTGTATGTCTCCAATTCCTAGAAATAACTTCATGCCCCATCTCACTTACTTCCAGCTAGTAAGGATCACATAATTTCTAAAAAAGTTTTGACACAGATACCCAATTCAGGCATTCAGAACATATAGCACGTTGCTGTAAGCAAGCACATTCTCATTCAAAGTTGCAAGTACTATGTAGGAACAAGTTTGTATAGGTATTTCAAAGATGCCCAGAACTGAGCTAAACGTTGTATGTCTCGAACTCCTAGAAATAACTTCATGCCCCATCTCACTTACTTCCAGCTAGTAAGGATCACATAATTTCTAACAAAGTTTTGACACAGATTCCCAAATCGGGCATTCAGAACATATAGCACGTTGCTGTAAGCAAGCACATTCTCATTCAAAGTTGCAAGTTACTATGTAGGAACAAGTTTGTATAGGTATTTCAAAAATGCCCAGAACTGACCTAAACTTTGTATGTCTCCAACTTCTAGAAATAACTTCATGCCCAATCTCCCTTACTTTCAGCTAGTAAGAATCACACAATTTCTAACAAAATTTTGACACAGATTCCCAATTCGGGCATTCAGAACATATAGCACGTTGATGTAAGCAAGCACATTCTCTTTCAAAGTTGCAAGTTACTATGTAGGAACAAGTTTGTATAGGTATTTCAAAGATGCCCAGAACTGAGCTAAACTTGGTATGTGTCCAACTCCTCGAAATAACTTCATGCCCCAACTCCCTTACTTCCAGCTAGTAAGGATCCCATAATTCCTAACAAAGTTTTGACACAGATTCCCAATTCGGGCATTCAGAACATATAGCACGTTGCTGTAAGCAAGCACATTCTCATACAAAGTTGCAAGTTACTATGTAGGAACAAGTTTGTATAGGTATTTCAAAGATGCCCAGAACTGAGCTAAACTTGGTATGTGTCCAACTCCTAGAAATAACTTCATGCCCCATCTCCCTTACTTCCTGCTGATAAGGATCACATAATTCCTAACAAAGTTTTGACACAGATTCCCAATTCGGGCATTCAGAACATATAGCACGTTGCTGTAAGCAAGCACATTCTCATTCAAATTTGCAAGTTACTATGTAGGAACAAGTTTGTATAGGTATTTCAAAGATGCCCAGAACTGAACTAATCTTGGTATGTGTCCAACTCCTAGAGATAACTTCATGCCCCAACTCCCTTACTTCCAGCTACTAAGGATCACATAATTCCTAACAAAATTTAACACAGATTCCCAATTCGGGCATTCAGAACATATAGCACGTTGATGTAAGCAATCACATTCTCATTCAAAGTTGCAAGTTAACATGTAGGAACAAGTTTGTATAGGTATTTCAAAGATGCCCAGAACTGAGCTAAACTTTGTATGTGTCCAACTCCTAGAAATAACTTCATGCCCCATCTCCCTTACTTCCAGCTAGTAAGGATCACATAATTCCTAAAAAAGTTTTGACACAGATTCCCAATTCGGGCATTCAGAACATGTAGCACGTTGCTGTAAGCAAGCACATTCTCATTCAAAGTTGCAAGTTACTATGTAGGAATAAGTTTGTATAGGTATTTCAAAGATGCCCTGAACTGAGCTAAACTTGGTATGTGTCCAACCTCTAGAAATAACTTCATGCCCCAACTCCCTTACTTCCAGCTAGTAAGGATCACATAATTCCTAATAGTGTTTTGACACAGATTCCCAATTCGGGCATTCAGAACATATAGCAAGTTTCTGTAAGCAAGCACATTCTCATTCAAAGTTGAAAGTTACCATGTAGGAACAAGTTTGTATAGGTATTTCAAAGATGCCCAGAACTGAGTTAAACTTTGTATGTCTCCAACTCCTAGAAATAACTTCATGCCCCATCTCCCTTACTTCCAGCTAGTAAGCATCACATAATTCCTAACAAAGTTTTGACACAGATTCCCACTTCGGGCATTTAGAACATGTAGCACGTTGCTGTAAGCAAGCACATTCAATTGAAAGATGCAAGTTACTATGTAGGAACAAGTTTGTATAGGTATTTCAAAGATGTCCAGAACTGAGCTAAACGTTGTATGTCTCCAACTCCTGGAAATAACTTCATGCCCAATCTCCCTTACTTCCATCTAGTAAGGATCACAAAATTTCTAACAAAGTTTTGACACAGATTCCCAATTCAAGCATTCAGAACATGTAGCACGTTGCTGTAAGCAAGCACATTCTCATTCACAGTTGCAAGGTACTATGTAGGAACAAGTTTGAATAGGACTTTCAAAGATGCCCAGAACTGAGTTAAACGTTGTATGTCTGCAACTCCTAGAAATAACTTCATGCCCCATCACCCTTACTTCCAGCTAGTAAGGATCACATAATTCCTAACAAATTTTTGACACAGATTCCCAATTCGGGCATTCAGAACATGTAGCACGTTGCTGTAAGCAAGCAAATTCAATTCAAAGTTGCAAGTTACTATGTAGGAACAAGTTTGTATAGGTATTTCAAAGATGCCCAGAACTGAGCTAAACGTTGTATGTCTCCAACTCCTGGAAATAACTTCATGCCCCATCTCCCTTACTTCCATCTAGGAAGGATCACATAATTTCTAACAAAGTTTTGACACAGATTCCCAATTCGTGCATTCAGAACATATAGCACGTTGCTCTAAGAAAGCACATTCTGATTCAAATTTGCAAGTTACTATGTAGGAGCAAGTTTGTATAGGTATTTCAAAGATGCCCAGAACTGTGCTAAACTTGGTATGTGTTCAACTCCTAGAAATACCTTCATGCCCCAAGTCCCTCACTTCTAGCTAGTAAGGATCACATAATTACTAACAAAGTTTTGACACAGATTCCCAATTCGGGCATTCAGAACATATAGCACGTTGCTGTAAGCAAGCACATTCTCATTCAAAGTTGCAAGTTACTATGTAGGAACAAGTTTGTATAGGTATTTCAAAGATGCCCAGAAGTGAGCTAAACTTGGTATGTCTCCAACTCCTTGAAATAACTTCATGCCACAACTCCCTTACTTCCAGCTAGTAAGGATCACATAATTCCTAACAAAGTTTTGACACAGATTCCCAATTCGGGCATTCAGAACATATAGCACGTTGCTGTAAGCAAGCACATTCTCATTCAAAGATGGAAGTTACTATGTAGGAACAAGTTTGAAAAGGACTTTCAAAGATGCCCAAAACTGAGCTAAACGTTGTATGTCTCCAACTCCTAGAAATAACTTCATGCCCCATCTCCCTTACTTCCAGCTAGTAAGGATCACATAATTCCTAACAAAGTTTTGACACAGATTGCCAATTCGGGCATTCAGAACATATAGCACGTTGATGTAAGCAAGCACATTCTCATTCAAAGTTGCAAGTTACTATGTAGGAACAAGTTTGTATAGGTATTTCAAAGATGCCCAGAACTGAGCTAAACTTGGTATGTCTCCAACTCCTAGAAATAACTTCATGCCCCATCTCCCTTACTTCCAGCTACTAAGGATCACATAATTCCTAACAAAGTTTTGACACAGATTCCCAATTCGGGCATTCAGAACATATAGCACGTTGCTGTAAGCAAGCACATTCTCATTCAAAGTTGCAAGTTACTATGTAGGAACAAGTTTGTATAGGTATTTCAAAGATGCCCAGAACTGAGCTAAACTTGGTATGTCTCCAACTCCTAGAAATAACTTCATGCCCCATCTCCCTTACTTCCAGCTAGTAAGGATCACATAATTCCTAACAAAATTTTGACACAGATTCCCAATTCGGGCATTCAGAACATGTAGCACGTTGCTGTAAGCAAGCACATTCAATTCAATGTTGCAAGTTACTATGTAGGAACAAGTTTGTATAGGTATTTGAAAGATACCCAGAACTGAGCTAAACGTTGTATGTCTCCAACTCCTAGAAATAACTTCATGCGCCATCTCCCTTACTTCCATCCAGTAAGGATCACATAATTCACACAAAGTTTTGACACAGATTCCCAATTCGGGCATTCAGAACATATAGTACGTTGCTGTAAGCAAGCACATTCTCATTCAAAGTTGCAAGTTACTATGTAGGAACAAGTTTGTATAGGTATTTCAAAGATGCCCAGAACTGAGCTAAACTTGGTATGTGTCCAACTCCTAGAAATAACTTCATGCCCCATCTCCCTTACTTCCAGCTAGTAAGGATCACATAATTCCTAGCAAAGATTTGACACAGATTCCCAATTCGGGCATTCAGAACATGTAGCACGTTGCTGTAAGCAAGCACATTCAATTCAAAGTTGCAAGTTACTATGTAGGAACAAGTTTGTATAGGTATTTCAAAGATGCCCAGAACTGAACTAAACTTCGTATGTCTCCAACTCCTAGAAATAACTTCAAGCCCCATCTCCCTTACTTCCAGCTAGTAAGGATCACATAATTCCTAACAAAGTTTTGACACACATTCCCAATTCGGGCATTCAGAACATATAGCACGTTGCTGTAAGCAAGCACATTCTCATTCAAAGTTGCAAGTTACTATGTAGGAACAAGTTTGTATAGGTATTTCAAAGATGCCCAGAACTGAGCTAAACGTTGTATGTCTCCAACTCCTAGAAATAACTTCATGCCCCATCTCCCTTACATCCATCTAGTAAGGATCACATAATTCCTAACAAAGTTTTGACACAGATTCCCAATTCGGGCATTCAGAACATATAGTACGTTGCTGTAAGCAAGCACATTCAATTCAAAGTTGCAAGTTACTATGTAGGAACAAGTTTGTATAGGTATTTCAAAGATGCTCAGAACTGAGCTTAACGTTGTATGTCTTCAACTCCTAGAAATAACTTCATGCCCCATCTCCCTTACTTCGAGCTAGTAAGGATCACATAATTCCTAACAAAGTTTTGACACAGATTCCCAATTTGGGAATTCAGAACATATAGCACGTTGCTGTAAGCAAGAACATTCTCATTCAAAGTTGCAAGTTACTATGTAGGAACAAGTTTGTATAGGTATTTCAAAGATGCCCAGCACTGAGCTAAACTTGGTATGTGTCCAACTCCTAGAAATAACTTCATGCCCCATCTCCCTTTCTTCCAGCTAGTAAGGATCACATAATTCCTAACAAAGTTTTGACACAGATTCCCAATTCGGGCATTCAGAACATATAGCACGTTGCTGTAAGCAAGCACATTCTCATTCAAAGTTGCAAGTTACTATGTAGGAACAAGTTTGTATAGGTATTTCAAAGATGCCCAGAACTGAGCTAAACTTGGTATGTCTCCAACTCCTAGAAATAACTTCATGCCCCATCTCCCTTACTTCCAGCTAGTAAGGATCACATAATTCCTAACAAAGTTTTGACACAGATTCCCAATTCGGGCATTCAGAACATATAGTACGTTGCTGTAAGCAAGCACATTCAATTCAAAGTTGCAAGTTACTATGTAGGAACAAGTTTGTATAGGTATTTCAAAGATGCCCAGAACTGAGCTTAACGTTGTATGTCTCCAACTCCTCGAAATAACTTCATGCCCCATCTCCCTTACTTCCAGCTAGTAAGGATCACATAATTCCTAACAAAGTTTTGACACAGCTTCCCAATTCGGGCATTCAGAACATATAGCACGTTGCTGTAAGCAAGCACATTCTCATTCAAAGTTGCAAGTTACTATGTAGGAACAAGTTTGTATAGGTATTTCAAAGATGCCCAGAACTGAGCTAAACTTGGTATGTGTCCAACTCCTAGAAATAACTTCATGCCCCATCTCCCTTACTTCCAGCTAGTAAGGATCACATAATTCCTAACAAAGATTTGACACAGATTCCCAATTCGGGCATTCAGAACATGTAGCACGTTGCTGTAAGCAAGCACATTCTCATTCAAAGTTGCAAGTTACTATGTAGGAACAAGTTTGTATAGGTATTTCAAAGATGCCCAGAAGTGAGCTAAACATAGTATGTCTCCAACTCCTAGAAATAACTTCATGCCCCATCTTCCTTACTTCCATCTAGTAAGGATCACATAATTCCTAACAAAGTTTTGACACAGATTCCAAATTAGGGCATTCAGAACATGTAGCACGTTGCTGTAAGCAAGGACATTCAATTCAAAGTTGCAAGTTACTATGTAGGAACAAGTTTGTATAGGTATTTCAAAGATGCCCAGAACTGAGCTAAAGGTTGTATGTCTCCAACTAATAGAAATAACTTCATGCCCCATCTCCCTACTTCCAGCTAGTAAGGATCACATAATTCCTAACAAAGTTTTGACACAGATTCCCAATTCGGGCTTTCAGAACATATAGCACGTTGCTGTAAGCAAGCACATTCTCATTCAAAGATGCAAGTTACAATGTAGGAACAAGTTTGTATAGGTATTTCAAAGATGCCCAGAACTGTGCTAAACTTGGTATGTGTCCAACTCCTAGAAATACCTTCATGCCCCAACTCCCTTACTTCCAGCTAGTAAGGATCACATAATTCCTAACAAAGTTTTGACACAGATTCCCAATTCGGGCATTCAGAACATATAGCACGTTGCTGTAAGCAAGCACATTCTCATTCAAAGATGCAAGTTACTATGTAGGAACAAGTTTGAATAGGACTTTCAAAGATGCCCAGAACTGAGCTAAACTTGGTATGTCTCCAACTCCTAGAAATAACTTCATGCCCCATTTCCCTTACTTCCAGCTAGTAAGGATCACATCATTCCTAACAAAGTTTTGACACAGAATCCCAATTCGGGCATTCAGAACATATAGCACGTTGCTGTAAGCAAGCACATTCTCATTCAAAGTTGCAAGTTACTATGTAGGAACAAGTTTGTATAGGTATTTCAAAGATGCCCAGAACTGAGCTAACCGATGTATGTCTCCAACTCCTAGAAATAACTTCATGCACCATCTCCCTTACTTCCAGCTAGTAAGGATCACATAATTCCTAACAAAGTTTTGACACAGATTCCCAATTCGGGCATTCAGAACATATAGCACGTTGCTGTAAGCAAGCACATTCTCATTCAAAGTTGCAAGTTACTATGTAGGAACAAGTTTGTATAGGTATTTCAATGATGCCCAGAACTGAGCTAAACTTGGTATGTCTCCAACTCCTAGAAATAACTTCATGCCCCATCTCCCTTACTTCCAGCTAGTAAGGATCACATAATTCCTAACAAAGTTTTGACACAGATTCCCAATTCGGGCATTCAGAACATATAGTACGTTGCTGTAAGCAAGCACATTCAATTCAAAGTTGCAAGTTACTATGTAGGAACAAGTTTGTATAGGTATTTCAAAGATGCCCAGAACTGAGCTTAACGTTGTATGTCTCCAACTCCTCGAAATAACTTCATGCCCCATCTCCCTTACTTCCAGCTAGTAAGGATCACATAATTCCTAACAAAGTTTTGACACAGCTTCCCAATTCGGGCATTCAGAACATATAGCACGTTGCTGTAAGCAAGCACATTCTCATTCAAAGTTGCAAGTTACTATGTAGGAACAAGTTTGTATAGGTATTTCAAAGATGCCCAGAACTGAGCTAAACTTGGTATGTGTCCAACTCCTAGAAATAACTTCATGCCCCATCTCCCTTACTTCCAGCTAGTAAGGATCACATAATTCCTAACAAAGTTTTGACACAGATTCCCAATTCGGGCATTCAGAACATGTAGCACGTTGCTGTAAGCAAGCACATTCTCATTCAAAGTTGCAAGTTACTATGTAGGAACAAGTTTGTATAGGTATTTCAAAGATGCCCAGAACTGAGCTAAACATAGTATGTCTCCAACTCCTAGAAATAACTTCATGCCCCATCTTCCTTACTTCCATCTAGTAAGGATCACATAATTCCTAACAAAGTTTTGACACAGATTCCAAATTAGGGCATTCAGAACATGTAGCACGTTGCTGTAAGCAAGGACATTCAATTCAAAGTTGCAAGTTACTATGTAGGAACAAGTTTGTATAGGTATTTCAAAGATGCCCAGAACTGAGCTAAAGGTTGTATGTCTCCAACTAATAGAAATAACTTCATGCCCCATCTCCCTACTTCCAGCTAGTAAGGATCACATAATTCCTAACAAAGTTTTGACACAGATTCCCAATTCGGGCTTTCAGAACATATAGCACGTTGCTGTAAGCAAGCACATTCTCATTCAAAGATGCAAGTTACAATGTAGGAACAAGTTTGTATAGGTATTTCAAAGATGCCCAGAACTGTGCTAAACTTGGTATGTGTCCAACTCCTAGAAATACCTTCATGCCCCAACTCCCTTACTTCCAGCTAGTAAGGATCACATAATTCCTAACAAAGTTTTGACACAGATTCCCAATTCGGGCATTCAGAACATATAGCACGTTGCTGTAAGCAAGCACATTCTCATTCAAAGATGCAAGTTACTATGTAGGAACAAGTTTGAATAGGACTTTCAAAGATGCCCAGAACTGAGCTAAACTTGGTATGTCTCCAACTCCTAGAAATAACTTCATGCCCCATTTCCCTTACTTCCAGCTAGTAAGGATCACATCATTCCTAACAAAGTTTTGACACAGAATCCCAATTCGGGCATTCAGAACATATAGCACGTTGCTGTAAGCAAGCACATTCTCATTCAAAGTTGCAAGTTACTATGTAGGAACAAGTTTGTATAGGTATTTCAAAGATGCCCAGAACTGAGCTAACCGATGTATGTCTCCAACTCCTAGAAATAACTTCATGCACCATCTCCCTTACTTCCAGCTAGTAAGGATCACATAATTCCTAACAAAGTTTTGACACAGATTCCCAATTCGGGCATTCAGAACATATAGCACGTTGCTGTAAGCAAGCACATTCTCATTCAAAGTTGCAAGTTACTATGTAGGAACAAGTTTGTATAGGTATTTCAATGATGCCCAGAACTGAGCTAAACTTAGTATGTGTCCAACCTCTAGAAATAACTTCATGCCCCAACTCCCTTACTTCCAGCTAGTAAGGATCACATAATTCCTAACAAAGTTTTGACACAGATTCCCAATTCGGGCATTCAGAACATATAGGACGTTGCTGTAAGCAAGCACATTCTCATTCATAGTTGCAAGTTACTATGTAGGGACAAGTTTGTATAGGTATTACAAAGATGGCCAGAACTGAGCTAAACTTGGTATGTGTCCAACTCCTCGAAATAACTTCATGCCCCAACTCCATTACTTCCAGCTAGTAAGGATCACATAATTCCTCACAAAGTTTTGACACAGATTCCCAATTCGGGCATTCAGAACATATAGCACGTTGCTGTAAGCAAGCACATTATCATTCAATGTTGCAAGTTACTATGTAGGAACAAGTTTGTATAGGTATTTCAAAGATGCCCAGAACTGAGCTAACCGTTGTATGTCTCCAACTCCTAGAAATAACTTCAT
This sequence comes from Diceros bicornis minor, assembly GCF_020826845.1. Lineage (NCBI taxonomy): Eukaryota > Metazoa > Chordata > Mammalia > Perissodactyla > Rhinocerotidae > Diceros > Diceros bicornis. Next base: position 1,109,099 of record NW_026691718.1, read on the forward strand.
GCTCCATCTCCCTTACTTCCAGCTAGTAAGGATCACATAATTCCTAACAAAGTTTTGACACAGATTCCCAATTCGGGCATTCAGAACATATAGCACGTTGCTGTAAGCAAGCACATTCTGATTCAAAGTTGCAAGTTACTATGTAGCAACAAGTTTGTATAGGTGTTTCAAAGATGCCCAGAACTGACCTAAACTTGGTATGTCTCCAACTCCTAGAAATAACTTCATGCCCCATCTCCCTTACTTCCAGCTAGTAAGGATCACATAATTCCTAACAAAGTTTTGACACAGATTCCCAATTCGGGCATTCAGAACATATAGCACGTTGCTGTAAGCAAGCACATTCTCATTCAAAGTTGCAAGTTACTATGTAGGAACAAGTTTGTATAGGTATTTCAAAGATGCCCAGAACTGAGCTAAACGTTGTATGTCTCCAACTCCTAGAAATAACATCATGCCCCATCTCCCTTACTTCCAGCTAGTAAGGATCACATAATTCCTAACAAAGTTTTGACACAGATTCCCAATTCGGGCATTCAGAACATATAGCACGTTGCTGTAAGCAAGCACATTCTCATTCAAAGTTGCAAGTTACTATGTAGGAACAAGTTTGTATAGGTATTTCAAAGATGCCCAGAACTGAGCTAAACTTGGTATGTGTCCAACTCCTAGAAATAACTTCATGCCCCAACTCCCTTACTTCCAGCTAGTAAGGATCACATAATTCCTAACAATGTTTTGACACAGATTCCCAATTCGGGCATTCAGAACATATAGCACGTTGCTGTAAGCAAGCACATTCTCATTCAAAGTTGAAAGTTACTATGTAGGAACAAGTTTGTATAGGTATTTCAAAGATGCCCAGAACTGAGCTAAACTTGGTATGTCTCCAACTCCTAGAAATAACTTCATGCCCCATCTCACTTACTTCCAGCTAGTAAGGATCACATAATTCCTAACAAAGTTTTGACACAGATTCCCAATTCGGGCATTCAGAACATATAGCACGTTGCTGTAAGCAAGCACATACTCATTCAAAGTTGCAAGTTACTATGTAGGAACAAGTTTGTATAGGTATTTCAAAGATGCCCAGAACTGAGCTAAACTTGGTAGGTGTCCAACCTCTAAAAATAACTTCATGCCCCAACTCCCTTACTTCCAGCTAGTAAGGATCACATAATTCCTAACAAAGTTTTGACACAGATTCCCAATTCGGGCATTCAGAACATATAGCACGTTGCTGTAAGCAAGCACATTCTCATTCAAAGTTGCAAGTTACTATGTAGGAACAAGTTTGTATAGGTATTTCAAAGATGCCCAGAACTGAGCTAAACGTTGTATGTCTGCAACTCCTAGAAATAACTTCATGACCCATCTCCCTTACTTCCAGCTAATAAGGATCACATAATTCCTAACAAAGTTTTGACACAGATTCCCAATTCGGGCATTCAGAACATATAGCACGTTGCTGTAAGCAAGCACATTCTGATTCAAAGTTGCAAGATACTATGTAGGAACAAGTTTGTATAGGTATTACAAAGATGCCCAGAACTGAGCTAAACTTGGTATGTGTCCAACTCCTCGAAATAACTTCATGCCCCAACTCCCTTACTTCCAGCTAGTAAGGATCACATAATTCCTAACAAAGTTTTGACACAGATTCCCAATTCGGGCATTCAGAACATATAGCACGTTGCTGTAAGCAAGCACATTCTCATTCAAAGTTGCAAGTTACTATGTAGGAACAAGTTTGTATAGGTATTTCAAAGATGCCCAGAACTGAGCTAAACGTTGTATGTCTCCAACTCCTAGAAATAACTTCATGCCCCATCTCCCTTACTTCCAGCTAGTAAGGATCACATAATTCCTAACAAAGTTTTGACACAGATTCCCAATTCGGGCATTCAGAACATATAGCACGTTGCTGTAAGCAAGCACATTCTCATTCAAAGTTGCAAGTTACTATGTAGGAACAAGTTTGTATAGGTATTTCAAAGATGCCCAGAACTGAGCTAACCGATGTATGTCTCCAACTCCTAGAAATAACTTCATGCCCCATCTCCCTTACTTCCAGCTAGTAAGGATCACATAATTCCTAACAAAGTTTTGACACAGATTCCCAATTCGGGCATTCAGAACATATAGCACGTTGCTGTAAGCAAGCACATTCTCATTCAAAGATGCAAGTTACTATGTAGGAACAAGTTTGTATAGGTATTTCAAAGATGCCCAGAACTGAGCTAAACATAGTATGTCTCCAACTCCTAGAAATAACTTCATGCCCCATCTTCCTTACTTCCATCTAGTAAGGATCACATAATTCCTAACAAAGTTTTGACACAGATTCCAAATTAGGGCATTCAGAACATGTAGCACGTTGCTGTAAGCAAGGACATTCAATTCAAAGTTGCAAGTTACTATGTAGGAACAAGTTTGTATAGGTATTTCAAAGATGCCCAGAACTGAGCTAAAGGTTGTATGTCTCCAACTAATAGAAATAACTTCATGCCCCATCTCCCTACTTCCAGCTAGTAAGGATCACATAATTCCTAACAAAGTTTTGACACAGATTCCCAATTCGGGCTTTCAGAACATATAGCACGTTGCTGTAAGCAAGCACATTCTCATTCAAAGATGCAAGTTACAATGTAGGAACAAGTTTGTATAGGTATTTCAAAGATGCCCAGAACTGTGCTAAACTTGGTATGTGTCCAACTCCTAGAAATACCTTCATGCCCCAACTCCCTTACTTCCAGCTAGTAAGGATCACATAATTCCTAACAAAGTTTTGACACAGATTCCCAATTCGGGCATTCAGAACATATAGCACGTTGCTGTAAGCAAGCACATTCTCATTCAAAGATGCAAGTTACTATGTAGGAACAAGTTTGAATAGGACTTTCAAAGATGCCCAGAACTGAGCTAAACTTGGTATGTCTCCAACTCCTAGAAATAACTTCATGCCCCATTTCCCTTACTTCCAGCTAGTAAGGATCACATCATTCCTAACAAAGTTTTGACACAGAATCCCAATTCGGGCATTCAGAACATATAGCACGTTGCTGTAAGCAAGCACATTCTCATTCAAAGTTGCAAGTTACTATGTAGGAACAAGTTTGTATAGGTATTTCAAAGATGCCCAGAACTGAGCTAACCGATGTATGTCTCCAACTCCTAGAAATAACTTCATGCACCATCTCCCTTACTTCCAGCTAGTAAGGATCACATAATTCCTAACAAAGTTTTGACACAGATTCCCAATTCGGGCATTCAGAACATATAGCACGTTGCTGTAAGCAAGCACATTCTCATTCAAAGTTGCAAGTTACTATGTAGGAACAAGTTTGTATAGGTATTTCAATGATGCCCAGAACTGAGCTAAACTTAGTATGTGTCCAACCTCTAGAAATAACTTCATGCCCCAACTCCCTTACTTCCAGCTAGTAAGGATCACATAATTCCTAACAAAGTTTTGACACAGATTCCCAATTCGGGCATTCAGAACATATAGGACGTTGCTGTAAGCAAGCACATTCTCATTCATAGTTGCAAGTTACTATGTAGGGACAAGTTTGTATAGGTATTACAAAGATGGCCAGAACTGAGCTAAACTTGGTATGTGTCCAACTCCTCGAAATAACTTCATGCCCCAACTCCATTACTTCCAGCTAGTAAGGATCACATAATTCCTCACAAAGTTTTGACACAGATTCCCAATTCGGGCATTCAGAACATATAGCACGTTGCTGTAAGCAAGCACATTCTGATTCAAAGTTGCAAGTTACTATGTAGCAACAAGTTTGTATAGGTGTTTCAAAGATGCCCAGAACTGACCTAAACTTGGTATGTCTCCAACTCCTAGAAATAACTTCATGCCCCATCTCCCTTACTTCCAGCTAGTAAGGATCACATAATTCCTAACAAAGTTTTGACACAGATTCCCAATTCGGGCATTCAGAACATATAGCACGTTGCTGTAAGCAAGCACATTCTCATTCAAAGTTGCAAGTTACTATGTAGGAACAAGTTTGTATAGGTATTTCAAAGATGCCCAGAACTGAGCTAAACGTTGTATGTCTCCAACTCCTAGAAATAACATCATGCCCCATCTCCCTTACTTCCAGCTAGTAAGGATCACATAATTCCTAACAAAGTTTTGACACAGATTCCCAATTCGGGCATTCAGAACATATAGCACGTTGCTGTAAGCAAGCACATTCTCATTCAAAGTTGCAAGTTACTATGTAGGAACAAGTTTGTATAGGTATTTCAAAGATGCCCAGAACTGAGCTAAACTTGGTATGTGTCCAACTCCTAGAAATAACTTCATGCCCCAACTCCCTTACTTCCAGCTAGTAAGGATCACATAATTCCTAACAATGTTTTGACACAGATTCCCAATTCGGGCATTCAGAACATATAGCACGTTGCTGTAAGCAAGCACATTCTCATTCAAAGTTGAAAGTTACTATGTAGGAACAAGTTTGTATAGGTATTTCAAAGATGCCCAGAACTGAGCTAAACTTGGTATGTCTCCAACTCCTAGAAATAACTTCATGCCCCATCTCACTTACTTCCAGCTAGTAAGGATCACATAATTCCTAACAAAGTTTTGACACAGATTCCCAATTCGGGCATTCAGAACATATAGCACGTTGCTGTAAGCAAGCACATACTCATTCAAAGTTGCAAGTTACTATGTAGGAACAAGTTTGTATAGGTATTTCAAAGATGCCCAGAACTGAGCTAAACTTGGTAGGTGTCCAACCTCTAAAAATAACTTCATGCCCCAACTCCCTTACTTCCAGCTAGTAAGGATCACATAATTCCTAACAAAGTTTTGACACAGATTCCCAATTCGGGCATTCAGAACATATAGCACGTTGCTGTAAGCAAGCACATTCTCATTCAAAGTTGCAAGTTACTATGTAGGAACAAGTTTGTATAGGTATTTCAAAGATGCCCAGAACTGAGCTAAACGTTGTATGTCTGCAACTCCTAGAAATAACTTCATGACCCATCTCCCTTACTTCCAGCTAATAAGGATCACATAATTCCTAACAAAGTTTTGACACAGATTCCCAATTCGGGCATTCAGAACATATAGCACGTTGCTGTAAGCAAGCACATTCTGATTCAAAGTTGCAAGATACTATGTAGGAACAAGTTTGTATAGGTATTACAAAGATGCCCAGAACTGAGCTAAACTTGGTATGTGTCCAACTCCTCGAAATAACTTCATGCCCCAACTCCCTTACTTCCAGCTAGTAAGGATCACATAATTCCTAACAAAGTTTTGACACAGATTCCCAATTCGGGCATTCAGAACATATAGCACGTTGCTGTAAGCAAGCACATTCTCATTCAAAGTTGCAAGTTACTATGTAGGAACAAGTTTGTATAGGTATTTCAAAGATGCCCAGAACTGAGCTAAACGTTGTATGTCTCCAACTCCTAGAAATAACTTCATGCCCCATCTCCCTTACTTCCAGCTAGTAAGGATCACATAATTCCTAACAAAGTTTTGACACAGATTCCCAATTCGGGCATTCAGAACATATAGCACGTTGCTGTAAGCAAGCACATTCTCATTCAAAGTTGCAAGTTACTATGTAGGAACAAGTTTGTATAGGTATTTCAAAGATGCCCAGAACTGAGCTAACCGATGTATGTCTCCAACTCCTAGAAATAACTTCATGCCCCATCTCCCTTACTTCCAGCTAGTAAGGATCACATAATTCCTAACAAAGTTTTGACACAGATTCCCAATTCGGGCATTCAGAACATATAGCACGTTGCTGTAAGCAAGCACATTCTGATTCAAAGTTGCAAGTTACTATGTAGGAACAAGTTTGTATAGGTATTTCAAAGATGCCCAGAACTGAGCTAAACTTGGTATGTCTCCAACTCCTAGAAATAACTTCATGCCCCATCTCCCTTACTTCAAGCTAGTAAGGATCACATAATTCCCAACAAAGTTTTGACACAGATTCCCAATTCGGGCATTCAGAACATATAGCACGTTGCTGTAAGCAAGCACATTCTGATTCAAAGTTGCAAGTTACTATGTAGGAACAAGTTTGTATAGGTATTTCAAAGATGCCCAGAACTGAGCTAAATGTTGTATGTCTCCAACTCCTAGAAATAACTTCATGACCCATCTCCCTTACTTCCAGCTAGTAAGGATCACATAATTCCTAACAAAGTTTTGACACAGATTCCCAATTCGGGCATTCAGAACATATATCACGTTGCTGTAAGCAAGCACATTCTCATTCCAAGTTGCAAGTTACTATGTAGGAACAAGTTTGTATAGGTATTTCGAAGATGCCCAGAACTGAGCTAACCGTTGTATGTCTCCAACTCCTAGAAATAACTTCATGCCCCATCTCCCTTACTTCCAGCTAGTAAGGATCACATAATTCCTAACAAAGTTTTGACACAGATTCCCAATTCGGGCATTCAGAACATATAGCACGTTGCTGTAAGAAAGCACATTCTCATTTAAAGTTGCAAGTTACTATGTAGGAACAAGTTTGTATAGGTATTTCAAAGATGCCCAGAACTGAGCTAAACTTAGTATGTGTCCAACCTCTAGAAATAACTTCATGCCCCAACTCCCTTACTTCCAGCTACTAAGGATCACATAATTCCTAACAAAGTTTTGACACAGATTCCCAATTCGGGCATTCAGAACATATAGCACGTTGCTGTAAGCAAGCACATTCTCATTCAAAGTTGCAAGTTACTATGTAGGAACAAGTTTGTATAGGTATTACAAAGATGCCCAGAACTGAGCTAAACTTGGTATGTGTCCAACTCCTCGAAATAACCTCATGCCCCAACTCCCTTACTTCCAGCTAGTAAGGATCACATAATTCCTAACAAAGTTTTGACACAGATTCCCAATTCGGGCATTCAGAACATATAGCACGTTGCTGTAAGCAAGCACATTCTCATTCAAAGTTGCAAGTTACTATGTAGGAACAAGTTTGTATAGGTATTTCAAAGATGCCCAGAACTGAGCTAAACTTGGTAGGTGTCCAACCTCTAAAAATGAATTCATGCCCCAACTCCCTTACTTCCAGCTAGTTAGGATCACATAATTCCTAACAAAGTTTTGACACAGATTCCCAATTCGGGCATTCAGAACATATAGCACGTTGCTGTAAGCAAGCACATTCTCATTCAAAGTTGCAAGATACTATGTAGGAACAAGTTTGTATAGGTATTTCAAAGATGTCCAGAACTGAGCTAAAAGTTGTATGTCTGCAACTCCTAGAAATAACTTCATGCCCCATCTCCCTTACTTCCAGCTAATAAGGATCACATAATTCCTAACAAAGTTTTGACACAGATTCCCAATTCTGGCATTCAGAACATATAGCACGTTGCTGTAAGCAAGCACATTCTCATTCAAAGTTGCAAGTTACTATGTAGGAACAAGTTTGTATAGGTATTTCAAAGATGCCCAGAACTGAGCTAAACTTGGTATGTCTCCAACTCCTAGAAATAACTTCATGCCCCATCTCCCTTACTTCCAGCTAGTAAGGATCACATAATTCCTAACAAAGTTTTGACACAGATTCCCAATTCGGGCATTCAGAACATATAGAACGTTGCTGTAAGCAAGCACATTCTGATTCAAAGTTGCAAGTTACTATGTAGGAACAAGTTTGTATAGGTATTTCAAAGATGCCCAGAACTGAGCTAAACGTTGTATGTCTCCAACTCCTAGAAATAACTTCATGCCCCAACTCCCTTACTTCCAGCTAGTAAGGATCACATAATTCCTAACAATGTTTTGACACAGATTCCCAATTCTGGCATTCAGAACATAGAGCACGTTGCTGTAAGCAAGCACATTCTCATTCAAAGTTGCAAGTTACTATGTAGGAACAAGTTTGTATAGGTATTTCAAAGATGCCCAGAACTGAGCTAAACGTTGTATGTCTCCAACTCCTAGAAATAACTTCATGCCCCATCTCCCTTACTTCCAGCTAGTAAGGATCACATAATTCCTAACAATGTTTTGACACAGATTCCCAATTCTGGCATTCAGAACATATAGCACGTTGCTGTAAGCAAGCACATTCTCATTCAAAGTTGCAAGTTACTATGTAGGAACAAGTTTGTATAGGTATTTCAAAGATGCCCAGAACTCAGCTAAACTTGGTATGTGTCCAACTCCTAGAAATACCTTCATGCCCCAACTCCCTTACTTCCAGCTAGTAAGGATCACATAATTCCTAACAAATTTTGACACAGATTCCCAATTCGGGCATTCAGAACATATAGCACGTTGCTGTAAGCAAGCACATTCTCATTCAAAGTTGCAAGTTACTATGTAGGAACAAGTTTGTATAGGTATTTCAAAGATGCCCAGAACTGAGCTAAACGTTGTATGTGTCCAACTCCTAGAAATAACTTCATGCCCCATCTCCCTTACTTCCAGCTAGTAAGGATCACATAATTCCTAACAAAGCTTTGACACAGAATCCCAATTCGGGCATTCAGAACATATAGCACGTTGCTGTAAGCAAGCACATTCTCATTCAAAGTTGCAAGTTTCTATGTAGGAACAAGTTTGTATAGGTATTTCAAAGATGCCCAGAACTGAGCTAAACTTGGTATGTGTCCAACTCCTCGAAATAACTTCATGCACCAACTCCCTTACTTCCAGCTAGTAAGGATCACATAATTACTAAAAAAGTTTTGACACAGATTCCCAATTCGGACATTCAGAACATATAGCACGTTGCTGTAAGCAAGCACATTCTCATTCAAAGTTGCAAGTTACTATGTAGGAACAAGTTTGTATAGGTATTTCAAAGATGCCCAGAACTGAATTAAACGTTGTATGTCTCCAACTCCTAGAAATAACTTCATGCCCCATCTCCCTTACTTCCATCTAGTAAGGATCACATAATTCCTAACAAAGTTTTGACACAGATTCCCAATTCGGGCATTCAGAACATATAGCACGTTGCTGTAAGCAAGCACATTCTCATTCAAAGTTGCAAGTTACTATGTAGGAACAAGTTTGTATAGGTATTTCAAAGATGCCCAGAACTGAGCTAAACTTGGTAGGTGTCCAACCTCTAAAAATAACTTCATGCCCCAACTCCCTTACTTCCAGCTAGTAAGGATCACATATTTCCTAACAAAGTTTTGACACAGATTCCCAATTCGGGCATTCAGAACATATAGCACGTTGCTGTAAGCAAGCACATTCTCATTCAAAGTTGCAAGTTACTATGTAGGAACAAGTTTGTATAGGTATTTCAAAGATGCCCAGAACTGAGCTAAACGTTGTATGTCTGCAACTCCTAGAAATAACTTCATGCCCCATCTCCCTTACTTCCAGCTAATAAGGATCACATAATTCCTAACAAAGTTTTGACACAGATTCCCAATTCGGGCATTCAGAACATATAGCACGTTGCTGTAAGCAAGCACATTCTGATTCAAAGTTGCAAGTTACTATGTAGGAACAAGTTTGTATAGGTATTACAAAGATGCCCAGAACTGAGCTAAACTTGGTATGTGTCCAACTCCTCGAAATAACTTCATGCCCCAACTCCCTTACTTCCAGCTAGTAAGGATCACATAATTCCTAACAAAGTTTTGACACAGATTCCCAATTCGGGCATTCAGAACATATAGCACGTTGCTGTAAGCAAGCACATTCTCATTCAAAGTTGCAAGTTACTATGTAGGAACAAGTTTGTATAGGTATTTCAAAGATGCCCAGAACTGAGCTAAACGTTGTATGTCTCCAACTCCTAGAAATAACTTCATGCCCCATCTCCCTTACTTCCATCTAGTAAGGATCACATAATTCCTAACAAAGTTTTGACACAGATTCCCAATTCGGGCATTTAGAACATATAGCACGTTGCTGTAAGCAAGCACATTCTCATTCAAAGTTGCAAGTTACTATGTAGGAACAAGTTTGTATAGGTATTTCAAAGATGCCCAGAACTGAGCTAAACTTGGTATGTGTCCAACCTCTAGAAATAACTTCATGCCCCAACTCCCTTACTTCCAGCTAGTAAGGATCACATAATTCCTAACAAAGTTTTGACACAGATTCCCAATTCGGGCATTCAGAACATATAGCACGTTGCTGTAAGCAAGCACATTCTCATTCAAAGTTGCAAGTTACTATGTAGGAACAAGTTTGTATAGGTATTTCAAAGATGCCCAGAACTGAGCTAACCGATGTATGTCTCCAACTCCTAGAAATAACTTCATGCCCCATCTCCCTTACTTCCAGCTAGTAAGGATCACATAATTCCTAACAAAGTTTTGACACAGATTCCCATTCGGGCATTCAGAACATATAGCACGTTGCTGTAAGCAAGCACATTCTGATTCAAAGTTGCAAGTTACTATGTAGGAACAAGTTTGTATAGGTATTTCAAAGATGCCCAGAACTGAGCTAAACTTGGTATGTCTCCAACTCCTAGAAATAACTTCATGCCCCATCTCCCTTACTTCCAGCTAGTAAGGATCACATAATTCCCAACAAAGTTTTGACACAGATTCCCAATTCGGGCATTCAGGACATATAGCACGTTGCTGTAAGCAAGCACATTCTCATTCAAAGTTGCAAGTTACTATGTAGGAACAAGTTTGTATAGGTATTTCAAAGATGCCCAGAACTGAGCTAAATGTTGTATGTCTCCAACTCCTAGAAATAACTTCATGACCCATCTCCCTTACTTCCAGCTAGTAAGGATCACATAATTCCTAACAAAGTTTTGACACAGATTCCCAATTCGGGCATTCAGAACATATATCACGTTGCTGTAAGCAAGCACATTCTCATTCAAAGTTGCAAGTTACTATGTAGGAACAAGTTTGTATAGGTATTTCGAAGATGCCCAGAACTGAGCTAACCGTTGTATGTCTCCAACTCCTAGAAATAACTTCATGCCCCATCTCCCTTACTTCCAGCTAGTAAGGATCACATAATTCCTAACAAAGTTTTGACACAGATTCCCAATTCGGGCATTCAGAACATATAGCACGTTGCTGTAAGAAAGCACATTCTCATTTAAATTTGCAAGTTACTATGTAGGAACAAGTTTGTATATGTATTTCAAAGATGCCCAGAACTGAGCTAAACTTAGTATGTGTCCAACCTCTAGAAATAACTTCATGCCCCAACTCCCTTACTTCCAGCTAGTAAGGATCACATAATTCCTAACAAAGTTTTGACACAGATTCCCAATTCGGGCATTCAGAACATATAGCACGTTGCTGTAAGCAAGCACATTCTCATTCAAAGTTGCAAGTTACTATGTAGGAACAAGTTTGTATAGGTATTACAAAGATGCCCAGAACTGAGCTAAACTTGGTATGTGTCCAACTCCTCGAAATAACCTCATGCCCCAACTCCCTTACTTCCAGCTAGTAAGGATCACATAATTCCTAACAAAGTTTTGACACAGATTCCCAATTCGGGCATTCAGAACATATAGCACGTTGCTGTAAGCAAGCACATTCTCATTCAAAGTTGTAAGTTACTATGTAGGAACAAGTTTGTATAGGTATTTCAAAGATGCCCAGAACTGAGCTAAACTTGGTAGGTGTCCAACCTCTAAAAAAGAATTCATGCCCCAACTCCCTTACTTCCAGCTAGTTAGGATCACATAATTCCTAACAAAGTTTTGACACAGATTCCCAATTCGGGCATTCAGAACATATAGCACGTTGCTGTAAGCAAGCACATTCTCATTCAAAGTTGCAAGATACTATGTAGGAACAAGTATGTATAGGTATTTCAAAGATGTCCAGAACTGAGCTAAAAGTTGTATGTCTGCAACTCCTAGAAATAACTTCATGCCCCATCTCCCTTACTTCCAGCTAATAAGGATCACATAATTCCTAACAAAGTTTTGACACAGATTCCCAATTCGGGCATTCAGAACATATAGCACGTTGCTGTAAGCAAGCACATTCTCATTCAAAGTTGCAAGTTACTATGTAGGAACAAGTTTGTATAGGTATTTCAAAGATGCCCAGAACTGAGCTAAAGGTTGTATGTCTCCAACTCCTAGAAATAACTTCATGCCCCATCTCCCTTACTTCCAGCTAGTAAGGATCACATAATTCCTAACAAATTTTTGACACAGATTCCCAATTCGGGCATTCAGAACATATAGCACGTTGCTGTAAGCAAGCACATTCTCATTCAAAGTTGCAAGTTACTATGTAGGAACAAGTTTGTATAGGTATTTCAAAGATGCCCAGAACTGAGCTAAACTTGGTATGTGTCCAACCTCTAGAAATAACTTCATGCCCCAACTCCCTTACTTCCAGCTAGTAAGGATCACATAATTCCTTACAAAGTTTTGACACAGATGCCCAATTCGGGCATTCAGAACATATAGCACGTTGCTGTAAGCAAGCACATTCTCATTCAAAGTTGCAAGTTACTATGTAGGATCAACTTTGTATAGGTATTTCAAAGATGCCCAGAACTGAGCTAAATATTGTATGTCTCCAACTCCTAGAAATAACTTCATGCCCCATCTCACTTACTTCCAGCTAGTAAGGATCACATAATTCCTAACAAAGTTTTGACACAGATTCCCAATTCGGGCATTCAGAACATATAGCACGTTGCTGTAAGCAAGCACATTCTCATTCAAAGTTGCAAGTTGCTATGTAGGAACAAGTTTGTATAGGTATTTCAAAGATGCCCAGAACTGAGCTAAACTTGGTATGTGTCCAACTCCTAGAAATACCTTCATGCCCCAACTCCCTTTCTTCCAGCTAGTAAGGATCACATAATTCCTAACAAAATTTGACACAGATTCCCAATTCGGGCATTCAGAACATATAGAACGTTGCTGTAAGCAAGCACATTCTCATTCAAAGTTGCAAGTTACTATGTAGGAACAAGTTTGTATAGGTATTTCAAAGATGCCCAGAACTGAGCTAAACGTTGTATGTGTCCAACTCCTAGAAATAACTTCATGCCCCATCTCCCTTACTTCCAGCTAGTAAGGATCACATAATTACTAACAAAGCTTAGAGACAGATTCCCAATTCGGGCATTCAGAACATATAGCACGTTGCTGTAAGCAAGCACATTCTCATTCAAAGTTGCAAGTTACTATGTAGGAACAAGTTTGTATAGGTATTTCAAAGATGCCCAGAACTGAGCTAAACGTTGTATGTCTCCAACTCCTAGAAATACCTTCATGCCCCAACTCCCTTACTTCCAGCTAGTAAGGATCACATAATTCCTAACAAATTTTGACACAGATTCCCAATTCGGGCATTCAGAACATATAGCACGTTGCTGTAATCAAGCACATTCTGATTCAAAGTTGCAAGTTACTATGTAGGAACAAGTTTGTATAGGTATTTCAAAGATGCCCAGAACTGAGCTAAACGTTGTATGTCTCCAACTCCTAGAAATAACTTCATGCCCCATCTCCCTTACTTCCAGCTAGTAAGGATCGCATAATTCCTAACAAAGTTTTGACACAGATTCCCAATTCGGGCATTCAGAACATATAGCACGTTGCTGTAAGCAAGCACATTCTCATTCAAAGTTGCAAGTTACTATGTAGGAACAAGTTTGTATAGGTATTTCAAAGATGCCCAGAACTGAGCTAAACGTTGTATGTCTCCAACTCCTAGAAATAACTTCATGCCCCATCTCCCTTACTTCCAGCTAGTAAGGATCACATAATTCCTAACAAAGTTTTGACACAGATTCCCAATTCGGGCATTCAGAACATATAGCACGTTGCTGTAAGCAAGCACATTCTCATTCAAAGTTGCAAGTTACTATGTAGGAACAAGTTTGTATAGGTATTTCAAAGATGCCCAGAACTGAGCTAAACTTGGTATGTGTCCAACTCCTCGAAATAACTTCATGCCCCAGCTCCCCTACTTCCAGCTAGTAAGGATCACATAATTCCTAACAAAGTTTTGACACAGATTCCCAATTCGGGCATTCAGAACACATAGCACGTTGCTGTAAGCAAGCACATTCTCATTCAAACTTGCAAGTTCCTATGTAAGAACAAGTTTGTATAGGTATTTCAAAGATGCCCAGAACTGAGATAAACGTTGTATGTCTCCAACTCCTAGAAATAACTTCATGCCCCATCTCCCTTACTTCCAGCTAGTAAGGATCACATAATTCCTAACAAAGTTTTGACACAGATTCCCAATTCGGGCATTCAGAACATATAGCACGTTGCTGTAAGCAAGCACATTCTGATTCAAAGTTGCAAGTTACTATGTAGGAACAAGTTTGTATAGGTTTTTCAAAGATGCCCAGAACTGAGCTAAACGTTGTATGTCTCCAACTCCTAGAAATAACTTCATGCCCCATCTCCCTTACTTCCAGCTAGTAAGGATCACATAATTCCTAAAAAAGTTTTGACACAGATTCCCAATTCGGGCATTCAGAACATATAGCACGTTGCTGTAAGCAAGCACATTCTCATTCAAAGTTGCAAGTTACTATGTAGGAACAAGTTTGTATAGGTATTTCAAAGATGCCCAGAACTGAGCTAAACTTGGTATGTGTCCAACCTTTAGAAATAACTTCATGCCCCAACTCCCTTACTTCCAGCTAGTAAGGATCACATAATTCCTAACAAAGTTTTGACACAGATTCCCAATTCGGGCATTCAGAACATATAGCACGTTGCTGTAAGCAAGCACATTCTCATTCAAAGTTGCAAGTTACTATGTAGGAACAAGTTTGTATAGGTATTTCAAAGATGCCCAGAACTGAGCTAAACTTGGTATGTGTCCAACCTCTAGAAATAACTTCATGCCCCAACTCCCTTACTTCCAGCTAGTAACTATCACATAATTCCTAACAAAGTTTTGACACAGATTCCCAATTCGGGCATTCAGAACATATAGCACGTTGCTGTAAGCAAGCACATTCTCATTCAAAGTTGCAAGTTACTATGTAGGAACAAGTTTGTATAGGTATTTCAAAGATGCCCAGAACTGAGCTAAACGTTGTATGTCTGCAACTCCTAGAAATAACTTCATGCCACATCTCCCTTACTTCCAGCTAATAAGGATCACATAATTCCTAACAAAGTTTTGACACAGATTCCCAATTCGGGCATTCAGAACATATAGCACGTTGCTGTAAGCAAGCACATTCTCATTCAAAGTTGCAAGTTACTATGTAGGAACAAGTTTGTATAGGTATTTCAAAGATGCCCAGAACTGAGCTAAACTTGGTATGTGTCCAACTCCTAGAAATACCTACATGCCCCAACTCCCTTACTTCCAGCTAGTAAGGATCACATAATTCCTAACAAATTTTGACACAGATTCCAAATTCGGGCATTCAGAACATATAGCACGTTGCTGTAAGCAAGCACATTCTCATTCAAAGTTGCAAGTTACTATGTAGGAACAAGTTTGTATAGGTATTTCAAAGATGCCCAGAACTGAGCTAAACGTTGTATGTCTCCAACTCCTAGAAATAACTTCATGCCCCATCTCCCTTACTTCCAGCTAGTAAGGATCACATAATTCCTAACAAAGCTTTGACACAGAATCCCAATTCGGGCATTCAGAACATATAGCACGTAGCTGTAAGCAAGCACATTCTCATTCAATGTTGCAAGTTTCTATGTAGGAACAAGTTTGTATAGGTATTTCAAAGATGCCCAGAACTGAGCTAAACTTGGTATGTGTCCAACTCCTCTAAATAACTTTATGCACCAACTCCCTTACTTCCAGCTAGTAAGGATCACATAATTACTAAAAAAGTTTTGACACAGATTCCCAATTCGGACATTCAGAACATATAGCACGTTGCTGTAAGCAAGCACATTCTCATTCAAAGTTGCAAGTTACTATGTAGGAACAAGTTTGTATAGGTATTACAAAGATGCCCAGAACTGAGCTAAACTTGGTATGTGTCCAACTCCTCGAAATAACCTCATGCCCCAACTCCCTTACTTCCAGCTAGTAAGGATCACATAATTCCTAACAAAGTTTTGACACAGATTCCCAATTCGGGCATTCAGAACATATAGCACGTTGCTGTAAGCAAGCACATTCTCATTCAAAGTTGTAAGTTACTATGTAGGAACAAGTTTGTATAGGTATTTCAAAGATGCCCAGAACTGAGCTAAACTTGGTAGGTGTCCAACCTCTAAAAAAGAATTCATGCCCCAACTCCCTTACTTCCAGCTAGTTAGGATCACATAATTCCTAACAAAGTTTTGACACAGATTCCCAATTCGGGCATTCAGAACATATAGCACGTTGCTGTAAGCAAGCACATTCTCATTCAAAGTTGCAAGATACTATGTAGGAACAAGTATGTATAGGTATTTCAAAGATGTCCAGAACTGAGCTAAAAGTTGTATGTCTGCAACTCCTAGAAATAACTTCATGCCCCATCTCCCTTACTTCCAGCTAATAAGGATCACATAATTCCTAACAAAGTTTTGACACAGATTCCCAATTCGGGCATTCAGAACATATAGCACGTTGCTGTAAGCAAGCACATTCTCATTCAAAGTTGCAAGTTACTATGTAGGAACAAGTTTGTATAGGTATTTCAAAGATGCCCAGAACTGAGCTAAAGGTTGTATGTCTCCAACTCCTAGAAATAACTTCATGCCCCATCTCCCTTACTTCCAGCTAGTAAGGATCACATAATTCCTAACAAATTTTTGACACAGATTCCCAATTCGGGCATTCAGAACATATAGCACGTTGCTGTAAGCAAGCACATTCTCATTCAAAGTTGCAAGTTACTATGTAGGAACAAGTTTGTATAGGTATTTCAAAGATGCCCAGAACTGAGCTAAACTTGGTATGTGTCCAACCTCTAGAAATAACTTCATGCCCCAACTCCCTTACTTCCAGCTAGTAAGGATCACATAATTCCTTACAAAGTTTTGACACAGATGCCCAATTCGGGCATTCAGAACATATAGCACGTTGCTGTAAGCAAGCACATTCTCATTCAAAGTTGCAAGTTACTATGTAGGAACAAGTTTGTATAGGTATTTCAAAGATGCCCAGAACTGAGCTAAACGTTGTATGTGTCCAACTCCTAGAAATAACTTCATGCCCCATCTCCCTTACTTCCAGCTAGTAAGGATCACATAATTACTAACAAAGCTTAGAGACAGATTCCCAATTCGGGCATTCAGAACATATAGCACGTTGCTGTAAGCAAGCACATTCTCATTCAAAGTTGCAAGTTACTATGTAGGAACAAGTTTGTATAGGTATTTCAAAGATGCCCAGAACTGAGCTAAACGTTGTATGTCTCCAACTCCTAGAAATACCTTCATGCCCCAACTCCCTTACTTCCAGCTAGTAAGGATCACATAATTCCTAACAAATTTTGACACAGATTCCCAATTCGGGCATTCAGAACATATAGCACGTTGCTGTAATCAAGCACATTCTGATTCAAAGTTGCAAGTTACTATGTAGGAACAAGTTTGTATAGGTATTTCAAAGATGCCCAGAACTGAGCTAAACGTTGTATGTCTCCAACTCCTAGAAATAACTTCATGCCCCATCTCCCTTACTTCCAGCTAGTAAGGATCGCATAATTCCTAACAAAGTTTTGACACAGATTCCCAATTCGGGCATTCAGAACATATAGCACGTTGCTGTAAGCAAGCACATTCTCATTCAAAGTTGCAAGTTACTATGTAGGAACAAGTTTGTATAGGTATTTCAAAGATGCCCAGAACTGAGCTAAACGTTGTATGTCTCCAACTCCTAGAAATAACTTCATGCCCCATCTCCCTTACTTCCAGCTAGTAAGGATCACATAATTCCTAACAAAGTTTTGACACAGATTCCCAATTCGGGCATTCAGAACATATAGCACGTTGCTGTAAGCAAGCACATTCTCATTCAAAGTTGCAAGTTACTATGTAGGAACAAGTTTGTATAGGTATTTCAAAGATGCCCAGAACTGAGCTAAACTTGGTATGTGTCCAACTCCTCGAAATAACTTCATGCCCCAGCTCCCCTACTTCCAGCTAGTAAGGATCACATAATTCCTAACAAAGTTTTGACACAGATTCCCAATTCGGGCATTCAGAACACATAGCACGTTGCTGTAAGCAAGCACATTCTCATTCAAACTTGCAAGTTCCTATGTAAGAACAAGTTTGTATAGGTATTTCAAAGATGCCCAGAACTGAGATAAACGTTGTATGTCTCCAACTCCTAGAAATAACTTCATGCCCCATCTCCCTTACTTCCAGCTAGTAAGGATCACATAATTCCTAACAAAGTTTTGACACAGATTCCCAATTCGGGCATTCAGAACATATAGCACGTTGCTGTAAGCAAGCACATTCTGATTCAAAGTTGCAAGTTACTATGTAGGAACAAGTTTGTATAGGATTTTCAAAGATGCCCAGAACTGAGCTAAACGTTGTATGTCTCCAACTCCTAGAAATAACTTCATGCCCCATCTCCCTTACTTCCAGCTAGTAAGGATCACATAATTCCTAAAAAAGTTTTGACACAGATTCCCAATTCGGGCATTCAGAACATATAGCACGTTGCTGTAAGCAAGCACATTCTCATTCAAAGTTGCAAGTTACTATGTAGGAACAAGTTTGTATAGGTATTTCAAAGATGCCCAGAACTGAGCTAAACTTGGTATGTGTCCAACCTTTAGAAATAACTTCATGCCCCAACTCCCTTACTTCCAGCTAGTAAGGATCACATAATTCCTAACAAAGTTTTGACACAGATTCCCAATTCGGGCATTCAGAACATATAGCACGTTGCTGTAAGCAAGCACATTCTCATTCAAAGTTGCAAGTTACTATGTAGGAACAAGTTTGTATAGGTATTTCAAAGATGCCCAGAACTGAGCTAAACTTGGTATGTGTCCAACCTCTAGAAATAACTTCATGCCCCAACTCCCTTACTTCCAGCTAGTAACTATCACATAATTCCTAACAAAGTTTTGACACAGATTCCCAATTCGGGCATTCAGAACATATAGCACGTTGCTGTAAGCAAGCACATTCTCATTCAAAGTTGCAAGTTACTATGTAGGAACAAGTTTGTATAGGTATTTCAAAGATGCCCAGAACTGAGCTAAACGTTGTATGTCTGCAACTCCTAGAAATAACTTCATGCCACATCTCCCTTACTTCCAGCTAATAAGGATCACATAATTCCTAACAAAGTTTTGACACAGATTCCCAATTCGGGCATTCAGAACATATAGCACGTTGCTGTAAGCAAGCACATTCTCATTCAAAGTTGCAAGTTACTATGTAGGAACAAGTTTGTATAGGTATTTCAAAGATGCCCAGAACTGAGCTAAACTTGGTATGTGTCCAACTCCTAGAAATACCTACATGCCCCAACTCCCTTACTTCCAGCTAGTAAGGATCACATAATTCCTAACAAATTTTGACACAGATTCCAAATTCGGGCATTCAGAACATATAGCACGTTGCTGTAAGCAAGCACATTCTCATTCAAAGTTGCAAGTTACTATGTAGGAACAAGTTTGTATAGGTATTTCAAAGATGCCCAGAACTGAGCTAAACGTTGTATGTCTCCAACTCCTAGAAATAACTTCATGCCCCATCTCCCTTACTTCCAGCTAGTAAGGATCACATAATTCCTAACAAAGCTTTGACACAGAATCCCAATTCGGGCATTCAGAACATATAGCACGTAGCTGTAAGCAAGCACATTCTCATTCAATGTTGCAAGTTTCTATGTAGGAACAAGTTTGTATAGGTATTTCAAAGATGCCCAGAACTGAGCTAAACTTGGTATGTGTCCAACTCCTCTAAATAACTTTATGCACCAACTCCCTTACTTCCAGCTAGTAAGGATCACATAATTACTAAAAAAGTTTTGACACAGATTCCCAATTCGGACATTCAGAACATATAGCACGTTGCTGTAAGCAAGCACATTCTCATTCAAAGTTGCAAGTTACTATGTAGGAACAAGTTTGTATAGGTGTTTCAAAGATGCCCAGAACTGAGCTAAACGTTGTATGTCTCCAACTCCAAGAAATAACTTCATGCCCCATCTCCCTTACTTCCAGCTAGTAAGGATCACATAATTCCTAACAAAGTTTTGACACAGATTCCCAATTCGGGCATTCAGAACACATAGCACGTTGCTGTAAGCAAGCACATTCTCATTCAAAGTTGCAAGTTACTATGTAGGAACAAGTTTGTATAGGTATTTCAAAGATGCCCAGAACTGAGCTAAATATTGTATGTCTCCAACTCCTAGAAATAACTTCATGCCCCATCTCCCTTACTTCCAGCTAGTAAGGATCACATAATTCCTAACAAATTTTTGACACAGATTCCCAATTCGAGCATTCAGAACATATAGCACGTTGCTGTAAGCAAGCACATTCTCATTCAAAGTTGCAAGTTGCTATGTAGGAACAAGTTTGTATAGGTATTTCAAAGATGCCCAGAACTGAGCTAAACTTGGTATGTGTCCAACTCCTAGAAATACCTTCATGCCCTAACTCCCTTACTTCCAGCTAGTAAGGATCACATAATTCCTAACAAATTTTGACACAGATTCCCAATTCGGGCATTCAGAACATATAGAACGTTGCTGTAAGCAAGCACATTCTCATTCAAAGTTGCAAGTTACTATGTAGGAACAAGTTTGTATAGGTATTTCAAAGATGCCCAGAACTGAGCTAAACGTTGTATGTCTCCAACTCCTAGAAATAACTTCATGCCCCATCTCCCTTACTTCCAGCTAGTAAGGATCACATAATTACTAACAAAGCTTAGACACAGATTCCCAATTCGGGCATTCAGAACATATAGCACGTTGCTGTAAGCAAGCACATTCTCATTCAAAGTTGCAAGTTTCTATGTAGGAACAAGTTTGTATAGGTATTTCAAAGATGCCCAGAACTGAGCTAAACGTTGTATGTTTCCAACTCCTAGAAATACCTTCATGCCCCAACTCCCTTACTTCCAGCTAGTAAGGATCACATAATTAATAACAAATTTTGACACAGATTCCCAATTCGGGCATTCAGAACATATAGCACGTTGCTGTAATCAAGCACATTCTCATTCAAAGTTGCAAGTTACTATGTAGGAACAAGTTGGTATAGGTATTTCAAAGATGCCCAGAACTGAGCTAAACGTTGTATGTCTCCAACTCCTAGAAAAAACTTCATGCCCCATCTCCCTTACTGCCAGCTAGTAAGGATCACATAATTCCTAACAAAGTTTTGACACAGATTCCCAATTCGGGCATTCAGAACATATAGCACGTTGCTGTAAGCAAGCACATTCTCATTCAAAGTTGCAAGTTACTATGTAGGAACAAGTTTGTATAGGTATTTCAAAGATGCCCAGAACTGAGCTAAACGTTGTATGTCTCCAACTCCTAGAAATAACTTCATGCCCCATCACCCTTACTTCCAGCTAGTAAGGATCACATAATTCCTAACAAAGTTTTGACACAGATTCCCAATTCGGGCATTCAGAACATATAGCACGTTGCTGTAAGCAAGCACATTCTCATTCAAAGTTGCAAGTTACTATGTAGGAACAAGTTTGTATAGGTATTTCAAAGATGCCCAGAACTGAGCTAAACTTGGTATGTGTCCAACTCCTCGAAATAACTTCATGCCCCAACTCCCCTACTTCCAGCTAGTAAGGATCACATAATTCCTAACAAAGTTTTGACTCAGATTCCCAATTCGGGCATTCAGAACACATAGCACGTTGCTGTAAGCAAGCACATTCTCATTCAAAGTTGCAAGTTACTATGTAGGAACAAGTTTGTATAGGTATTTCAAAGATGCCCAGAACTGAGATAAACGTTGTATGTCTCCAACTCCTAGAAATAACTTCATGCCCCATCTCCCTTACTTCCAGCTAGTAAGGATCACATAATTCCTAACAAAGTTTTGACACAGATTCCCAATTCGGGCATTCAGAACATATAGCACGTTGCTGTAAGCAAGCACATTCTGATTCAAAGTTGCAAGTTACTATGTAGGAACAAGTTTGTATAGGTATTTCAAAGATGCCCAGAACTGAGCTAAACGTTGTATGTCTCCAACTCCTAGAAATAACTTCATGCCCCATCTCCCTTACTTCCAGCTAGTAAGGATCACATAATTCCTAACAAAGTTTTGACACAGATTCCCAATTCGGGCATTCAGAACATATAGCACGTTGTTGTAAGCAAGCACATTCTCATTCAAAGTTGCAAGTTACTATGTAGGAACAAGTTTGTATAGGTATTTCAAAGATGCCCAGAACTGAGCTAAACTTGGTAAGTGTCCAACCTCTAGAAATAACTTCATGCCCCAACTCCCTTACTTCCAGCTAGTAAGGATCACATAATTCCTAACAAAGTTTTGACACAGATTCCCAATTCGGGCATTCAGAACATATAGCAAGTTGCTGTAAGCAAGCACATTCTCATTCAAAGTTGCAAGTTACTATGTAGGAACAAGTTTGTATAGGTATTTCAAAGATGCCCAGAACTGAGCTAAACTTGGTATGTGTCCAACTCCTCGAAAGAACTTCATGCCCCAACTCCCTTACTTCCAGCTAGAAAGGATCACATAATTCCTAATAAAGTTTTGACACAGATTCCCAATTCGGGCATTCAGAACATATAGCACGTTGCTGTAAGCAAGCACATTCTCATTCAAAGTTGCAAGTTACTATGTAGGAACAAGTTTGTATAGGTATTTCAAAGATGCCCAGAACTGAGCTAAACGTTGTATGTCTCCAACTCCTAGAAATAACTTCATGCCCCATCTCCCTTACTTCCAGCTATTAAGGATCACATAATTCCTAACAAAGTTTTGACACAGATTCCCAATTCGGGCATTCAGAACATATAGCACGTTGCTGTAAGCAAGCACATTCTCATTCAAAGTTGCAAGTTACTATGTAGGAACAAGTTTGTATAGGTATTTCAAAGATGCCCAGAACTGAGCTAAAGGTTGTATGTCTCCAACTCCTAGAAATAACTTCATGCCCCATCTCCCTTACTTCCAGCTAGTAAGGATCACATAATTCCTAACAAATTTTTGACACAGATTCCCAATTCGGGCATTCAGAACATATAGCACGTTGCTGTAAGCAAGCACATTCTCATTCAAAGTTGCAAGTTACTATGTAGGAACAAGTTTGTATAGGTATTTCAAAGATGCCCAGAACTGAGCTAAACTTGGTATGTGTCCAACCTCTAGAAATTACTTCATGCCCCATCTCCCTTACTTCCAGCTAGTAAGGATCACATAATTCCTTACAAAGTTTTGACACAGATGCCCAATTCGGGCATTCAGAACATATAGCACGTTGCTGTAAGCAAGCACATTCTCATTCAAAGTTGCAAGTTACTATGTAGGAACAAGTTTGTATAGGTATTTCAAAGATGCCCAGAATTGAGCTAACCGATGTATGTCTCCAACTCCTGGAAATAACTTCATGCCCCATCTCCCTTACTTCCAGCTAGTAAGGATCACATAATTCCTAAAAAAGTTTTGACACAGATTCCCAATTCGGGCATTCAGAACATATAGCACGTTGCTGTAAGCAAGCACATTCTCATTCAAAGTTGCAAGTTACTATGTAGGAACAAGTTTGTATAGGTATTTCAAAGATGCCCAGAACTGAGCTAAACGTTGTATGTCTCCAACTCCTAGAAATAACTTCATGCCCCATCTCCCTTACTTCCAGCTAGTAAGGATCACATAATTCCTAACAAAGTTTTGACACAGATTCCCAATTCGGGCATTCAGAACATATAGCACGTTGCTGTAAGCAAGCACATTCTCATTCAAAGTTGCAAGTTACTATGTAGGAACAAGTTTGTATAGGTATTTCAAAGATGCCCAGAACTGAGCTAAACTTGGTATGTGTCCAACCTCTAGAAATAACTTCATGCCCCAACTCCCTTACTTCCAGCTAGTAAGGATCACAAAATTCCTAACAAAGTTTTGACACAGATTCCCAATTCGGGCATTCAGAACATATAGCACGTTGCTGTAAGCAAGCACATTCTCATTCAAATTTGCAAGTTACTATGTAGGAACAAGTTTGTATAGGTATTTCAAAGATGCCCAGAACTGAGCTAAACTTGGTATGTGTCCAACTCCGCGAAATAACTTCATGCCCCAACTCCCTTACTTCCAGCTAGGAAGGATCACATAATTCCTAACAAAGTTTTGACACAGATTCCCAATTCGGGCATTCAGAACATATAGCACGTTGCTGTAAGCAAGCACATTCTCATTCAAAGTTGCAAGTTACTATGTAGGAACAAGTTTGTATAGGTATTTCAAAGATGCCCAGAACTGAGCTAAACTTGGTATGTCTCCAACTCCTAGATATAACTTCATGCCCCAACTCCCTTACTTCCAGCTAGTAAGGATCACATAATTCCTAACAAAGTTTTGACACAGATTCCCAATTCGGGCATTCAGAACATATAGCACGTTGCTGTAAGCAAGCACATTCTCATTCAAAGTTGCAAGTTACTATGTAGGAAAAAGTTTGTATAGGTATTTCAAAGATGCCCAGAACTGAGCTAAACGTTGTATGTCTCCAACTCCTAGAAATAACTTCATGCCCCATCTCCCTTTCTTCCAGCTAGTAAGGATCACATAATTCCTAACAAAGTTTTGACACAGATTCCCAATTCGGGCATTCAGAACATATAGCACGTTGCTGTAAGCAAGCACATTCTCATTCAAAGTTGCAAGTTACTATGTAGGAACAAGTTTGTATAGGTATTTCAAAGATGCCCAGAACTGAGCTAAACGTTGTATGTCTCCAACTCCTAGAAATAACTTCATGCCCCAACTCCCTTACTTCCAGCTAATAAGGATCACATAATTCCTAACAAAGTTTTGACACAGATTCCCAATTCGGGCATTCAGAACATATAGCACGTTGCTGTAAGCAAGCACATTCTCATTCAAAGTTGCAAGTTACTATGTAGGAACAAGTTTGTATAGGTATTTCAAAGATGCCCAGAACTGAGCTAAACGTTGTATGTCTCCAACTCCTAGAAATAACTTCATGCCCCATCTCCCTTACTTCCAGCTAGTAAGGATCACATAATTCCTAACAAAGTTTTGACACAGATTCCCAATTCGGGCATTCAGAACATATAGCACGTTGCTGTAAGCAAGCACATTCTGATTCAAAGTTGCAAGTTACTATGTAGGAACAAGTTTGTATAGGTATTTCAAAGATGCCCAGAACTGAGCTAAACTTGGTATGTGTCCAACCTCTAGAAATAACTTCATGCCCCAACTCCCTTACTTCCAGCTAGTAAGGATCACATAATTCCTAACAAAGTTTTGACACAGATTCCCAATTCGGACATTCAGAACATATAGCACGTTGCTGTAAGCAAGCACATTCTCATTCAAAGTTGCAAGTTACTATGTAGGAACCAGTTTGTATAGGTATTTCAAAGATGCCCAGAACTGAGCTAACCGTTGTATGTCTCCAACTCCTAGAAATAACTTCATGCCCCATCTCCCTTACTTCCAGCTAGTAAGGATCACATAATTCCTAACAAAGTTTTGACACAGATTCCCAATTCGGGCATTCAGAACATATAGCACGTTGCTGTAAGCAAGCACATTCTCATTCAAGGTTGCAAGTTACTATGTAGGAACAAGTTTGTATAGGTATTTCAGAGATGCCCAGAACTGAGCTAAACTTGGTATGTGTCCAACCTCTAGAAATAACTTCATGCCCCAACTCCCTTACTTCCAGCTAGTAAGGATCACATAATTCCTAACAAAGTTTTGACACAGATTCCCAATTTGGGCATTCAGAACATATAGCACGTTGCTGTAAGCAAGCACATTCTCATTCAAAGTTGCAAGTTACTATGTAGGAACAAGTTTGTATAGGTATTTCAAAGATGCCCAGAACTGAGCTAAACTTGGTAAGTGTCCAACCTCTAGAAATAACTTCATGCCCCAACTCCCTTTCTTCCAGCTAGTAAGGATCACATAATTCCTAACAAAGTTTTGACACATATTCCCAATTCGGGCATTCAGAACATATAGCAAGTTGCTGTAAGCAAGCACATTCTCATTCAAAGTTGCAAGTTACTATGTAGGAACAAGTTTGTATAGGTATTTCAAAGATGCCCAGAACTGAGCTAAACTTGGTATGTGTCCAACTCCTCGAAATAACTTCATGCCCCAACTCCCTTACTTCCAGCTAGTAAGGATCACATAATTCCTAACAAAGTTTTGACACAGATTCCCAATTCGGGGATTCAGAACATATAGCACGTTGCTGTAAGCAAGCACATTCTCATTCAAAGTTGCAAGTTACTATGTAGGAACAAGTTTGTATAGGAATTTCAAAGATGCCCAGAACTGAGCTATACGTTGTATGTCTGCAACTCCTAGAAATAACTTCATGCCCCATCTCCCTTACTTCCAGCTAGTAAGGATCACATAATTCCTAACAAAGTTTTGACACAGATTCCCAATTCGGGCATTCAGAACATATAGCACGTTGCTGTAAGCAAGCACATTCTCATTCAAAGTTGCAAGTTACTATGTAGGAACAAGTTTGTATAGGTATTTCAAAGATGCCCAGAACTGAGCTAAACTTGGTATGTGTCCAACCTCTAGAAATAACTTCATGCCCCAACTCCCTTACTTCCAGCTAGTAAGGATCACAAAATTCCTAACAAAGTTTTGACACAGATTCCCAATTCGGGCATTCAGAACATATAGCACGTTGCTGTAAGCAAGCACATTCTCATTCAAATTTGCAAGTTACTATGTAGGAACAAGTTTGTATAGGTATTTCAAAGATGCCCAGAACTGAGCTAAACTTGGTATGTGTCCAACTCCTCGAAATAACTTCATGCCCCAACTCCCTTACTTCCAGCTAGGAAGGATCACATAATTCCTAACAAAGTTTTGACACAGATTCACAATTCGGGCATTCAGAACATATAGCACGTTGCTGTAAGCAAGCACATTCTCATTCAAAGTTGCAAGTTACTATGTAGGAACAAGTTTGTATAGGTATTTCAAAGATGCCCAGAACTGAGCTAATCTTGGTATGTCTCCAACTCCTAGATATAACTTCATGCCCCAACTCCCTTACTTCCAGCTAGTAAGGATCACATAATTCCTAACAAAGTTTTGACACAGATTCCCAATTCGGGCATTCAGAACATATAGCACGTTGCTGTAAGCAAGCACATTCTCATTCAAAGTTGCAAGTTACTATGTAGGAACAAGTTTGTATAGGTATTTCAAAGATGCCCAGAACTGAGCTAAACGTTGTATGTCTCCAACTCCTAGAAATAACTTCATGCCCCATCTCCCTTACTTCCAGCTAGTAAGGATCACATAATTCCTAACAAAGTTTTGACACAGATTCCCAATTCGGGCATTCAGAACATATAGCACGTTGCTGTAAGCAAGCACATTCTGATTCAAAGTTGCAAGTTACTATGTAGGAACAAGTTTGTATAGGTATTTCAAAGATGCCCAGAACTGAGCTAAACGTTGTATGTCTCCAACTCCTAGAAATAACTTCATGCCCCATCTCCCTTACTTCCAGCTAGTAAGGATCACATAATTCCTAACAGAGTTTTGACACAGATTCCCAATTCGGGCATTCAGAACATATAGCACGTTGCTGTAAGCAAGCACATTCTCATTCAAAGTTGCAAGTTACTATGTAGGAACAAGTTTGTATAGGTATTTCAAAGATGCCCAGAACTGAGCTAAAAGTTGTATGTCTCCAACTCCTAGAAATAACTTCATGCCCCATCTCCCTTACTTCCAGCTAGTAAGGATCACATAATTCCTAACAAAGTTTTGACACAGATTCCCAATTCGGGCATTCAGAACATATAGCACGTTGCTGTAAGCAAGCACATTCTCATTCAAGGTTGCAAGTTACTATGTAGGAACAAGTTTGTATAGGTATTTCAGAGATGCCCAGAACTGAGCTAAACTTGGTATGTGTCCAACCTCTAGAAATAACTTCATGCCCCAACTCCCTTACTTCCAGCTAGTAAGGATCACATAATTCCTAACAAAGTTTTGACACAGATTCTCAATTCGGGCATTCAGAACATATAGCACGTTGCTGTAAGCAAGCACATTCTCATTCAAAGTTGCAAGTTACTATGTAGGAACAAGTTTGTATAGGTATTTCAAAGATGCCCAGAACTGAGCTAACCGATGTATGTCTCCAACTCCTAGAAATAACTTCATGCCCCATCTCCCTTACTTCCAGCTAGTAAGGATCACATAATTCCTAACAAAGATTTGACACAGATTCCCAATTCGGGCATTCCGAACATATAGCACTTTGCTGTAAGCAAGCACATTCTGATTCAAAGTTGCAAGTTACTATGTAGGAACAAGTTTGTATAGGTATTTCAAAGATGCCCAGAACTGAGCTAAACGTTGTATGTCTGCACTCCTAGAAATAACTTCATGCCCCATCTCCCTTACTTCCAGCTAGTAAGGATCACATAATTCCTAACAAAGTTTGGACACAGATTCCCTATTCGGGCATTCAGAACATGTAGCACGTTGCAGTAAGCAAGCACATTCTCATTAAAATTTGCAAGTTACTATTTGGGAACAAGTTTGTATAGGTATTTCAAAGATGCCCAGAGCTGAGCTAAACTTGGTATATCTCCAACTCCTCGAAATAACTTCATGCCCCATCTCCCTTACTTCTAGCTAGTAAGGATCACATAATTCCTAACAAAGTTTTGACACAGATTCCCAATTCGGGCATTCAGAACATATAGCACGTTGCTGTAAGCAAGCACATTCTCATTCAAAGTTGCAAATTACTATGTAGGAACAAGTTTGTATAGGTATTTCAAAGATGCCCAGAACTGAGCTGAACTTGGTATGTGTCCAACCTCTAGAAATAACTTCATGCCCCAACTACCTTACTTCCAGCTAGTAAGGATCACATAATTCCTAAAAAAGTTTTGACACAGATTCCCAATTCGGGCATTCAGAACATATAGCACGTTGCTGTAAGCAAGCACAGTCTCATACAAAGTTGCAAGTTACTATGTAGGAACAAGTTTGTATAGGTATGTCAAAGATGCCCAGAACTGAGTTAAACGTTGTGTGTCTGCTCTCCTAGAAATAAATTCATGCCCCATCTCTCTTACTTCCAGCTAATAAGGATCACATAATTCCTAACAAAGTTTTGACACAGATTCCCAATTCGGGCATTCAGAACATATAGCACGTTGCTGTAAGCAAGCACATTCTCATTCAAAGTTGCAAGTTACTAGGTAGGAACAAGTTTGTATAGGTATTTCAAAGATGCCCAGAACTGAGCTAAACGTTGTATGTCTCCAACTCCTAGAAATAACTTCATGCCCCATCTCCCTTACTTCCAGCTAGTAAGGATCACATATTTCCTAACAAAGTTTTGACACAGATTCCCAATTCGGGCATTTAGAACATATAGCACGTTGCTGTAAGCAAACACATTCTCATTCAATGTTGCAAGTTACTATGTAGGAACAAGTTTGTATAGGTATTTCAAAGATGCCCAGACCTGAGCTAAACGTTGTATGTCTGCAACTCCTAGAAATAACTTCATGCCCCATCTCCCTTACTTCCAGCTAGTAAGGATCACATAATTCCTAACAAAGTTTTGACACAGATTCCCAATTCGGGCATTCAGAACATATAGCACGTTGCTGTAAGCAAGCACATTCTGATTCAAAGTTGCAAGTTACTATGTAGGAACAAGTTTGTATAGGACTTTGAAAGATGCCCGGAACTGAGCTGAAGTTTGTATGTCTCCAACTCCTAGAAATAACTTCATGCCCCATCACACTTACTTCCAGCTAGTGAGGAACACATAATTCCTAACAAAGTTTTGACACAGATTCCCAATTCGGGCATTCAGAACATATAGCACGTTGCTGTAAGCAAGCACATTCTCATTCAAAGTTGCAAGTTACTATGTAGGAACAAGTTTGTATAGGAATTTCAAAGATGCCCAGAACTGAGCTAAACGTTGTATGTCTCCAACTCCTAGAAATAACTTCATGCTCAATCTCGCTTACTTCCAGCTAGTAAGGATCACATAATTCCTAACAAAGTTTTGACACAGATTCCCAATTCGGGCATTCAGAACATATAGCACGTTGATGTAAGCAAGCACATTCTCATTCAAAGTTGCAAGTTACTATGTAGGAACAAGTTTGTATAGGTATTTCAAAGATGCCCAGAACTGAGCTAAACATGGTATGTCTCCAACTCCTAGAAATAACTTCATGCCCCATCTCCCTTACTTCCAGCTAGTAAGGATCACATAATTCCTAACAAAGTTTTGACACAGATTCCCAATTCGGGCATTCAGAACATGTAGCACGTTGCTGTAAGCAAGCACATTCAATTCAAAGATGCAAGTTACTATGTAGGAACAAGTTTGTATAGGTATTTCAAAGATGCCCAGAATTGAGCTAAACTTGGTATGTCTCCAACTCCTAGAAGTAACTTCATGCCCCATCTCCCTTACTTCCATCTAGTAAGGATCACATAATTCCTAACAAAGTTTTGACACAGATTCCCAATTCGGGCATTCAGAACATATAGCACGTTGCTGTAAGCAAGTACATTCTCATTCAAAGTTGCAAGTTACTAAGTAGGAACAAGTTTGTAAAGGTATTTCAAAGATGCCCAGAACTGAGCTAAACGTTGTATGTCTCCAACTCCTAGAAATAACTTCATGCCCCATCACCCTTACTTCCAGCTAGTAAGGAACACATAATTCCTAACAAAGTTTTGACACAGATTCCCAATTCGGGCATTCAGAACATATAGCACGTTGCTGTAAGCAAGCACATTCTCATTCAAAGTTGCAAGTTACTATGTAGGAACAAGTTTGTATAGGTATTTCAAAGATGCCCAGAACTAAGCTAAACGTTGTATGTCTCCAACTCCTAGAAATAACTTCTTGCCCCATCTCCCTTACTTCCAGCTAGTACGGATCACATAATTCCTGACAAAGTTTTGACACAGATTCCCAATTCAGGCATTCAGAACATATAGCACGTTGCTGTAAGCAAGCACATTCTCATTCAAAGTTTCAAGTTACTATGTAGGAACAAGTTTGTATAGGTATTTCAAAGATGCCCAGAACTGAGCTAAACGTTGTATGTCTCCAACTCCTAGAAATAACTTCATGCCCCATCTCACTTACTTCCAGCTAGTAAGGATCACATAATTCCTAACCAAGTTTTGACACAGATTCCCAATTCGGGCATTCAGAATATATAGCACGTTGCTGTAAGCAAGCACATTCTGATTCAAAGTTGCAAGTTACTATGTAGGAACAAGTTTGTATAGGTATTTCAAAGATGCCCAGAACTGAGCTAAGTTGGTATGTGTCCAACCTCTAGAAATAACTTCATGCCCCAACTCCCTTACTTCCAGCTAGTAAGGATCACATAATTCCTAACAAAGTTTTGACACAGATTCCCAATTCGGGCATTCAGAACATATAGCACGTTGCTGTAAGCAAGCACATTCTCATTCAAAGTTGCAAGTTACTATGTAGGAACAAGTTTGTATAGGTATTTCAAAGATGCCCAGAACTGAGCTAAACGTTGTATGTCTCCAACTCCTAGAAATAACTTCATGCCCCATCTCACTTACTTCCAGCTAGTAAGGATCACATAATTTCTAACAAAGTTTTGACACAGATTCCCAATTCTGGCATTAAGAACATATAGCACGTTTCTGTAAGCAAGCACATTCTCATTCAAAGTTGCAAGTTACTATGTAGGAACAAGTTTGTATAGGTATTTCAAAGATGCCCAGAACTGAGCTAAACTTGGTATGTCTCCAACTCCTAGAAATAACTTCATGCCCCATCTCCCTTACTTCCAGCTAGTAAGGATCACATAATTCCTAACAAAGTTTTGACACAGATTCCCAATTCGGGCATTCAGAACATATAGCACGTTGCTGTAAGCAAGCACATTCTCATTCAAAGTTTCAAGTTACAATGTAGGAACAAGTTTGTATAGGTATTTCAAAGATGTCCAGAACTGAGCTAAACTTGGTATGTGTCCAACTCCTAGAAACACCTTCATACCCCATCTCACTTACTTCCAGCTAGTAAAGATCACATAATTCCTAACAAAATTTGACATAGATTCCCAATTCGGGCATTCAGAACATATAGCACGTTGCTGTAAGCAAGCACATTCTCATTCAAAGTTGCAAGTTACTATGTAGGAACAAGTTTGTATAGGTATTTCAAAGATGCCCAGAACTGAGCTAAACTTGGTATGTGTCCAACCTCTAGAAATAACTTCATGCCCCAACTCCCTTACTTCCAGCTAGTAAGGATCACATAATTCCTAACAAAGATTTGACACAGATTCCCCATTCGGGCATTCAGAACATATAGCAAGTTGCTGTAAGCAAGCACATTCTCATTCAAAGTTGCAAGTTACTATGTAGGAACAAGTTTGTATAGGTATTTCAAAGATGCCCAGAACTGAGCTAAACGTTGTATGTCTCCAACTCCTAGAAATAACTTCATGCCCCATCTCCCTTACTTCCAGCTAGTAAGGATCACATATTTCCTAACAAAGTTTTGACACAGATTCCCAATTCGGGCATTCAGAACATATAGCACGTAGCTGTAAGCAAGCACATTCTCATTCAAAGTTGCAAGTTACTATGTAGGAACAAGTTTGTATAGGTATTTCAAAGATGCCCAGAACTGAGCTAAACTTGGTATGTCTCCAACCTCTAGAAATAACTTCATGCCCCAACTCCCTTACTTTCAGCTAGTAAGGATCACATAATTCCTAACAAAGTTTTGACACAGATTCCCAATTCGGGCATTCAGAACATATAGCACGTTGCTGTAAGCAAGCACATTCTCATTCAAAGTTGCAAGTTACTATGTAGGAACAAGTTTGTATAGGTATTTCAAAGATGCCCAGAACTGAGCTAAACTTGGTATGTGTCCAACTCCTCGAAATAACTTCTTGCCCCAACTCCCTTACTTCCAGCTACTAAGGATCACATAATTACTAACAAAGTTTTGACACAGATTCCCAATTCGGGCATTCAGAACATATAGCACGTTGCTGTAAGCAAGCACATTCTCATTCAAAGTTGCAATTTACTATGTAGGAACAAGTTTGTATAGGTATTTCAAAGATGCCAAGAACTGAGCTAAACTTGGTATGTGTCCAACCTCTAGAAATAACTTCATGCCCCAACTCCCTTACTTCCAGCTAGTAAGGATCACATAATTCCTAACAAAGATTTGACACAGATTCCCCATTCGGGCATTCAGAACATATAGCAAGTTGCTGTAAGCAAGCACATTCTCATTCAAAGTTGCAAGTTACTATGTAGGAACAAGTTTGTATAGGTATTTCAAAGATGCCCAGAACTGAGCTAAACGTTGTATGTCTCCAACTCCTAGAAATAACTTCATGCCCCATCTCCCTTACTTCCAGCTAGTAAGGATCACATATTTCCTAACAAAGTTTTGACACAGATTCCCAATTCGGGCATTCAGAACATATAGCACGTAGCTGTAAGCAAGCACATTCTCATTCAAAGTTGCAAGTTACTATGTAGGAACAAGTTTGTATAGGTATTTCAAAGATGCCCAGAACTGAGCTAAACTTGGTATGTCTCCAACCTCTAGAAATAACTTCATGCCCCAACTCCCTTACTTTCAGCTAGTAAGGATCACATAATTCCTAACAAAGTTTTGACACAGATTCCCAATTCGGGCATTCAGAACATATAGCACGTTGCTGTAAGCAAGCACATTCTCATTCAAAGTTGCAAGTTACTATGTAGGAACAAGTTTGTATAGGTATTTCAAAGATGCCCAGAACTGAGCTAAACTTGGTATGTGTCCAACTCCTCGAAATAACTTCTTGCCCCAACTCCCTTACTTCCAGCTACTAAGGATCACATAATTACTAACAAAGATTTGACACAGATTCCCAATTCGGGCATTCAGAACATATAGCACGTTGCTGTAAGCAAGCACATTCTCATTCAAAGTTGCAATTTACTATGTAGGAACAAGTTTGTATAGGTATTTCAAAGATGCCAAGAACTGAGCTAAACTTGGTATGTGTCCAACCTCTAGAAATAACTTCATGCCCCAACTCCCTTACTTCCAGCTAGTAAGGATCACATAATTCCTAAAAAAGATTTGACACAGATTCCACATTCGGGCATTCAGAACATATAGCAAGTTGCTGTAAGCAAGCACATTCTCATTCAAAGTTGCAAGTTACTATGTAGGAACAAGTTTGTATAGGTATTTCAAAGATGCCCAGAACTGAGCTAAACGTTGTATGTCTCCAACTCCTAGAAATAACTTCATGCCCCATCTCCCTTACTTCCAGCTAGTAAGGATCACATATTTCCTAACAAAGTTTTGACACAGA
Source organism: Diceros bicornis minor (assembly GCF_020826845.1). Taxonomy (NCBI): domain Eukaryota; kingdom Metazoa; phylum Chordata; class Mammalia; order Perissodactyla; family Rhinocerotidae; genus Diceros; species Diceros bicornis. Next base: position 1,143,575 of record NW_026691718.1, read on the forward strand.
TTCCCAATTCGGGCATTCAGAACATATAGCACGTAGCTGTAAGCAAGCACATTCTCATTCAAAGTTGCAAGTTACTATGTAGGAACAAGTTTGTATAGGTATTTCAAAGATGCCCAGAACTGAGCTAAACTTGGTATGTCTCCAACCTCTAGAAATAACTTCATGCCCCAACTCCCTTACTTTCAGCTAGTAAGGATCACATAATTCCTAACAAAGTTTTGACACAGATTCCCAATTCGGGCATTCAGAACATATAGCACGTTGCTGTAAGCAAGCACATTCTCATTCAAAGTTGCAAGTTACTATGTAGGAACAAGTTTGTATAGGTATTTCAAAGATGCCCAGAACTGAGCTAAACTTGGTATGTGTCCAACTCCTCGAAATAACTTCTTGCCCCAACTCCCTTACTTCCAGCTACTAAGGATCACATAATTACTAACAAAGTTTTGACACAGATTCCCAATTCGGGCATTCAGAACATATAGCACGTTGCTGTAAGCAAGCACATTCTCATTCAAAGTTGCAATTTACTATGTAGGAACAAGTTTGTATAGGTATTTCAAAGATGCCAAGAACTGAGCTAAACTTGGTATGTGTCCAACCTCTAGAAATAACTTCATGCCCCAACTCCCTTACTTCCAGCTAGTAAGGATCACATAATTCCTAACAAAGATTTGACACAGATTCCCCATTCGGGCATTCAGAACATATAGCAAGTTGCTGTAAGCAAGCACATTCTCATTCAAAGTTGCAAGTTACTATGTAGGAACAAGTTTGTATAGGTATTTCAAAGATGCCCAGAACTGAGCTAAACGTTGTATGTCTCCAACTCCTAGAAATAACTTCATGCCCCATCTCCCTTACTTCCAGCTAGTAAGGATCACATATTTCCTAACAAAGTTTTGACACAGATTCCCAATTCGGGCATTCAGAACATATAGCACGTAGCTGTAAGCAAGCACATTCTCATTCAAAGTTGCAAGTTACTATGTAGGAACAAGTTTGTATAGGTATTTCAAAGTTGCCCAGAACTGAGCTAAACTTGGTATGTCTCCAACCTCTAGAAATAACTTCATGCCCCAACTCCCTTACTTTCAGCTAGTAAGGATCACATAATTCCTAACAAAGTTTTAACACAGATTCCCAATTCGGGCATTCAGAACATATAGCACGTTGCTGTAAGCAAGCACATTCTCATTCAAAGTTGCAAGTTACTATGTAGGAACAAGTTTGTATAGGTATTTCAAAGATGCCCAGAACTGAGCTAAACGTTGTATGTCTGCAACTCCTAGAAATAACTTCATGCCCCATCTCCCTTACTTCCAGCTAGTAAGGATCACATAATTCCTAACAAAGTTTGGACACAGATTCCCTATTCGGGCATTCAGAACATGTAGCACGTTGCAGTAATCAAGCACATTCTCATTAAAATTTGCAAGTTACTATTTGGGAACAAGTTTGTATAGGTATTTCAAAGATGCCCAGAGCTGAGCTAAACTTGGTATATCTCCAACTCCTCGAAATAACTTCATGCCCCATCTCCCTTACTTCCAGCTAGTAAGGATCACATAATTCCTAACAAAGTTTTGACACAGATTCCCAATTCGGGCATTCAGAACATATAGCACGTTGCTGTAAGCAAGCACATTCTCATTCAAAGTTGCAAATTACTATGTAGGAACAAGTTTGTATAGGTATTTCAAAGATGCCCAGAACTGAGCTGAACTTGGTATGTGTCCAACCTCTAGAAATAACTTCATGCCCCAACTACCTTACTTCCAGCTAGTAAGGATCACATAATTCCTGACAAAGTTTTGCCACAGATTCCCAATTCGGGCATTCAGAACATATAGCACGTTGCTGTAAGCAAGCACAGTCTCATACAAAGTTGCAAGTTACTATGTAGGAACAAGTTTGTATAGGTATGTCAAAGATGCCCAGAACTGAGTTAAACGTTGTGTGTCTGCTCTCCTAGAAATAACTTCATGCCCCATCTCTCTTACTTCCAGCTAATAAGGATCACATAATTCCTAACAAAGTTTTGACACAGATTCCCAATTCGGGCATTCAGAACATATAGCACGTTGCTGTAAGCAAGCACATTCTCATTCAAAGTTTCAAGTTACTAGGTAGGAAGAAGTTTGTATAGGTATTTCAAAGATGCCCAGAACTGAGCTAAACGTTGTATGTCTCCAACTCCTAGAAATAACTTCATGCCCCATCTCCCTTACTTCCAGCTAGTAAGGATCACATATTTCCTAACAAAGTTTTGACACAGATTCCCAATTTGGGCATTTAGAACATATAGCACGTTGCTGTAAGCAAACACATTCTCATTCAATGTTGCAAGTTACTATGTAGGAACAAGTTTGTATAGGTATTTCAAAGATGCCCAGACCTGAGCTAAACGTTGTATGTCTGCAACTCCTAGAAATAACTTCATGCCCCATCTCCCTTACTTCCAGCTAGTAAGGATCACATAATTCCTAACAAAGTTTTGACACAGATTCCCAATTCGGGCATTCAGAACATATAGCACGTTGCTGTAAGCAAGCACATTCTGATTCAAAGTTGCAAGTTACTATGTAGGAACAAGTTTGTATAGGACTTTGAAAGATGCCCGGAACTGAGCTGAAGTTTGTATGTCTCCAACTCCTAGAAATAACTTCATGCCCCATCACACTTACTTCCAGCTAGTGAGGAACACATAATTCCTAACAAAGTTTTGACACAGATTCCCAATTCGGGCATTCAGAACATATAGCACGTTGCTGTAAGCAAGCACATTCTCATTCAAAGTTGCAAGTTACTATGTAGGAACAAGTTTGTATAGGAATTTCAAAGATGCCCAGAACTGAGCTAAACGTTGTATGTCTCCAACTCCTAGAAATAACTTCATGCCCAATCTCGCTTACTTCCAGCTAGTAAGGATCACATAATTCCTAACAAAGTTTTGACACAGATTCCCAATTCGGGCGTTCAGAACATATAGCACGTTGATGTAAGCAAGCACATTCTCATTCAAAGTTGCAAGTTACTATGTAGGAACAAGTTTGTATAGGTATTTCAAAGATGCCCAGAACTGAGCTAAACATGGTATGTCTCCAACTCCTAGAAATAACTTCATGCCCCATCTCCCTTACTTCCAGCTAGTAAGGATCACATAATTCCTAACAAAGTTTTGACACAGATTCCCAATTCGGGCATTCAGAACATGTAGCACGTTGCTGTAAGCAAGCACATTCAATTCAAAGATGCAAGTTACTATGTAGGAACAAGTTTGTATAGGTATTTCAAAGATGCCCAGAATTGAGCTAAACTTGGTATGTCTCCAACTCCTAGAAGTAACTTCATGCCCCATCTCCCTTACTTCCATCTAGTAAGGATCACATAATTCCTAACAAAGTTTTGACACAGATTCCCAATTCGGGCATTCAGAACATATAGCACGTTGCTGTAAGCAAGTACATTCTCATTCAAAGTTGCAAGTTACTAAGTAGGAACAAGTTTGTAAAGGTATTTCAAAGATGCCCAGAACTGAGGTAAACGTTGTATGTCTCCAACTCCTAGAAATAACTTCATGCCCCATCACCCTTACTTCCAGCTAGTAAGGAACACATAATTCCTAACAAAGTTTTGACACAGATTCCCAATTCGGGCATTCAGAACATATAGCACGTTGCTGTAAGCAAGCACATTCTCATTCAAAGTTGCAAGTTACTATGTAGGAACAAGTTTGTATAGGTATTTCAAAGATGCCCAGAACTGAGCTAAACGTTGTATGTCTCCAACTCCTAGAAATAACTTCATGCCCCATCTCACTTCCTTCCAGCTAGTAAGGATCACATAATTCCTAACCAAGTTTTGACACAGATTCCCAATTCGGGCATTCAGAATATATAGCACGTTGCTGTAAGCAAGCACATTCTGATTCAAAGTTGCAAGTTACTATGTAGGAACAAGTTTGTATAGGTATTTCAAAGATGCCCAGAACTGAGCTAAGTTGGTATGTGTCCAACCTCTAGAAATAACTTCATGCCCCAACTCCCTTACTTCCAGCTAGTAAGGATCACATAATTCCTAACAAAGTTTTGACACAGATTCCCAATTCGGGCATTCAGAACATATAGCACGTTGCTGTAAGCAAGCACATTCTCATTCAAAGTTGCAAGTTACTATGTAGGAACAAGTTTGTATAGGTATTTCAAAGATGCCCAGAACTGAGCTAAACGTTGTATGTCTCCAACTCCTAGAAATAACTTCATGCCCCATCTCACTTACTTCCATCTAGTAAGGATCACATAATTTCTAACAAAGTTTTGACACAGATTCCCAATTCTGGCATTAAGAACATATAGCACGTTTCTGTAAGCAAGCACATTCTCATTCAAAGTTGCAAGTTACTATGTAGGAACAAGTTTGTATAGGTATTTCAAAGATGCCCAGAACTGAGCTAAACTTGGTATGTCTCCAACTCCTAGAAATAACTTCATGCCCCATCTCCCTTACTTCCAGCTAGTAAGGATCACATAATTCCTAACAAAGTTTTGACACAGATTCCCAATTCGGGCATTCAGAACATATAGCACGTTGCTGTAAGCAAGCACATTCTCATTCAAAGTTTCAAGTTACAATGTAGGAACAAGTTTGTATAGGTATTTCAAAGATGTCCAGAACTGAGCTAAACTTGGTATGTGTCCAACTCCTAGAAACACCTTCATACCCCATCTCACTTACTTCCAGCTAGTAAAGATCACATAATTCCTAACAAAATTTGACATAGATTCCCAATTCGGGCATTCAGAACATATAGCACGTTGCTGTAAGCAAGCACATTCTCATTCAAAGTTGCAAGTTACTATGTAGGAACAAGTTTGTATAGGTATTTCAAAGATGCCCAGAACTGAGCTAAACTTGGTATGTGTCCAACCTCTAGAAATAACTTCATGCCCCAACTCCCTTACTTCCAGCTAGTAAGGATCACATAATTCCTAACAAAGATTTGACACAGATTCCCCATTCGGGCATTCAGAACAAATAGCAAGTTGCTGTAAGCAAGCACATTCTCATTCAAAGTTGCAAGTTACTATGTAGGAACAAGTTTGTATAGGTATTTCAAAGATGCCCAGAACTGAGCTAAACGTTGTATGTCTCCAACTCCTAGAAATAACTTCATGCCCCATCTCCCTTACTTCCAGCTAGTAAGGATCACATAATTCCTAACAAAGTTTTGACACAGATTCCCAATTCGGGCATTCAGAACATATAGCACGTAGCTGTAAGCAAGCACATTCTCATTCAAAGTTGCAAGTTACTATGTAGGAACAAGTTTGTATAGGTATTTCAAAGATGCCCAGAACTGAGCTAAACTTGGTATGTCTCCAACCTCTAGAAATAACTTCATGCCCCAACTCCCTTACTTTCAGCTAGTAAGGATCACATAATTCCTAACAAAGTTTTGACACAGATTCCCAATTCGGGCATTCAGAACATATAGCACGTTGCTGTAAGCAAGCACATTCTCATTCAAAGTTGCAAGTTACTATGTAGGAACAAGTTTGTATAGGTATTTCAAAGATGCCCAGAACTGAGCTAAACTTGGTATGTGTCCAACTCCTCGAAATAACTTCTTGCCCCAACTCCCTTACTTCCAGCTACTAAGGATCACATAATTACTAACAAAGTTTTGACACAGATTCCCAATTCGGGCATTCAGAACATATAGCACGTTGCTGTAAGCAAGCACATTCTCATTCAAAGTTGCAATTTACTATGTAGGAACAAGTTTGTATAGGTATTTCAAAGATGCCAAGAACTGAGCTAAACTTGGTATGTGTCCAACCTCTAGAAATAACTTCATGCCCCAACTCCCTTACTTCCAGCTAGTAAGGATCACATAATTCCTAAAAAAGATTTGACACAGATTCCACATTCGGGCATTCAGAACATATAGCAAGTTGCTGTAAGCAAGCACATTCTCATTCAAAGTTGCAAGTTACTATGTAGGAACAAGTTTGTATAGGTATTTCAAAGATGCCCAGAACTGAGCTAAACGTTGTATGTCTCCAACTCCTAGAAATAACTTCATGCCCCATCTCCCTTACTTCCAGCTAGTAAGGATCACATAATTCCTAACAAAGTTTTGACACAGATTCCCAATTCGGGCATTCAGAGCATATAGCACGTTGCTGTAAGCAAGCACATTCTCATTCAAAGTTGCAAGTTACTATGTAGGAACAAGTTTGTATAGTTATTTCAAAGATGCCCAGAACTGAACTAAACTTGGTATGTCTCCTACTTCTAGAAATAACTTCATGCCCCAACTCCCTTACTTCCAGCTAGTAAGGATCACATAATTCCTAACAAAGTTTTGACACAGATTCCCAATTCGGGCATTCAGAAGAAATAGCACGTTGCTGTAAGCAAGCACATTCTCATTCAAAGTTGCAAGTTACTATGTAGGAACAAGTTTGTATAGGTATTTCAAAGACGCCCAGAACTGAGCTAAACGTTGTATGTCTCCAATTCCTAGAAATAACTTCATGCCCCATCTCACTTACTTCCAGCTAGTAAGGATCACATAATTCCTAACAAAGTTTTGACACAGATTCCCAATTCGGGCATTCAGAACATATAGCACGTTGATGTAAGCAAGCACATTCTCATTCAAAGTTGCAAGTTAGTATGTAGGAACAAGTTTGTATAGGTATTTCAAAGATGCCCAGAACTGAGCTAAACTTGGTATGTCTCCAACTCCTAGAAATAACTTCATGCCCCATCTCCCTTACTTCCAGCTAGTAAGGATCACATAATTCCTAACAAAATTTTGACACAGATTCCCAATTCGGGCATTCAGAACATGTAGCACGTTGCTGTAAGCAAGCACATTCAATTCAAAGTTGCAAGTTACTATGTAGGAACAAGTTTGTATAGGTATTTCAAAGATGCCCAGAATTGAGCTAAACTTGGTATGTCTCCAACTCCTAGAAATAACTTCATGCCCCATCTCCCTTACTTCCAGCTAGTAAGGATCACATAATTTCTAACAAAGTCTTGACACAGATTCCCAATTCGGGCATTCAGAACATATAGCACGTTGCTGTAAGCAAGTACATTCTCATTCAAAGTTGCAAGTTACTAAGTAGGAACAAGTTTGTAAAGGTATTTCAAAGATGCCCAGAACTGAGCTAAACGTTGTATGTCTCCAACTCCTAGAAATAACTTCATGCCCCATCTCCCTTACTTCCAGCTAGTAAGGATCACATAATTCCTAACAAAGTTTTGACACAGATTCCCAATTCGGGCATTCAGAGCATATAGCACGTTGCTGTAAGCAAGCACATTCTCATTCAAAGTTGCAAGTTACTATGTAGGAACAAGTTTGTATAGTTATTTCAAAGATGCCCAGAACTGAACTAAACTTGGTATGTCTCCTACTTCTAGAAATAACTTCATGCCCCAACTCCCTTACTTCCAGCTAGTAAGGATCACATAATTCCTAACAAAGTTTTGACACAGATTCCCAATTCGGGCATTCAGAAGAAATAGCACGTTGCTGTAAGCAAGCACATTCTCATTCAAAGTTGCAAGTTACTATGTAGGAACAAGTTTGTATAGGTATTTCAAAGACGCCCAGAACTGAGCTAAACGTTGTATGTCTCCAATTCCTAGAAATAACTTCATGCCCCATCTCACTTACTTCCAGCTAGTAAGGATCACATAATTCCTAACAAAGTTTTGACACAGATTCCCAATTCGGGCATTCAGAACATATAGCACGTTGATGTAAGCAAGCACATTCTCATTCAAAGTTGCAAGTTAGTATGTAGGAACAAGTTTGTATAGGTATTTCAAAGATGCCCAGAACTGAGCTAAACTTGGTATGTCTCCAACTCCTAGAAATAACTTCATGCCCCATCTCCCTTACTTCCAGCTAGTAAGGATCACATAATTCCTAACAAAATTTTGACACAGATTCCCAATTCGGGCATTCAGAACATGTAGCACGTTGCTGTAAGCAAGCACATTCAATTCAAAGTTGCAAGTTACTATGTAGGAACAAGTTTGTATAGGTATTTCAAAGATGCCCAGAATTGAGCTAAACTTGGTATGTCTCCAACTCCTAGAAATAACTTCATGCCCCATCTCCCTTACTTCCAGCTAGTAAGGATCACATAATTTCTAACAAAGTCTTGACACAGATTCCCAATTCGGGCATTCAGAACATATAGCACGTTGCTGTAAGCAAGTACATTCTCATTCAAAGTTGCAAGTTACTAAGTAGGAACAAGTTTGTAAAGGTATTTCAAAGATGCCCAGAACTGAGCTAAACGTTGTATGTCTCCAACTCCTCGAAATAACTTCATGCCCCATCTCCCTTACTTCCAGCTAGTAAGGATCACATAATTCCTAACAAAGTTTTGACACAGATTCCCAATTCGGGCATTCAGAACATATAGCACGTTGCTGTAAGCAAGCACATTCTCATTCAAAGTTGCAAGTTACTATGTAGGAACAAGTTTGTATAGGTATTTCAAAGATGCCCAGAACTGAGCTAAACGTTGTATGTCTCCAACTCCTCGAAATAACTTCATGCCCCATCTCCCTTACTTCCAGCTAGTAAGGATCACATAATTCCTAACAAAGTTTTGACACAGATTCCCAATTCGGGCATTCAGAACATATAGCACGTTGCTGTAAGCAAGCACATTCTCATTCAAAGTTGCAAGTTACTATGTAGGAACAAGTTTGTATAGGTATTTCAAAGATGCCCAGAACTGAGCTAAACGTTGTATGTCTCCAACTCCTAGAAATAACTTCATGCCCCATCTCACTTACTTCCAGCTAGTAAGGATCACATAATTCCTAACCAAGTTTTGACACAGATTCCCAAATCGGGAATTCAGAATATTTAGCACGTTGCTGTAAGCAAGCACATTCTGATTCAAAGTTGCCAGTTACTATGTAGGAACAAGTTTGTATAGGTATTTCAAAGATGCCCAGAACTGAGCTAAACTTGGTATGTCTCCAACTCCTAGAAATAACTTCATGCCCCAACTCCCTTACTTCCAGCTAGTAAGGATCACATAATTCCTAACAAAGTTTTGACACAGATTCCCAATTCGGGCATTCAGAACATATAGCACGTTGCTGTAAGCAAGCACATTCTCATTCAAAGTTGCAAGTTACTATGTAGGAACAAGTTTGTATAGGTATTTCAAAGATGCCCAGAACTGAGCTAAACTTGGTATGTGTCCAACCTCTAGAAATAAATTCATGGCCCAACTCCCTTACTTCCAGCTACTAAGGATCACATAATTCCTAACAAAGTTTTGACACAGATTCCCAATTCGGGCATTCAGAACATATAGCACGTTGCTGTAAGCAAGCACATTCTCATTGAAAGTTGCAAGTACTATGTAGGAACAAGTTTGTATAGGTATTTCAAAGATGCCCAGAACTGAGCTAAACTTGGTATGTCTCCAACTCCTAGAAATAACTTCATGCCCCATCTCACTTACTTCCAGCTAGTAAGGATCACATAATTCCTAACAAAGTTTTGACACAGATTCCCAATTCGGGCATTCAGAACATATAGCACGTTACTGTAAGCAAGCACATTCTCATTCAAAGTTGCAAGTTACTATGTAGGAACAAGTTTGTATAGGTATTTCAAAGATGTCCAGAACTGAGCTAAACTTTTTATGTGTCCAACTCCTAGAAATACATTCATACCCCATCTCACTTACTTCCAGCTAGTAAGGATCACATAATTCCTAACAAAATTTGACATAGATTCCCGATTCGGGCATTCAGAACATATAGCACGTTGCTGTAAGCAACCACATTCTCATTCAAAGATGCAGGTTACTATGTAGGAACAAGTTTGTATAGGTATTTCAAAGATGCCCAGAACTGAGCTAAACTTGGTATGTGTCCAACTCCTAGAAATACCTTCATGTCCCAACTCCCTTACTTCCAGCTAGTAAGGATCACATAATTCCTAACATATTTTGACACAGATTCCCAATTCGGGCATTCACAATTATAGCACGTTGCTGTAAGCAAGCACATTCTCATTCAAAGTTGCAAGTTACTATGTAGGAACAAGTTTGTATAGGTATTTCAAAGATGCCCAGAACTGAGCTAAACGTTGTATGTCTCCAACTCCTAGAAATAACTTCATGCCCCATCTCCCTTACTTCCAGCTAGTAAGGATCACATAATTCCTAACAAAGTTTTGACACAGATTCCCAATTCGGGCATTCAGAACATGTAGCACGTTGCTGTAAGCAAGCAAATTCAATTCAAAGTTGCAAGTTACTATGTAGGAACAAGTTTGTATAGGTATTTCAAAGATGCCCAGAACTGAGCTAAACGTTGTATGTCTCCAACTCCTAGAAATAACTTCATGCCCCATCTCACTTACTTCCAGCTAGTAAGGATCACATAATTCCTAACAAAGTTTTGACACAGATTCCCAATTCGGTCATTCAGAACATATAGCACGTTGCTGTAAGCAAGCACATTCAATTCAAAGTTGCAAGTTACTATGTAGGAACAAGTTTGTATAGGTATTTCAAAGATGCCCAGAATTGAGCTAAACTTGGTATGTCTCCAACTCCTAGTAATAACTTCATGCCCCATCTCCCTTACTTCCAGCTAGTAAGGATCACATAATTTCTAACAAAGATTTGACACAGATTCCCAATTCGGGCATTCAGAACATATAGCACGTTGCTGTAAGCAAGTACATTCTAATTCAAAGTTGCAAGTTACTAAGTAGGAACAAGTTTGTAAAGGTATTTCAAAGATGCCCAGAACTGAGCTAAACGTTGTATGTCTCCAACTCCTAGAAATAACTTCATGCCCCATCACCCTTACTTCCAGCTAGTAAGGATCACATAATTCCTAACAAAGTTTTGACACAGATTCCCAATTCGGGCATTCAGAACATACAGCACGTTGCTGTAAGCAAGCACATTCTCATTCAAAGTTGCAAGTTACTATGTAGGAACAAGTTTGTATAGGTATTTCAAAGATGCCCAGAACTGAGCTAAACGTTGTATGTCTCCAACTCCTCGAAATAACTTCATGCCCCATCTCCCTTACTTCCAGCTAGTAAGGATCACATAATTCCTAACAAAGTTTTGACACAGATTCCCAATTCGGGCATTCAGAACATATAGCACGTTGCTGTAAGCAAGCACATTCTCATTCAAAGTTGCAAGTTACTATGTAGGAACAAGTTTGTATAGGTATTTCAAAGATGCCCAGAACTGAGCTAAACGTTGTATGTCTCCAACTCCTAGAAATAACTTCAAGCCCCATCTCACTTACTTCCAGCTAGTAAGGATCACATAATTCCTAACCAAGTTTTAACACAGATTCCCAATTTGGGCATTCAGAATATATAGCACGTTGCTGTAAGCAAGCACATTCTGATTCAAAGTTGCAAGTTACTATGTAGGAACAAGTTTGTATAGGTATTTCAAAGATGACCAGAACTGAGCTAAACTTGGTATGTCTCCAACTCCTAGAAATATCTTCATGCCCCAACTCCCTTTCTTCCAGCTAGTAAGGATCACATAATTCCTAACAAAGTTTTGACACAATTTCCCAATTGGGGCATTCAGAACATATAGCACGTTGCTGTAAGCAAGCACATTCTCATTCAAAGTTGCAAGTTACTATGTAGGAACAAGTTTGTATAGGTATTTCAAAGATGCCCAGAACTGAGCTAAACTTGGTATGTGTCCAACCTCTAGAAATAACTTCATGCCCCAACTCCCTTACTTCCAGCTACTAAGGATCACATAATTCCTAACAAAGTTTTGACACAGATTCCCAATTCGGGCATTCAGAACATATAGCACGTTGCTGTAAGCAAGCACATTCTCATTCAAAGTTGCAAGTACTATGTAGGAACAAGTTTGTATAGGTATTTCAAAGATGCCCAGAACTGAGCTAAACTTGGTATGTCTCCAACTCCTAGAAATAACTTCATGCCCCATCTCACTTACTTCCAGCTAGTAAGGATCACATAATTCCTAACAAAGTTTTGACACAGATTCCCAATTCGGGCATTCAGAACATATAGCACGTTGCTGTAAGCAAGCACATTCTCATTCAAAGTTGCAAGTTACTATGTAGGAACAAGTTTGTATAGGTATTTCAAAGAGGTCCAGAACTGAGCTAAACTTGGTATGTGTCCAACTCCTAGAAATACCTTCATACCCCATCTCACTTACTTCCAGCTAGTAAGGATCACATAATTCCTAACAAAATTTGACATAGATTCCCGATTCGGGCATTCAGAACATATAGCACGTTGCTGTAATCAATCACATTCTCATTCAAAGTTGCAAGTTACTATGTAGGAACAAGTTTGTATAGGTATTTCAAAGATGCCCAGAACTGAGCTAACCGATGTATGTCTCCAACTCCTAGAAATAACTTCATGCCCCATCTCCCTTACTTCCAGCTAGTAAGGATCACATAATTCCTAACAAAGTTTTGACACAGATTCCCAATTCGGGCATTCAGAACATGTAGCACGTTGCTGTAAGCAAGCAAATTCAATTCAAAGTTGCAAGTTACTATGTAGGAACAAGTTTGTATAGGTATTTCAAAGATGCCCAGAACTGAGCTAAACTTGGTGTGTCTCCAACTCCCAGAAATAACTTCATGCCCCATCTCCCTTACTTCCAGCTAATAAGGATCACATAATTCCTAACAAAGTTTTGACACAGATTCCCAATTCGGGCATTCAGAACATATAGCACGTTGCTGTAAGCAAGCACATTCTCATTCAAAGTTGCAAGTTACTATGTAAGAACAAGTTTGTATAGGTATTTCAAAGATGCCCAGAACTGTGCTAAACTTGGCATGTGTCCAACTCCTAGAAATACCTTCATGCCCCAACTCCCTTACTTCCAGCTAGTAAGGATCACATAATTCCTAACAAATTTTGACACAGATTCCCAATTCGGGCATTCAGAACATACAGCACGTTGATGTAAGCAAGCACATTCTCATTCAAAGTTGCAAGTTACTATGGAGGAACAAGTTTGTATAGGTATTTCAAAGGTGCCCAGAACTGAGCTAAACTTGGTATGTCTCCAACTCCTAGAAATAACTTCATGCCCCATCTCCCTTACTTCCAGCTAGTAAGGATCACATAATTCCTAAAAGTGTTTTGACACAGATTCCCAATTCGGGCATTCAGAACATATAGCACGTTGCTGTAAGCAAGCACATTCTCATTCAAAGTTGCAAGTTACTATGTAGGAACAAGTTTGTATAGGACTTTCAAAGATGCCCAGAACTGAGCTATACGTTGTATGTCTCCAACTCCTAGAAATAACTTCATGCCACTACTCACTTACTTCCAGCTAGTAAGAATCACATAATTCCTAACAAAGTTTTGACACAGATTCCCAATTCGGGCATTCAGAACATATAGCACGTTGCTGTAAGCAAGCACATTCTCATTAAATGTTGCAAGATACTATGTAGGAACAAGTGTGAATAGGACTTTCAAAGATGCCCAGAACTGAGCTAAACGTTGTATGTCTCCAACTCCTAGAATTAACATCATGCCCCATCTCCCTTACTTCCAGCTAGTAAGGATCACATAATTCCTAACAAAGTATTGACACAGATTCCCAATTCGGGCATTCAGAACATATAGCACGTTGCTGTCAGCAAGCACATTCTCATTCAAAGTTGCAAGTTACTATGTAGGAACAAGTTTGTATAGGTATTTCAAAGATGCCCAGAACTGAGCTAAACGTGGTATGTCTCCAACTCCTAGAAATAACTTCATGCCCCATCTCACTTACTTCCAGCTAGTAAGGATCACATAATTCCTAACAAAGTTTTGACACAGATTCCCAATTCGGGCATTCAGAACATATAGCACGTTGCTGTAAGCAAGCACATTCTCATTCAAAGTTGCAAGTTACTATGTAGGAACAAGTTTGTATAGGTATTTCAAAGATGCCCAGAACTGAGCTAAACGTTGTATGTCTCCAACTCCTAGAATAACTTCATGCCCCATCTCCCTTACTTCCAGCTAGTAAGCATCACATAATTCCTAACAAAGTTTTGACACAGATTCCCAATTCGGGCATTCAGAACATATAGCACGTTGCTGTCAGCAAGCACATTCTCATTCAAAGTTGCAAGTTACTATGTAGGAACAAGTTTGTATAGGTGTTTTAAAGATGCCCAGAACTGAGTTAAACGTTGTATGTCTGCAACTCCTAGAAATAACTTCATGCCCCATCTCCCTTACTTCCATCTAGTAAGGATCACATAATTCCTAACAAAGTTTTGACACAGATTCCCAATTCGGGCATTCAGAACATATAGCACGTTGCTGTAAGCAAGCACATTCTCATTCAAAGTTGCAAATTACTATGTAGGAACAAGTTTGTATAGATATTTCAAAGATGCCCAGAACTGAGCTAAATTTGGTATGTCTCCAACTCCTAGAAATAACTTCATGCCCCATCTCCCTTACTTCCAGCTAGTAAGGATCACATAACTCCTAAAAGTGTTTTGACACAGATTCCCAATTCGGGCATTCAGAACATATAGCACGTTGCTGTCAGCAAGCACATTCTCATTCAAAGTTGCAAGTTACTATGTAGGAACAAGTTTGTATAGGTATTTCAAAGATGCCCCGAACTGCGCTAAACGTTGCATGTCTCCAACTCCTAGAAATAACATCATGCTCCATCTCCCTTACTTCCAGCTAGTAAGGATCACATAATTCCTAACAATGTTTTGACACAGATTCCCAATTCGGGCATTCAGATCATATAGCACGTTGCTGTCAGCAAGCACATTCTCATTCAAAGTTGCAAGTTACTATGTAGGAACAAGTTTGTATAGGACTTTCAAAGATGCCCAGAACTGAGCTAAACTTGGTATGTGTCCAACCTCTAGAAATAACTTCAAGCCCCAACTCCATTACTTCCAGCTAGTAAGGATCACATAATTCCTAACAATGATTTGACACAGATTCCCAATTCGGGCATTCAGAACATATAGCAAGTTGCTGTAAGCAAGCACATTCTCATTCAAAGTTGAAAGTTACTATGTAGGAACAAGTTTGTATAGGTATTTCAAAGATGCCCAGAACTGAGCTAAACGATGTATGTCTCCAACTCCTAGAAATAACTTCATGCCCCATCTCACTTACTTCCAGCTAGTAAGGATCACATAATTCTTAACAAAGTTTTGACACAGATTCCCAATTCGGGCATTCAGAACATATAGCACGTTGCTGTAAGCAAGCACATTCTCATTCAAAGTTTCAAGTTACTATGTAGGAACAAGTTTGTATAGGTATTTCAAAGATGCCCAGAACTGAGCTAAACGTTGTATGTCTCCAACTCCTAGAAATAACATCATGCCCCATCTCCCTTACTTCCAGCTAGTAAGCATCACATAATTCCTAACAAAGTTTTGACACAGATTCCCAATTCGGGCATTCAGAACATATAACACGTTGCTGTCAGCAAGCACATTCTCATTCAAAGTTGCAAGTTACTATGTAGGAACAAGTTTGTATAGGTATTTTAAAGATGCCCAGAACTGAGTTAAACGTTGTATGTCTGCAACTCCTAGAAATAACTTCATGCCCCATCTCCCTTACTTCCGGCTAGTAAGGATCACATAATTCCTAACAAAGTTTTGACACAGATTCCCAATTCGGGCATTCAGAACATATAGCACGTTGCTGTAAGCAAGCACATTCTCATTCAAAGATGCAAGTTACGATGTAGGAACAAGTTTGTATAGGATTTTCAAAGATGCCCAGAACTGAGCTGAAGTTTGTATGTCTCCAACTCCTAGAAATAACTTCATGCCCAATCTCCCTTACTTCCAGCTAGTGAGGATCACATAATTCCTAACAAAGTTTTGACACACATTCCCAATTCGGGCATTCAGAACATATAGCACGATGCTGTAAGCAAGCACATTCTCGTTCTAAGAAGCAAGTTACTATGTAGGAACAAGTTTGTATAGGTATTTCAAAGATGCCCAGAACTGAGCTAAACCTTGTATGTCTGCAACTCCTAGAAATAACTTCATGCCCCATCTCCATTACTTCCAGCTTGTAAGGATCACATAATTCCTAACAAAGTTTTGACACAGATTCCCAATTCGGGCATTCAGAACATATAGCACGTTGGTGTAAGCAAGCACATTCTCATTCAAAGTTGCAAGTTACTATGTAGGAACACGTTTGTATAGGTATTTCAAAGATGCCCAGAACTGAGCTAAACTTGGTATGTCTCCAACTCCTAGAAATAACTTCATGCCCCATCTCCCTTACTTCCAGCTAGTAAGGATCACATAATTCCTAACAAAGTTTTGACACAGATTCCCAATTCGGGCATTCAGAACATATAGCACGTTGCTGTAAGCAAGCACATTCTCATTCAAAGTTGCAAGTTACTATGTAGGAACACGTTTGTATAGGTATTTCAAAGATGCCCAGAACTGAGCTAAACTTGGTATGTCTCCAACTCCTAGAAATAACTTCATGCCCCATCTCCCTTACTTCCAGCTAGTAAGGATCACATAATTCCTAACAAAGTTTTGACACAGATTCCCAATTCGGGCATTCAGAACATATAGCACGTTGCTGTAAGCAAGCACATTCTCATTCAAAGTTGCAAGTTACTATGTAGGAACAAGTTTGTATAGGTATTTCAAAGATGCCCAGAACTGAGCTAAACTTGGTATGTGTCCAACTTCTAGAAATAACTTCATGCCCCAACTCCCTTACTTTCAGCTAGTAAGGATCACATAATTCCTAACAAAGTTTTGACACAGATTCCCAATTCGGGCATTCAGAACATATAGCACGTTGCTGTAAGCAAGCACATTCTCATTCAAAGTTGCAAGTTACTATGTAGGAACAAGTTTGTATAGGTATTTCAAAGGTGCCCAGAACTGAGCTAAACTTGGTATGTGTCCAACTCCTAGAAACACCTTCATACCCCATCTCACTTACTTCCAGCTAGTAAGGATCACATAATTCCTAACAAAATTTGACATAGATTCCCAATTCGGGCATTCAGAACATATAGCACGTTGCTGTAAGCAATCACATTCTCATTCAAAGTTGCAAGTTACTATGTAGGAACAAGTTTGTATAGGTATTTCAAAGATTCCCAAAACTGAGCTAAACTTGGTATCTGTCCAACTCCTAGAAATAACTTCATGCCCCATCTCCCTTACTTCCAGCTAGTAAGGATCACATAATTCCTAACAAAGTTTTGACACAGATTCCCAATTCGGGCATTCAGAACATGTAGCACGTTGCTGTAAGCAAGCACATTCTCATTCAAAGTTGCAAGTTACTATGTAGGAACAAGTTTGTATAGGTATTTCAAAGATGCCCAGAACTGAGCTAAACGTTGTATGTCTCCAACTCCTAGAAATAACTTCATGCCCCATCTCACTTACTTCCAGCAAGTAAGGATCACATAATTTCTGACAACGTTTTGACACAGATTCCCAATTCGGGCATTCAGAACATATAGCAAGTTGCTGTAAGCAAGCACATTCTCATTCAAAGTTGCAAGTTACTATGTAGGAACAAGTTTGTATAGGTATTTCAAAGACGCCCAGAACTGAGCTAAAGGTTGTATGTCTCCAACTCCTAGAAATAACTTCATGCCCCATCTCCCTTACTTCCAGCTAGTAAGGATCACATAATTCCTAACAAAGTTTTGACACAGATTCCCAATTCGGGCATTCAGAACATATAGCACGTTGCTGTAAGCAAGCACATTCTGATTCAAAGTTGCAAGTTACTATGTAGGAACAAGTTTGTATAGGAATTTCAAAGATGCCCAGAACTGAGCTAAAAGTTGTATGTCTCCAACTCCTAGAAATAACTTCATGCCCAATCTCCCTTACTTCCAGCTAGTAAGGATCACATAATTCCTCACAAAGTTTTGACACAGATTCCCAATTCGGGCATTCAGAACATATAGCACGTTGCTGTAAGCAAGCACATTCTCATTCAAAGTTGCAAGTTACTATGTAGGAACAAGTTTGTATAGGTATTTCAAAGATGCCCAGAACTGAGCTAAACGTTGTATGTCTCCAACTCCTAGAAATAACTTCATGCCCCATCTCCCTTACTTCCAGCTCGTAAGGATCACATAATTCCTAACAAAGTTTTGACACAGATTCCCAATTCGGGCATTCAGAACATATAGCACGTTGCTGTAAGCAAGCACATTCTCATTCAAAGTTGCAAGTTACTATGTAGGAACAAGTTTGTATAGGTATTTCAAAGATGCCCAGAACTGAGCTAAACTTGGTATGTGTCCAACTCCTAGAAATAACTTCATGCCCCATCTCACTTACTTCCAGCTAGTAAGGATCACATAATTCCTAACCAAGTTTTGACACAGATTCCCAATTCGGGCATTCAGAATATATAGCACGTTGCTGTAAGCAAGCACATTCTGATTCAAAGTTGCAAGTTACTATGTAGGAACAAGTTTGTATAGGTATTTCAAAGATGCCCAGAACTGAGCTAAACTTGGTATGTCTCCAACTCCTAGAAATAACTTCATGCCCCAACTCCCTTACTTCCAGCTAGTAAGGATCACATAATTCCTCACAAAGTTTTGACACAGATTCCCAATTCGGGCATTCAGAACATATAGCACGTTGCTGTAAGCAAGCACATTCTCATTCAAAGTTGCAAGTTACAATGTAGGAACAAGTTTGTATAGGTATTTCAAAGATGCCCAGAACTGAGCTAAACTTGGTATGTGTCCAACCTCTAGAAATAACTTCATGCCCCAACTCCCTTACTTCCAGCTAGTAAGGATCACATAATTCCTAACAAAGTTTTGACACAGATTCCCAATTCGGGCATTCAGAACATATAGCACGTTGCTGTAAGCAAGCACATTCTCATTCAATGTTGCAAGTACTATGTAGGAACAAGTTTGTATAGGTATTTCAAAGATGCCCAGAACTGAGCTAATCTTGGTATGCCTCCAACTCCTAGAAATAACTTCATGTCCCATCTCCCTTACTTCCAGCTAGTAAGGATCACATAATTCCTAACAAAGTTTTGACACAGATTCCCAATTCGGGCATTCAGAACATATAGCACGTTGCTGTAAGCAAGCACATTCTCATTCAAAGTTGCAAGTTACTATGTAGGAACAAGTTTGTATAGGTATTTCAAAGATGTCCAGAACTGAGCTAAACTTTGTATGTGTCCAACTCCTAGAAATACCTTCATACCCCATCTCACTTACTTCCAGCTACTAAGGATCACATAATTGCTAACAAAATTTGACATAGATTCCCAATTCGGGCATTCAGAACATATAGCACGTTGCTGTAAGCAAGCACATTCTCATTCAAAGTCGCAAGTTACTATGTAGGAACAAGTTTGTATAGGTATTTCAAAGATGCCCAGAACTGAACTAAACTTGGTATGTGTCCAACTCCTAGAAATAACTTCATGCCCCAACTCCCTTACACCAAGCTAGTAAGGATCACATAATTCCTAACAAAGTTTTGACACAGATTCCCAATTCGGGCATTCAGAACATGTAGCACGTTGCTGTAAGCAAGCAAATTCAATTCAAAGTTGCAAGTTACTATGTAGGAACAAGTTTGTATAGGTATTTCAAAGATGCCCAGAACTGAGCTAAATGTTGTATGTCTCCAACTCCTGGAAATAACTTCATGCCCAATCTCCCTTACTTCTAGCTAGTAAGGATCACATAATTCCTAACAAAGTTTTGACACAGATTCCCAATTCGGGCATTCAGAACATATAGCACGTTGCTGTAAGCAAGCACATTCTCATTCAAAGTTGCAAGTTACTATGTAGGAACAAGTTTGTATAGGTATTTCAAAGATGCCCAGAACTGAGCTACACTTGGTATGTGTCCAACTCCTCGAAATAACTTCATGCCCCAACTCCCTTACTTCCAGCTAGTAAGGATCACATAATTCCTAACAAAGTTTTGACACAGATTCCCAATTCGGGCATTCAGAACATATAGCACGTTGCTGTAAGCAAGCACATTCTCATTCAAAGTTGCAAGTTACTATAAAGGAACAAGTTTGTATAGGTATTTCAAAGATGCCCAGAACTGAGCTAAACTTGGTATGTGTCCAACCTCTAGAAATAACTTCATGCCCCAACTCCCTTACTTACAGCTAGTAAGGATCACATAATTCCTAACAAAGATTTGACACAAATTCCCCATTCGGGCATTCAGAACATATAGCACGTTGCTGTAAGCAAGCACATTCTCATTCAAAGTTGCAAGTCACTATGTAGGAACAAGTTTGTATAGGTATTTCAAAGATGCCCAGAACTGAGCTAAACTTGGTGTGTCTCCAACTCCTAGAAATAACTTCATGCCCCATCTCCCTTACTTCCAGCTAATAAGTATCACATAATTCCTAACAAAGTTTTGACACAGATTCCCAATTCGGGCATTCAGAACATATAGGACGTTGCTGTAAGCAAGCACATTCTCATTCAAAGTTGCAAGTTACTATGTAAGAACAAGTTTGTATAGGTATTTCAAAGATGCCCAGAACTGTGCTAAACTTGGTATGTGTCCAACTCCTAGAAATACCTTCATGCCCCAACTCCCTTACTTCCATCTAGTAAGGATCACATAATTCCTAACAAATTTTGACACAGATTCCCAATTCGGGCATTCAGAACATATAGCACGTTGCTGTAAGCAAGCACATTCTCATTCAAAGTTGCAAGTTACTATGTAGGAACAAGTTTGTATAGGTATTTCAAAGATGCCCAGAATTGAGCTAACCGATGTATGTCTCCAACTCCTAGAAATAACTTCATGCCCCATCTCCCTTACTTCCAGCTAGTAAGGATCACATAATTCCTAACAAAGTTTTGACACAGATTCCCAATTCGGGCATTCAGAACATATAGCACGTTGCTGTAAGCAAGCACATTCTGATTCAAAGTTGCAAGTTACTATGTAGGAACAAGTTTGTATAGGTATTTCAAAGATGCCCAGAACTGAGCTAAACGTTGTATGTCTCCAACTCCTAGAAATAACTTCATGCCCCATCTCCCTTACTTCCAGCTAGTAAGGATCACATAATTCCTAACAAAGTTTTGACACAGATTCCCAATTCGGGCATTCAGAACATATAGCACGTTGCTGTAAGCAAGCACATTCTCATTCAAAGTTGCAAGTTTCTATGTAGGAACAAGTTTGTATAGGTATTTCGAAGATGCCCAGAACTGAGCTAAACTTGGTATGTGTCCAAATCCTAGAAATAATTTCATACCCCATCTCCCTTACTTCCAGCTAGTAAGGATCACATAATTCCTTACAAATTTTGACACAGATTCCCAATTCAGGCATTCAGAACATGTAGCACGTTGCTGTAAGCAAGCACATTCTCATACAAAGTTGCAAGTTACTATGTAGGAACAAGTTTGTAAAGGTATTTCAAAGATGCCCAGAACTGAGCTAAACGTTGTATGTCTCCAACTCCTAGAAATAAATTCATGTCTCATCACATTTACTTCCAGCTAGTAAGGATCACATAATTCCTAACAAAGTTTTGACAGAGATTCCCAATTCGGGCATTCAGAACATATAGCACGTTGCTGTAAGCAAGCACATTCTGATTCAAAGTTGCAAGTTACTATGTAGGAACAAGTTTGTATAGGTATTTCAAAGATGCCCAGAACTGAGCTAAACGTTGTATGTCTGCAACTCCTAGAAATAACTTCATGCCTCATCTCCTTTACTTCCATCTAGTAAGTATCACATAATTCCTAACAAAGTTTGGACACAGATTCCCAATTCGGGCATTCAGAACATATAGCACGTTGCTGTAAGCAAGCACATTCTGATTCAAAGTTGCAAGTTACTATGTAGGAACAACTTTGTATAGGTATTTCAAAGATGCCCAGAACTGAGCTAAACGTTGTATGTCTCCAACTCCTAGAAATAACTTCATGCCTCATCTCACTTACTTCCAGCTAGTAAGGATCACATAATTCCTAACAAAGTTTTGACACAGATTCCCAATTCGGGCATTCAGAACCTATAGCACGTTGCTGTAAGCAAGCACATTCTCATTCAAAGTTGCAAGTACTATGTAGGAACAAGTGTGTATAGGTATTTCAAAGATGCCCAGAACTGAGCTAAACGTTGTATGTCTGCAACTCCTAGAAATAACTTCATGCCCCATCTCCCTTACTTACAGCGAGTAAGGATCACATAATTCCTAACAAAGTTTTGACACAGATTCCCAATTCGGGCATTCAGAACATATAGCACGTTGCTGTAAGCAAGCACATTCTCATTCAAAGTTGCAAGTTACTATGTAGGAACAAGTTTGTATAGGTATTTCAAAGATGCCCAGAACTGAGCTAAACTTGGTATGTCTCCAACTCCTAGAAATAACTTCATGCCCCATCTCCCTTACTTCCACCTAGTAAGGATCACATAATTCCTAACAAAGTTTTGACACAGATTCCCAATTCGGGCATTCAGAACATATAGCACGTTGCTGTAAGCAAGCACATTCTCATTCAAAGTTGCAAGTTACTATGTGGGAACAAGTTTGTATAGGTATTTCAAAGATGCCCAGAACTGAGCTAAACGTTGTATGTCTCCAACTCCTAGAAATAACTTCATGCCCCATCTCCCTTACTTCCATCTAGTAAGGATCACATAAGTCCTAACAAAGTTTTGACACAGATTCCCAATTCGGGCATTCAGACCATATAGCACGTTGCTGTAAGCAAGCACATTCTCATTCAAAGTTGCAAGTTACTATGTAGGAACAAGTTTGTATAGGTATTTCAAAGATGCCCAGAACTGAGCTAAACTTGGTATGTGTCCAACCTCTAGAAATAACTTCATGCCCCAACTCCCTTACTTCCAGCTAGTAAGGATCACATAATTCCTAACAAAGTTTTGACACAGATTCCCAATTCGGGCATTCAGAACATATAGCACGTTGCTGTAAGCAAGCACATTCTCATTCAATGTTGCAAGTTACTATGTAGGAACAAGTTTGTATAGGTATTTCAAAGATGCCCAGAACTGAGCTAAACGTTGTATGTCTGCAACTCCTAGAAATATCTTCATGCCCCATCTCCCTTAATTCCAGCTAGTAAGGATCACATAATTCCTAACAAAGATTTGACACAGATTCCCAATTCGGGCATTCAGAACATATAGCACGTTGCTGTAAGCAAGCTCATTCTGATTCAAAGTTGCAAGTTACTATGTAGGAACAAGTTTGTATAGGTATTTCAAAGATGCCCAGAACTGAGCTAAACGTTGTATGTCTGCAACTCCTAGAAATAACTTCATGCCCCATCTCCCTTACTTCCATCTAGTAAGGATCACATAATTCCTAACAAAGTTTTGACACAGATTCCCTATTCGGGCATTCAGAACATATAGCACGTTGCTGTAAGCAAGCACATTCTCATTCAAAGTTGCAAGTTACTATGTAGGAACAAGTTTGTATAGGTATTTCAAAGATGCCCAGAACTGAGCTTAAGTGGGTATGTCTCCAACTCCTAGAAATAACTTCATGCCCCATCTCCCTTACTTCCAGCTAGTAAGGATCACATAATTCCTAACAAAGTTTTGACACAGATTCCCAATTCGGGCATTCAGAACATATAGCACGTTGCTGTAAGCAAGCACATTCTGATTCAAAGTTGCAAGTTACTATGTAGGAACAAGTTTGTATAGGTATTTCAAAGATGCCCAGAACTGAGCTAAACGTTGTATGTCTCCAACTCCTAGAAATAACTTCATGCACCATCTCCCTTACTTCCAGCTAGTAAGGATCACATAATTCCTAACAAAGTTTTGACACAGATTCCCAATTCGGGCATTCAGAACATATAGCACGTTGCTGTAGCAAGCACATTCTCATTCAAAGATGCAAGTTACTATGTAGGAACAAGTTTGTATAGGACTTTCAAAGATGCCCAGAACTGAGCTGAAGTGTGTATGTCTCCAACTCCTAGAAATAACTTCATGCCCCATCTCCCTTACTTCCAGCTAGTGAGGATCACATAATTCCTAACAAAGTTTTGACACAGATTCCCTATTCGGGCATTCAGAACACATAGCACGTTGCTGTAAGCAAGCACATTCTCATTCTAAGAAGCAAGTTACTATGTAGGAACTAGTTTGTATAGGTATTTCAAAGATGCCCAGAACTGAGCTAAAGTGGGTATGTGTCCAACCTCTAGAAATAACTTCATGCCCCAACTCCCTTACTTCCAGCTAGTAAGGATCACATAATTCCTAACAAAGTTTTGACACAGATTCCCAATTCGGGCATTCAGAACATATAGCACGTTGCTGTAAGCAAGCACATTCTGATTCAAAGTTGCAAGTTACTATGTAGGAACAAGTTTGTATAGGTATTTCAAAAATGCCCAGAACTGAGCTAAATGTTGTATGTCTCCAACTCCTAGAAATAACTTCATGCCCCATCTCCCTTACTTCCAGCTAGTAAGGATCACATAATTCCTAACAAAGTTTTGACACAGATTCCCAATTCGGGCATTCAGAACATATAGCACGTTGCTGTAAGCAAGCACATTCTCATTCAAAGTTGCAAGTTACTATGTAGGAACAAGTTTGTATAGGACTTTCAAAGATGCCCAGAACTGAGCTAAACTTGGTATGTGTCCAACCTCTAGAAATAACTTCATGCCCCGACTCCCTTACTTCCAGCTAGTAAGGATCACATAATTCCTAACAAAGTTTTGACACAGATTCCCAATTCGGGCATTCAGAACATATAGCACGTTGCTGTAAGCAAGCACATTCTCATTCAAAGTTGCAAGTTACTATGTAGGAACAAGTTTGTATAGGTATTTCACAGATGCCCAGAACTGAGCTAAACGTTGTATGTCTGCAACTCCTAGAAATAACTTCATGCCCCATCTCCCTTACTTCCAGCTAGTAAGGATCACATAATTCCTAACAAAGTTTTGACACAGATTCCCAAATCGGGCATTCAGAACATATAGCACGTTGCTGTAAGCAAGCACATTCTCATTCAAAGTTGCAAGTTACTATGTAGGAACAAGTTTGTATAGGTATTTCAAAGATGCCCAGAACTGAGCTAAAAGTTGTATGTCTGAAACTCCTAGAAATAACTTCATGCCCCATCTCCCTTACTTCCATCTAGTAAGGATCACATAATTCCTAACAAAGTTTTGACACAGATTCCCAATTCGGGCATTCAGAACATATAGCACGTTGCTGTAAGCAAGCACATTCTAATTCAAAGTTGCAAGTTACTATGTAGGAACAAGTTTGTATAGGACTTTCAAAGATGCCCAGAACTGAGCTAAACTTGGTATGTGTCCAACCTCTAGAAATAACTTCATGCCCCAACTCCCTTACTTCCAGCTAGTAAGGATCACATAATTCCTAACAAAGTTTTGACACAGATTCCCAATTCGGGCATTCAGAACATATAGCACGTTGCTGTAAGCAAGCACATTCTCATTCAAAGTTGCAAGTTACTATGTAGGAACAAGTTTGTATAGGTATTTAAAAAATGCCCAGAACTGAGCTAAACGTTGTATGTCTGCAACTCCTAGAAATAACTTCATGCCCCATCTCCCTTTCTTCCAGCTAGTAAGGATCACATAATTCCTAACAAAGTTTTGACACAGATTCCCAATTCGGGCATTCAGAACATATAGCACGTTGCTGTAAGCAAGCACATTCTCATTCAAAGTTGCAAGTTACTATGTGGGAACAAGTTTGTATAGGTATTTCAAAGATGCCCAGAACTGAGCTAAACGTTGTATGTCTGCAACTCCTAGAAATAACTTCATGCCCCATCTCTCTTACTTCCAGCCTTAAGGATCACATAATTCCTAACAAAGTTTTGACACAGATTCCCAATTCGGGCATTCAGAACATATAGCACGTTGCTGTAGCAAGCACATTCTCATTCAAAGATGCAAGTTACTATGTAGGAACTAGTTTGTATAGGACTTTCAAAGATGCCCAGAACTGAGCTGAAGTGTGTATGTCTCCAACTCCTAGACATAACTTCATGCCCCATCTCCCTTACTTCCAGCTAGTGAGGAACACATAATTCCTAACAAAGTTTTGACACAGATTCCCTATTCGGGCATTCAGAACATATAGCACGTTGCTGTAAGCAAGCACATTCTCATTCTAAGAAGCAAGTTACTATGTAGGAACAAGTTTGTATAGGTATTTCAAAAATGCCCAGAACTGAGCTAAAGTGGATATGTGTCCAACCTCTAGAAATAACTTCATTCCCCAACTCCCTTACTTCCAGCTAGTAAGGATCACATAATTCCTAACAAAGTTTTGACACAGATTCCCAATTCGGGCATTCAGAACATATAGCACGTTGCTGTAAGCAAGCACATTCTCATTCAAAGTTGCAAGTTACTATGTAGGAACAAGTTTGTATAGGTATTTCAAAGATGCCCAGATCTGAGCTAAACTTGGTATGTCTCCAACTCCTAGAAATAACTTCATGCCCCATCTCCCTTACTTCCAGCTAGTAAGGATCACATAATTCCTAACAAAGTTTTGACACAGATTCCCAATTCGGGCATTCAGAACATATAGCACGTTGCTGTAAGCAAGCACATTCTCATTCAAAGTTCTAAGTTACTATGTGGGAACAAGTTTGTATAGGTATTTCAAAGATGCCCAGAACTGAGCTAAACGTTGTATGTCTCCAACTCCTAGAAATAACTTCATGCCCCATCTCCCTTACTTCCATCTAGTAAGGATCACATAATTCCTAACAAAGTTTTGACACAGATTCCCAATTCGGGCATTCAGACCATATAGCACGTTGCTGTAAGCAAGCACATTCTCATTCAAAGTTGCAAGTTACTATGTAGGAACAAGTTTGTATAGGTATTTCAAAGATGCCCAGAACTGAGCTAAACGTTGTATGTCTCCAACTCCTAGAAACAACTTCATGCCCCATCTCCCTTACTTCCATCTAGTAAGGATCACATAATTCCTAACAAAGTTTTGACACAGATTCCCAATTCGGGCATTCAGAACATATAGCACGTTGCTGTAAGCAAGCACATTCTCATTCAAAGTTGCAAGTTACTATGTAGGAACTAGTTTGTATAGGACTTTCAAAGATGCCCAGAACTGAGCTAAACTTGGTATGTGTCCAACCTCTAGAAATAACTTCATGCCCCAACTCCCTTACTTCCAGCTAGTAAAGATCACATAATTCCTAACAAAGTTTTGACACAGATTCCCAATTCGGGCATGCAGAACATATAGCACGTTGCTGTAAGCAAGCACATTCTCATTCAAAGTTGCAAGTTACTATGTAGGAACAAGTTTGTATAGGTATTTCAAAGATGCCCAGAACTGAGCTAAACGTTGTATGTCTCCAACTCCTAGAAATAACTTCATGCCCCATCTCCCTTACTACCAGCTAGTAAGGATCACATAATTCCTAACAAAGATTTGACACAGATTCCCAATTCGGGCATTCAGAACATATAGCACGTTGCTGTAGCAAGCACATTCTCATTCAAAGATGCAAGTTACTATGTAGGAACAAGTTTGTATAGGACTTTCAAAGATGCCCAGAACTGAGCTGAAGTGTGTATGTCTCCAACTCCTAGAAATAACTTCATGCCCCATCTCCCTTACTTCCAGCTAGTGAGGATCACATAATTCCTAACAAAGTTTTGACACAGATTCCCTATTCGGGCATTCAGAACATATAGCACGTTGCTGTAAGCAAGCACATTCTCATTCTAAGAAGCAAGTTACTATGTAGGAACAAGTTTGTATAGGTATTTCAAAAATGCCCAGAACTGAGCTAAAGTGGGTATGTGTCCAACCTCTAGAAATAACTTCATGCCCCAACTCCCTTACTTCCAGCTAGTAAGGATCACATAATTCCTAACAAAATTTTGACACAGATTCCCAATTCGGGCATTCAGAACATATAGCACGTTGCTGTAAGCAAGCACATTCTGATTCAAAGTTGCAAGTTACTATGTAGGAACAAGTTTGTATAGGTATTTCAAAGATGCCCAGAACTGAGCTAAACGTTGTATGTCTCCAACTCCTAGAAATAACTTCATGCCCCATCTCCCTTACTTCCATCTAGTAAGGATCACATAATACCTAACAAAGTTTTGACACAGATTCCCAATTCGGGCATTCAGAACATATAGCACGTTGCTGTAAGCAAGCACATTCTCATTCAAAGTTGCAAGTTACTATGTAGGAACAAGTTTGTATAGGACTTTCAAAGATGCCCAGAACTGAGCTAAACTTGGTATGTGTCCAACCTCTAGATATAACTTCATGCCCCAACTCCCTTACTTCCAGCTAGTAAGGATCACATAATTCCTAACAAAGTTTTGACACAGATTCCCAATTCGGGCATTCAGAACATATAGCACGTTGCTGTAAGCAAGCACATTCTCATTCAAAGTTGCAAGTTACTATGTAGGAACAAGTTTGTATAGGTATTTCAAAGATGCCCAGAACTGAGCTAAACTTGGTATGTCTCCAACTCCTAGAAATAACTTCATGCCCCATCTCCCTTACTTCCAGCTAGTAAGGATCACATAATTCCTAACAAAGTTTTGACACAGATTCCCAATTCGGGCATTCAGAACATATAGCACGTTGCTGTAAGCAAGCACATTCTCATTCAAAGTTGCAAGTTACTATGTAGGAACAAGTTTGTATAAGTGTTTCAAAGATGCCCAGAACTGAGCTAAACGTTGTATATCTCCAACTCCTAGAAATAACTTCATGCCCATCTCCCTTACTTCCATCTAGTAAGGATCACATAATTCCTAAAAAAGTTTTGACACAGATTCCCAATTCGGGCATTCAGACCATATAGCACGTTGCTGTAAGCAAGCACATTCTCATTCAAAGTTGCAAGTTACTATGTAGGAACAAGTTTGTATAGGTATTTCAAAGATGCCCAGAACTGAGCTAAAAGTTGTATGTCTCAAACTCATAGAAACAACTTCATGCCCCATCTCCCTTACTTCCATCTAGTAAGGATCACATAATTCCCAACAAAGTTTTGACACAGATTCCCAATTCGGGCATTCAGAACATATAGCACGTTGCTGTAAGCAAGCACATTCTCATTCAAAGTTGCAAGTTACTATGTAGGAACAAGTTTGTATAGGACTTTCAAAGATGCCCAGAACTGAGCTAAACTTGGTATGTGTCCAACCTCTAGAAATAACTTCATGCCCCAACTCCCTTACTTCCAGCTAGTAAGGATCACATAATTCCTAACAAAGTTTTGACACAGATTCCCAATTCGGGCATTCAGAACATATAGCACGTTGCTGTAAGCAAGCACATTCTCATTCAAAGTTGCAAGTTACTCTGTAGGAACAAGTTTGTATAGGTATTTCAAAGATGCCCAGAACTGAGCTAAACGTTGTATGTCTGCAACTCCTAGAAATATCTTCATGCCCCATCTCCCTTACTTCCAGCTAGTAAGGATCACTAATTCCTAACAAAGTTTTGACACAGATTCCCAATTCGGGCATTCAGAACATATAGCACGTTGCTGTAAGCAAGCTCATTCTGATTCAAAGTTGCAAGTTACTATGTAGGAACAAGTTTGTATAGGTATTTCAAAGATGCCCAGAACTGAGCTAAACATGGTATGTCTGCAACTCCTAGAAATAACTTCATGCCCCATCTCCCTTACTTCCAGCTAGTAAGGATCACATAATTCCTAACAAAGTTTTGACACAGATTCCCTATTCGGGCATTCAGAACATATAGCACGTTGCTGTAAGCAAGCACATTCTCATTCAAAGTTGCAAGTTACTATGTAGGAACAAGTTTGTATAGGTATTTCAAAGATGCCCAGAACTGAGCTAAACGTTGTATGTCTGCAACTCCTAGAATTAACTTCATGCACCATCTCCCTTACTTCCAGCTAGTAAGGATCACATAATTCCTAACAAAGTTTTGACACAGATTCCCAATTCGGACATTCAGAACATATAGCACGTTGCTGTAAGCAAGCACATTCTCATTCAACTTTGCAAGTTACTATGAAGGAACAAGTTTGTATAGGTATTTCAAAGATGCCCAGAACTGAGCTAAACGTTGTATGTCTGCAACTCCTAGAAATAACGTCATGCCCCATCTCCCTTACTTCCATCTAGTAAGGATCACATAATTCCTAACAAAGTTTTGACACAGATTCCCAATTCGGGCATTCAGAACATATAGCACGTTGCTGTAAGCAAGCACATTCTGATTCAAAGTTGCAAGTTACTTGTAGGAACAAGTTTGTATAGGTATTTCACAGATGCCCAGAACTGAGCTAAACGTTGTATGTCTGCAACTCCTAGAAATAACTTCATGCCCCATCTCCCTTACTTCCAGCTAGTAAGGATCACATAATTCCTAACAAAGTTTTGACACAGATTCCCAAATTGGGCATTCAGAACATATAGCACGTTGCTGTAAGCAAGCACATTCTCATTCAAAGTTGCAAGTTACTATGTAGGAACAAGTTTGTATAGGTATTTCAAAGATGCCCAGAACTGAGCTAAAAGTTGTATGTCTGCAACTCCTAGAAATATCTTCATGCCCCATCTCCCTTACTTCCATCTAGTAAGGATCACATAATTCCTAACAATGTTTTGACACAGATTCCCTATTCGGGCATTCAGAACATATAGCACGTTGCTGTAAGCAAGCACATTATCATTCAAAGTTGCAAGTTACTATGTAGGAACAAGTTTGTATAGGTATTTCAAAGATGCCCAGAACTGAGCTAAACCTTGTATGTCTGCAACTCCTAGAAATAACTTCATGCCCCATCTCTCTTACTTCCAGCTAGTAAGGATCACATAATTCCTAACAAAGTTTTGACACAGACTCCCAATTCGGGCATTCAGAACATATAGCACGTTGCTGTAAGCAAGCACATTCTCATTCAAAGATGCAAGTTACTATGTAGGAACTAGTTTGTATAGGACTTTCAAAGATGCCCAGAACTGAGCTGAAGTGTGTATGTCTCCAACTCCTAGAAATAACTTCATGCCCAATCTCCCTTACTTCCAGCTAGTGAGGATCACATAATTCCTAACAAAGTTTTGACACAGATTCCCTATTCGGGCATTCAGAACATATAGCACATTGCTGTAAGCAAGCACATTCTCATTCTAAGAAGCAAGTTACTATGTAGGAACAAGTTTGTATAGGTATTTCAAAAATGCCCAGAACTGAGATAAGTGGGTATGTGTCCAACCTCTAGAAATAACTTCATTCCCCAACTCCCTTACAACCAGCTAGTAAGGATCACATAATTCCTAACCAAGTATTGACACAGATTCCCAATTCGGGCATTCAGAACATATAGCACGTTGCTGTAAGCAAGCACATTCTCATTCAAAGTTGCAAGTTACTATGTAGGAACAAGTTTGTATAGGTATTTCAAAGATGCCCAGAACTGAGCTAAACTTGGTATGTGTCCAACCTCTACAAATAACTTCATGCCCCAACTCCCTTACTTCCAGCTAGTAAAGATCACATAATTCCTAACAAAGTTTTGACACAGATTCCCAATTCGGGCATGCAGAACATATAGCACGTTGCTGTAAGCAAGCACATTCTCATTCAAAGTTGCAAGTTACTATGTAGGAACAAGTTTGTATAGGTATTTCAAAGATGCCCAGAACTGAGCTAAACGTTGTATGTCTCCAACTCCTAGAAATAACTTCATGCCCCATCTCCCTTACTACTAGCTAGTAAGGATCACATAATTCCTAACAAAGATTTGACACAGATTCCCAATTCGGGCATTCAGAACATATAGCACGTTGCTGTAGCAAGCACATTCTCATTCAAAGATGCAAGTTACTATGTAGGAACAAGTTTGTATAGGACTTTCAAAGATGCCCAGAACTGAGCTGAAGTGTGTATGTCTCCAACTCCTAGAAATAACTTCATGCCCCATCTCCCTTACTTCCAGCTAGTGAGGATCACATAATTCCTAACAAAGTTTTGACACAGATTCCCTATTCGGGCATTCAGAACATATAGCACGTTGCTGTAAGCAAGCACATTCTCATTCTAAGAAGCAAGTTACTATGTAGGAACAAGTTTGTATAGGTATTTCAAAAATGCCCAGAACTGAGCTAAAGTGGGTATGTGTCCAACCTCTAGAAATAACTTCATGCCCCAACTCCCTTACTTCCAGCTAGTAAGGATCACATAATTCCTAACAAAGTTTTGACACAGATTCCCAATTCGGGCATTCAGAACATATAGCACGTTGCTGTAAGCAAGCACATTCTGATTCAAAGTTGCAAGTTACTATGTAGGAACAAGTTTGTATAGGTATTTCAAAGATGCCCAGAACTGAGCTAAACGTTGTATGTCTCCAACTCCTAGAAATAACTTCATGCCCCATCTCCCTTACTTCCATCTAGTAAGGATCACATAATACCTAACAAAGTTTTGACACAGATTCCCAATTCGGGCATTCAGAACATATAGCACGTTGCTGTAAGCAAGCACATTCTCATTCAAAGTTGCAAGTTACTATGTAGGAACAAGTTTGTATAGGACTTTCAAAGATGCCCAGAACTGAGCTAAACTTGGTATGTGTCCAACCTCTAGATATAACTTCATGCCCCAACTCCCTTACTTCCAGCTAGTAAGGATCACATAATTCCTAACAAAGTTTTGACACAGATTCCCAATTCGGGCATTCAGAACATATAGCACGTTGCTGTAAGCAAGCACATTCTCATTCAAAGTTGCAAGTTACT
Source organism: Diceros bicornis minor (assembly GCF_020826845.1). Classification (NCBI taxonomy): domain Eukaryota; kingdom Metazoa; phylum Chordata; class Mammalia; order Perissodactyla; family Rhinocerotidae; genus Diceros; species Diceros bicornis. The sequence goes on from NW_026691718.1 coordinate 1,176,450, forward strand.
ATGTAGGAACAAGTTTGTATAGGTATTTCAAAGATGCCCAGAACTGAGCTAAACTTGGTATGTCTCCAACTCCTAGAAATAACTTCATGCCCCATCTCCCTTACTTCCAGCTAGTAAGGATCACATAATTCCTAACAAAGTTTTGACACAGATTCCCAATTCGGGCATTCAGAACATATAGCACGTTGCTGTAAGCAAGCACATTCTCATTCAAAGTTGCAAGTTACTATGTAGGAACAAGTTTGTATAGGTGTTTCAAAGATGCCCAGAACTGAGCTAAACGTTGTATGTCTCCAACTCCTAGAAATAACTTCATGCCCATCTCCCTTACTTCCATCTAGTAAGGATCACATAATTCCTAAAAAAGTTTTGACACAGATTCCCAATTCGGGCATTCAGACCATATAGCACGTTGCTGTAAGCAAGCACATTCTCATTCAAAGTTGCAAGTTACTATGTAGGAACAAGTTTGTATAGGTATTTCAAAGATGCCCAGAACTGAGCTAAAAGTTGTATGTCTCAAACTCATAGAAACAACTTCATGCCCCATCTCCCTTACTTCCATCTAGTAAGGATCACATAATTCCCAACAAAGTTTTGACACAGATTCCCAATTCGGGCATTCAGAACATATAGCACGTTGCTGTAAGCAAGCACATTCTCATTCAAAGTTGCAAGTTACTATGTAGGAACAAGTTTGTATAGGACTTTCAAAGATGCCCAGAACTGAGCTAAACTTGGTATGTGTCCAACCTCTAGAAATAACTTCATGCCCCAACTCCCTTACTTCCAGCTAGTAAGGATCACATAATTCCTAACAAAGTTTTGACACAGATTCCCAATTCGGGCATTCAGAACATATAGCACGTTGCTGTAAGCAAGCACATTCTCATTCAAAGTTGCAAGTTACTATGTAGGAACAAGTTTGTATAGGTATTTCAAAGATGCCCAGAACTGAGCTAAACGTTGTATGTCTGCAACTCCTAGAAATATCTTCATGCCCCATCTCCCTTACTTCCAGCTAGTAAGGATCACTAATTCCTAACAAAGTTTTGACACAGATTCCCAATTCGGGCATTCAGAACATATAGCACGTTGCTGTAAGCAAGCTCATTCTGATTCAAAGTTGCAAGTTACTATGTAGGAACAAGTTTGTATAGGTATTTCAAAGATGCCCAGAACTGAGCTAAACATGGTATGTCTGCAACTCCTAGAAATAACTTCATGCCCCATCTCCCTTACTTCCAGCTAGTAAGGATCACATAATTCCTAACAAAGTTTTGACACAGATTCCCTATTCGGGCATTCAGAACATATAGCACGTTGCTGTAAGCAAGCACATTCTCATTCAAAGTTGCAAGTTACTATGTAGGAACAAGTTTGTATAGGTATTTCAAAGATGCCCAGAACTGAGCTAAACGTTGTATGTCTGCAACTCCTAGAATTAACTTCATGCACCATCTCCCTTACTTCCAGCTAGTAAGGATCACATAATTCCTAACAAAGTTTTGACACAGATTCCCAATTCGGGCATTCAGAACATATAGCACGTTGCTGTAAGCAAGCACATTCTCATTCAACTTTGCAAGTTACTATGAAGGAACAAGTTTGTATAGGTATTTCAAAGATGCCCAGAACTGAGCTAAACGTTGTATGTCTGCAACTCCTAGAAATAACGTCATGCCCCATCTCCCTTACTTCCATCTAGTAAGGATCACATAATTCCTAACAAAGTTTTGACACAGATTCCCAATTCGGGCATTCAGAACATATAGCACGTTGCTGTAAGCAAGCACATTCTGATTCAAAGTTGCAAGTTACTTGTAGGAACAAGTTTGTATAGGTATTTCACAGATGCCCAGAACTGAGCTAAACGTTGTATGTCTGCAACTCCTAGAAATAACTTCATGCCCCATCTCCCTTACTTCCAGCTAGTAAGGATCACATAATTCCTAACAAAGTTTTGACACAGATTCCCAAATTGGGCATTCAGAACATATAGCACGTTGCTGTAAGCAAGCACATTCTCATTCAAAGTTGCAAGTTACTATGTAGGAACAAGTTTGTATAGGTATTTCAAAGATGCCCAGAACTGAGCTAAAAGTTGTATGTCTGCAACTCCTAGAAATATCTTCATGCCCCATCTCCCTTACTTCCATCTAGTAAGGATCACATAATTCCTAACAATGTTTTGACACAGATTCCCTATTCGGGCATTCAGAACATATAGCACGTTGCTGTAAGCAAGCACATTATCATTCAAAGTTGCAAGTTACTATGTAGGAACAAGTTTGTATAGGTATTTCAAAGATGCCCAGAACTGAGCTAAACCTTGTATGTCTGCAACTCCTAGAAATAACTTCATGCCCCATCTCTCTTACTTCCAGCTAGTAAGGATCACATAATTCCTAACAAAGTTTTGACACAGACTCCCAATTCGGGCATTCAGAACATATAGCACGTTGCTGTAAGCAAGCACATTCTCATTCAAAGATGCAAGTTACTATGTAGGAACTAGTTTGTATAGGACTTTCAAAGATGCCCAGAACTGAGCTGAAGTGTGTATGTCTCCAACTCCTAGAAATAACTTCATGCCCAATCTCCCTTACTTCCAGCTAGTGAGGATCACATAATTCCTAACAAAGTTTTGACACAGATTCCCTATTCGGGCATTCAGAACATATAGCACATTGCTGTAAGCAAGCACATTCTCATTCTAAGAAGCAAGTTACTATGTAGGAACAAGTTTGTATAGGTATTTCAAAAATGCCCAGAACTGAGATAAGTGGGTATGTGTCCAACCTCTAGAAATAACTTCATTCCCCAACTCCCTTACAACCAGCTAGTAAGGATCACATAATTCCTAACCAAGTATTGACACAGATTCCCAATTCGGGCATTCAGAACATATAGCACGTTGCTGTAAGCAAGCACATTCTCATTCAAAGTTGCAAGTTACTATGTAGGAACAAGTTTGTATAGGTATTTCAAAGATGCCCAGAACTGAGCTAAACTTGGTATGTCTCCAACTCCAAGAAATAACATCATGCCCCATCTCCCTTACTTCCAGCTAGTAAGGATCACATAATTCCTAACAAAGTTTTGACACAGATTCCCAATTCGGGCATTCAGAACATATAGCACGTTGCTGTAAGCAAGCACATTCTCATTCAAAGTTGCAAGTTACTATGAAGGAACAAGTTTGTATAGGTATTTCAAAGATGCCCAGAACTGAGCTAAACGTTGTATGTCTGCAACTCCTAGAAATAACTTCATGCCCCATCTCCCTTACTTCCACCTAGTAAGGATCACATAATTCCTAACAAAGTTTTGACACAGATTCCCAATTCGGGCATTCAGAACATATAGCACGTTGCTGTAAGCAAGCACATTCTGATTCAAAGTTGCAAGTTACTATGTAGGAACAAGTTTGTATAGGTATTTCACAGATGCCCAGAACTGAGCTAAACGTTGTATGTCTGCAACTCCTAGAAATAACTTCATGCTCCATCTCCCTTACTTCCAGCTAGTAAGGATCACATAATTCCTAACAAAGTTTTGACACAGATTCCCAAATCGGGCATTCAGAACATATAGCACGTTGCTGTAAGCAAGCACATTCTCATTCAAAGTTGCAAGTTACTATGTAGGAACAAGTGTGTATAGGTATTTCAAAGATGCCCAGAACTGAGCTAAACGTTGTATGTCTGCAACTCCTAGAAATAACTTCATGCCCCATCTCCCTTACTTCCATCTAGTAAGGATCACATAATTCCTAACAAAGTTTTGACACAGATTCCCAATTCGGGCATTCAGAACATATAGCACGTTGCTGTAAGCAAGCACATTCTCATTCAAAGTTGCAAGTTACTATGTAGGAACAAGTTTGTATAGGTATTTGAAAGATGCCCAGAACTGAGCTAAACTTGGTATGTCTCCAACTCCTAGAAATAACTTCATGCCCCATCTCCCTTACTTCCAGCTAGTAAGGATCACATAATTACTAACAAAGTTTTGACACAGATTCCCAATTCGGGCATTCAGAACATATAGCACGTTGCTGTAAGCAAGCACATTGTCATTCAAAGTTGCAAGTTACTATGTAGGAACAAGTTTGTATAGGTATTTCAAAGATGCCCAGAACTGAGCTAAACTTGGTATGTCTCCAACTCCTAGAAATAACTTCATGCCCCATCTCCCTTACTTCCAGCTAGTAAGGATCACATAATTCCTAACAAAGTTTTGACACAGATTCCCAATTCGGGCATTCAGAACATATAGCACGTTGCTGTAAGCAAGCACATTCTCATTCAAAGTTGCAAGTTACTATGTAGGAACAAGTTTGTATAGGTGTTTCAAAGATGCCCAGAACTGAGCTAAAGGTTGTATGTCTCCAACTCCTAGAAATAACTTCATGCCCATCTCCCTTACTTCCATCTAGTAAGGATCACATAATTCCTAAAAAAGTTTTGACACAGATTCCCAATTCGGGCATTCAGACCATATAGCACGTTGCTGTAAGCAAGCACATTCTCATTCAAAGTTGCAAGTTACTATGTAGGAACAAGTTTGTATAGGTATTTCAAAGATGCCCAGAACTGAGCTAAAAGTTGTATGTCTCAAACTCATAGAAACAACTTCATGCCCCATCTCCCTTACTTCCATCTAGTAAGGATCACATAATTCCTAACAAAGTTTTGACACAGATTCCCAATTCGGGCATTCAGAACATATAGCACGTTGCTGTAAGCAAGCACATTCTCATTCAAAGTTGCAAGTTACTATGTAGGAACAAGTTTGTATAGGACTTTCAAAGATGCCCAGAACTGAGCTAAACTTGGTATGTGTCCAACCTCTAGATATAACTTCATGCCCCAACTCCCTTACTTCCAGCTAGTAAGGATCACATAATTCCTAACAAAGTTTTGACACAGATTCCCAATTCGGGCATTCAGAACATATAGCACGTTGCTGTAAGCAAGCACATTCTCATTCAAAGTTGCAAGTTACTATGTAGGAACAAGTTTGTATAGGTATTTCAAAGATGCCCCGAACTGAGCTAAACTTGGTATGTCTCCAACTCCTAGAAATAACTTCATGCCCCATCTCCCTTACTTCCAGCTAGTAAGGATCACATAATTCCTAACAAAGTTTTGACACAGATTCCCAATTCGGGCATTCAGAACATATAGCACGTTGCTGTAAGCAAGCACATTCTCATTCAAAGTTGCAAGTTACTATGTAGGAACAAGTTTGTATAGGTGTTTCAAAGATGCCCAGAACTGAGCTAAACGTTGTATGTCTCCAACTCCTAGAAATAACTTCATGCCCATCTCCCTTACTTCCATCTAGTAAGGATCACATAATTCCTAAAAAAGTTTTGACACAGATTCCCAATTCGGGCATTCAGACCATATAGCACGTTGCTGTAAGCAAGCACATTCTCATTCAAAGTTGCAAGTTACTATGTAGGAACAAGTTTGTATAGGTATTTCAAAGATGCCCAGAACTGAGCTAAACGTTGTAAGTCTGCAACTCCTAGAAATATCTTCATGCCCCATCTCCCTTACTTCCAGCTAGTAAGGATCACATAATTCCTAACAAAGTTTTGACACAGATTCCCAATTCGGGCATTCAGAACATATAGCACGGTTCTGTAGCAAGCACATTCTCATTCAAAGTTGCAAGTTACTATGTAGGAACTAGTTTGTATAGGACTTTCAAAGATGCCCAGAACTGAGCTGAAGTGTGTATGTCTCCAACTCCTAGAAATAAATTCATGCCCCTTCTCCCTTACTTCCAGCTAGTGAGGATCACATAATTCCTAACAAAGTTTTGACACAGATTCCCTATTCGGGCATTCAGAACATATAACACGTTGCTGTAAGCAAGCACATTCTCATTCTAAGAAGCAAGTTACTATGTAGGAACAAGTTTGTATAGGTATTTCAAAAATGCCCAGAACTGAGCTAAAGTGGGTATGTGTCCAACCTCTAGAAATAACTTCATTCCCCAACTCCCTTACTTCCAGCTAGTAAGGATCACATAATTCCTAACAAAGTTTTGACACAGATTCCCAATTCGGGCATTCAGAACATATAGCACGTTGCTGTAAGCAAGCACATTCTCATTCAAAGTTGCAAGTTACTATGTAAGAACAAGTTTGTATAGGTATTTGAAAGATGCCCAGAACTGAGCTAAACTTGGTATGTCTCCAACTCCTAGAAATAACTTCATGCCCCATCTCCCTTACTTCCAGCTAGTAAGGATCACATAATTACTAACAAAGTTTTGACACAGATTCCCAATTCGGGCATTCAGAACATATAGCACGTTGCTGTAAGCAAGCACATTGTCATTCAAATTTGCAAGTTACTATGTAGGAACAAGTTTGTATAGGTATTTCAAAGATGCCCAGAACTGAGCTAAACTTGGTATGTCTCCAACTCCTAGAAATAACTTCATGCCCCATCTCCCTTACTTCCAGCTAGTAAGGATCACATAATTCCTAACAAAGTTTTGACACAGATTCCCAATTCGGGCATTCAGAACATATAGCACGTTGCTGTAAGCAAGCACATTCTCATTCAAAGTTGCAAGTTACTATGTAGGAACAAGTTTGTATAGGTGTTTCAAAGATGCCCAGAACTGAGCTAAAGGTTGTATGTCTCCAACTCCTAGAAATAACTTCATGCCCATCTCCCTTACTTCCATCTAGTAAGGATCACATAATTCCTAAAAAAGTTTTGACACAGATTCCCAATTCGGGCATTCAGACCATATAGCACGTTGCTGTAAGCAAGCACATTCTCATTCAAAGTTGCAAGTTACTATGTAGGAACAAGTTTGTATAGGTATTTCAAAGATGCCCAGAACTGAGCTAAAAGTTGTATGTCTCAAACTCATAGAAACAACTTCATGCCCCATCTCCCTTACTTCCATCTAGTAAGGATCACATAATTCCTAACAAAGTTTTGACACAGATTCCCAATTCGGGCATTCAGAACATATAGCACGTTGCTGTAAGCAAGCACATTCTCATTCAAAGTTGCAAGTTACTATGTAGGAACAAGTTTGTATAGGACTTTCAAAGATGCCCAGAACTGAGCTAAACTTGGTATGTGTCCAACCTCTAGATATAACTTCATGCCCCAACTCCCTTACTTCCAGCTAGTAAGGATCACATAATTCCTAACAAAGTTTTGACACAGATTCCCAATTCGGGCATTCAGAACATATAGCACGTTGCTGTAAGCAAGCACATTCTCATTGAAAGTTGCAAGTTACTATGTAGGAACAAGTTTGTATAGGTATTTCAAAGATGCCCAGAACTGAGCTAAACTTGGTATGTCTCCAACTCCTAGAAATAACATCATGCCCCATCTCCCTTACTTCCAGCTAGTAAGGATCACATAATTCCTAACAAAGTTTTGACACAGATTCCCAATTCGGGCATTCAGAACATATAGCACGTTGCTGTAAGCAAGCACATTCTCATTCAAAGTTGCAAGTTACTATGTAGGAACAAGTTTGTATAGGTGTTTCAAAGATGCCCAGAACTGAGCTAAACGTTGTATGTCTCCAACTCCCAGAAATAACTTCATGCCCATCTCCCTTACTTCCATCTAGTAAGGATCACATAATTCCTAAAAAAGTTTTGACACAGATTCCCAATTCGGGCATTCAGAACATATAGCACGTTGCTGTAAGCAAGCACATTCTGATTCAAAGTTGCAAGTTACTATGTAGGAACTAGTTTGTATAGGTATTTCAAAGATGCCCAGAACTGAGCTAAACGTTGTATGTCTGCAACTCCTAGAAATAACTTCATGCCCCATCTCCCTTACTTCCAGCCAGTAAGGTTCACATAATTCCTAACAAAGTTTAGACACAGATTCCCAATTTGGGCATTCAGAACATATAGCACGTTGCTGTAAGCAAGCACATTCTCATTCAAAGTTGCAAGTTACTATGTAGGAACAAGTTTGTATAGGTATTTCAAAGATGCCCAGAACTGAGCTAAACGTTGTATGTCTGCAACTCCTAGAAATAACTTCATGCCCCATCTCCCTTACTTCCAGCTAGTAAGGATCACATAATTCCTAACAAAGTTTTGACACAGATTCCCAATTCGGGCATTCAGAACATATAGCACGTTGCTGTAAGCAAGCACATTCTCATTCAAAGTTGCAAGTTACTATGTAGGAACAAGTTTGTATAGGTATTTCAAAGATGCCCAGAACTGAGCTGAACTTGGTATGTCTGCAACTCCTAGAAATAACTTCATGCCCCATCTCCCTTACTTCCAGCTGGTACGGATCACATAATTCCTAACAAAGTTTTGACACAGATTCCCAATTCGGGCATTCAGACCATATAGCACGTTGCTGTAAGCAAGCACATTCTCATTCAAAGTTGCAAGTTACTATGTAGGAACAAGTTTGTATAGGTATTTCAAAGATGCCCAGAACTGAGCTAAACTTGGTATGTCTCCAACTCCTAGAAATAACTTCATTCCCCATCTGCCTTACTTCCAGATTGTAAGGATCACATAATTCCTAACAAAGTTTTGACACAGATTCCCAATTCGGGCATTCAGAACATATAGCACGTTGCTGTAAGCAAGCACATTCTCATTCAAAGTTGCAAGTTACTATGTAGGAACAAGTTTGTATAGGTATTTCAAAGATGCCCAGAACTGAGCTAATGTGGGTATGTGTCCAACTCCTAGAAATAACTTCATGCCCCATCTCCCTTACTTCCAGCTAGTAATGATCACATAATTCCTAACAAAGTTTTTACACAGATTCCCAATTCAGGCATTCAGAATATATAGCACGTTGCTGTAAGCAAGCACATTCTCATTCAAAGTTTCAAGTTACTATGTAGGAACAAGTTTGTATAGGTATTTCAAAGATGCCCAGAACTGAGCTAAACTTGGTATGTGTCCAACCTCTATCAACAACTTCATGCCCCAACTCCCTTACTTCCAGCTAGTAAGGATCACATAATTCCTAACAAAGATTTGACACAGATTCCCAATTCGGGCATTCAGAACATATAGCACGTTGCTGTAAGCAAGCACATTCTCATTCAAAGTTGCAAGTTACTATGTAGGAACAAGTGTGTATAGGTATTTCAATGATGCCCAGAACTGACCTAAACCTTGTATGTCTGCAACTCCTAGAAATAACTTCATGCCCCATCTCCCTTACTTCCAGCTAGTAAGGATCACATAATTCCTAACAAAGATTTGACACAGATTCCCATTTCGGGCATTCAGAACATATAGCACGTTGCTGTAAGCAAGCACATTCTCATTCAAAGTTGCAAGTTACTATGTAGGAACAAGTTTGTATAAGTATTTCAAAGATGCCCAGAACTGAGCTAAACGTTGTATGTCTCCAACAACTAGAAATAACTTCATGCCCCAACTCCCTTACTTCCATCTAATAAGGATCACATAATTCCTAACAAATTTTTGACACACATTCCCAATTCGGGCATTCAGAACATATAGCAAGTTGCTGTAAGCAAGCACATTCTCATTCAAAGTTGCAAGTTACTATGTAGGAACAAGTTTGTATAGGTATTTCAAAGATGCCCAGAACTGAGCTAAACGTTGTATGTCTCCAACTCCTAGAAATAACTTCATGCCCCAACTCCCTTACTTCCAGCTAATAAGGATCACATAATTCCTAACAAAGTTTTGACACACATTCCCAATTCGGGCATTCAGAACATATAGCAAGTTGCTGTAAGCAAGCACATTCTCATTCAAAGTTGCAAGTTACTATGTAGGAACAAGTTAGTATAGGTATTTCAAAGATGCCCAGAACTGAGCTAAACTTGGTATGTGTCCAACCTCTATCAACAACTTCATGCCCCAACTCCCTTACTTCCAGCTAGTAAGGATCACATAATTCCTAACAAAGTTTTGACACAAATTCCCTATTCGGGCATTCAGAACATATAGCACGTTGCTGTAAGCAAGCACATTCTCATTCAAAGTTGCAAGTTACTGTGTAGGAACAAGTTTGTATAGGTATTTCAAAGATGCCCAGAACTGAGCTAAACGTTGTATGTCTGCAACTATTAGAAATAACTTCATGCCCCATCTCCCTTACTTCCAGCTAGTAAGGATCACATAATTCCTAACAAAGTTTTGACACAGATTCCCTATTCGGGCATTCAGAACATATAGCACGTTGCTGTAAGCAAGCACATTCTCATTCAAAGCTGCAAGTTACTATGAAGGAACAAGTTTGTATAGGTATTTCAAAGATGCCCAGAACTGAGCTAAACGTTGTATGTCTGCAACTCCTAGAAATAACTTCATGCCCCATCTCCCTTACTTCCATCTAGTAAGGATCACATAATTAGTAACAAAGTTTTGACACAGATTCCCAATTCGGGCATTCAGAACATATAACACGTTGCTGTAAGCAAGCACATTCTGATTCAAAGTTGCAAGTTACTATGTAGGAACAAGTTTGTATAGGTATTTCAAAGATGCCCAGAACTGAGCTAAACGTTGTATGTCTGCAACTCCTAGAAATAACTTCATGCCCCATCTCCCTTACTTCCATCTAGTAAGGATCACATAATTCTTAACAAAGTTTTGACACAGATTCCCAATTCGGGCATTCAGAACATATAGCACGTTGCTGTAAGCAAGCACATTCTCATTCAAAGTTGCAAGTTACTATGTAGGAACAAGTTTGTATAGGACTTTCAAAGATGCCCAGAACTGTGCTGAAGTTTGTATGTCTCCAACTCCTAGAAATAACTTCATGCCCCATCTCCCGTACTTCCAGCTAGTGAGGATCACATAATTCCTAACAAAGTTTTGACACAGATTCCCTATTCGGGCATTCAGAACATATAGCACGTTGCTGTAAGCAAGCACATTCTCATTCTAAGAAGCAAGTTACTATGTAGGAACAAGTTTGTATAGGTATTTCAAAGATGCCCAGAACTGAGCTAAAGTGGGTATGTGTCCAACTCCTAGAAATAACTTCATGCCCCATCTCCCTTACTTCCAGCTAGTAAGGATCACATAATTCCTAACAAAGTTTTGACACAGATTCCCAATTCGGGCATTCAGAACATATAGCACGTTGCTGTAAGCTAGCACATTCTGATTCTAAGTTGCAAGTTACTATGTAGGAACAAGTTTGTATAGGTATTTCAAAGATGCCCAGAACTGAGCTAAACGTTGTATGTCTCCAACTCCTAGAAATAACTTCATGCCCCATCTCCATTACTTCCATCTATTAAGGATCACATAATTCCTAACAAAGTTTTGACACAGATTCCCAATTCGGGCATTCAGAACATATAGCACGTTGCTGTAAGCAAGCACATTCTCATTCCAAGTTGCAAGTTACTATGTAGGAACAAGTTTGTATAGGACTTTCAAAGATGCCCAGAACTGAGCTAAACTTGGTATGTGTCCAACCTCTAGAAATAACTTCATGCCCCATCTCCCTTACTTCCAGCTAGTAAGGATCACATAATTCCTAACAAAGTTTTGACACAGATTCCCAATTCGGGCATTCAGAACATATAGCACGTTGCTGTAAGCAAGCACATTCTCATTCAAAGTTGCAAGTTACTATGTAGGAACAAGTTTGTATAGGTATTTCAAAGATGCCCAGAACTGAGCTAAACGTTGTATGTCTCCAACTCCTAGAAATAACTTCATGCCCCTTCTCCCTTACTTCCGTCTAGTAAGGATCACATAATTCCTAACAAAGTTTTGACACAGATTCCCAATTCGGGCATTCAGAACATATAGCACGTTGCTGTAAGCAAGCACATTCTCATTCAAAGTTGCAAGTTACTATGTAGGAACAAGTTTGTATAGGTATTTCAAAGATGCCCAGAACTGAGCTAAACGTTGTATGTCTGCAACTCCTAGAAATAACTTGATGCCCCATCTCCCTTACTTCCAGCTAGTAAGGATCACATAATTCCTAACAAAGTTTTGACACACATTCCCAATTCGGGCATTCAGAACATATAGCACGTTGCTGTAAGCAAGCACATTCTCATTCAAAGTTGCAAGTTACTATGTAGGAACAAGTTTGTATAGGTATTTCAAAGATGCCCAAAACTGAGCTAAACGTTGTATGTCTCCAACTCCTAGAAATAACTTCATGTCTCATCTCCCTTACTTCCAGCTAGTAAGGATCACATAATTCCTAACAAAGTTTCGACACAGATTCCCAATTCGGGCTTTCAGAACATATAGCACGTTGATGTAAGCAAGCACATTCTCATTCAAAGTTGCAAGTTACTATGTAGGAACAAGTTTGTATAGGTATTTCAAAGATGCCCCGAACTGAGCTAAACGTTGTATGTCTGCAACTCCTAGAAATAACTTCATGCCCCATCTCCCTTATTTCCAGCTACTAAGGATCACATAATTCCTAACAAAGTTTTGACACAGATTCCCAATCCGGGCATTCAGAACATATAGCACGTTGCTGTAAGCAAGCACATTCTCATTCAAAGTTGCAAGTTACTATGTAGGAACACGTTTGTATAGGTATTTCAAAGATGCCCAGAACTGAGCTAAACGTTGTATGTCTGCAACTCCTAGAAATAACTTCATGCCCCATCTCCCTTACTTCCAGCTAGTAAGGATCACATAATTCCTAACAAAGTTTTGACACAGATTCCCAATTCGGGCATTGAGAACATATAGCACGTTGCTGTAAGCAAGCACATTCTCATTCAAAGTTGCAAGTTACTATGTAGGAACAAGTTTGTATAGGTATTTCAAAGATGCCCAGAACTGAGCTAAACGTTGTATGTCTGCAACTCCTAGAAATAACTTCATGCCCCTTCTCCCTTACTTCCGTCTAGTAAGGATCACATAATTCCTAACAAAGTTTTGACACAGATTCCCAATTCGGGCATTCAGAACATATAGCACGTTGCTGTAAGCAAGCACATTCTCATTCAATGTTGCAAGTTACTATGTAGGAACAAGTTTGTATAGGTATTTCAAAGATGCCCAGAACTGAGCTAAACGTTGTATGTCTGCAACTCCTAGAAATAACATGATGCCCCATCTCCCTTACTTCCAGCTAGTAAGGATCACATAATTCCTAACAAAGTTTTGACACACATTCCCAATTCGGGCATTCAGAACATATAGCACGTTGCTGTAAGCAAGCACATTCTCATTCAAAGTTGCAAGTTACTATGTAGGAACAAGTTTGTATAGGTATTTCAAAGATGCCCAAAACTGAGCTAAACGTTGTATGTCTCCAACTCCTAGAAATAACTTCATGCCTCATCTCCCTTACTTCCAGCTAGTAAGGATCACATAATTCCTAACAAAGTTTCGACACAGATTCCCAATTCGGGCTTTCAGAACATATAGCACGTTGATGTAAGCAAGCACATTCTCATTCAAAGTTGCAAGTTACTATGTAGGAACAAGTTTGTATAGGTATTTCAAAGATGCCCCGAACTGAGCTAAACGTTGTATGTCTGCAACTCCTAGAAATAACTTCATGCCCCATCTCCCTTATTTCCAGCTACTAAGGATCACATAATTCCTAACAAAGTTTTGACACAGATTCCCAATCCGGGCATTCAGAACATATAGCACGTTGCTGTAAGCAAGCACATTCTCATTCAAAGTTGCAAGTTACTATGTAGGAACAAGTTTGTATAGGTATTTCAAAGATGCCCAGAACTGAGCTAAACGTTGTATGTCTGCAACTCCTAGAAATAACTTCATGCCCCATCTCCCTTACTTCCATCTAGTAAGGATCACATAATTCCTAACAAAGTTTTGACACTGATTCCCAATTCGGGCATTCAGAACATATAGCACGTTGCTGTAAGCAAGCACATTCTCATTCAAAGTTGCAAGTTACTATGTAGGAACAAGTTTGTATAGGTATTTCAAAGATGCCCAGAACTGAGCTAAACGTTGTATGTCTCCAACTCCTAGAAATAACTTCATGCCCCATCTCCCTTACTTCCATCTAGTAAGGATCACATAATTCCTAACAAAGTTTTGACACAGATTCCCAATTCGGGCATTCAGAACATATAGCACGTTGCTGTAAGCAAGCACATTCTCATTCAAAGTTGCAAGTTACTATGTAGGAACAAGTTTGTATAGGTATTTCAAAGATGCCCAGAACTGAGCTGAAGTTTGTATGTCTCCAACTCCTAGAAATAACTTCATGCCCCATCTCCCTTACTTCCAGCTAGTAAGGATCACAAAATTCCTAACAAAGTTTTGACACAGATTCCCAATTCTGGCATTCAGAACATATAGCACGTTGCTGTAAGCAAGCACATTCTAATTCAAAGTTGCAAGTTACTATGTAGGAACAAGTTTGTATAGGACATTCAAAGATGTCCAGAACTGAGATGAAGTTTGTATGTCTCCAACTCCTAGAAATAACTTCATGCCCCATCTCCCTTATTTCCAGCTACTAAGGATCACATAATTCCTAACAAAGTTTTGACACAGATTCCCAATCCGGGCATTCAGAACATATAGCACGTTGCTGTAAGCAAGCACATTCTCATTCAAAGTTGCAAGTCACTATGTAGGAACAAGTTTGTATAGGTATTTCAAAGATGCCCAGAACTGAGCTAAACGTTGTATGTCTGCAACACATAGAAATATCTTCATGCCCCATTTCCCTTACTTCCAGCTAGTAAGGATCACATAATTCTTAACAAAGTTTTGACACAGATTCCCAATTCGGGCATTCAGAACATATAGCACGTTGCTGTAAGCAAGCACATTCTCATTCAAAGTTGCAAGTTACTATGTAGGAACAAGTTTGTATAGGTATTTCAAAGATGCCCAGAACTGAGCTAAACTTGGTATGTCTCCAACTCCTAGAAATTACTTCATGCCCCATCTCACTTACTTCCATCTAGTAAGGATCACATAATTCCTAACAAAGTTTTGACACAGATTCTCAATTCGGGCATTCAGAACATATAGCACGTTGCTGTAAGCAAGCACATTCTCATTCTAAGAAGCAAGTTACTATGTAGGAACAAGTTTGTATAGGTATTTCAAAGATGCCCAGAACTGAGCTAAAGTGGGTATGTGTCCAACTCCTAGAAATAACTTCATGTCCCATCTCACTTACTTCCATCTAGTAAGGATCACATAATTCCTAACAAAGTTTTGACACAGATTCCCAATTCGGGCATTCAGAACATATAGCACGTTGCTCTAAGCAAGCACATTCTCATTCAAAGTTGCAAGTTACTATGTAGGAACAAGTTTGTATAGGTATTTCAAAGATGCCCAGAACTGAGCTAAACTTGGTATGTCTCCAACTCCTAGAAATTACTTCATGCCCCATCTCACTTTCTTCCATCTAGTAAGGATCACATAATTCCTAACAAAGTTTTGACACAGATTCCCAATTCGGGCATTCAGAACATATAGCACGTTGATGTAAGCAAGCACATTCTCATTCAAAGTTGCAAGTTACTATGTAGGAACAAGTTTGTATAGGTGTTTCAAAGATGCCCAGAACTGAGCTAAACTTGGTATGTCTCCAACTCCTAGAAATAACTTCATGCCCCATCTCCCTTACTTCCATCTAGTAAGGATCACATAATTCCTAACAATGTTTTGACACAGATTACCAATTCGGGCATTCAGAACATATAGAACGTTGCTGTAAGCAAGCACATTCTGATTCAAAGTTGCAAGTTACTATGTAGGAACAAGTTTGTATAGGTATTTCAAAGATGCCCAGAACTGAGCTAAACGTTGTATGTCTCCAACTCCTAGAAATAACTTCATGCCCCAACTCCCTTACTTCCAGCTAGTAAGGATCACACAATTCCTAACAAACTTTTGACACAGATTCCCAATTCGGGCATTCAGAACATATAGCACGTTGCTGTAAGCAAGCACATTCTCATTCAAAGTTGCAAGTTACTATGTAGGAACAAGTTTGTATAGGTATTTCAAAGATGCCCAGAACTGAGCTAAACTTGGTATGTCTCCAACTCCTAGAAATAACTTCATGCCCCATCTCCCTTACTTCCAGCTAGTAAGGATCACATAATTCCTAACAAAGATTTGACACAGATTCCCAATTCGGGCATTCAGAACATATAGCACGTTGCTGTAAGCAAGCACATTCTCATTCAAAGTTGCAAGTTACTATGTAGGAACAAGTTTGTATAGGTATTTCAAAGATGCCCAGAACTGAGCTAAACGTTGTATGTCTCCAACTCCTAGAAATAACTTCATGCCCCAACTCCCTTACTTCCAGCTAATAAGGATCACATAATTCCTAACAAAGTTTTGACACAGATTCCCAATTCGGGCATTCAGAACATATAGCACGTTGCTGTAAGCAAGCACATTCTCATTCAAAGTTGCAAGTTACTATGTAGGAACAAGTTTGTATAGGACTTTGAAAGATGCCCAGAACTGAGCTGAAGTTTGTATGTCTCCAACTCCTAGAAATAACTTCATGCCCCATCTCACTTACTTCCAGCTAGTGAGGATCACATAATTCCTAACAAAGTTTTGACACAGATTCCCAATTCTGGCATTCAGAACCTGTAGCACGTTGCTGTAAGCAAGCACATTCAATACCAAGTTGCAAGTTACTACGTAGGAACAAGTTTGTATAGGTATTTCAAAGATGCCCAGAATTGAGCTAAACTTGGTATGTCTCCAAATCCTAGAAATAACTTCATGCCCCATCTCCCTTACTTCCATCTAGTAAGGATCACATAATTCCTAACAAAGTTTTGACACAGATTCCCAATTCGGGCATTCAGAACATATAGCACGTTGCTGTAAGCAAGCACATTCTCATTCAAAGTTGCAAGTTACTAAGTAGGAAAAAGTTTGTAAAGGTATTTCAAAGATGCCCAGAACTGAACTAAACTTGGTATGTCTCCAACTCCTAGAAATAACTTCATGCCCCATCACCCTTATCACCAGCTAGTAAGGATCACATAATTCCTAACAAAGTTTTGACACAGATTCCCAATTCGGGCATTCAGAACATGTAGAACGTTGCTGTAAGCAAGCACATTCTCATTCAAAGTTGCAAGTTACTATGTAGGAACAAGTTTGTATAGGTATTTCAAAGATTCCCAGAACTGAGCTAAACTTGGTATGTGTCCAACCTCTAGAAACAACTTCATGCCCCAACTCCCCTACTTCCAGCTAGTAAGGATCACATAATTCCTAACAAAGATTTGACACAGATTCCCAATTCGGGCATTCAGAACATATAGCAAGTTGCTGTAAGCAAGAACATTCTCATTCAAAGTTGCAAGTTACTATGTAGGAACAAGTGTGTATAGGTATTTCAAAGATGCCCAGAACTGACCTAAACGTTTTATGTCTGCAACTCCTAGAAATAACTTCATGCCCCATCTCACTTACTTCCAGCTAGTAAGGATCACATAATTTCGAACAAAGTTTTGACACAGATTCCCAATTCGGGCATTCAGAACATATAGCACGTTGCTGTAAGCAAGCACATTCTCATTCAAAGTTGCAAGTTACTATGTAGGAACAAGTTTGTCTAGGTATTTCAAAGATGACCAGAACTGAGCTGAACTTGGTATGTGTCCAAGCTCTAGAAATAACTTCATGCCCCAACTACCTTACTTCCAGCTAGTAAGGATCACATAATTCCTAACAAAGTTTTGACACAGATTCCCAATTCGGGCATTCAGAACATATAGCACGTTGCTGTAAGCAAGCACATTCTCATTCAAAGTTGCAAGTTACTATGTAGGAACAAGTTTGTATAGGTATGTCAAAGATGCCGAAAACTGAGTTAAACGTTGTGTGTCTGCTCTCCTAGAAATAACTTCATGCCCCATCTCTCTTACTTCCAGCTAATAAGGATCACATAATTCCTAACAAAGTTTTGACACAGATTCCCAATTCGGGCATTCAGATCAATAGCACATTGCTGTAAGCAAGCACATTCTCATTCAAAGTTGCAAGTTACTATGTAGGAACAAGTTTGTATAGGTATTTCAAAGATGTCCAGAACTGAGCTAAACTTGGTATGTCTCCAACTCCTAGAAATAACTTCATGCCCCATCTCCCTTACTTCCAGCTAGTAAGGATCACATAATTCCTAACAAAGTTTTGACACAGATTCCCAATTCGGGCCTTCAGAACATATAGCACGTTGCTGTAAGCAAGCACATTCTCATTCAAAGTTGCAAGTTACTATGTAGGAACAAGTTTGTATAGGTATTTCAAAGATGCCCAGAACTGAGCTAAGCATTGTATGTCTCCAACTCCTAGAAATAACTTCATGCCCCAACTCCCTTACTTCCAGCTAGTAAGGATCACATAATTCCTAACAAAGTTTTGACACAGATTCCCAATTCGGGCATTCAGAACATATAGCACGTTGCTGTAAGCAAGCACATTCTCATTCAAAGTTGCAAGTTACTATGTAGGAACAAGTTTGTATAGGTATTTCAAAGATGCCCAGAACTGAGCTAAACGTTGTATGTCTGCAACTCCTAGAAATAACTTCATGCCCCATCTCCCTTACTTCCAGCTAATAAGGATCACATAATTCCTAACAAAGTTTTGACACAGATTCCCAATTCGGGCATTCAGAACATATAGCACGTTGCTGTAAGCAAGCACATTCTCATTCAAAGTTGCAAGTTACTATGTAGGAACAAGTTTGTATAGGTATTTCAAAGATGCCCAGAACTGAGCTAAACGTTGTATGTCTCCAACTCCTAGAAATAACTTCATGCCCCATCTCCCTTACTTCCATCTAGTAAGGATCACATAATTCCTAACAAAGTTTTGACACAGATTACCAATTCGGGCATTCAGAACATATAGAACGTTGCTGTAAGCAAGCACATTCTGATTCAAAGTTGCAAGTTACTATGTAGGAACAAGTTTGTATAGGACTTTCAAAGATGCCCAGAACTGAGCTAAACGTTGTATGTCTCCAACTCCTAGAAATAACTTCATGCCCCAACTCCCTTACTTCCAGCTAGTAAGGATCACACAATTCCTAACAAAGTTTTGACACAGATTCCCAATTCGGGCATTTAGAACATATAGCACGTTGCTGTAAGCAAGCACATTCTCATTCAAAGTTGCAAGTTACTATGTAGGAACAAGTTTGTATAGGTGTTTCAAAGATGCCCAGAACTGAGCTAAACTTGGTATGTCTCCAACTCCTAGAAATAACTTCATGCCCCATCTCCCTTACTTCCATCTAGTAAGGATCACATAATTCCTAACAATGTTTTGACACAGATTACCAATTCGGGCATTCAGAACATATAGAACGTTGCTGTAAGCAAGCACATTCTGATTCAAAGTTGCAAGTTACTATGTAGGAACAAGTTTGTATAGGTATTTCAAAGATGCCCAGAACTGAGCTAAACGTTGTATGTCTCCAACTCCTAGAAATAACTTCATGCCCCAACTCCCTTACTTCCAGCTAGTAAGGATCACACAATTCCTAACAAACTTTTGACACAGATTCCCAATTCGGGCATTCAGAACATATAGCACGTTGCTGTAAGCAAGCACATTCTCATTCAAAGTTGCAAGTTACTATGTAGGAACAAGTTTGTATAGGTATTTCAAAGATGCCCAGAACTGAGCTAAACTTGGTATGTCTCCATCTCCTAGAAATAACTTCATGCCCCATCTCCCTTACTTCCAGCTAGTAAGGATCACATAATTCCTAACAAAGATTTGACACAGATTCCCAATTCGGGCATTCAGAACATATAGCACGTTGCTGTAAGCAAGCACATTCTCATTCAAAGTTGCAAGTTACTATGTAGGAACAAGTTTGTATAGGTATTTCAAAGATGCCCAGAACTGAGCTAAACGTTGTATGTCTCCAACTCCTAGAAATAACTTCATGCCCCAACTCCCTTACTTCCAGCTAATAAGGATCACATAATTCCTAACAAAGTTTTGACACAGATTCCCAATTCGGGCATTCAGAACATATAGCACGTTGCTGTAAGCAAGCACATTCTCATTCAAAGTTGCAAGTTACTATGTAGGAACAAGTTTGTATAGGACTTTGAAAGATGCCCAGAACTGAGCTGAAGTTTGTATGTCTCCAACTCCTAGAAATAACTTCATGCCCCATCTCACTTACTTCCAGCTAGTGAGGATCACATAATTCCTAACAAAGTTTTGACACAGATTCCCAATTCTGGCATTCAGAACCTGTAGCACGTTGCTGTAAGCAAGCACATTCAATACCAAGTTGCAAGTTACTACGTAGGAACAAGTTTGTATAGGTATTTCAAAGATGCCCAGAATTGAGCTAAACTTGGTATGTCTCCAAATCCTAGAAATAACTTCATGCCCCATCTCCCTTACTTCCATCTAGTAAGGATCACATAATTCCTAACAAAGTTTTGACACAGATTCCCAATTCGGGCATTCAGAACATATAGCACGTTGCTGTAAGCAAGCACATTCTCATTCAAAGTTGCAAGTTACTATGTAGGAACAAGTTTGTATAGGTATTTCAAAGATGCCCAGAACTGAGCTAACCGTTGTATGTCTTCAACTCCTAGAAATAACTTCATGCCCCATCTCCCTTACTTCCAGCTAGTAAGGATCACATAATTCCTAACAAAGTTTTGACACAGATTCCCAATTCGGGCATTCAGAACATATAGCACGTTGCTGTAAGCAAGCTCATTCTCATTCAAAGTTGCAAGTTACTATGTAGGAACAAGTTTGTATAGGTATTTCAAAGATGCCCAGAACTGAGCTAAACTTGGTATGTCTCCAACTCCTAGAAATAACTTCATGCCCCGTCTCCCTTACTTCCAGCTAGTAAGGATCACATAATTCCTAACAAAGTTTTGACACAGATTCCCAATTTGGGCATTCAGAACATATAGCACGTTGTTGTAAGAAAGCACATTCTCATTCAAAGTTGCAAGTAACTATGTAGGAACAAGTTTGTATAGGTATTTCAAAGATGCCCAGAACTGAGCTAAACGTTGTATGTCAGCAACTCCTAGAAATAACTTCATGCCCCATCTCCCTTACTTCCAGCTTGTAAGGATCACATAATTCCTAACAAAGTTTTGACACAGATTCCCAATTCGGGCATTCAGAACATATAGCACGTTGCTGTAAGCAAGCACATTCTCATTCAAAGTTGCAAGTTACTATGTAGGAACAAGTTTGTATAGGTATTTCAAAGATGCCCAGAACTGAGCTAAACTTGGTATGTCTCCAACTCCTAGAAATTACTTCATGCCCCATCTCACTTACTTCCATCTAGTAAGGATCACATAATTCCTAACAAAGTTTTGACACAGATTCCCAATTCGGGCATTCAGAACATATAGCACGTTGCTGTAAGCAAGCACATTCTCATTCTAAGAAGCAAGTTACTATGTAGGAACAAGTTTGTATAGGTATTTCAAAGATGCCCAGAACTGAGCTAAAGTGGGTATGTGTCCAACTCCTAGAAATAACTTCATGCCCCATCTCACTTACTTCCATCTAGTAAGGATCACATAATTCCTAACAAAGTTTTGACACAGATTCCCAATTCAGGCATTCAGAACATATAGCACGTTGCTGTAAGCAAGCACATTCTCATTCATAGTTGCAAGTTACTATGTAGGAACATGTTTGTATAGGTATTTCAAAGATGCCCAGAACTGAGCTAAACGTTATATGTCTCAAACTCCTAGAAATAACTTCATGCCCCATCTCCCTTACTTCCAGCTAGTAAGGATCACATAATTCCTAACAAAGTTTTGACACAGATTCCCAATTCGGGCATTGAGAACATATAGCACGTTGCTGTAAGCAAGCACATTCTCATTCAAAGTTGCAAGTTACTATGTAGGAACAAGTTTGTATAGGTATTTCAAAGATGCCCAGAACTGATCTAACTTGGTATGTCTCCAACTCCTAGAAATAACTACATGCCCCATCTCCCTTACTTCCAGCTAGTAAGGATCACATAATTCTTAACAAAGTTTTGACACAGAATCCCAATTCGGGCATTCAGAACATATAGCACGTTGCTGTAAGCAAGCACATTCTCATTCAAAGTTGCAAGTTACTATGTAGGAACAAGTTTGTATAGGTATTTCAAAGATGCCCAGAACTGAGCTAAACGTTGTATGTCTCCAACTCCTAGAAATAACTACATGCCCCATCTCCCTTACTTCCAGCTAGTCAGGATCACATAATTCCTAACAAAGTTTTGACACAGATTCCCAATTCGGGCATTGAGAACATATAGCACGTTGCTGTAAGCAAGCACATTCTCATTCAAAGTTGCAAGTTACTATGTAGGAACAAGTTTCTATAGGTATTTCAAAGATGCCCAGAACTGAGCTAAACGTTGTATGTCTCCAACTCCTAGAAATAACTTCATGCCCCATTTCCCTTACTTCCAGCTAGTAAGGATCACATAATTCCTAACAAAGTTTTGACACAGATTCCCAATTCGGGCATTCAGAACATATAGCACGTTGCTGTAAGCAAGCACATTCTCATTCAAAGTTGCAAGTTACTATGTAGGAACAAGTTTGTATAGGTATTTCAAAGATGCCCAGAGCTGAGCTAAACTTGGTATATCTCCTACTCCTAGAAATAACTTCATGCCCCATCTCCCTTACTTCCAGCTAGTAAGGATCACATTATTCCTAACAATGTTGTGACACAGATTCCCAATTCGGGCATTCAGAACATATAGCACGTTGCTGTAAGCAAGCACATTCTCATTCAAAGTTGCAAGTTACTATGTAGGAACAAGTTTGTATAGGTATTTCAAAGATGCCCAGAACTGAGCTAAACTTGGTATGTGTCCAACCTCTAGAAACAACTTCATGCCGCAACTCCATTACTTCCAGCTAGTAAGGATCACATAATTCCTAACAAAGTTTTGACACAGATTCCCAATTCGGGCATTTAGAACATATAGCACGTTGCTGTAAGCAAGCACATTCTGATTCAAAGTTGCAAGTTACTATGAAGGAACAAGTTTGTATAGGTATTTCAAAGATGCCCAGAACTGAGCTAAACGTTGTATCTCTCCAACTCCTAGAAATAACTTCATGCACCATCTCCATTACTTCCAGCTAGTAAGGATCACATAATTCCTAAAAGATTTGACACAGATTCCCAATTCGGGCATTCAGAACATATAGCACGTTGCTGTAAGCAAGCACATTCTGATTCAAAGTTGCAAGTTACTATATAAAAACAAGTTTGTTTAGGTATTTCTTAGATGCCCAGAACTGAGCTAAACTTGGTATGTGTCCAGCTCCTAGAAATAACTTCATGTCCCATCTCCCTTACTTCCAGCTAGTAAGGATCACATAATTCCTAACAAAGTTTTGACACAGATTCCCAATTCGGGCATTCAGAACATATAGCACGTTGCTGTAAGCAAGCACATTCTCATTCAAAGTTGCAAGTTACTATGTAGGAACAAGTTTGTATAGGTATTTCAAAGATGCCCAGAACTGAGCTAACCGATGTATGTCTCCAACTCCTAGAAATAAC